>NC_071614.1:41743723-42398098 GCF_014839835.1 Dryobates pubescens
ACCCAAGTCACTACTTAAACTCTTGTTGCATGTTTGCTGCAGCTCCATATCCTTTGCAAGGGACATACCAAGTCCTGTTTTCCTGAAGGATTGGATAAACCTGTGAGTTTCCCCCCTAAAAACATGCTGGTTTTCTGGTATAGTGTAACATACAAAAGCTCTCCTTGTTCAGGCTCTGAACCACCTTCTCGTTTTAATCATCAGCTTTTTGGACATTCTCACACTCAATCATGTATCACACCCTTATCCAAAACAATACTAATCACCTCCTTCCAATTTTTGCACAGCTGTGCTGTAGTCCCTGGCTTGCTCAGCTCACCTGCTTGTGTTTTGGTTTGGAGGGGCTCCTGTTATTTCAGTTCCCCACTTCCATGAAAGCCCCATGATTAATGCTGTGTGTGGAGAGTGGTGCCCACACCCAGTGACTGTGTTCAGGTCTCAACCAACCCATAGCAATATAATGTCAAGTGGCTGGATCTGGGCTTCTGGGCTGTACGATAACCTCTGACTTGCCTAGTTTGGGCTCTAAGTGGTCTTATATAGACCTGAATATTTCAAAGAAACGGTTTGTGAGGAAATAAAATGGGTTGGTCCAAGTCTATGAGCACGATGAGATGTGAAGAAATGAGTACGCCGAATATGATTTGTGCATGTCTATGTGCTACAACTGCTTCCGCTGTTCATGCCATTTGATGAGTACATAAATGTTATTTTTCTTTATATATAAGTATTAATTTTGGGTCATTGTCAGATAAGCGGAGATTTAAAAGGAAGACTTAAAAGGGCTGGTGACAAAACTCATATAAATATTGGCAGAGCATGAGGGCAGAGTAAATCCTTGGGGCAAAGCCTGGCAGCTTGGGGATGCCAGGGTTACTTTTGACTGCTTAATTCATTGCAGGGACCAGCCTGTTGCCTTAGAAGTCCCATGACTGAAGGGGGCAAAGCCACTTCAGCCTCCTCTGGGCACCTATAAAGACAAAACTGCCCATTTTAAACCTAGAAAGAACCACAAAATTGATTGTTCCATGGAATGGATGATACTGAATTAAAAAAACCTGGGAAGTTAAAAGTCAGTGTAAAAGAACAGTCCTGATGCTAAGGGTAGAGAGGCATGCTTGAGAGCCAGCATGTCAAGTTTGTGAGGACACACTACACAGAGAGAAAATGATGGTTGATGAACTAAATATGGAGGCAAACATGCTGCTTGTGACAGGCATTGCAGGGAGGAGAAACTTGGAGGCATTTTGTTCAGTACATCACAGTATCACAGTATAACTAAGGCTGGAAGAGACCCCAAGGATCATCGAGTCCAACCTGTCTCGGTAGACCTCACGACTAGACCATGGCACCAAGTGCCACGTCCAATCTCCTCTTGAACCCCTCCAGGGACGATGACTCCACCACCTCCCTGGGCAGCCCATTCCAATGACGAATGACTCGCTCAGTGAAGAACTTTCTCCTCACCTCGAGCCTAAACTTCCTCTGGCACAGCTTGAGACTGTGGGATGAGGAGCTATCTTTCAAAATAAGCAGATTTGTAGTGGTGATGAATAGGGAGGAAGCCCTTTGCAGAGAGGAAGGAGCTTCCTACAAGCCAAACTTCCTATATCAGAGTTTTCACAATGGAAAACACCAACTGAATTGTTCTGCAAAGCAACTGGGCTTGTATTGGTGAGCTCCTCTCTGCAGAGAGGGGTGAAGGCTACCTGGGGTCTCACCCCATAGCTCCAGGATCCCAAAGAAAATGCGACCCAGCACCAGTGCTGGTTTTTTGCTTATGCTACAAACGTGCTCTGACCCCTTTGGCAGATGAAGTATTTGTTTAAAGCCACAAATGACTGCTTGAAGGAACGATCATTGGATAATAGGGTCCGGCACCACAATTTGTCAGTGTGGGAGATGTATCACCCTAAACCACAGTGGTTCTGGCCTCTTCTAAGTTATATTCTGAAGTGAATTTTTGCTGTCTTGCCGTGTAGGACCTCAGGATGCAAAGTTCTTCAGCCATGCTTGTTACTTCTTTGGGCACATCCTCTGAAAGCAACCACTGAGGGTGACTGACATAATAAATATGAATCTGTGGGGTTGCACCACCAAAGGGATTTTCTTGTCTATGATGTATGCACTGCTCACACATTTTCTATAGAAAATGAATTTTAAGTAGAAAAGAGGCTTTTTCCTTAAATCAGCAACTAACTAGCAGTGTGTGTATGTTGGTGTATTTTTTCTATTTTATTTAATGTCAATAAACTTCAAACTCACTAGATGATAAGACTGTCATTCTAGGAAGGCAGTGTGGTTTTAGTCTTCCATGAACTAATACTGTATGTACTGAGCTTTGGGTCATTCTGACTCAGCAGAACTCCATGGGGCTTTGCTGGCTCTCACAGTAGCTGACAATTCAGCACTCTAATGCAGCTAATAAACTATCTCATAAGACTAAGTCCAATATAATGAGAGATCTTTACTAAAAATTGTGTACATGCCAGACTTAACTACTACATTTTAAACAAGAAATAAGATTTCACACATTACAAAATTAGCCTGGAGAAGAGGAGACTCAGGGGTGACCTTATTACTCTCTACAACTACCTGAAGGGAGGTTGTAGACAGACGGATGTTGGTCTCTTCTTCCAGGCGGCCAGTACCAGGACAAGAGGACACAGTCTCAGGCTGCGCCAGGGGAGGTTCAGGCTGGATGTTAGGAAAAAGTTCTATACAGAGAGAGTGATTGCCCATTGGAATGGGCTGCCTGGGGAGGTGGTGGAGTCGCCGTCATTGAAGGTTTTCAGGAGGAGACTTGATGGGGTGCTTGGTGCCATGGGTTAGTTGTTTAGGTGGTGTTGGATTGGTTGATGGGTTGGACATGATGATCTTGAAGGTCTCTTCCAACCTGGTTTATTCTATGTATTCTATGTATTCTAAAAGATGTTTTTAGTTCTTGAATTAGAAATAAATTTTATGAATACTGTACATGATAAATCTGAATTGTAAGAACAGGAGTGCCTGAAAATTATACAACTTACTGAGCAAATGCACTCATATGCATGTATGCAACATAATGTATCTGGAAAAACAGCATGTTAACTTCTGTCCCACTAACTTGTAACTACCAACAGTGCTCTCAGGAAAACCATGGACACATGTGCCCTTGGTGGTGCTTTTCCATTTGGAGTTTCTTTCAATGTCATAGAAATTTTTCTCCTATGGTGTATTTTTCTTGGAGAGGGCAGAATGTTATTCACTGCTATGGTTAACACTAACTGCATATAAAACCCCTCTGACAATGTAAGCTTACCCCCCCCCCCCCCCCCAGATTTGAAAAAAACAACTGATAGCACATAAATGTCTACAGAAATAGATTTTTATTGACTGATATCTTTTGTTACAATGTAGTTAGAAAGAAGAAATATATTTTAGCTTAGCAGATAATGTTACTTTGTATATCATTCATACTATATAATTTTTTTCTTTTTCAGATTGTCAGTGTAGCTGCATCAGAATTTAAAATAAAAACAACAAAGAAGATCACCATTTAATTGCATGACCTATTTGGCTAGGAGGGGTACGTGAAGTTTTACAGGATAGTATGAACATACAGTTCTCACACAAAAGCGTAGTATGTATCTAGTCCAAGAAAGGTAATTAAAAAAAGATTTTAAGTCTTTATACAGAAAGTGACAATGCCCATCTGTATACTATGGAACACATCTACTAATTTGGAATTACAGGTGTTAATGTGTGGATTAAAGATACCAATTTACTAAACAAATCTTAAAAAAAATAGGAGAGCAAAATCTATAAATAAAATAGTAAGTGCTTTCTTTAAGATAATATTCTTTGGCTACTTTAAGTGCCAGTGAAAGGTTATTGAAAACCACTAAAATGCATAGGGTCCAACTATTATTGTTAATCTTAACACTGAGCTTGTACGATAATTCAAACTGTTCACTGTAAGCATCTCCAGATCCACAATGTGTTCTCTTGGTCCTGATAGTGACTTCACGAGTACAAGCATTGCACTGACGGCACTTGTTTGCTGAAACAACAACAGAGAAGTTTAATTCAGTCAAATCTAAAGTGATTCCCTAGTTGCATCAAGTGAGCGCTTGTATGTTACTACGCTATAAAAAGGCTCTGTCTTAGCACAGATACACAATGCAAGTATTCTTTTAACATTTTTAAGTGGCCATGACTAATCTCACACCTGGCTTTGCTGCAGGGAAAGCTTTACCTGACTACGGCTGGGAGAAATAAACTGCACTGCAAAATCTGTTCCTGGTTAGGCTGACTCTCCTAAAGGACCTGCAAAGTGGTAATCTCTCCCAGAATGGTCTTTGTTTTTATCCCCATCCATCAGCTTTGAAAATACATGGAGAGTAAGTCTCATATCTTTAACAGTGCTGTAGCTTGTGTGGAGGGAAACTCTTTCATGGCTCATACTCCAGAAGTTGTGTTCCCCTGGTAAACACTGGGAATTTTTGCAGCTGGTGTACCTGTTGCCATCCTCATCTTGAACTGCTCCAAAGCACTTTCCCAGTCTAGGATCATGCTGCTGCAGAACACTGACAGGCCTTATCTGTGGCATGCTGCTAGTGTGTTCAAAAGCTTTGTCATAAAAATGTAAACTGTCTTTCTCCCTACAATGTTTTCTCACCATGTCAAATGAGTAGGTATACAGATGAATCAAATCAGTTCACTGTATCTAAGACCCAGCTTGGACTTTCACAAAAACAATACAAGTAACTTCTAAGTAAGCCTTTGTTTACTGCAGTCTCTTGGCAGGAATAAACATATGCTTCCTTATTTAAGGCCTGAGATTCCTTGTTGGGTGGCAACAGAAGACTGGAGTTATTCATCTAAAGAAAATAATTCCAAAGGCTAGATTGGGGTATAAGCCAAATTAGTGCTGGACTGATCTTGTTCTTCTTTCAAACAACTAAAACTTTGTGTTTCTAGTGTAGATATGAGGGGTGTATGTGTAATAAATCCAGGAAAAAGCACTGGAGGTTATGCCAGAACAAGTTAGCTAGAGATGAGCAGTTCCTTGATTCCATCTTGGGGAAACAGTGTGTAAATAGGCAATACCATATCTTGGTATACTTTTTTGATGTACTATGAACTCCCCCCTAATTTCAGATCTGAAGAAGAATAAAAATCAAACCCTTCCAATTAATATATTTCTGATCATATTTTATGTGCTGATTCTGTTTTATGGAGTGTAAAGCCACATACAGAAAGGATTTCCCAGGAATTTGTAAATATTAAAAGCATCCAAGAAAATCAGATTTCTGCCAAAAAAAATCTTAAAAAGCAGATGTTACAGACACTTTCATTCGTGTCTACTTGAACACATTATACCAATAGGAAATCTTGCTATAAGTAATTTGGAGTTTTGTGGTTTTCTGAAATAGCTGCAGCAATATGGAAAAAGAATGTTCACGTTTGTCTCAACTCAAAACCTTTGTAAAGCGGCATGAACTTAGCACTCTAGAAATTAGTGTCCCATCCCAAGAAATTATTGATGTAATTAATTAAACAAAAAAAAAAAGGAGAGAGAAAAATGTAATTAGAGTAATTGTATAACTAATTCCAAGAAATGTAATTAAACTCTTTGTACAAGAACAGGCTGCCCAGAGAGGTTGTGGAGCCTTCTTCTCTGGAGGCTTTCAAAACCCGCCTGGATGCATTCCTGTGCAGCCTACTCTATGTGATCCTGCTTTGGCAGGGCGGTTGGACTCAGTCTCTGGAGGCCACTTCCAACCCCTAAGATTCTGTGATTCTGTGAATCTTTTCTGTAGTCCTCTCCTAAATACATGATAGATGAGGTATTGGTAAAGATAGTGAAAAGCATAGAGATACCTCATTTGAATTTGAGACTTGTGTCCCAGGATTCCTAAATATACATGATCACTCCTACTGTTGAACTCATTTGAAAGAAACAATTTGATTCTGAGTTTTAAGTTTTCAGGTATAAAAGTGAAGGGTTTGTTAAAATTTGGAAACCAAGCACATTTAATAAGGAAGTACGAAAAAGCTGATAAACTTTGGGATGCTGTGATACTCTTATAGAGACATCTGATGCGTTTGTCAAAATGACAGGCACTATAACATCAGAATGGCAAGGCACTATAAGGCACCAGTGGTTTTAATACCCTGCTCAGGTCCAACTCCCACCAATACTTACTCTCAGGTAAAATTCTCCATTTTCATTTCCAGACTTGATCCGGAATGTATTAATAGTATTAGGATAAATAGTGGTTGCCTGAATCTGGAAGATATCTGAGGGCACTGTTCTGTCTGAACGGATGCTCATGTATTTGTACACCACCGAGTAAGGCAGCTCACGGCAAATGGCATTTGATACAGGGCAGACACAACGGCTGAAAAACAAAAATGGATCAAACTAGTATACCTGCAAACAAATGGTACTTGCTTTCTGTTGTAGTAGATCATGTTGTCTGTTGGGGATGAGCTTAAAAACTGCAACAGACTAATTTTGCTCTTACTTTTCAGATGTAAGGACATAGGGCTCTTGACAAGGATTTCTTGGGTAACAACGAAATCCTCCGTGGTAATTCCAGCAAATTTCATCCTCTCTGCATTCATTAGTAGTCTCACACTCATTTATATCTAGGAGGAAGGAAAGGAACTGTGTCAAAGCAGATGGAAATGAGTTTGCATACAATGTCTTCACAATAACCACAAAACCCAATTGCCTGCTTGTCTGTTGAAATGCAACAGGTGTCTGTGTTCTTTACCTGCTTTTCTGGGGCCTGGCTATAAAGGATTTCTCTGCGGAAATGGAATACATTTCTGTATAGAGTGTTAATTAAGTTTGAAGATTTTAATTTTTGGTTTTAGTTGACTAAAGTACATACTAATCATACATAATGCAACTGGAGAAAGACCATAAAGTTTCTAATTAGCAAAGAATGATTTAATAGCAGAAGATACCTTGTAGGCAGAGGACAAAGATTTTGAGGAAGGATTGTGATTTCCTACCTTTTGCAGGCTCTTGTTAATTGCCTGAATTTCATGGTCTAACTTAAATGCTTAATGAATGTCTAAATTTTCACTGAAATAGATTTGAAAGGAATAATGAAAATCTATTTATCATGCAAAGCAGAGCTTCCTTTTTAACCTTGGAAAATAACCCTGAATGGAGGTGGAGACTCTCAGATTTTACTGTATTAATGCTCTATTATCTTATCACTGCCAGAATCACCCTACTGCCTACCTGAAATTAACAGTCGCAGAAAGGGTTTACTCAAATGTAATTTCTTAGAAGGCACAAACAGATTTTTAGGTGGTCAAACTACCCACTCCACCACCTTCAATATGAGCTGGCCTTCTGCAAGTAATTATCAAGCATTTATTCCTAAAAATGGTGACTGATAAATCAGGTTCTGGATTACAGAAACAATGCACTTGTTGTTCTGCAATGTTGTCTAATAAGATGAAGAGACATTCAATACCAGTGAGGAAGAAATGCAAACGTTACAATTCCTGCATTTACTGGCACCTAGCCAGACATTTATCTTCTACACATAAATTATCTAAGCCACTCAAGTCTGGCATTTTTTTCTCCTATTATGAGAAGAAACATATAATTCATTTCTACTGTGGTTGCATTTAGGAACGTCCATAAAATGAAACATGATATAAAACGCCATGTTTAGTGTCTGTAAAAAATGGCCTACTCTTTTTTCAGTGGTATTTATTTCTGAAACTTAGACTCAATACCTAGACATCCAAGACACATGTTTTACCTGAGGGCTGCAATGTTGTCCTAGGAATCTGGAGGACTTACAATATGAGCTGAAGGACTCAAATTAGAATCACTATCAGATAGGCAATTAATCATCAAATGCTTTATCCAACATATTTCTTGCTCACATAATGGTAATCCTGTCACAAAATATACATTTAGATAGAAAGCATTCTTAGTCTTGCCTGAAATGGTGGTGGCAGCATTGAGGCTGCTAAGTTAAGGGCACTTACCTTGACATGTTCTGCCTCCTACTACCTGGTATCCTTCAGGGCAGACACATGAGAATTTTCCTGGTTCATTAACACACTGATACTGGCATATGTAACTTGATGTTCTGCATTCATCAATGTCTACAGGGAGAAAAAGAGGTTGAAGTTATTGGGTTTTAACATCTACCTTGTTATAGAATAAATATAATAGCTAAGTGCTGGTTCTACAGAGCAAGAAAAGAGAAACCTGGCTGAAAAAAAGGCTGAACATCTCAAGCTGCAAACAGAAGGGATAGATTTACTTGTGTTTTATCAGTTATCTTCCAAAATGAGAATTTTTGAACTTGAGGAAGCAGAAGCTAAGTTAGTCTTCAGAATGGTTTGGGGGAAAAAGCTTTTGAAAGAATTTACACTTTTAGTATCCAAAATGTGATTACTTCGATAAAGTGCACAGATGTGAGCTTAGTTAGTAAGGTAAAAATATTGTCTTTGTACTTGCACCCTATGCTAATGCAGTAGAGGAAGAGAGGGAAAGTCCTTTGCTAGAGAAGAGTGCTGTGAAACAAAATTTAACAGTATATATCATTAACTAGAAATGAAATGAAACCTATCAAAACTAGGGAATGGCTTGGAAAACAGTCTGACTCACTCCTAGTACCGCTGAGGTTTGAGGCCAGTTCTTGATTTCATGTCAGGCATGTCCTTGGGGGCTGCATACTTGCTGCTCCCTGTTCTGTTCACTTGCAAGTAGGATTAGTTTAAGATGCTTGGAGAAGGAGTATCTGTAATAGCTCTGTTGGCTTGTTTAGGAGGGCAGTGGTAAGCCAAAAAGGCATCTTTGGCTCAAGGCTTCGTAGGAGGGATATGGGCTTTTAGGGGTGAGATCATCATGTGTCCAAAAGGAGATTAGAAGACCCCTATGGAGCCTCTGGCAGAGGAAATAAAATGTTGGTTCTATAATCATCAGGAAACATGCTGTTTATATACAAAGCCTTAAAAGCACCTCAAAAAACACAGTTGTTGCTTCCTTAAAATAAAAAAAAAAAGAGGTTTTATTTTTGGAGAAGACTAACAACAAAATTGCACTTGTTCTTGGTTTGCATTCCTTTCTGATTCATTTAATGGTCATCAGCATTAGACCACACACAATTCAATGAGTTTGTGAAATAAGTATTCAGAAGCCTTATTCTTCCCAGCTGTCATCTGAGCTGGAGCAATCTATGTCCTATTTTGCACTTATTATTTATGAGAGATACCCATACCTACAGGTGCCAAAACTACAGCTACTAAGGTGTGTATTATAAACCACATTTGCAGTATAATGCCTTAAGAGTTCTGGCTACAGACCACACCCACAGTGTGGCTCCCCATGAATTATATCCCTTTATTCTTCCAAGGTAAAAAAAGGGCTTACCTTCACAGTTGATTCTGTCACTGCTTAACTCAAACCCTGGATTGCACTGACAGATGAAAGAACCCAGTATATTGTAACACTGTTGTGCACATGGATTATTGGCATCACATTCGTTTATGTCTGAAAGGAAAAATGACAGATCTTTATTTTATGTAGCTGGTAATTAGGCTGGTTAAGTGGATTAGTCCTTAGTCTGTGTCTATTGCTTAGCAGCTCAGTTGACTATATCAGTACAGATCTGTAGTCACTGCAGAATAATGTCAGATTTATGCTTTACATTCCACGTTAAAAAAAGAATATTTTTCCAGGAATGAAAGTTATTCTAATATGTGATGACTTGTTCCAAAAATGTTTAGTGTGGCTATGAAACTCCACATTCCAGCATTGTTTTCAGGTACAAAATGCCAAGTCTCTATAAATAATTGATATAAGGAACACATACTGATAAGACCTCTCAGTATGCAGTGGTTGAGATTTATTTGAGCTATTTACTACTCTTAAAATGTATTCTTTTAAATTCCATTACAGTAATAACATGAGCCTTTGAGACCTGTAGAGCTTTGCTGTGCTCCTAGACCATATTGGGGGAAGGTGTATTTCTGTGTCCATTCTAAGAACCTATGTGAGAACACTGTGGTATGAGAAGCAATTTTTAATGGGAAATTTATATAACCATAACCATCTCTGGAATCTATAACACTTGTTTTCACAAGCTGTTGATTAACTGCTGCTTCTCCATCATTCACTGTGTAGATTTTAGTATGTTTTCCTTTGTATTCCTCCCCTGCATGTATTCCATTCATATTTGTGTTTATCAGATACAACTGTTAGAGAGCTCCACTTGAAAAAAATCCACAGTTCATGGCTTTTACAAATGATTATAAATGTAAGCAACACTCAGTCATTTACAGCTACCACTAAAAACTGACAAGTAAGATCACACATTCACAAAACCTAAAACATTGAGGATAGTAATTCTCTTCAGTATATATATATATATATATATATATATATGATATAGAATGAATTATATATATATATATGATATAGAATGAACCTCCTGGTCCTGAAAATGAATGATAATGGTAAAACTGATTGAAAACTGTTTTCTTTCTTCTTTTGATTAATCCTGGAAACAGTGCAAAGAAGTACATCATGAACGTGCTACCAGAAGGAATACCTAACTAGTCGAAGCCCCAATTCTGTTTGTATTCCTTCTGACAGATACTGACCCCCTTTCAATATGTAAAAGTTGTAACACAAATGTGATGGGTACAGCTGTCAAGTAGCACTCCTGCCAGATGACTGTTAACAACGTGAAAGTCTGTCCCAGTCTGTCCCGTTGCAGCAGCCAGCAGGACACCAGCGAGTCAGAGAAGGGATGTTTAGGTGAAGTACCCATCAAACTTGAAGCTGTCACAGATTTATGAGTGTAATTAAAAGAATGCATCTTGCATTTAAGCCATGGAAAGGGTAACAACTTACTTCTGAAGTGGGGATCGTGTCTGAAGAGTCACTTGTCCTTCGTGACCTTGGTTTTAATTTTTAATGTGATTTTCTACATATTCAAATGTGACATGTATAGCTGCCAGCTTTCCTATGTTTATCATGGTCTGAGGACAACTACACTTAACAGCAGAGGAATAGTACTGCTTCCCTGGTGTCCAGTTCTAGACTTTGTGTTGCACGAACTGGGAATGTTTTGTGAAAGCCAATGGTAATGCAAAGTGATGCACCAGAACTTAAAAATAATTGTCCCTGTGATTAAATGATGAATATAACCCTCCAGCTGCCAAACTAGATGGTCCCCAGAAACCTGCTGCAACAACAAAATAGCAGGTTTTCAGTAAGACTCCAATTTTCTTTCTAACCCTTGTGTATTTCTCAGATCACTCACAGGAGAGCCTCTCAATACAAAAACTGGTATGCCTTACAGGTTGGTATTTATTCCCTTTAAGTTGGGATAAAGATACTTACATTTTAACTGTATTTAAGTTGTGTGTCAGTATTTGTATCTATAGTGAGCAAGCCCATGCATGAGAAGTCTCTGCATGTGCTGTGCAAAGAAGCTCTTACCTACACAAGTGTGGTTGTTGGATGCTAGCTGGAAACCGGCATTGCACTGGCAGTAATAGGAACCAGGAGTGTTCGTGCATCGATGGTGGCAATATGGAGGCAGAGTGCATTCATCAATGTCTGAGTTATCAACAAAGAGAAATTAGTTCAAATGAAATCATGGCAGATCACTGTTGCTGTCTTGGGTCCACAAAAATGATAAAGTTAATTGGACTTGATTAAAAGCAGGGAAAAAAGATTATGTGAGGAAGGTACTGCTTATTTTACTTTTAACTTCTCTAAAAATTTGGTTTGTGCTGATTGTCTTCCAGCCATTGAGATAAAGACACATTCCAACTTTATTCATTTCCACAGTATTGCTTAGTTTTGCTAGTTATGCATAGGTAAAATCCAGAATATTTTGTTCTGCTTTTCAACCCAAATTTCTCATGATCAGACCGAAAATGTGGCTTGTAACCCTTGTTTTTCCAGCAGTTTGCACACAGCACTCTTAGCATGTACTAAATCCTTGCAGTTCCATCAGGGAGAGTTCACATTTTCTGTGTGAGTACAGGGGAATGAGTAGGATGGAAGATTAATAGGCCTGAAAAACAAACAGGTGGTTTTGCTTCTGCAGGGATCCCTCAGAAACTGGCTTGCTCCAGGAGGGGCTCCCATTGCTCCTGTTTCCCTCTGTGTCTCTCCTGCATCCCTTTCCATACACCTTCTGGCTGCGCTCTCTGGTGCCAAGCCATGCAATCAGACTGGCTGAAGCTGTTGCTATCTCAGGCAGTATTAACTTTCCACAGACTCTCAGACTTGCAGATTAGCTCTGGGTTTGAGGTGGAGCAGGCTGCCTTTCCAAGTTTCAGCATTCCATGTGTGCACCGAAGCAGGGTTTTCACCTGCAAACCACACAAAATGTTCAACAGCACATTTTTAAAAGGTTTACCTTGCATTCTGGCAGATCTATTGCCTCTGTTTATGTCTAAAAATCAGAGGGTTTTTTATTATGCCATGGTAGTGATTGTGCAGGTATGTGCAGCAGCCATCTTTAGTTCTGGCCTGCTTGGGCTTGACGAAGAAATCCATGCCGTGTTCTGTACATGTACACAATGCAAGATTTCAAAGGCTCAGACAAATAAGACCAGTTTTCACTGGAACAAAGACAGGCACTTCCCATATCCATGCCAGATCTTGAGTTTCCTACCTCCAGCTGTTTCCACCGTAGATGTGTTTAAAAAGAGGCCAAGACTTTTTTTTTTTTTTAATAGGGAAAGTGTTTGTTCTAATATCAAGCAAAAAAAAAATAAATTGTTAGAGGGTAACCCTTTCTTCGTCAAATCTGCTGTCACTGTTTGTGGCTAAATGTAGCAGTGGAGTGTTTTGGATGGTTCTGAATGAAAAGGCTTATGCTGGAAAATTCCTGGCTATCAGTACAGTAGCGATTGTAACTTTTGTTGCATGGAGAAATTTGGAAGTAGAAATGGAATATATTAGGAAACATGGGAGATCTCTTCCATCCTTGACTTTTACAGGACTAAGCTCTTATAAACTGCTGTTTAAAGATCTGATTATACAATACAGACATATGAGCCATGCTTTACTGCTTAGGCACTACATTTAAGCATATGAATGCTTCCAGGATCTGACTCTAATTCAGTGGAAGTTTTCCTTGTGGGATTAGGCACATCAACTCCATGCAGATCCATTGGGCCAAATTTTCTGCTTGAAGTAATGCTGGAAAATAATTCATTTTATCTGTATTCCTGTGTTTCAGAAAAGACTAAATTTCCAGTATGTGAACAAGTAAATTTAAAACAAGTATTAGTGACTTTAGAATAAAATAAACTAATTGTTAGAATTGAGTCTTTTCCTCCCTCTACATGAAAGCCAGAAGAGTCTGGAAAAATGTCATTCAAATTTGAGAAATATTTCCTTCCATACGGAGAACCTCTATCAAGATCTGGCCACAAGAACATTTTCTGTCTGAGCTGTTATAAAATCCCTGAAGACAGGCCTCATTCTGAAATGCGGACAGTACTAAGTGTAGGGATGTACTTACAATTTAAATCAGTGTGTAATATGTAAAACAGGTGTTATTCTTGGTTTTGACCTAAATAGGAGAAGGGGAATTCCACTTTCCAGACAATTTCATGTATAAATTTAAATACATAAACTTATTCACACAGAAATAGAAGAGTGCATCGTTCTGCTGCTTTGCTTGTGTGTGCTGTACTATGTGTCCCGTGAGACTTTCGGGTAGTACCATAGGTCTTGATATTGAAAGTGCTGTTGCATAGCCAATAATATACTTTACCTGTTCTTAAAAAAAAAAAATCTAGATAACCCCCAGATATTTTTTGAAAATTAAAATCAATGATCTGTCAAAACTATTCCTCTACCTACATTCCAAACTACTCATCCTACTCTTGCACAGAGAGAAATCATATACACGTGTTTACACCGATTTGACAGTTCACGGCCTGATCCACATCTCTTAGGAAAGAGATAAGAATGTTTTGGTTGGTTTTTCCAGCCCTTTCCTCAGCACTCTAAAGAGAGCCATGCCCAGAAATGTCACGTAGTCTGGATGTGTACTGAAATTTCCCCAGGTTCCTTCCTGCTGCTTTTGTTACGCAGTGACTACCTGTAGCCTTTGCAAGTTTTTTTGAAAGAGATTAGAAATAAAAATAGGTTTAAACACTTTAAAATATGGGATCTCTAACATAAAGTTAAAGAGGAAAACCTGAAGTTCTATTATTCTTGTTCTACTGAGAAAAAAAAACAAAACAACAAATGCTTTTCTTCTAGGTTGCCTAAACCCAGTCTTGTGTCTTATTCAGGTTGAGGGTGGTGAGATGCTGGAAGAGGTTGTCCAGGGTGGTGGTGGAAGTCCCATCCCTGGAGGTTTTTAAGGCCAGGATAGATGTGGCTCTGAGCAACCTGATCTAGTGTGAGGTGTCCCTGCCCATGGCAGGGGGGTTAGAACTAGATGATCCTTGAAGTCTCTTCTAACCCTGAAAGTTCTATGATTCTATGATTGATTCTATGATTCTATGTATAAATTTGATTCTCCTACTTCATAGTTGTTTTTTGTTATCTTTGACAACACTAAGGCTTAAGGCTGGAGTGCCTGTAAAGGTGCCTATAAATTCATCCATTGAAATTACGATTAAAGAGGTATTAAATAAAGGCTGAAGGTGGGCTGCAGGAACAGAGTAACAGCACTTTTGCATAGAGTCCCAAAAGAGGATGGAATAGGAAAGATGCACTGTTTACGCTGCACTTGGATTTAATTTAATGCTGTACTTGTATAGGTCCCAAGGGTGCTGATGGTTTATTTTGGTCCAAAGAATAAAGCGTAGTGGTTTACATGTTGTAAATACCATATACTTGCATTCAGAGTTTCCATCTCTTTAATTTATACTCATAAAACTGAGACAGGCTGTGCCACCAGGCTTTGCAGAGTAGGGATTTAGGTCTGTGTGAAGGTACCACTTTGTCCTGCAGATCTGGAGGTCACAGATGTGTAGTTAAGGGTTACAGTGGAAAGACATGCTTTGGTTGACACTATAGCAGAGTTATGACTGTATCTGGGACTTAGGCAACACCCCATACAAACAATAAACACAATGGTAACTGTTAGGAAAATGAATTTGAAATTCAACCCAAGTGTTGTTTATACTTAAACATGTTTTGGTGATTAATTATTGTGATAAAGTGATTGTCACGACACAAACTTACAGCTGTTTTACAGTATACATACCTAGACACTTTATATTCAATATAAAGTTTGTAACTGGATGAAAGAAAATAATTTAGTCTAGAGCAACACTTACCAACACATTGGTCCCCTCGTTTCTGATACCCTGGAGGACACTGGCAGCTGAAGGACCCTCTTAAATTGACACAGACTTGGTCAGATCTACAGTTATGGGTTCCAGTTGCACATTCATCTATATCTTTGTAAGAAAGGCAAATACAATATTAGTCATAAAGTTTACTTCAAATGTTTAGCCTATGGAAATGCTTTATGTATCTTCAAGCTACCTATAAAAGAAGGCAGCAAAGTTAAAATGTACTCCAAAGATGTAATCTCAATGCTCATTCCACTTGCAGGGTAACATCAAATGTCATGATATTTATAATAGCTTTTAATTCTGATAGACTGCATTTGGAAGTATGTTCAGATATGTTTATTTTAAACAACCACTTTTATTTATCAAATACTGTTAATATTTTGTACTTGTTACTATACAACTTTCTGTAAATGCCTTGCAACTCTATCATATTTTAGTCACTTTATTTTGTATTTTTTTCCCCTCCTGCAAGCTGTTTGGTTGTTGCAAGCTGAAATACTCTGGGAAATTTCATCATAGATCAGCCCTTTGTCAAGAATGAGATGAGTTAGAAATATGTTCTTTTGCTGATACTAAAAAGACTTATCACTTTTGCATGGTTCCTGTGCTCTATACTCTGACAAGGACTTGGAACTTGATGCATGGTGCCCTTCTCATCAGGATGAGATCTGCTTCTTGTCATTGCCATGAAAATTCCCCTAATTCAATCAGTTTAGGAAAGGCTCTGGAAACTGTTTACTAACACTTTTGTTTGAACAATACAGCTAAAAATGCAAACACAAGACAGATACTTTTCAGTGTAATTCAGGCAGCTTTTAGTTCAGACTAAATGCAGGTTTATACAAGTACACACCAAACATTTTGATTGTGCCTATTCATTATAACTGCTGGAGGTACTTAATGATAATTAAACTGCATGTGCTGACAAATAGGTTGCTTGAAATGAAATTACAATTTGCTTTCTCATCTGACCATCCAAACTGTTGGAAAGCTTTTTATTGTAACCTGACACAGTACAGTGAAAGGACTTTTTAATTTTGGCATTGTACAGAATTTGGAGACACTAGGCTGAATAAACAAATTCCTTAAAACTTATGATCTCTAGTTTACAAATCTCAGCTGACCTTGCTATTTGTATAGGCACTGGGGACATTAGAACATCACCAGTGGCAGATTCTGGGTGGTGCTTTGGAAAAAATGATGGATTCTTTCTCACAGCAAATGAAAACAACTTTGACCGCAAGATTCAATAAATAATAAACCATCAACAGTTTGAATTAGTTCTCAATGGCTGCCCTCTCCCCAAATGTTCAAATGTTTTACGTATACGTTCTCTTTATCTGACAGGGAAAATAAAGTCCATTTCTGTTACCTTGCTCTCTATGCATTTCTGCATAGTATCCATCCTAAAGTTAATGCAGGACTTGCTGACTGCATTGCTCCATACTGACAGCTGAAAAGCACATTCTTGGGTGTAAAGACTTTCAGGGACTATAGCTGGTTGCCTCATACCAACCTGACACATCATTAAACACCTGAGCCAAAGCTTGTTGAAGCTTAATTGAAGTCTTTGCAGAGACTTCTTGGCTTTGAGTGTCATCCTAGTTTCTACTAAAGTTGAAAATAAAATGGCTATATTACTTATGGAGTTTGATTGGGGGTTTTTTTGTGGTGGTGGTGTTGCAGAAGGTGCTGGAATGAAGTTTATTTGATCTTTAGGGGCTTTATATCCAAGTAAACTTAACAAGAGTTCCTTTTTTTTTAATGGATTAGTTAAAATGCATTAAGTCTTTATGCTGCCGTTTGCATCCATTGCTTGATTTCCATTTAGTTTAATTTCTGTGGAGTAACAAGCTACTCCAGACAAAATGAAGCAAACCAGATTGACTTGTGCACTCAGCATCTTTGATTTTTCCCAACGGTTCAGTTTGAAAGAACAGTTATTCAAAAGTAGTGTTCTACTGCTAGCTGCTGCCTTGTTGAGAAACTCTTGGAGGATTCAATGTTATGGCCCAAAAGATCTGCGGAAGAGCAACCTTCTCTTAAAACTTTAAAGGAATCTTTTAGAGCTCTCCTAAGCTTCTCAGTGTTGGGATCCTGACGTGGGTTGCATATTAGCTGTGACTGTATGTCCTGTCTGTTTGCCATGTGCCACGAAAATGCATATTGGGGTATACTCTTGGAGGACTTCAGAAGAGCTTTATCAGTGTTGTTATTCTGCATTATCCTGGTACTTTTTGCTATTTTGACTGTCTTTGGATGGCTTTTGACTATCTTTTGTGGAGATGCAAGCCCCCAGGAAAGCTAGAGAAACAAACACATGGAAGGAAGTATTGATGGGAGTTCTTTGAAACTTAGTCCTCTCTTTTTGTGGAATTTACTGAACTGCACTGAAAGTGCACAGGAGAGCAGCCTTTAGCCTTCACTGGGAAAGGGCACTAGGTTACCATGCTTGAAGAAGTTCTGCTCACATCTGTGCAAAGAAATTAGTAATGTTAGAGAAAGGCTGATGGCCTAAAGATCATGTTTAAGTGTTTCAAGGGCAATATTGTGGGAGAACAACAGGCAGCTAGAAAGGTTTCATGGCTGGAACATTCATTTCTGACATCTCTGCTGTTGCAATGGCAGACATATCTACTGCAGTGACTGACAGAAGAATGAGGAAGCGAGTGGAAGATTTGAGTGCTCAAAGCAGTGCCAAATGTGAATTGTATTGGTGTGATACCAGAAGCAGCCCAGCCCTCGTGGAGTACAGAAAGAAGCACTAGTGAGTTTTGCAGTGTTATGTTAGTGTGAGACTTGAAGACAAGTCTTCAGCTTCTTAGCATTTGTGTTACCTAAATCTTCCTCTGTTAGAGAAACAAGTCTTTTTTCTGTCTTGAGAGTTACTGGAACAATAGAGGAGTGGAGCTCATAGGAAGGAAGCAACACCAATGTTGGAAGTCTCCTTGAGCTGAGGCAGATCAGCTCCATTTTTCTCTGGGATGGCAGAGGTAGAGTTATGTATCGATATATGCAGACAATTCTCTCTCTATATGAAATAACATAATCTTACACTGGTGGTGCCAATACTGTTCTGGGACTCCCACTTAATGTGTTCATGGTTTTTGAATAAGCATACTGTTTATCTGCAATTCTTTAAGGTCTGACTGAACTCTGGTCTGAAGCTTTCAGATAGTTTTTCCTGTTATGTCCCCTTATTGACACCCAGGTATTCGTATCATTATTCTAAGGACTTATTTTTTCCAGTTTAAATCAGACTTTTCCGATCCATTAGATTCCTAGCCTGTTTATCATAACCTGCACAGTGCCCTCTGATTCTGTGATGGTGATCTGGAAGCTGCACGAATCCCTGCTTTTAGTCTGTATCAAATGCAATTAATGTAGGGATGAGATGGTAGTCACACAAAGCATGTGTTTTTTCTTAAATTTTACAATCTCATTCTCCTTGATCTTCCTTGATAAAATCCCTGGACTGTTCCCTGTGTGAACAGTGTTGGGAATCCATACTTCTGATTTCTGCCTGCTGCAGACATCCATCACAGTATCACAGTATCACAGTATAACTAAGGTTGGAAGAGACCCCAAGGATCATCAAGTCCAACCTGTCCCAACAGACCTCACAACTAGATCATGGCACCAAGTGCCACGTCCAATCTCCCCTTGAACACCTCCAGGGACGGTGACTCCACCACCTCCCTGGGCAGCCCATTCCAATGACGAACGACTCGCTCAGTGAAGAACTTTCTCCTCACCTCGAGTCTAAACCTCCCCTGGCACAGCTTGAGACTGTGTCCCCTTGTTCTGGTGCTGGTTGCCTGGGAGAAGAGACCAACCCCTTCCTGGCTACAACCACCTTTCAGGTAGTTGTAGAGGGCAATGAGGTCACCCCTGATCCTTCTCTTCTCCAGGCTAAACCATAACCAGACTGAGCTGGTGAAGATATCTGGAGCAAAGGTGTGATGGAAACTCCTACAGGAACATCACAGGGCTTACCAACTGTCATCTGAAGAGTGAGATAAATTTGTCTGACCTTTCCTCTTTAGCACAAATATTTAATAATGTGTGTTCCATGCATGGGTATTTATAATTAAAAAAAATTAAAACAAGACACTCTGCTGCACACACTTGTCTCTCTGGGGAGAGGGTGAGAACAAACATGTGACAGATGTTTGTCATGTTGCTTAATGCACTACTGGAAAGCACTCAAGATACCACAGTGATGAGTGCAGTATAAGAAGCAGATCTAGAAAGAAAAAAATGGACTTTTACAAGCTCATTCTTGAGCATCTTTCCTCTGCATTCTCTCTTCCAAATTTAGTGTCGTCATGATAAATTTGTTTCTGTTTAGTGTTTCAGCAACTGATGCAATAGCTGAAGGTTCCACCTTAAGCAAGTATCTTGTAAGCTGTACCTGAAAATGCCCTCAACTCATTCCTCATCAGCTTTGTTTAAACTGCATTTCTGGATGTTGCACAAATGTTCACCCAGGTAGGCAATGTAAGTTACAGTGGTAATCAGTAATGAAAATGATCTTTTCTTTAACATAATCCTTTTTTCTTCTATTTTTTTAATCTCAGATAACATTTTAAGAGGTAAACAAGGGACACAGGTAAATAAGAGCTTTGAGTTTGCATTAAAATTTCAACAACCTGAATGGTTATTTGATTATGCAACCTGTGAAATACAGATTAATCCTCAAACTCAGTGTTTCTCTGATCTAAGATGTTGCTCAGATTTTTATTTCCAGACAGTTACTCACTGGACAGTTACAGCCTGTGTAGTTGGAAGATTCCCTTGAAACAGCCTGGGTGTCTCTAACAGTTCTTTTACAAATTGATCTTACTTGAAAATAGAGTTGGGTTATCTTCAGTGTCTTGATTGTTGCAATAATTCAATGTGGAGAATAATGTAGTCTTTCAGTAGGTCACTCAAAATCAAACTTATAATGGGAGTTATAACTAAATAGTTATAAAAAATAACTAAATTTATAAAACCTGTTTGGATCAAGTACTTTAATTTCCATATGTTGTTTATAGGTGCTAAATCCAGAATCTTACACTCGAAGAATGTGGTAATTTCAAAGCCAAGAACTTAGGGGATTACAAACCACAGAATTCAGGTTCTCTGAGCAGTCTGAATTCAGATCCATTAAGCATCATGACAGAGTCTTTAGTTATAGGAATTTAATATTCTGTTTTTCCTGAAGATTTATGCTTGGTCAAATTCTACCATTCCCTAAATGGGTTAGGTGGTATGGCCTTCTATCAACCTGCAGTAATTACTGCTATGTAAAACCCTTAAACTGATGTGAAGAGTCAGTCAATAGAGATGTAGGGTGAGGAATGATACAATTAAGGACACAGGTGCCTCAAATTACATGTAAGCTGCACTGATCTTCCAGGAATGGTTACGGAAGTCCTCAACCATACTATGGTAAGTATAGCCATCAGGCCCCAGTGACTTCTTCCAAGATAGCTATTGCCTTTTGCAGCAGTCTTCAGGGCTATTGGAGAAGGCTTATTTTAGCAGACCTTCATATTGATAACTACTTGCAGGTTAAAATAATGCTCTGATTTGCCTAGGCCACTGTCTGGCGATAGCAGGCTGCTACAGAAATAATGTGAGAATCATGGAGGGCAGCAGAACTTGCTCCTGTATTTGTTCAAAATAGAAGTTGACTTGCACTTCATAGTTTTAATTCCACAACCTCACTAATAGCTATACCCCGTGACTCCCTCATTTTCCAAAAATGTACCCACGCTCCCTCTTGAAGTGATTTACACAATTATGTCCTTCCACTGCTGATTTTGGCAGCCTGCTCTTATTTCATCCACCAGTTGTGTGCAAACATTTTGCCTGACCTGCTTTTTAGCTACAGCTTTCTCTAAATCTAGCATATGGTTCCTTGTTTTACAGCTAGTTAGTTGTTCTTCTCTACTGCAGCCCACTCTGTCAGGCTCTTATCTACATCCATAAAATTCTTCTGGTCTCTCTTTCTGAGCTACAAACCTGGCTCTCTTCCCCTCATGCTGTGACTCATTTTTCCCAAACCCCCTGACTCATGCTGCCTGCTCGCTTAGGCAACAGCTTAATCTTTGTAACTTTTTTTTGTATCATTATGAGAAGTACATGAATTCACAAGATGCATTTTACCAGCACTTCAAGCTTTTGTAGAAAATAATGAAGTCCACAAGTATCCTTCATCGTATTTAAGCCACTTGAACTTTTTCTCCTTTAGCTCATACCTGTATGTTGTGCTGAGAGCTAGACAACTGCTTCTTAACTAGCTCAAGTATGCCTTACTGTTGTGACTGAAGTTCTCAGCTTCTTGCTCTTCACTGATTCTCAACATACTGCAATTTATTACGCCATCTTCATTATCTCCTTCCCTGTGTATATATTCATCTGTTCAAGTCACAAAATGTTTGTAGGTTGCTTTATTCTAGACTGTAGTGATCTTGTAAACAAAATATTCTATCAGATCCAAAAAAGGGCCCTTAAAATGGCTTCATCTAATTCAAATTTTTATTTCAACCCCCACTGAGCAGCACCAATTGACCAGCTTCTGAATGGTTTATACAAATTCAAACCCGATTCCACTGATGTCAGTGTTGCACTTGTCACTGACTCCGGTGAGGCAGTTCTCCATTTGTTTTCAATGTAAATTATAAATATTTTAGTTAATCAGTTTAATTCTTTTGTTGTTTGTTTCTCAGTGTGAGTAAGAAATAAAATGCCTTGGTCTATTTTTCTAGTAGATTCATCTGACCTGAAAACACTGCCTTCCATGTATGTAATGGCACCAGTGAGTCTGGTAACATGCATACAATAGTCTGCATGGTGATGCAGGTATCGTTAACTTTTCTTCATTAACTTTTCTTCTGTCTGTAAGACATTTTATATCAGTATTTTTTAGAAGTAACCAGCTGAAGGTAAAAGAAGAAGAAGTTAGACCGCTGTAGTTCTTCCATGAGTATGAGTGTGCTTTATTTTACTGAATTAAGTATTCTGTTCCTTATTTATATTTCTTACATTGTTCTTGCAACTGAAGCCAAGCTCACTGCTATGTTGTTTCCTGGATCCTCCCTGATCCTTTCTTACACATAGGAACAGCATTAGCAACCTCCAAATTCCCTGGTTCCCTCCCTGGCCTTAGCAAGCTATCAACAATTTTTGTCAAAGGCTTTTCTATTTCCCTTGCTACTTCCTTCAACATTTGGGATGTTATTCATCTGGGCTGCATGCCCAGACAACTTTTAACTCATTGGTGTGGGGACGCTGCACTTTGCTGTGGTAAATACCAACACAAAAGCTGTTATGTAGCATGAGGTCTGCAGGTACCAAAAGACTAAACTTTTAGAGAAATTTCTCACTTCTGGCACAGCAAAACCTGTTAATAGACTTGCACTTTAACAGTGCAGTCACTGCTCAGTAGTGACATAAGGTAACTTTTGTAATTCTGTGTAGCTCTCTAGCAACACATACACTCCCTCTTCATTGCTGATTTTTGTCTTTCCTTTTTGAATGTCCTTTGGCCCTTTCACGTTAAGTATATTGGATTGATTGCCCTGGTAACAAGTTTTCACAGTTGAGCAAAGGTAATCTGAACAAATACTTGTTTGCTCAGGAAAAATATATGCAAGACCCAAGACCTACATTTAAGCAAATAAGTGAGGTAAAATGTTTAAATTAAAAAAACTTGCATGAGGAGTGGCACAACTTCTTTTGGTGTGCTGAAATATTTCCTCTCGAATTTGAGGGCACAGCAAAGCAAGGTTCTTGCAGATTTGTCTTTTAGTACTCCTGGAGATCATGGCACAACAAAATAGAAGTAATAGAAAGTATTAATGTATAAAGTGTACCAAAAATCTCCAAGCACAGTGCAACTTGTAGTTCCTTGCATGATTTCTGTGTTTGGACTGCAAAAGTGTTAGCAACTACTGTGAATTTGGAGAAGGCATCCAACCACAGTGACTTCCTGAATAAGGAGGTACTGAAAAGCATCTTTCTATCAACTCAACAGAATTAATGAGGGATCAAGCTGCAATAATCAAGTCTGTGCTACAATACTTTGTCACAATTATGTATTGTTTTTGGTCTGTCCAGACTGAAATGACTTATCACACAGAATAACTAAATAGAGGAGTGAGCCATAGCTTTCAGTACTAGAATATCTCCCACATATTTGTTTGGGTGTGGCAGGCAGCTGAAAAGGGGAAAAAAAAATAATGAATGAAGCTTTGAATTGATGTGGTACTTCCTTTCTCCTCCACTATGCCTCCATCTGGGATGTTACCCTCCATCTCTAATGAATGCTATGCAGTCTGAAAATTAAACTGCAAAAGTAAATGGCTTTTAATTCTGATTATTTTTTTTTTACTTAGGATGTGGAGATGCAATATACAGGATAGAAAAAGCACGTTTGGTTGGGTTCTAAAATAAAACAATACTTGAAATTGTTACACTCAGGAGAGCATCTTGGTGGTGATAAGGTAAGGGTGCTAAACCTGAACTGGTGCCCAAATGCATATTCTATGCTCCTGTGTCTTCTGCACAGTAGCTGTTCAGGCTGGAAATTGCATTGCAAGTCAAAAAGCCTAATGCTCTATTACAGCTTACTGTGTGCTTTTTCAGGCTCCACCAGTGCAACCCACAGTTGAATACAGCTAGTAGGAATGTGTTCTGATAAAAATACTGTTCATTATGAAATCACAGCCATAGTGAGTTAAATGACTGTGACACACGCAACACTTCAAAAATACAGTGATAAAAGTAATTATTACTAATAGAAGTGGTACGGCAAATATGACAACATGAGTCTCATACAAGGCCACAAAAACTGTTCCCCAAAGACATGCAGCAATAGTATTTTCTATTTAATGTTGCTTTAACATATATTCTTAAAACAAGAATGCAGGTATTAATATACATGTCTTTGTGTTTAAAGTTTCTCAAAAGGAAGAGTACTTTTTTCCCAACAGAAGACCAAAAGGCTAACTATTAAGTATTCCTGGTCATCAAAAAGAAAAATATTCCCTTTTTTTTTTGATTGACTTCTATTAATTTAAACTGTGTATATTTGGCTTTTTTTCTGCTGAGGCCTTAAATGGAGCCAGACTTGCTTTCAGGATAAAATCCAATAATTCACTGCAATATATCTGCAAGTCTCAGAGCGCTTCAAAATGTGAGCTGTTGTAATGGTAAACTTTCATTTACATTACAATAGCTTATTTTTACTGTTGCAAGAAAGCTGTTGCTTTCTTGTGACTATGCTAGAGGTCTAACAACTTGTGCTTTTTGGTTCATGCCTGCTGAAGTGAGGATCACCCACCCATGATGGCCAATACACTTGGACTATACTCAAAACCAACAAGGGTGGATTAAACTGTTCCGTTATTGCAGATGAAAGAGTTCTCCCCGACATCTGGCATATCATCTTCAAAACTGATATGGAACATTTCCATAAATCCAGCTTAACATTGTTTTTGTGAGTGTTCCAAAGTATTTTTAACATGAAGAAATAGCATGCAAACTAATTTCCTATTTGAAAGTAAATGTCTTGTTCTTATTTCTAATTCACTCTGCTGTTTAAAAGGAAAAAAAAAAAAGAAGAAAGGTTCACTTAACTTGAAGCACACTGTTTTGTTTATTTAAGTTAATGGAAACGCTAGTCAGTGTTTGATGTAAAGCTGCCCCCTTGCTTGAAAGAAAACCAAACAACTGCTTATGAATTATGAATATCTCTTAATAGTTTCCAGAATTATCTGAAGGATGTATTTTTTTCTTAATTACGTACACTTAAAAGTTCCAAGTTCCCTCTTCATTTCCATGTTGTTTATTTCTCTCCTTGGAAACCTCATAAGCATTTTCCTTTAGCTAGGCTTGACTGAACAAAATATTACTGTTATAACCTGTAATATTAGGGAAATAAAGACCTGAAAGCTCATTGTGGTTTTTAATTAGCAAGTTGAAGAATCGCTCATTAAATCTTTGCAAGCCTTTTGACTGGCAGCTACTGGGTCCCTACAAAGGAAAACACAAGCTTCTACCTAAAAAGTGTAATTTAGAGCC
The DNA here is from genome assembly GCF_014839835.1 of Dryobates pubescens. Lineage (NCBI taxonomy): Eukaryota > Metazoa > Chordata > Aves > Piciformes > Picidae > Dryobates > Dryobates pubescens. The sequence continues at coordinate 41,769,116 of NC_071614.1, forward strand.
CACTTTAAAAATCAGGTTTTACTCTGAGACACCACAGAAAACAGTTCCTGCAGAATATCTTGCTTTTCTAATATGGTGGCATGTCTTCAACTGTGTTAGTCCTAATCAGACCGTTCCTGTTATAAGGAATCATGGTGAGGGAGGCATCTTCATGTGGCAGCTGCTGGCAAAGGTTATGCAGTGGGAGAGGTGGTCAGGTGAAAAGCTGGTCTGTGTAACACCACCATAATCTTTGTGTCCTGACATTACAGGCAGCTAGTTATCAACTAAACAAGATCACAGCAGGCACAGCAACGCACTGAGCATCAACTGAGTGATATCCAATCCCAGCCTGAAATACAGTAGTCCGAGAGTTTGGGGTTTTTTTTGTGCTCATCACTGCACTTTGCTAACTTAAGAAACAAGGGACCTTAAGATATAAGGCAAGGAACTTAAAATATTTGACATAAAGGACCAATTGTAGCAATAAAATCCCGTTTTCCTTCAGCTTTTGCAGGCTGAATGAGCTGGTTTAGGAACTGTTAACTGTAGTTTCCAAGCTGAGAACATTTAAGTTCAAATCAAGTTCAATAGCAGCTATCAGAAGGAGAAGGTTTATCTAAATAATGGGGTTTTTTAGCACTAATCATCCTATCTGTTGGCAGTACCAACATGCTGCAATTTCCACAACTCCCTACGTAAATAAGCAAATTCCTGATGCCATTCCAATTTCAGAAATGCCTTTGAAGGCATTATTTAGTTATGATTTTTTTCCTTCTTGGTTATGTGATCCTTTAGTGTGTTGCACCCACAGATGCCTTGTTTTGAAGAGATGTAGCTAAAATGTATGTACTTTCCAAGTGTAATTGGTGGGCACCTGTCTGTATTTTGCCTTCTTGTGAAATAAGAAATGAAATAGTTAAAAGAAATTCACTTTCACGCCTTCTACAAGTTTTGAATGATAGAACAATAAAAGCAAATTGTGGAAATAAGTACTTTAAAAAGACACATCAGTTGATTTGGTCCAAAATATACTCTAGGGATGGGAGGGGACTGGAAGAGCTGGGATAGAAAAACACAATGTTCAGGTTGCACAGTTCAAGTGAAGTGAAATGGATGTGCGGAAGTTAGGATTCCTGTGGCAATATCAATTTGATTAGGCTACAAACAGTGTTATATGGTACTGATCTAACAAAGCAGTCAGGAACTGCATCTTCTAGATTTTTGTTCATCTGTCTTGCCTTAAGAATTCACATTTGCTGGCTCTCCATTTGCACTTAACTGGGAAATACAATTTTGCATGCAATTCTTAACATGAGGAGGGCTCAAAATGAAGTTTAAAAAAATACTTTGTTTGAAAGAGAATAGATACAAGAAGAAGCCAGGCAGGATCAGAAATGAGGCAGAGGCACTAGTGAAAATCTCTTCTTTGGAGATAATTAAACAAACCACAAGAGGCAGTCTGAGTGTTTAAGTAGGAAGAAAAATTAAAGTTAAAAAGCTGCATCAAGATAGAGGTGACTAAGTGGAGGCTAAGGAAAATAGGGGAAAAAAGCACTACTGATGCAAATATTCTTCACTTACAGAAATAGTGTTTATTGAACACTTGATTATAGCCAAAGACTAACAGCATGATCTAGATAGATCACAAAGGTGGTTTTGATGCTCATTTCTTCACCAGAGAGCTGGTAAGTACCTGCCAAAGTATTTTACTACTTTTTTTTTCTGATTCGAAATACAAGCAGAACTGTTAGAAGAATGCCTAAGTAGCAAGTGCTGAGGCAGGACTGCACCCTGTGTAGCACAGGAGAACTTGTCCTGCGGTGGTTGCATGTGCCCGAGATGTGGTGAGAGCAAGACGTGAGCCCAAGGAAGCCTCTGGTGGTCTGTGGGCAAAGTGGGGATGGACAAGAAAGATAATTGAAGTAAGTTGGGGCTGTGTAGAAGATTGCAAACTGGAGTGGTGCTTGGGAAGTATTTGTTGTTCTTTCAAAAACCTGACAAAAAAAAAATATCTGAAAACTGAAAATTATTATTTGTTTTGGCCCCAAACTAGTATTTTTCTGGTGTTTAGCCACATTTTTGCTGTGTTCGGGAACAAAAAAGAACAAAAATACTTTGTTCTGTCAGTGAGCCAGTAATAAAGGAAAACTAACATTTTACAAAAACAGAAGTTTCTTTGGGAAGAGAGAACTATTTTTTCTTCCAAAATTACTTCGCCTTAAAACTGTGATCAGCTCTGCTCTCAGGCTCAGGCTCTGACTTCCCAGCTGCCTTTAAACAATCAAGTAGAAGTAGCAACTGGGACAGCTCTTCCCTTTTTTTTCCCTTGGCTTTGGCTGGGAAGTTACACGGGTTTGCCTGAGAGTAGATGCTGTACTACGTTAATCCTGTCACTTTTCACTGAAAATGGGATTTCAGCAGTATTTCCTAGAGTAAGCAGAGTATTCCTGAAGCCTGCTTGCAGGGCTGTCAGGACAGTGAAATGCAGCAACCTGCTTTTCTTTGCCTGAGCATGTGACTTTTTTTTTTCTTTAATTTCTTTTTTTTTTTAAATACCTTGTGATCTTCACAGACATCTGGCGAAGCTTAAAAGGTTAGCTTGAGGAGGGAGTGGCTATCATTTGTTTAGAAAATAAACAGAAAAAAAGTAGGCCAAATACCAGTAAAGTTCCAGTTTTAAAATATTAAACTAACACACAGCATTGCTGACCTGAAAAGGTCACATGAAGTGGGAGAAAGGATGTATTTAGACTGATTGCCAGGCAGGATGTGGGATCTCTCACTGACTTGGCAGTAAACACTTCAGCTCTATTTGCTATTAGTGCTGTTCCTAATTCTCATTATTTGCTAAGTTCTTATGTTTGACAAGATCCATGCTTTATTTTCCAGTATTTACGTAGTATTAAGCAAGCGTGTATATCCATTCAGAGAGTAACCAAGGCTTACATCACCCTCTTTTTTTCTGCCTTGCCTTTGTTTAGTAGACAGGATGCTCCAAAACCTGGGAAAATGGAAGCTTTGAGGAGTACTCCTGGGGGTGTTCTATGAGACAACAGTTATCTGTAACATGTTTAAACTTAATAAATATGGTGGAATAGGGCCCTTTGCTTCCAAATTTGTCAGTGAAAGTGAAGAAAACAATGACTACTTGAACTACAATAGAGCTGATACAAATTCTTTGGAAGAAATCAAGAAATTTGATGAAAATGTTATCATCTCTTTCCATGGGTTGACTTTAGGGGACTTGGCTAGCATTAAACAGAAGACCTAACACAGCAGATAAATAATTGCTGCCACATCATCTAAGCACATCATTATCACTGCTGGATGAGATGAAAGGTATTTAGAAATGAACATCTGCCAGGAGAACACAGCTCAAGCTTGACCCAGCTCCAGCTGTAATCAATAGGAGCCTTGAACTAAACTAGGGCTTAAAGAACAAACTAATTTATTTTTGAAATGTATTACACTTCAAATTTTGCAAAATTAAAGCTGGAGCTCATCAGAAGTGAGGCACAGCAGGATCTGGTGCCTAACAAAGCCCCTTTTTTTGTTCCTTGCATAGTCTGATGGTCTTCAAAATCTCACTTTCCAGTCTGAAAACTCAAGCCCCCATTTTTCTTGCTTTTCCTTAAATCTCCCACTTGTACTTTCCTCATGTTTTTCCTTCCCTATTCCTCTGGGTACTGCCCTTCTAATTTATCAAGGCAGAGAATGTGCCTTTGTGAAGAGCAAAGTGAGTTTATGGCACCCCATTAATTATTTTTATGAATCATATCTAACTAAATTTTTCCCATAGCCCAAAGGTGGCTGTTTGCCCAAAGGCACTTCTCCCAGTGCCTGTATTTGCTATTTATAAGGTGTATTTTAGTTTACATCAGAAGCTGAGGGGAAGACTTCTGCTTGATATCACTCCTGCCAAATGAAACCTACAGAGAAGCTGTGGCCAAAGGAACTCTGTACAAAAGTTGTCTAGGCTCTAATTTTGTCCACATGGGTGCATGGCAGTGTACTTTATTTCCCAATAAAACCAATCTAAGATAGATACAGCCCTATGCAAGTCTTGAGATGATATTAAAACATACAAAAGACAGGTAAGTGAGCACCAGGAGGGAAACACACTTCATCAAAACACAGTTTGGTCAGAAAATCAGCTTTTGCAAGATGCTCATGAAAGGACAGGTAGCTCCTCTGACAATTCTTTCTACTCTGTGCAAGCTGATGAAGTTTCTGTAAGGGTAGCTTACAACAGAATTAAAGAAAACTGTTGTTTTTGAAACTATCTGCCATTGCAACAAAGCATGGGTGTTCCCCAGAATGTGTTGATGTTAAGTAGGTAGTACAGCCAGTGACACTGAGAAAATAATCATTTCAGTCCTAAAAGGGTTACACCAGTATTAGCCATTGCTCAGTGTCAAGAAACTTTTTTGGCTCTGGGTCACTGGCAGGCACTGAAAAGCACCCACAGCATGGAGACCATTATTCAGCTAGAACTGCATAGTGTGGGACAAATGCTAGTACAGATGCCCATCCAAACCAGGCTGCTTGCTTCCAGAGACATGCAGGAACAAATAGGATGTAGATTTGTAGCTACTATGGGGAAAGAAAGGAGCAGGCCCTGATGGAATGACTGGACAAGTTTTTTTAACACTTTGTGGCATGGCATGTTTCTCTTGCTTCTGTCTCCAGGAAAAAAGATGAGTGGGAAGTGTTAGCTATCTTTCTTGAAGAGGTAGCATTGAGGTCCTTCCTTCTCTTTATCTTTTTCTCAGAAGGTAATTTGCTTGGTTTCCTGTCTATTCCATTCCCTCTTTAAAAGGCATGATTTTTCATTGAATGTACGAGCTATATTGCCCAGGATATTGCTACAGTCTGTCTGCACCTCAGTATTTCTGAGGGATGCCTAGGACATTATCAGAACATTGCTCAGTGGAACTGTCTCCTTGCCCAGTTGTCTCTAGCTCTAAGTAGACACTCATACATGTTTGATTAAAACCTCATTTACCCTTTCCATGACCACTGAAGAGGTTAATGAATGTGCACAAACCTACAGGGGAACATAAGGGCCTCGTGTCCTGTTGAATATAGGCCAATGTTGGTTAGTCAAAATAAATTTTGCTCATAAGTTCTTGCAGGATGGGAGAAGAGATTTCTCATTTTAGACTTTCATCAAAGCTATTGGAGAAAGCTGTCAATCACACTCAGGATTTTCTTAGACATCTTGCTGCCTCAGATGCTTTCTGATAGGATTTAATTCCAGTGTGATTGACTGTACACTCAGCTTGTCTCTGCAGCTTCAGGGGGAAGGTCCATGTCATGCTCATTCATTTGCTGGATGGCAACAAAATAATGACTAGTGGCTCTTTCTTCATGGAAGTGCTAATTTACAGTAACTGATGAGGTAAGAGACGAATTGACAGAAGGTGAATGTAGAGAAGACTAATTATTCAAAGTAATGCTAAAAGGAAGTAATACAGTTAAAAGGTGGAGCAAGGAGATAATGTACCCGAGTGTTAGTAAGATGCCCTGTTTATAGTGGAGAAAAAGCAAACATCTACGATCACATTAATTTCTTACCAATAGGATAAAGGGGGAAAATTCTTAAGAAGCTGAAGTGGTTTAAAGTAATTTTTTAAAAACAATTGTACCAATCCTGCTATTATTTGTGCTACTATGAACTTTTATTAGTTTGAAAAGCTCAAAACACTGTTTGCAGGCATTCTCCCAGGCTAATCAGCTTCACGTTCACAGTGTAACCTTGAGGAATTTGTGTTTCTCTGTGCTGGTAGTTTACAGACTATAATATGTAGTTTTAAGTAGCCTCAAAACTTTCCTTATATAGCTTATTAGCTTACATAGCAATTAACCAACTCCATTAATTTAGAGGCTGGCTTGAATTAATCAGATGCTACCAATAAATATGCAAAACACTGGTGGAAGGCCAATGACAGGATTAGTTTCTAGCAGTTAGTTTGAAATCCTCTTTAGCTACAGCTGTATCTAAACTTGGTTGGATTCTACCAGAATATTAATATGCTTTAGAGATTTCATGTACAGGCCATAAGACCAATATGAAAGAAAATAAATACAGTGTCTCAGATAATACTGAGTAAGGATCTTCTGAACTGATTTTAAAGTTTAAAAAAAACACATCAGAAATGAAAACTAACTCATAAAAGTTCTTGTATCCTATTATTTCCAAAAGGACTGAGAAGTATTCAGTGTGTTTTAGGATCAAGTCCAAATGATTTTTAAGGAGCTAGGTTTCTTTTTCAATGAAAGGAAAGTAAGAAGGAAGCAAAGCATAACAGGCAAGTAATGGCTGAATACATATTAAACTCCAAAATCTTTTCAAAGCAAAGAACAATAATCTCTTATCTGTAGGCCTAAAACTCTTGGGATTAATTTATTACTCTTACTTGTGCAGTAACTTTTATTTACCCCATAAGGCTTCATACTTACTGCATGAACATGTGCTTGCCTGAAATGTCCAGTAGCAGAGAGCAAAGCCTCTCGAAACAGAATGAATCCAAGAAGTTAATGGAAAGAACTCTCTGATCATACAGCTACATGTCATTTTGTCCCACACCAGCCATGTCTGCTGCATTGTTCTGCTTCTCATAATGAAGAAAATGTATCTGATTTTCAGATCATCACAATTTTGCAATTCCATTTCTAGAAGGGGTAAGATCTGTACAGAGATGATCCTGAGGAGATGATTATTTTAGTCAAGCCAGGCATCACTTCCTTCAGAAGTGGCATGAAGTATTTAGTTAGAGTGACAATATTATTTCATCTGGCAACTGTTCACACTCCTATTTAGAGTTAACATAAATCATAAACTGTAAAGTATCTTGTTTCCTAAAGGAGCAGCTTTATTTCATTAACATTTTGAAATGCACATTGTGATATTGTTAATTGTACAGTAATTTATCCAGGATCACAGCGTGAATTCGTATTTTCAGTCAGTTTTTGGCACTTGTTGCCAGTTTAAGTAAAGCAAAGAGGAACAAAGAAACAAAAATTATGTGAAGAGTATCTAAAAGGGCTAACACTGGTAGACATGAGACAAGCTGGGACACTCAGGAGAATGATCTGAAAACTGTTAATTGTCCCAGCGATATAACAGCAAGCTGAGTAAACAGCACCATTCCTTCAGAGCAAGGCTACTCCCTCCTAGCCTTTCAAGCATTTCCTACCCACCCCTGAACAGGATTGTTCTGCATTTGGTATTGCAGGCTTGCTCTGGCAAGTTTTTAGTGAGGGTTTTTAAAATAAAAGATCCTAGCAACAGGATGAAGGACTTACTTAGGACAGCATTAAGTAATTGTGTAAATTTAGGCATGTGCAAAGATGTCAGTGAAATTGCTGGGATCCAAGTGTGTGTTTTAAACACCAGGACACAACTGTGTCTTAATACGACACTCAAGTATAAACATGGGGTTGGTTTCTTAAAATTAGTCTGGATATACTTTTGGTAGTTTAAGAAGTTTGGTGGGCATTAGCTATCAGAGCTTTATATGTTGAAGACTGCTCTGTAAAACTTTACATTTTTTCCTGGTATGTGGAGTCACACTGACAAGACTTTTTTTTTCTTCCCTGTTTTCCTTACAAACTGAAACTGGAAAAGCTGGAGACATTCGCTTGTAGGAATAGTTGGGTTAGGGGAGGCTTGAAATGACTTCCAGCTTCTCACTAGCTAATCTGCTTCCCATGAAAATGTTTTCATTCAAACCCAGGGCTGCCCCAGAGTTGTACTACTCTCCCTTATGGAAAAACTTCTTCACCTTCACCTGTTGTAAAAAAATATGAACCATTTTCCCCTTAAATACAGCACTTTTACAAAATTGCTAGTTCTGAATAGTAAAGTGAGAAACAGTAAAATGCAAGAAAGTGTATTTTTTCTACCCTTCTTGAAGAAAACAGAAGGAATGTAAGGCAAGTGTTTAGAAGTGTGAAGATAGGAGGTTTTCTCAGGTGAGCGTTTTCACTGCATCTTGTGCACGCTGTGCCTTCCAGAAGGAAATTTTTCACTGGTGACTGGCATTCTTTCTGTGCTACAGCCAAATCAAATAATAATTTTAAATAGCTTGATTGCCGAGGGGCCAATGCAATCCAGTTAGAATCAAAAATGAAGGAGGAAGAAAGGTCTGCACCTTTAGCACATCTCTTTTGCCTGTCTCTATCAATCCACGGTGAATTGTAAGGCGGAGTTCTGACTGGATACCTTTTTCACCATTAGGGCAATCAAGAAGTGGAGTGTGTTGTCCAGGAAGGTTTGTACACTCTCTATCCACAGAGGTTTTCAAGGACTGGCTGTTTCAACCTTCCTGGTCTGAGGGTCTCACAGCTGACCCTGCTTTGAGAAGGATGTTGGACTAGATACTTCCTATGGTCCCTCTTAATCTGAGATATTTCCTGATGCTGTAAATATACTCTAAGCTATTAACCAGAACAGAGAACTATACTACCTCTGACTTTTTACAGGTAGTGTTCTTCAGGCAGTTAGTTATTAAGTCAAGTCTGGTTTCTGATTAAAACAGTTATGGAGGCTGAGTCACAAAACTTTTGTTTTTTTAATGCAACCTAAGCACCAAACTAAATAAATTTAGGCCAGCTGTGAACTGAGGGAAAAAAAAAACCCCAACAAAACTGTAAGGAAGCCATTTGGTCATTACTGGGCTAAATTATGAAATTAGTGCTAAGAATAGTTAACAATTGGACATAAGCATTTGATTTTTCAAATTAAGGACAAATGATAGGGATGGAAAAACCTGCACATTATTATTCCAGTTTTTAAGGGCTGTTGTCTACCCAGACCTTTCCAATTGCATCCCAATGGGACAGTAATGCTGTCTTGAATCTGAATTTGTGTGACACAGGCGGTACGGTAACTTATGCCATAAAGCTGGAGTGCGTGTTGGCTGGTGCGCTGCACGAGCTTCCACTGTGTTCTGTAGAGATGGCCTTCAGCTGATCTAGGCAGATCCCATGGCTATCTCACTTGAAAAGTAATGGTCAAATTAACAAAACATTTTTGTCTCACCTTTTTTGCTATTTTTCACATTTGCTGACACTTTGGATCGTTCATTCTGGCTGAACCCTCTGAGTGGCCATTCAGTCTGTGAAAATCCCAACTGCTCCCTTTGGGCTCTTTAGTGTTTTGCTTTCAGCCTACTGATCATAGCTGTCATAGGAGCGTGACTCCACCCTGAGGACAAGGCACTGTGAAATGGCTCCTTAGCCCCAGTTTGGTCACAGATGAGGCATGTGCATGGCACCCCTGGGGCTCCCACAGCTGAGGCCAGTTTTTGGCTAGGTTGGACATGACAGACACTAAAATACAGAATCAAATGCAAACAATAATATAAGCTGCTGCTGCTTTTGCCCCAAATATAACACTAAAATCAGCAACACTGTTGTGTAAAGGGTGTCCTTGTTAAGGTATTCAAGTGCATGCAACAGTAAGCTGTTCAGAGCATGGCAGATACCCTTCTACGTGCTTACATTGCCCAGAAGAATGGACCCTAAGTAAGACTTCTGAAAGCTGTGGCACTACAAAACGATGTCACTGAATTTCAGTATTGCATGGTTTTTCCTACAATAACGAGCTGTGATTCCTATGAATGAAAATGTTCTGATATTAATAGTTGATTTCTTTTTGATATAGAAAGGATTGGCCACTAACACTCAGAGGTGATTATACATCACTTTGTCAGAATTACACAAACTTTTTTTCTGTATTTCCCAGTAGTTTTCAACAAAACTATACTGGTTTGTGCTCTCTTTAAAGAAAGTCTCAACCTTCTGCAGCTTGTGGAGTAGAGAATGTTCTATTATGATCCCAAATGTCTGATGTCCACCAGAATGATTAATCAAAGCTTCAGGGAACAGGCTTTACTCAGTCCCCAGGTAGCAATCCCCAAATGCAGAAAAGTGGGAAATAGTGGAAAGAGTCCAGTGGAGGTCTACAAGAATGATTAAGGGATTGGGACATCTGTTTATAAGGAAAGGCTGAGAAACTTGGAGCTGTTTAGCCTGGAGAAGACTGAGAGGGTATTATTAATGCTTACAAATAACTGAAGGATGGGTATCAAGAGGAAGGGGACAGTTTCTTTTCAGTGGTGCACTGTGACAGGGTAAGTAGTAATGGACAAAAACTAGAACACAGGAAGTTCCACCTCAACATCAGGAAAAACTTCTTTCCTGTGAGGATGACGGAACAATGAAAGAGGCTGCCTGGAGAGGTGGTGGAGTCTCCCTCTCTAGAGGCTTTCAAAGCCCATCTGCACACATTTCTGTGTGGCCTGGCCTAGGTGATCCTGCTTTGGCAGGGGGGTTGGACTTGATCTCCAGAGGTCTCTTCCAACCCTTACTATTTTATGATTTATCTCTTTCAAAAGCTAGTCTTCTTTAATTTCTAGTCTCACTATATATAAAATGTCCAGACCTTTGTTTAATTAAATTCTTACATTGTGGCTGCCACCCATGTCCCATAGCAACTGAGTCCAGGAAGTGTTTCTGTTTCTCAGGTGCTTGAACTAGACCACCTTTCAGCATCATAAAAAGTTCTGAATTGTTGTTTCCAAGTAGAAACCAGCAGTTTTAAGTCTGCTTTCTCTAGCCTCTTCATTATTTCTGTGTGGTTTTACCATACTTATCTCTTTTTGCAGCTATTAAAATATATTCTCATCCCCTCACTGGTGCTTTCTCCTGGTGTGAGCTGCTTCTAGTTTGCATTTCCCTTGAAATGGGCTGAGCAGTACTGCAAACAGCCACACTCCTTATGAGCTGTTTGATAGGTAAGAAAACCAAGCAAGTGAACTGTTCCTGCATCATGAACAGCCACTTGCATAGATCGGGCTTCTCTGCCAGCTGGGGAATCCCCCAGGAAGCTTTCATGAGGGTGGAGAAAAGCAAAGACCAAGACTAGTGCTCTAAAGCTGTGCTTAGGGAAAGAAGCTGAGGGTGTTCGAGGGTGTTGCTGGGTGGATCCCTTTGGCTAGTTTTTTGGGTTTGGCTTTATTACATGGCTGTGCTTTCAATTTATTTCAAAGGTGCCTGGAGCCATATAAATCTGCATACATAGTAAGGAAGAGATTCTCTTAACTGTGAAGACTGAAATTTGAGTATCATCATAATGAAGAGAAAGGGTAGATTTAAATACACAATGAAGCAATCTTTTAATGAAAATATCTTCTAGAAATGGGGATTTCCCCCTTTTATAGGCAGACAGAACCATAGTTTCTATAGAGGAACACTTTATCTTAGAACACACACACACAAAAAGCAGCCCCCTCCCCAAACCCATCATTTTCTACATCCTGAATAACAGCTTGAAACTTGTATTTTCTGGATTGCTTAAATACTGGTCAAATAGTGTTTTCCATGGGACAAAAAGGGGGTTTTTCTCTTGCAGCCAGCTTTTGCAGTGCACAAAGCATATCAGGAGGGCAGTTATAACTCTCTTCCAACTTGGCCTCATTCAAGCTGTAATACTTTCCTGCTTCTACAAGCCCCAAGAGGTGCTCTACAATGTTGTTGACTTAAGTCTGTCATTTTTATCTGCTTGTAGAGTGCTTTCTGCACAAGGTAAAAATTACTAGGCCTAGAAGTTCTGGCAATATCTTAGGGTCTTTCAACTAGTGTAAACTTCCTTTCCACTCAAGTAACATACAAGCAGAAAATCTATCTTGATTCTTCAAATTAAGCCAGGTAAGACTGATGAAGATCTAGATGCAAAATAAATACAAGTGTGATAGGCAACACATTGTTTTATCTGGTTCATCTTTATCATCTCAAAGCTATCTGGAGAACTTTCTTCTGATAAGAAAGTCACTCGAGAAAAAATGAATCTGCTAAGAATGTAATTTAAATGTTACAGAAGTACAAGTAAGATCCAGTAATGCAGGTGTAAAACAAAATGGTTTCAAAACTGATGTACAGTTCAGTAAATATTTTTTAAAGGCAATGCTGCTATTTTCATCAACTTAGATGAAACTTTAAACACTGAACTGTATTTGTTGCTTCTAAATGTTTATTTGATTCCATCTCTTTTTTAATGCAGCCCAGATACCCAGAATTCTCCACAGAGTTAGTCCAGAAAATAAATATTGCCTTTTCTATATTTCTTGACCAGGTAGTTTTATAAGCCACATAATGTCAGCTAAAAATCACACTTAAATTTCTGCTCACTCTACCATGGTTTATCGCTTTCCTCTGTGCAAGTCTATTATTAAATGTTATTTTATTGGCAACCTCTTCAAAACTATACAGGGAATTGTTACCTGTGAAAAGTCCTTGCATTTTCCAGTTCTAACTTCTTGTGTTAGAACAGACAGCTGTTACAGTATTGACAAGGATTTCTTCTTCTTTTAACTTGTTAGTACTAGGAGGTATGCAGTAACTGATCTTCCACATTACTGTTTTTCTGGCATCGTGGTATTTTTGCATTGTATAAGAAGTTGTATTTTTCTCCCCAGATTTCTTTAACTCTTGCTATTTTTAATTATTGAAAACTAAAGTTCTAAATCTTTGTCCAAACACCAGTTTTACTACAGCAATCTGGCTTATCAAAGTGGGCTTTTCTTTGGTGCTGGTTACAGCTGGTAGTGGTGTTTAGGTGTCAATAGCATCAAAGCAAATGAGATGATTATTTTCTCAGAGGCCAGGAGAAGGCTATCTGTCCTTTACAAAGGCCATCTTTTTGAAAGAAAATATTTGTATGCAGACAGTGGCCCCTTACTTTGAAAAGTCAAGATGAAGATTTTACTGGTGTTGATGGACAGAAAAATCCAATATTCCTGAAGCCATTCAGGCTTGAAAATTCAAAAAAATCACTGTACTCTCTGAGGCTTTCATTATCTACCAAAGCTTTATTGCACACATCATGACTGGTTACCTGTTAACAAGAATCCCACTCATGCAGGCATATAAAAATCCCTGAACAAGTTCTGTTTGTACTTACAGCATTACACAGGACATCTATACTATATATATTCAAGCGCAGACTCAACAACGCTCAAGTCCAATGTCAGATTTGCTTATATCATATCAGACCAGGCATTAGTCTAGAAGTTTACTTCAATTAAAATCAGCTTATAAAAGAAAGCTCATCCACATCATCTCCTTTTCAGAACTGATTTAAAGAGGCTTATATGATGTCTATATATGGCCAAAGGCATGAATTTCCTTAATCAGGAGTTAATAAAGACAGACTGAGAGCGTCCCAAAGTAAACATCTCTTTCCAGGAAATACACCTTCATACACTGAATCCTTTACCATTCTATTTAAGAATTTCCTGGTTTCTGTGGTTAGCCATCTGTAGTCGTCATCACTATCCTTAACCAAATGAGTACTATTTTTCCCACCTTCAAAACTAGTGTTTTGACAGTAAAAAAATGAAAATAAGAAAGCCATGTAAAAAACCAAAGCAACAAACAAACCAAAACCAAACAAGAAACCTCCCACTGTGCACCCAAACCAATGAACACGCCTTGCCCACCCCTGCCCCCCCTTCTTGCTGCAGAATAGTTATGGGGCATTTTTCACTTAGGTGAAGTTACTTATTTAAGGTATCTGGTAACAGCAGCAGACAAAGGTCTATTGAATATCTAGTTCAACAAAATGACTAATTATGAGATTTGGTTACATTATGTCAGAAGAGGTCTAATTAATTTTTTGGCCTCGAGAACTTTTTCTTAGTGCTGTAGCTTACATAGTTTTACCACATAATTACACATAACAAAGATTAAGACATTTCTTCACTATACTTACAACAGAACCAACTTTTAACATGATTTCAGATCAACAAGTAAAACACAAATATGAATGAGCAGAAAAGGCATTTTATAATGACTACATGTATGCTAAACTACTTCATAGATCTGTAATTTTCAAATGCCTCTTGTATTTTTAGAGAAGTTATAATGTAAATGAAAGAATGCACAAACAGGATTCTTGGGCTTTTAATATGTTTCTTCGGGTTAAATTTTGTGTGTATTGAATTATGGCAAATAGCTTTGCCTCCAAAACTATGGCCTTCTGTCTGCTGTGAGCACAAAATTGAACAAATCAGAAAACAGATATAATCTTTGAAATGCCATGTTTTTCATCCATGAACTTTACATGGCTGATTACCTATTCCATATATTCTTGTCACATACAAAGAGAGAAAAGATCTTACTAGCCAATCTTGTGGATAGAACCAACTGAACAGTAGATGTTGCAAACTGTGCTTTGGTAAGAATCCTTCAGACAAAAGGATGTTTAAATCTTGAATTAGTATAGAACATGCATAAATGATAATAGTCTAGGAAAAAACAACACTACAAGCATCATAAGGAATATTTATACTAATTTTCCCTCTAAGTATATTGAAAGGAGAGAGACAAGTTCTGTCTCCATGAACAAAATGTTCTTAGTCCATTAAAACACACACACACAGAGGGTTGCCATGACAAAGTGCTGTACAAGAATAGTTGACTATGCCATAAAAATACACAGAATGTTTAAAATGCAACCTGGTAAGGTAAATTAAAAAAAATCACCTCTCTCGTGCTTCTCACCAGACAAAAAAATACATTGATAGTACAGGGTGCCATAACATTGTGTTCTCATTGCCCTTGATAATAGGAAAATGGCAAGATAGCAAAGCTATGAAACACACTGAATCAGTTCAAGTGATGGTGGGGACTTGTTTGGTTGGCTGTAGATATTCCTTCTTCATAAAGGATGTACAAAGAAACACAGGCATCACTAGGTGGTATAGTGGAGAATCAAACAGACTACTTTCGTATTTGTGGGAAGGACTATTTTGGCACAGAGAAATGGAAAGAGAAACAGTAGCTACCATCTTCCTTTGCCAGCATAAAAAAATCAAATTACTCCAAAAGAGAATGAAATAAGGGGAAAAAAAAAACCTGTTTCAAGCTTCTGCTTGAGAGCATTTCTATTACATACTAAGTAATCTGAAGCAAGAATCGGGTTGAAAACAGGGGAAAAAAACACATTCGTTGGAAGAAAATTACCCTGAGCAAGCAATTGGAGAAAGGAGAAACACACAACCTTTCTCAGCAGGTTAAAGAACTACAGTGCAGCAGTCCAGAACGAAATAACTGCAGGCCTGCTCAAAGCAAGTGCATTGAGAATATTGCTACATATCTTTCATGGAGACATGGGAGAAAGAGTCTATCCACAAAGTGTCAATGGTATCATTATGAAATTATCCAAGAAATATGCTAAAGTGGCTGCCAGAATGCTCTCACACTTCTGTTACTGCTAGGGAAACTTTCTGTATCCCTGCACTACTGTGGAACAGAATTTCAATTTCTGCTGTCATTTAACGGGAAAGAAAAGCCACCCTGTGCTCCCACAAATCATGTTTTAGAGTATCTGGTATGCTATCAGAGCTCACTGACTTCAGGATACTTGTGCCTTTTAATGGGGTGCCAGGATGGCCAGTCAGGATCAGACAGCTCATTCTTCGCCCATGCTAACTGGTGTTAGTCCTGACTGTATTGTAAAAAAGATCTCCAGCTTAGAGCATGAACTTCTGAAGGAGGACAGAAGGCTGAAGGTTTGGACTTTCTTCAGGCCATGTGTCTTCTGAATACATCTGCTATGTTTTATCTGTCAAAACATTATCCTTCTCAGAGCTACTAAGCAAACATGGCTTTACAATCAACAAATCAAACCTAAAAGCATGACAGTCACTGTGACTACTGTATAATCCTTTTTTCTTGAATAAGCAGCCATAAGGCCTGCTAATGAGTTTACTGAAACTTGAAGCCTACTACTTGTCTGTGCAATTACAATTCAAGAACTACAACTTTGAGGAGCTTGCCTGAATCTACCATGATTATCATATGGAATGTGTCCAGAGAAGGGCAACGAGGCTGGTGAGAGGCCTCGAGCACAAGCCCTATGAGGAGAGGCTAAGGGAGCTGGGGTTGTTTAGCCTGGAGGAGGCTCAGGGGAGACCTTATTGCTGCTTACATCTACCTGAAAGGAGGTTGTAGACAGGTGGGGGTTGGTCTCTTCCCCCAGGCAACCAGCACCAGAACAAGAGGACACAGTCTCAAGCTGCACCAGGGGAGGTTTAGGCTGGATGTTAGGAAGAAATTCTTCACAGAAAGAGTAATTGGCCATTGGAATGTGCTGCCCAGGGAGGCGGTGGAATCACCATCCCTGGAGGTGTTCAAAAAGGAAGCCATGATTTAGTTAGTCATGAGGTGTTGGGTGATAGGTTGGACTGGATGATCTCTGAGGTCTTTTCCAACCTTGTTGATTCTGTGAATCTTTAGTTCCAATGCACTGAGCATATTCCTGCAGGGGTCAGAACTATGGAAAAGTAGTAACTGACTGAAGAAAGAAAAGCAGCTGCTAGTATTTATGCTTATGATGGATGTTCATAGTGAAATGGTCAGACAGAACAGAGAATATCTATCCAAGGTCTTGACACAGCACTCACAGCTGTGCAAATAGCACAGATGGGAAGATGATTCAGAGAGGTCAGATTTTCAAAATGCCCAAAAACAAGCCCTCAGGCCCTGAAGATGCTTTTTTTTTTTTTTTTTTGGTGACCTCCCTTCTGGTCCCTCAAGGCTATTAAAGAGATGCTTCAGAATGGGCTCTTTGCCACAGAATGCAGAAGTTTCACAGATTAACAGCCTGAACAACTGGTTCAGGATGGGCTGATGAAAGATGATCTTTGCATGACGTACCCAAAATGTACAAGAAATTAATTGGCATCTATGAAGACTGAGTACAAAGGGCTGTGAAAACACAGCTTGTATTCTTCTGTGGATTCTCTTAAACCTGCAAAACTCCTACAGCTTTTCCAAGTAATTAGTATTCAAATAGCATGTGTAAGCAAGTCAGTCTTTTAGGGTGGCTACTGCTGGCAACAAGCATTCTCCACTTGCTGAAGCAAACATATGTATATATGAACTGTGCCTCAGTAAGCACTTTGATGAGCTAATGGCAACCTAAACCAGATAACTAGACCTTATTTGTCCTACCACAGCCTCTCTCCTCACCTTACCCTCAAACTCAATAGGTCTTGTGTTGAGAGGAAGAACTCTGGAACTAAGCTTGTCACAACCCAGGCTTTTTGGAAAAAAAAATAACGCTGAAGGCACTTTTTTGATATATAAAGTAGTCCTTAAATATAAGAAGTGGGAAAAACTTGAGATGGTGCACCATTTTACAAGAGACTCCCTGGAACACTTCTGGGTCCAGTCTAAGAAACTATTACAGATGTATTTTGGGTTATGTCTATATCAGCAAAGAGTGTGGACTCGGATCAGATGTTGGTTAAGAACCTCTGCTGTCCCAGTACATGCATTTCTGAGGGTCTTGGCTCTCTCCACTCTGGTCCCAGGGCCTGAATGCTTGTAAGTGGTTGTGGCGTATTAGCAGCACTCCTGCAGTGCATTTCAGGTTTAGTTTCATCTGAACAGGATCTGGTTTGCGTGTTTCAAGACCACTCAGTGAGGCAAATCAAAGCATGTTAAGTGGAGCTCATCAGGAGGTGCATTTCAGAAGCATAATCTGCCTCACAGCCAAACATCACTAAAGAACACCCTGCTGGAGGTAGAGCCGATCCTCCAACCCGAACGAGTTCTGCAATGGGCCAAGCTGAGTGCACCTGCATTTATCCAACTTTTATGGCCTTCATGCTAGCTGTGTATTCCTGTCGTGTTTATATATAAAGTGATTGCCGTATCAAAAATAAAACATTATGACCTGCTTCTCTTTGTCCCTCCCTCCTTATTAAAACAACAACCAACCAAACCTCTAGAGCTGCAATATTTAGTGTAAATCTATCAAATAAGCCCACTTCAACTTCTTGAGATAAAAACCTAGATTGAGTATGGTAAATTACTCTGAAGAGTACCAGAAAACTCAACACAAAATCCCCTAACCTTTATTAATGAAGAGATCCCTACAATGATTTTGCAGGAATAAAATAAGCATAGGACAGAAAACAAGCTTATTTCTTTCCTCCAGCCCCAGAGAAGAAAAAAAGCAACCAATGTCCACCACTGGACATTAGGCAGAACTAATTACATAAATGCATCCACCGCATTGGTATCTTCCATTACAATGTATTCCATGTATTTTACAATCACAGTAGCATAAAGGGTTATAAAGAGACTGGAGAACTATAGGAAGTTAATCTAGTAAAAAAAAGCAACAAAAGTTTGCTTACTTTATTGCTTGTATTGCCAGCATGACAGAACGACAAGAAAAACATGTTCTTTGGCTTTCCAGGTTATTTAGTACCCTTACTTGGCCATTTTTCATTCAAGTGTCGTAGTTTCTTGGAGACTACATTTGACAAAATTGAATTAATTGGGTGATTTTCTTTTGACTTCAATAGCAGGGTCTATTGTGATTTGGATGTGCTATGCCACAGCAGAAATACAATTCAGTCTTGTGTGCAGGCAACAGAGTGCAGCTACTTATGCTTTTTGTCAGCCAAAACTATCTGTGATTATTAGCTAACTCAGTAATTTCCTCAAAAATATTTCTTACTGTATTTTTCACTTTTCCGAGTTTGAGTGATACACTTGCCCTGAGAGGTCAGAACATCTGAATGGCTTCCTGAAAGTGCTGGCAGGTACCACGTATGGTAATCTACCTTAGCGACCAATTCAGCAGCCTTTTGAGTTAAGGGCAAACTTGGAAGTGACAGTGAAGTGTGAACTGACTATACAGACATGGGGAAAGGGAGGATCAGTTAATATCATAAACTCAGAACTTAAGATACAGTTAAAATGTTTTAAGCTGAAGCACAAAACAGTGCTTTGTACATATTCTACGTAAGAGCTTCCTCCAGAATAACCTCCCTTCCTCATTTCAGAAGTTTTTGCCATTACTGGCATTTACTCCTTATGTACAGTACCTTATTAAGATTTTCCCCAAGAAATTTTTGCTACCTACACTTCTAACATAACACAACTATACAAGAACATAATTCTGATCATTAGTAGTTATAAAAATGATATACAGCATAGGAAATTGCAGTAATTTCCATGGACAGTCTTCTGCACGTCTTCTGCTTTGATACCAACCTGCCATCTGTACTCTTCATGGGCTATCTTGTTTCTAATAAATAACAGCACATGTTGCAGACAGAAAATTCTCACCACTGATAATAAATATCATAATTGTCACTTGTTTTGTTCAGGTCAGAAGAAGGTATTATGCATCTTTTGTAATTCAGGCACATGGCTGTGTTGTGGTAGATTAAATTAGGGTCAGAGCATCGTGATCCTCTCTGAATGTTTCTAATTTCTATCAGCTGAAACAGGATCGGACCATACCGCATCACGCTGTACCCAGCAATGAAGCTCAGCACATCACTGAAGCCTCTTAAAGCCCAACAGTGCTAGTGTCATTTATATGTGTTTATTCCAAGCACAGAAAGCAACATGAGTGTGTTTGGCCCCTCATACCTTCGCTATTCAGTGTTTAAAAAGGGAGTGGATGCTTGTGTTAAAACAGAAGGCCCTTCACACTCTAATGTGATGTCAGTAACAGCTCCTCAGAGCATGCCATCGTTTTAAACAGAGGTCTCCATGCTTTCGCATCAGTTAGAAAATACTTAGTGCTGCTGGACTGGAAGGAAAATGTCATACATCTGCAAACAATTAGAAGGAGCTGGACTTCGCATTTGATTTACTAAACAATAAAACAAGCTTAAGTGTGACTATATGTGTAAGTTACACTCCCTATGAGCCTCAAGCAGTTATCATAGCAAAGTCTTTTAACCATAATTAAATAAATCCACAGTGGGACCATTGCTGATCAAGATTATCTTTTATAAGATATTTTCAGCAAAGTATGAAGATCATGAAGCTGAATGCATGCTCTAAGTGCTCCAAAAGTGTTTTATCCTTTCTTTCAAGCACACTGTCCACTACCCTTTTTCCAGCTGGAATTAATTCAGTACAATACATTTCAGCTTTTAAACACTAATATTTCCATGCTTTCTGCATCTAGATGAAATTTTGGCATGAGAAAATTAGTAACAAAACTCTGACACAGTCAAGTCCCAGCTTTCACCACAATTTGTATGCCTGCTAGTTAAAAAAGTTCTGGTACTATAAAAACAGTTAGATGGTGTTATACATTAACCAAAGATTAGTGAAGTGAATATAAATATTTAGTTGCAAGCTTCAGGAAGCCAGAGCATGGAGTAAAATAACAGTAACCTACAACCATCAATCATCTTCTCAAAAAACCCAACCGGTCTGTAAGTAAACCCCAACTCCCAATCTTCATTTGAAATACAGGTATTGGTACTACATGCTGTTAAACTACCCCAAATGTATACATCTAAAGCTACTGCAGCAACAATGATATTCATATCTGGAATAGTTCTAGCATTACTTGCATTTTATCAAACAAAAATGTTATTACACACTAGAGTTAAGGCAATTCACCAGCTAAGATGACTACCTGCTACAGTAACACATCATCACCTAGAGGAGGGCATGCCAGATCAAATACAGGAGCCTGGTATTCTGTTCCTGGTTCTGCTGCTACTTTAAGTTAAACAAAGGAAAAAAGGAATCTGCCACCTTTGGAATAGATTTTCCTTTGACAACCCTATGTGAAAACTCAGGGTTAACTCCTGCAGTAGGTTCTTTACTTGACATTCTTGAATTGGAGTGACAGAAACGTTGAACATTAGCAGATAAACCAGAAATGGAAATCTGAGGCTTTTCCTATAAAAACAATTTATCCAGCCTCCGTGATGATTACTATGCTTCAGAATGACAAGGAATTTACTTACTAGTGATAAATAAGACTCTGTTCCACTCTATATTCCAGCTTGCCCTGATTATAGTCACTCAAGTACTATTTTATATGATTATAGTGTTACCAGCCACAAAGTGGAAAAGATGAACCAGGGGTCAAGCTTTGCCCTCTGTTTGCATGGGCATCCCACTAACATACTTGAAAACTGAGTCTGTGAACAAGGAGTAGAATATATTTTTATGAAAGAAAACAAAACAATGGATAAAATATTTGTTACTTCAGCAAGTAGGAGAGTAAATTATTTATATGAAATAATAAATGAAAGTCTTTGTTTACAGTAATGTTTGTGAGCCTGGTTCCTGAATGTATGCAATTAATGTTGCTAATATACCACACACAGCGCCAAAATTCCCAGGGTATGTACGCTCAGATGAAAGCTGTTCATTGCCATAGTTTCAGAGACTGGCTGGACTATGGCTGAAAGCAAGCTGGCAGGGTCTGCATAGAACTGCTCCCAAAGACCAGAAGTGCACAGTCTGTTCAGATGTTCCTACTGCTCAAGAAATATTCCTCATACATAATAAAACTACTGTATGCTTCTGCATTACAATCTGCTCTAAGCAAAAGTTCATTTGGTGGCTGTTCTGTGTTCCATTCAGCATCCACTCAGGGAAATTCCAAAGTTTTGCAAATCCTTAGAAACTGTCTGTAATATGACCTGCTGTGTTGCCTGTTTTTGTCAAAGCCTTGGCTCTCCTGGACATACTTTATACAATACAAAATATTTGACTGAAGTTGCATTCAAGTATTTTGAGGATTTAAATGCAACATAATTAATTCTACTTGTTAGCCTGAAGTAGATGGAATACACTGTAAGGCTACAACAAACTGCCAAGTTCTGTTACCTTGAACAGCAACAACAGTTGCAACACTATATTCTAGTAGATGCAGGAATTATCAGCTGTCATTGTCCAGGCATTAGACTTGTTACCACATACACCCCAGTTACACTGAAAGTAAAACACTCGGCAGTTTGCTTACCTTGGCAAACATTGTGATCACTTTGCTCATACCCAGCTGCACACTGAATTTGATGAGTTGGGTTTGGAGGGGCACGGTGAGGATCAGCTGGAGTTCGTCGAATGACATTGTTTCGACCACTAGTGGATTCAGCTGCTGCTTCTTCTCGCTCATTTACAATAATTTGTGCTGTTCTGGGTAGACAGAGGTATCCTCCATAGTGGTTAACACATTTCATCCCACCTTTACATGCATCTGGGACTATTTCACATTCATCAATATCTGTAGTTAGCAACAACAGAAGTCATGCTTTTAGCCGGCAAACCTTTTGCAACAGCTACTAATACAAATAACAAAATGAGACATGCAAGCACACCTCCTTGTCCAAAACATGGCTGTGCAATGATAATACTTAAATATATACCCATGGTAAGTCTGTCTTGGAAAATTATTTACTGTACCTTTGCACCGTTGCCTAACGGGATCCCACTCATAGCCATCTGTACATTGCTGTACAAAAAAACAAATATAATGAAAAAATTAGGCTACTCTGGATTCTTTCTTCTGAAAAATAATAATCAAGCATATTTCAATGAACTCAGGGTTTGGTACTAAGGGAGGTGCAATGTTTGCACACCTTGGTAAGCCAGAAAAATGACTATTGATGCAACATCACTGTGCAGAAATGTGTGTATGAGAATATAGAGCCTGTATCTCAAGAAGTTCCTATGGTAGAATTTGACCTGAGTAAGTAGGTTTTATTTGGGCTGGGGAATGACATGGGAAAGGCATCGCTTTCTCCTTGCCTTATTCCTGTACACTGTTTTAGAGCACCTATCATTTGCTGAATCATGGAAGAGAAGAACCTTTAGATAGACCCAACTGGCCAGTATGAAAATCTTCTTAAGAAAAAAAAAAGAGGAAGTTTTTCTGAATTTTGATCTTGTCCACTGCCTCCCAACAGGCGAACCTCTTTCATTCCTGAGGCCTGCTGGCCAGAGGGACTAATGGGCATTTATGCCCCTAGACTCCATCCTTTCTCCTATTAGCACTGTAGCAATGGGGAAGGATCCCAAGACAGCTGGAGATTCATTCTTATGCTCTGTAATCACATGACTCCAGGACTGCAGCCTAGGAAGGACAAATACATTGCAAGACATACAATAAATGGTTACTGTTTATAACAGCAGGACTACTCATATAGACAAGGCTTTATGAAATTCAGGCAAGACTCTGCTCAGCAACTATTTACATCACTGCAGACAACTAGGTTCAGGAAGAATTGTCAATATTCTGTCCTGCATTTAGGTAGGCAGATTCATTATTCCTCTGTCCAGGACCATGTAATTGTCTGGAGGGCAGTAATTTTAATCACAGGTTACAGTTACAGAAACTGATTAGCAAAGCATAACAATGCTACCAACAGCAGCAGACACATTTGAAACATCAGTGAATCAACTGGGCTGTACTGTATGTGCATATGTATCCAATGCTGTGTAGGATATTACTGTAATAGCCCTATAGAAAAGGAGAATCAGTCAGCTGAATCTTTACATGTAACAAGGAACTATCCAAGTGACAACTGTGTCCTTCTGATGCCAAGATACACTTCTTTCTTGTACTGTCCTCAAGTTATTTTGACACTGACTCAACAGCAAGATTGAAAATGCTGTCTTCATTTGCAGGTGACACCAGCAATCTACTACATGTGGCAGCGAGTTGTAATATTGGAGGCTTTTTCTTCCAAGGGGGTAAGTGGACAGCAAATTATATTACAATTCTCAGTCTCTATAGGAATGACTATATGCCGAATTGACAACAGGAAAGTTACTGTTACTATGAAAATACAAACCCAAAGAAAAGCAGCTAATTCATGCATTTACTGAACCACCCAATTCCTGTTAATGCACAACAGAAGTACTGTCTATTTAACCATAAAGAGCCAAGTCCATCTGTGACTGCAGTTGAAGGGACTTCTACAACAGAAAGAGGTTTAGCCCTAAATGGCCTAATGTACACATGAGAAACAGTAGCATCCCAAGAGTAAAATTTCCAGAAGATAAGGTTTTCTGCAATGTTGTTTTGCTGAGTAGATTAGAGTCTAAAGGTTATTGAGGCACCTAATTGCTAAGACTCTTTGAAAACGTGATACAGGAATGCAAGTCAAATATGCAAGAAGGAAATGCTCCATTGGTGTAAACAGAACTGTGCTTATCCCATAATGCTACTTGATTGTTTAAAAAGAACATGTAGTAATTGCAGAAAAGGAGGGGCTGTGATTCCTACGTTTGTTTGAATTTTCACATGGTACTTAGATCTTCAGTTTCCACTTCATATATATATATATGGACTTAAAAGTCACAGAAGCCTCTAAACAGAGGTACTCCCAACTTTCCAAAAAATCTATTGTTTCTAAATCCCAGTGCTAAAGTATTTTATGACTGGTTTCCTGATGCTCACTTGAGGCTTCTTTGAGCCTCGCCTTCTGTGGTAAGGTCCGACTCCGCAATATTTACTTGCTTGAGCCATCCCACTGACTTCAGTGGGATTACTTGTATAAAACACAATCTCAGTCTTTGGCTCTGATTCTCTAACTTTTTGCACGTGTGCAGAATTTTCTGCTTGTGTGGCATTTATTGCGCTAATGTCTGTACACATATGCAGAGGTCCACCCATATGAAGCAAGTTGCCGGGATTACAACTGTAATCAGATGTGAAAATAAGGGTTTTTCCCCAGCCCAAGCCAATGTAATTGCCACTCCTTCTAGGACATGCACTATGCAAGCCAAAGTCTGAACACAAGCAGATTAAAAATGCCTCATAAAAAGGCCTTTAACTTTCATATCCTATTACTTGGTTAGAAGCAGTACTCATTCCCAATATTCTCATACTGTTTTATCAAGGCATGAAAAACCACTGCTCAAAATGAGCTCAGAAATAAACAGTCACAGGATCACTCCAGGACTCAGATGCTTCATTAAGATCACCAAATTTTGAAGTACTTAAATTCTGTTAAAAAAAGCTTGAAATACCCCAAAGAAAACAAGAATGTTTGACATAATTATCTGTCAACCTCTATACATTTCAAATGAAGCTCCTATGGATCCTGTCTTTATGAAAAAAGATTAAGGAAAAAAAAAAATACTCAAACCTCATAGTTTTGTTCAGTTCATCAATCTCAGCACATAGATAAGCTTTCCAGAACAGGCAGTTGTAGCCTATTTTGCTCAATCTTGTCAACTTCAACTTTAAAAGGCTGCTACAGTGCAGGAATGGCTTATTTTATGGTTAACATTTGAACTCAAAGACCTTTGTATTGCATGCTATACATTGGCAAGAAATTTGGGTTTTCTTAAGGGTCATTTGGAAAAGAATCCCTGCAAAGCAGTAATTATCTCCAACTCTTGTTAAACCTTACCGTGTATGTTATGGTTTCCTCAGTTTCTTGCGAATGTACTGTAATAAGAACGAGAGCAGCCAAGAACATAGCTGTCAACATCGTGAGCCTTGAAAGAAGAAAACAACAAATAAAGCAGAAATATTTTTAGTGCCCTACACTGGAGGAGGGAGTCAGTACGACGGGGACTGGGTCCGGGTGCTGCCCCAGTTGCGAGCGCACAACAGCCGCCTAATTCTTACCTGGGGGAAGCGGCCAGGACGCTGCCCCTTTTCTCCTGTAAAGAGGGTGAGGCTTGGCCGCGCTTCCAGTCCGTTGTGCTTTATCCAGCTAAGAGCGGGGGCGGAAATAATAATAAGTAAATGGAGTTTAAAATAACATGGCACTTAATGCCAGACTGAATACGAAGCGGTGATCTCCGGCGCGGCGCTGGGTGAGGAGTAAGCGGTGTGACCGCCGTGCCATCATACCTTTCGGGACGGGAAAGTAATTTTTCGGTAAAAGCTCGTCGTTCCACGAGGAAAGCGACCAGGGTCGAGGAAACGCCGCGGGACTCACCTCCCCGCCGGCAGAAGACACGGCCGGGCGGAGGTGCACTCGCCGGACACCTGCTGGGCTTGGGCCGGGGCCGACCCTGCCCTGCTCCGCAAAGCCGCCCTGGGGGGTAGCAGGGCACTCAACTGCCCCGTGCTGCCCGCTCTTACCTGTCGGCGGGGCCGGTGCAGGCAGTGGCTGTCGCTGACTCCTGGCAGCGCGTTCCCGCAGCGGCTCGGCACCGTCCCTCCGCTGGCTCCTCTGCGATGAAAGCACCACTCGCTGTCGTTCTTCCCCCCGCTCCCCCACGGGCCTTCAGCTAAATAGAATCTGTCCTGGCTCCTACCGGAGCCTTTGGACGCCCCCTACCGACCCTGCGGCGGCGGCCGGAGCCCTTCGGCGGGGCGGGGCGGGGCGCGGTGGGGCACGGCCCTCCGCCGCTCCCCGCGCCAGCTCTCTCGCTCCCGGCCGGGGCGCCCTGAGGCGGGGCAGGTGGGGTGCCTGGCCGCCATGTTGGGTCTCTGAGGAGAAACTTTGGCGGGCTATTAGGCAGCGCTTTCGGGGGGCTGTGCTCAGAGCCACCAAAGGCGCGGTGAGGGGAAGGGACATAGGGGGTCTTGTCATCCTTGACCAGGGAGGTGAGAGCTGCTGAGCCCGGTGAGAGCTGTTTCTGCGCACTGGGCACGTCTGAGGCACGTTTTAACACACAGTTGAGTGCCTAGCAAGGATAGCTACCAATATCATAATTGGCATGTCCATGAAAGTGCAGGACAGCCATCATTTAGGGGACTGTCTTGGGTTGTGCACGGTCAGACTTCAAGTCTTGGCATCTAATAAAGAACCACCATGAGGCAGAGGTAGGAAGGAGGGAAATGACATGGCACTTGCTGATTTACCTCGTATAAAATCAGAGAATAATTTTGGTTGGAAGAAACCTTTTAATATCATTGACTCCAACCATCAACCCATCACTACCAAGCTGCCACTAAACCATATCCATCAGCACCACATCTATACATCTTTCAAATCCCTCTAGGGATGGTGACTTGACCACTTCTCTGGGCAGCCTGTTTCAGGGCTTGATAACCATTTTGGGGAAGAAATTTTTTCTAATACCCAACCTAAACCTCCCCTGGCACAACTTGAGGCTGTTACATAGGCTGTAGTCAGCCTTTAGTAACTTACTGTATATAGTGTAGCCTATGGTGTGGGTGCCTGTGGTTGCCACAGGGCACTAAGGTGCAGTGGCTGAATTGCTCCGTGATGAATGAACTTCACCAAATCTACTTACCTGAGCTTTTGATGAGCTGGCTCTTGGGGCACATTCTTGAAATCCCGTGTATAAATACATGAGGTTTTTAAATCTGAGCTGAATTGTGGCTTTACAAGCAATAGTATAGAATGTTTATCTGGCTAGGCAAGCTATTAAATTAAAATTACAATACTGAAATATTTTCTTGGTACTTGGTAAATAAAAAGTGTGAGGGGTCCTTCTTATGGGAATGCCCATTCCTTTAGACACCATGTAAGTGCAGCAATCATTAATTTTAAGTGCCTCTACAGTATATGAAATACCATTATTTCTCTACCCAGTGGGAAAGTTACTGGACTGAAGGGGCAGTGAGGAGGTGTTACAGAGATTGTGAATCTCTGTAGGTGACATGGTAAGGAGCAGGCTGCCAGGCAACTCTTTCTACAGAGGGATAAAATGGACCTTTCGTTGGGTCCCCAGTTTTGCTTCTTGGGGCACTGTACCATAGTAATGCAGCTCTACTCAGTTCCTCTCTAATTTTAAGAATAGTTTTTACCTCATTAATGCTGATCATGAAGGGCCTGAAAAACTCAAGAACTGAAAAAATGTCATTCTAGGTTGCAGACATGTGGCACTGCTGGCCTAAAGAACAGCTTTCTTATATAATCCCTTAAATTTGTAACATATATTTGATTGTATATAAAACATCAGCTCTTTTCAGATGGCCGTACAGTGCATGTTATTTTTGTATCAGTATCACTAAGGTTGGAAGAGACCTCAAAGATCATCGAGTCCAACCTGTCACCACAGACCTCATGACTAGAGTAGGGAGGACACTAGTGCCCACTGCAGGCTTGAACTCACGACCTTCCCCATTAAAGGTCTTATGTGCTACCAACTGAGCCACACCACTGCCAGGCTGATAGTTTCAGAATACTTTCAGCTATGACAGTACATTGCCTATCTTTTTTTTTCTTTTCTTTCTTAGGTAGTTATGAGAGAAGACAAGATTTTTCCTCTTTCACTGCAGTTTCTGTGCTTACAGGTAAGTGGGTAAAAATGTAGAACTTAACAGTCAAGACTCCTCACTGGTAATTAAAATGCAGAAGGAACAATATGGTATAATAAAGAAAATTTAGGTTGACCGTACTTTTAAAGCAGGTACTTTCAAATATTGGTGTATTTAATAAGCTATCTTGTGATCCCTACTCAACTGATCCAAAAAGATTACTTTAAACCTATAGGGCATTTTTCAGAAATGTGTGAGATTGGCTCTAAGTTATTGACTCTGAGTAGTGTAAACTGGATTCAGATTTGTGATGTGCCCACTAATATATTTTGGAATGTTACGATTTTGTGCTTACAGAAAGCAGTATGGACATTGCTAATAATCTAATGAAGATAACATATTACTTATATGTACTGGCAGCAACATTTGGAGACTTTTAAATGCATTGGTATATCTGCCACACAAAGAGAACTGAATTTAACTTTCTGGATTCTGGATTAAGTCAAAATTTAATAAAGGTTTTGTTTAATCTACCACCTAAGGAGACATTGCCTGTGTCACAGAACTACAATTGGTTGTTTTCCCTATAGAAAAAGAAAGCAGGGAACCGCAGAAACATCGTCTTTGGGCATGCAGGACTACCAGATGAACATAGATCCTGCTCTTGGCTTCACAGTGTTATAGGTTTGCTGAAATACTGTATTTTGCCAAAGATAGGTTTTAATCTTATAAACGGATGTAGTAGATTCAGTTCATGATTTCACGGTTAGAATAGAGTAGAGTAGAGTAGAGTAGAGTAGAATAGAATAGAATAGAATAGAATAGAATAGAATAGAATAGAATAGAACAGAACAGAACAGAACTAACCAGGCTGGAAAAGAACTTTGAGTTCATCAAGTCCAGCCTATCACCCAACACTATCTAATCAACTGAACTGTGGCACCAAGCACCCCATCCAGTCTCTTTGTAAACACCTCCAGTGATGGTGACTTCACAGCCTCCCTGGGCAGCCCATTCCAATGGCAAATCACTCTGTGAAGAATTTCTTCTAACATCCAGCCTAAACCTCCCCTGGTGCAGCTTGAGACTGTGTCCTCTTGTTCTGGTGCTGGTTGCGTGGGAGAAGAGACCAACCTCCACCTGGCTACAACCTCCCTTCAGGTAGTTGTAGACAGCAATAAGGTCACCCCTGAGCCTCCTCTTCTCCAGGCTAAGCAACCCCAGCTCCCTCAGCCTCTCCTCACAGGGCTTCTGCTTGAGACCTCTCACCAGGTTTGTTGCCCTTCTTGACATGTTCCAGCAAGTCAACATCTTTCCTAAGCTGAGGAGCCCAGAACTGGACACAGGACTCAAGGTGTGGCCTAACCAATGCTGAGTACAGTGCCAGAATGTCTTCCCTGCTCGTGCTGGCCACACTGTTCCTGATCCAGGCTAGGATGCCATTGGCCTTCTTGGCCACCTGGGCACACTGCTGGCTCATGTCCAGCCTGCTATCAACCAGTATGCCCAGGTCCCTTTCTCCCTGGCTGCTCTCCAGCCACTCTGATCCCAGCCTGTAGCACTGCATGGGGTTGTTGTGGACAATGTGTAGAATCCGGCACTTAGATGTGTTAAATCTCATGCTGTTGGACTGTGCCCATCTGTCCAGCCTGTCAAGGTCCCTCTGCCGAGCTCTCCTACTCTCTAACAGATCAGCACCTGCTCCCAGCTTGCTGTCATCTGCAAATGTACTGATGATGGACTCAGTCCCCTCGTCCAGATCATCAATAAAGATGTTAAGGAGCATGTGGCCCAGCACTGATCCCTGGGGGACACCACTAGTGATTGGCTGCCAGCTGGATGTGGCACCATTTACCACCACTCTCTGGGCTCAGCCCTCCAGCCATTTCCTAAACCAGTGCAGAGTGCTGCTGTCAAAGCCATGAGCTGACAGCTTGGCCAGGAGTTTGCTATGGGGGACAGTGTCAAAGGTCTTGCTGAAGTCCAGGTAGTCTATATTCACAGCCTTCCCCACATCCACCAGGCAGGTCACCTGATCATAGAGGGAGATCAGGTTGGTGAGGCAGGACTTGCCCTTCCTAAACCCATGCTGGCTGGGCCTGATCCCTTGGCCATCCTGTAAGTGCTGTGTGATTGCACTCAAGATGACCTGTTCCATAATCTTGCCTGGCACTAAGGTCAGGCTGACAGGCCTGTAATTCCCTGGTTCCTCCTTCCAGCCCTTCTTGTGGATGGGCATCACATTGGCCAGCTTCCAGTCTTCTGGGACCTCTCCAGTGAGCCAGGACTGTTGAAAAATGATGGAGAGTGGCTTGGCCAGCTCATCTGCCAGCTCTCTCTGCACCCTAGGATAGATCCCATCCAGACCCATGGACATTTTGGGATCCAAGTGGCTGAGCAGGTCTCTAACTGCTTTATCCTGGATTACAGGGGAACTGTACTGCTCCCTGACTCCATCTGCCAGCTCAGGAGACCAACTGACTGGAAGACAGCCTATCTTGCTATTAAAAATGGAGGTAAAGAAGGTGTTAAGTACCTCTGCCTTTTCCTCATCTTTAGTTACAATATTCCCCTCTATGTCCACTAAGGAGTGGAGGTTGTCCTTGCCCCTCCTCTTGCCATTAATATATTTGTAAAAGGATTTTTTGTTGTCCTTCACAGCAGTGGCCAGTCTAAGCTCTAAATGGGGTTTTGCCTCTCTAATGTTTTTCCTACATGACCTAGCAACCTCCTTAAACATTTAATGGGTAATCTCTCCTTCCTTCCAAAGATAATACACCCTCTTTTTGTTCCTTAATTCACCCAGAAGCTCATTGTCCATCCAGGCTGGCTGTCTACTCTGGTGGCTCATCTTCATCTTCATCAGAAGGGCCCGTTGGATGAGCCAGGGAATTACAGGCCTGTCACCCTGACCTCAGTGCCAGGCAAGATTATGGAACAGGTCATCTTGAGTGCAATCACTCAGCACTTGCAGGATGGCCAAGGGGTCAGGCCTAGCCAGCATGGATTTAGGAAGGGCAGGTCCTGCCTCACCAACCTGATCTCCTTCTGTGATCAGGTGACCTGCCTGGTGGATGTGGGGGGGCCTGTGGATGTAGTCTACCTGGACCTCAGCAAGGCTTTTGACACCATCCCCCACAGCAAACTCCTGGCCAAGCTGTCAGCCAGGAGTTGGATGGGAGCACACTGCATTGGGTTAGGAACTGGCTGGAGGGCCGAGCCCAGAGAGTGGTGGTGAATGGTGCCACATACATCTTGCAGCCAGTTACTAGTTGTGTACCCCAAGGATCAATGCTGGGCCCCATGCTCTTTAACATCTTTATTGATGATCTGGATGAGGGCATTGAGTCCATCATCAGTAAATTTGCTGACGACACCAAGCTGGGGGCAGGAGTTGATCTGCTGGAGGACAGAGAGGCTCTGCAGAGGGACCTCGACAGTCTGGACAGATGGGCAGAGTCCAACAGCATGAGATTGAACACATCCAAGTGCCGGGTTCTGCACATTGGCCACAACAACCCCATGCAGGGCTACAGGCTGGGGTCAGAGTGGCTGGAGAGCAGCCAGGGAGAAAGGGACCTGGGGGTGCTGGTTGATGGCAGGCTGAACATGAGTCAGCAGTGTGCCCAGGCAGCCAAGAAGGCCAATGGCATCCTGGCCTGTATCAGAAACAGCGTGGCCAGCAGGAGCAGGGAGGTCATTCTGCCCCTGTACGCTGCACTGGTTAGGCCACACCTTGAGTACTGTGTCCAGTTCTGGGCCCCTCAGTTTAGGAAGGATGTTGACTTGCTGGAATGTGTCCAGAGATGGGCAACAAAGTTGGTGAGGGGTTTGGAACACAAGCCCTATGAGGAGAGGCTGAGGGAGCTGGGGTTGCTTAGCCTGGAGAAGAGGAGGCTCAGGGGTAACCTTATTGCTGTCTACAACTACCTGAAGGGTGGTTGTAGACAGGCGGAGGTTGGTCTCTTCTCCCAGGCAGCCAGTACCAGAACAAGAGGACACAGTCTCAGGCTGCACCAGGGGAGGTTTAGGCTGGATGTTAGGAAGAAGTTCTATACAGAGAGAGTGATTGCCCATTGGAATGGGCTGCCTGGGGAGGTGGTGGAGTCGCCGTCATTGGAGGTTTTCAGGAGGAGACTGGATGGGGTGCTTGGTGCCATGGGTTAGTTGTTTCGGTAGGTTGGATTGGTTGATAGGTTGGATGCGATGATCTTTAAAGGTCTCTTCCAACCTGGTCTATTCTATTCTATTCTATTCTATTCTATTCTATTCTATTCTATTCTATTCTATTCTATCATGGGCCCAGCCTGTTCCTGCCCCTTCAAGATTTCTTTCTTGAAGTAGGTCCAGCCCTCCTGGACCCCTTTGTTTTTAAGGGCTGTTTCCCAAGGTACCTTCTGAGTTAGTTCCTTGAGCAACCTGAAGTCTGCCCTCCAGAAGTCCAGAGTGGAGGTTTTGTTGCTGCCCCTCTTAGCTTGACTGCATATTGAAAACTCAATTATTTCATGGTCACTGGACCCCAGACAACCTCCAGCCACCACATCTCCCACCAGCCCTTCTCTATTGGTAAAAAGAAGGTCAAGCAAAGCCTTACCCCTGGTAGGCTCACACAGCAGCTGGGATAAGATGCTGTCCTCCATACACTCTAAGAACCTTGTAGACTGCCTCCTCTCTGCTGTGTTAAGTTCCCAGCAGATATCTGGCGGGTTAAAATTGCCCGTAAGAACAAGGTCTGGTGATCTTGAGACAGCCTCTAGCTGCCTATAAAATAATTTGTCAACCTCTTCATCTTGTTTGGGTGGTGTATAACAGAATCTAACCAGGATATCAGCCTTGTTGGCCTTCCCTCTAATTCTCACCCGCAGGTACTCAACTTGATCATCCTTGATCTCTAGTTCCATGGCATCTAGAGCCTCCCTAATGTACTGGGCCACCCCTGCACCCCTTCTCCCTTGCCTGTCTCTCCTGAAGAGCCTGTAGCCATTAATTACATTGCTCCAGTCGTGTGAATCATCCTTCCACATTTCTGTGATGGCAACTACATCATAACTTTCCTGCTGTAACAAGGCTTCCAGTTCCTCTTGTTTGTTACCCATACTGTGTGCATTAGTGTACATGCACTTCATCTGGGCTGCTGGTTTCACCCCTGACTCCAGCTTACCACCCTCAGACTCCTGTCTGGGGGGACTGGTTTCAGTCCCTTCCCCCTTCAAATCTAGTTTAAAGCCCTGTCAATGAGACCTGCCAACTCCCTTCCTAGAACCCTTTTCCCTCTGTGGGATAAGCTGTTCTCATGTGCTAAGATTTTTGTCCCCCTCTGGGATGGAAGTACTCCATCTGTTGCTAGTAGACCTGGTGCCACAGAAAGTTCCCCAAGATCGAAACCCCCAAAATTCTGTTGGTGGCAGCAACCTCTGAGCCACTTGTTAATTACACCTGCTTTCCTGTTCCTTTCAGTCTTCCTTCCTGCAACTAAGGGTATTGGTGAAAAAATTACCTGTGCCCCTGACCCCTCAACCAGTTCTCCCAGAGCCTTGAAATCCTTTTTGATTGCCTTTGGACCTCTGGTTTCAACCTCATCGCTCCCTACCTGCATAACTCTCAAGGGATAGTAATCAGAGCACTGTACCAGACTAGGCAGCCTCCTGGTAACATCTCTGACCTGGGCCTCAGGGAGGCAGCAGACTTCCCTGTGGGAAGGATCTGACTGACATATGGGGCCCTCTGTTCCCCTCAGGAGGGAATTCCCCTCCACTTTTTTTTAAGGGAACAAATCCTGATATGGAGGGCAGGCTGTTTGGCTTTAGGCAACACCTCAGATGGTGTGTCTTCTGTCTTCTCCTTCACCTCACCCTCAACTTCCAGTGCCCTATACTTGTTTTGCAAGGGCAGCTGGGAAGGTAAGGGGAGCCGTGAGGGTTTTACTTTGCGTCTCCTAACAGGGATCTGTATCCATTTCCTGCTGCATCTTGGGTCACCTCCCTCTGCTAGGGGAGCCTGCAGAGCCTGGTTCCTCAAATCCAACTCCCTTTCACATTCCCTTACAGTCCTAAGTCTAGCAACTCCTTCCTTCAGTTCAGCCACTAGATTAAGCAGATAATCGAGCTGCTCACACCTAATGCAGGTGTTATCTCCACGGCCCTCCATTTCAAGTGCCAGGCACCAGCACTCTCTGCAGCCAGTAGCCTGGACACCTGCCTGCTTTAGTTCAACCTCAGTCTGGGTCGACATGGATCTTTTCAAAAGAGCTTTGAGGCAAGTCACCACCATCCCTATCCCTGGCCACGGGACCTAACTGGAGAACAATTCAGGAATGAGCCCACGTGACTCAGCACCTCCCTCCTGCTGGTGAAGACATGCCGCAGCATGTGCCGCTAGCTGCAATCGAGCGAGGAGACAGCTCTCTTGCCAAAGTGGTGGCCGTGCGGCTCAGCTCTCCATGTTTAAATTTGCGGTGGCTAATGTCACCCTCTTGAGCGGGCACGTAAGATGACCCTGCTGGTCCTCAATGTCTGCTGAGGTCCTCCAGCTCTGAAAAGCCCCCAAAAGAAACCCAAATGGAGTGCCTCTCAGCTCAAGCACGCTGGTCCTGGTGCTGGTCCCAAGCAGCTCTCTTGCAAAATGGAGATCCAGATAGTTCATGCTGAGGCAACTGGAAATTTACCTGATGTAGGATAGCAGGATTTAGACTCTTGGAAATGTTGAGGAGTGTGAGAAGTATGTGAATGAGTGGCTTAGCAGTAGAACAACTTATTTACATATCTGAAATGTCTGAAGATGTGAGGTAAGATGGGATCACACCATCCATTCCTTCTTGCTGCACATGCAACATGGCATTGCTGAAGCCAACCCTTTACAACAGTTGCTGACAATGTTTCCTGTTGAGGCAGCCCTGCAAAGCTGGCCCCTAATTATTAGGTTTTGGCTCCTGAAAATGGTTCACTCTATTCCCCACTGCTTCTTTAGTGAACTCTTTGTCACAGCTCAGTTTTTGCTTTCTTTAAACCACAGTTTTCATACCTTCTTTAACTCAAATGTCTTTATGACTTAAATGCTGACTTTTTTTTTTTTTTCTGGGCCAACTTATTGCCACTCCCCATTGTCCTCAAAAACCCAAAGATAGGTAGACTGAAGGAAGACTGTGTGTGGTTAAAATGTCATTGCACTCCAACTAATTCTGGCTGCTAGAATTGTCCCTGGGGGCAATAGACAGCTGGACGTAATTTAGAGCAGGCTGAGATTGATACTAGAGGCTAGCCTGAAAATGAGGAAAACAAAATTGCAGTTTAATCTCTTCTGCTCCCAGATCTGACCTCCTTTTCCTGTTTCAAGCATAGCCCACTAGAACAGAAAAGCAAGCACACAGCAAATTTAAGCAACTTGTATTTGTCAGCTCAGGGGACTATCAGTGTCAATTTACGATGATTTATTTTTCTGAGCATGTCGTATCAAATACGATGGAGTTGTCTAAACTAAGAGCTGGAATGGTGGAGATGTTGTTTTCATGTTGGACTCACAGGAATTTTAGATCATAAATTATTTTAATAACAGAGCAGGCTGCCTTTCTGCCACACTGCCTGCAAATGTCAAAATTTTCCCCACTTTTCAACTTGGGAATGACATAGTGTTGGTGATGGATAAATTATAAGGAATTGTACATGTGATTTTATTGCTGATTAAATATGACAAATGTTGAACTTCTATTTGAAGTATGATTTCACAAATTTATCTTCAAGGGAGGTATCATGAGCATATTGCATGTGGCGTGAGGTGTGACTTTACTGTAAACTTCATTTGAAAGAAGAACAGTGTTCACACATTGCTCTCACTTTTCATAGAAGGCTATCAGTAAGAAGTTAAAATGTATCATATCAGTTTCTGATCATAGGTGTTGAAATGACAAAAAGTTAGTAAGAACCAAGATGTCAGTAACCAAGGACAGAGAACATATTCTCTCATTCTTAAGCCTCCCATTAAAATTCAACACATCTATTATTATTACTTCTTTGCTGCTTTGTATTTCACTAGAATACATAGGTTACAGATGATACAAACTCCTGTCTCATAAATATTGCAGTTTGGTGAGTTAAAAAGCATGGGAGTTGCATTAGAAAATCTAGTAGCCTAGCACTTA
Source organism: Dryobates pubescens (assembly GCF_014839835.1). NCBI lineage: Eukaryota > Metazoa > Chordata > Aves > Piciformes > Picidae > Dryobates > Dryobates pubescens. Next base: position 41,805,217 of record NC_071614.1, read on the forward strand.
AGCCTTTATTTTGCTGCAATTATCTCCTGTATGAGAGATCTTATATGAGTTTTGCTGTGCTGAGGCCTTTGGCTAACTTAGGCTGATCTGTGATTTCATTTCTAAACATCTAAAAATCCTCTGAGGATATTAAGCCATACTCTTGCTGTAATTTTTTATATTATTCATAAAGGTCAAGCATGTGGTTTGCATGCAATGTATCAAGTAATTAGTGTCTTTCATGACTGTAAACCACTCCTACTGATACTTACGTGTTATGCTAATTTCTGGCTTCCCTTTGAAAAACGAGCTTTCAGGTTTTCAGGTTCTTTCTCAGTGTTTTAAAGGTCGTAACTTTGAGGCCCTTAACTTAAAAGGTTACCCACAATCCCAGAATGCCTGTTTTTATGGATTAATCATGCAGGTAATTACTATTTAACGTGGTAAGAATTTAGGTAGGAAAATGCAGTTCTTAACTTTTGCATCATTATTGCTGTGAAGGCTTTAGTTTGTTTGAAATTTGAAGAGTCTTTTGGTCTTTTGCTTCTATGAATCTTCCTAATTCATTCAATCATTTTATTCTGTGTAGAAGCTCTTCTCTATTTATCATTGATTTTCCTTCTCTTCTCTTTCTCTTTTTCTCATACCAGAGAAGAGAAACAGCAGACTTGGAAAGATGCATCAGTGTAGATATGTAGCTTTTGTAACACTGGAGTTGTCATTCCTTCTTTGCCTTTCCTGGAAAATCAGCCTTTCTTCATACAGAAGTTTAAGTCTGATGCTGTACTAGGTTTTAAACAGTGTGGTTAAAATCACAGTATCACAGTATCACCAAGGTTGGAAGAGACCTCGAGGATCATCGAGTCCAACCTGTCACCACAAACCTCATGACTAGACCATGGCACCAAGTGCCACGTCCAATCTCCTCTTGAAGACCTCGAGGGATGGTGACTCCACCACCTCCCTGGGCAGCCCATTCCAATGACTAATGACTCTCTCGGTGAAGAACTTTCTCCTCACCTCGAGCCTAAACTTCCCCTGGCACAGCTTAAGACTGTGTCCCCTTGTTCTGGTGCTGGTTGCTAATGATTATTCTGCATTTCAGAATTCATAAATATGAGGATCAGTAGATGTGTTAAATAATAATGTGGTTTCATAAGCATCCTCTGATCTCTCTGAGTTTCCTTTTCTTTCCCTTTGGAGCAAAAGTTATTAATACCAGAAAAGCAGCAGCATTTCTTATTTGTGTTTTGTGTGGGAGAACTTGGCAAACAACCTGCCCAGTTAACCTGTTAATTATTGTCAACAGACAGAACTTTTCTGGTGAATATCTGCATGTTAATACTAAAGGATATGTGTCAGAGCATTTTAATTCCCTAGATTATTAAAGTTACTTAGTGCTGTCTGCTGAATAGCAGAATAAAAATAACAATGGGGATTTTCCTTTTTGTGAGATTAAAGGGGTTTTCCTCTCACCCCTCTTTGCATGTGATTTAAAGGTATCAAGATGCTGGAAAAGGCTGAAAGATATCTGTGTCCCTATATGCTCCCAAAGTGTGCTTTGTATCAGTTTTACCACCTCAGGGAAAATCTCAGTTCTGGGAGTGAGTCTGAGGGAACACCTCTACTCTAAGTCATTGAGCTAGCCTTTTTAAGTGGCTGCATAACAATAGCAAGTGTTACATCTGTGTAATATACTAACACATAACTTATGATATATACTAATCTTGAAGTATGTGTAACACAGGAATTATTTTTTATTAATCTGTTCAGCTTCTTATTCCCTGGAAAACTGAAGGGCTATTAAAATGTAGAAGACTAGTAACACCAAAAGTGGCAGCACAGCTGCAGGCCATAAATACAAGCTGGGAAATAAAGATATTAAAGTGTCCCTCTCTGGAAGCTATAGAGCAAAGCCTGGGGTATTGTCCCCTGTCTCCAGGAAGGACTGGTAGCTCCTGAGGTTGGCAGGTGACTGTATAGACCACACTCATAGAGCTTCCCATGTGTGGATTAGTTCTTAGAAGCGATACTTCTGTCATTCCCTGTGTTAGCCAGGGAGTGTTTTGTACATTGTGCTTCCACTTCCTGCAGAAAACTCCTTAAAGTTGATTAAAGTGTTTTGCTGAATATGAATTCAGTGTGAATAAGATAAGGGACAGGTACATGCTTTTAGACAAGCATTTGGACACTGTGCAGACCAGGTTGCAGTTGGAGCAGCAGTCTGTCTGTGTGTCTTTCTATGTATTTGTAAAATAGTAACAAAAAGAGAAGAGGGGCATGTGAATAAAATCACTTTCATCAATGTCGGGGGTTGGGGGTGAAGGAGGGAGGAATATGTTTACTTGGATGCTACTCAAGTATCTTATTGGTACTTACTTCCAGACTTCTTATTTATTACTTATTTTAACCCATTTTATGTAGAAAAGGTTTTTGATTTCCAGCCTTGCTCTTGAAAAAAATGTGTATTTCCCACTGTAATGTTTGCCAGCACTTTAAACAGTGAAATGTTTACTTCTAGAAGCAGTAATTAGAATGTGTTGGAATTTTAGTTTGGTCATTTCTGCATTATTATTTTTCAAATGTGTATTTGTGAGGAAAACCAGACTTTTACCATGTAAATTCAACATCTGTGAGAAAACACTAGAGCAGGAAAAGCATATTTGATTGAGCTTGCCTGTGCTTTTCTCAAAGCAGAGGAGAGCTCTTGGTTCAACATTTTGTCAGCAAAATTGTGGCTGAGTTAGTAATCATCTGTCTCAGTTATTAAGTCCCTGGAATTTATAAATCATTCAGGCAGGCATTTCATATACAAATATCCAAATGTTACTGGAGCTCCCAACTGGTATATCTAAATAAGCAGTGAACACTAAGAAACATGTCATCCTGAAGATGAATTAATGAAACCTATATTTCATTTGGAGTCAGAAGACCTTCTTTCACTGCACTGCAACCTTTTCAGAAAGATTTCCCAGTGCAGAATAGCTTTTTTTGGCTCTTGTCACTTTAGGACCAAGGGTCGGAGCTATGCTGGAGCTGAAACTCTTGTGGTCTGACTGCAGTGGGATAGGAGGAGTCTGTTATGTTTTTATGAATAGCTGTGCATAATGGCTTTTGGGGCCATGTCTTATAGTTGCTGGTAGCTGTTTTAAAGAGGAGGGCACAAAAACAACAGAGGTGACTTTGGCCTTCAGACTATGGCACTGCAGTTACGAAGAATGACATTTCTTATTTTAACCCTGCTTTTCTCTCAGTCCCTTTCATTATGCTGATTCAAAAGGAGATTAGTCAAAAGCAAAAAGAAAAAAACAACTGCTGGACCGCAATGTCATTTGGTGGAGTCATTGCTTAAGACTGTTTTCAGGAAATTGTAATAATTACTGAACTTAGGCTTAATTCAGAATTAGCTCTCACCCTGTGTGGAAATAGAGTGTAACTTGTGTGTGTGTGTATTAACTTGCATGTGTATCATAAGCTCTGGGAAAACTCAAGGGTAGGGGGTGGGTTCAGAGTAGCAGGCAATGTACTCTGAACTCTGAGTCATCATCCAAGTACTCAAGACTACTCTGAACTCTGACAGTCATCATCTAAGTCCTAAAGACTGCTCTGCCACTATGTCTTGATCTTATCTACAGGGACAGATCTTACAAAGAAGGATGTGCTTAATACAGTGCCTAATAGAGTCTCTTCACTTAGAAAGTCTGCAACAATAGCATTTAATTCTGTTTGTTTTAGTGGTGGGTTTGTGACAACATGAAGTTTTGAATAAACTGTATCAAAATGAGAAGTTTTCTTAAAAAGAGGAAGCTAAGCAGGAGCTATAATTACACTACTTTTGGAGTCAGAAGATCTTCTTTCACTGCACTGTAGCCTTTTCAGAAAGGTTTCCCAGTGTCAGGCAGAGAATACAGAGGCATGGAAGAAGGTGGAATGGATTTATTTGCAGTAAACTTTATTAGAGAAAAGCCCTTCATTCTCCAGGAAGAAATGAAGATCACATACACATCCTTCACAAAAAAAACTAGGTTTGTTTTTTGCCCACCTTGACATCTGAACAGAATCTTTATTCCCAGTTGGTAATACGTGCCACAGCATACTTTTTATGACAGAGTAAGGGATTAATTATCTGGTGGATTTATTAACAGCAGTAATAAATTATATTACAACTATTGGGGATCCTCAGTAATTTTACTTACTTGGACTTAAACGTGTGTGAAGGGTGCAAGCGAATCATGAGATCATATTAAATAAAAGTGTTTGCTTACAGTTTGACTTGTAATTCTCAAGCTATCAGTTGTTTACTGGTCTGGACCAATGAAGTGCTAAAAGCTAAATTCTGTGAAATGTTAAACTTTGATGAAAGATATGTAGAAAAAACTGTTTCTTCTGTCAACACTGTGGTCAACAGCAGTGCCCTGACCTGATTACTTAAGCTGATGTTTTTCCTAAATCTGTCATGAATCAGTAATTATCAAGTTTTGCAATACTCAATGATTCTCTTGTGAATAGGAAGAATATTTGTTATTGTAGGTTGGTACTTTCTAAAGAGAAGTGTTCAGCTTTTGCATCTGCAAGCTCTATACAGTAAGTTTTTCCTTCTTTTTTTTTTTTTTCCCAGAGAACTGTGGAATGCTGCAACAAATCTCCTGAAGAGTTTCGCAGAATGTTAGGAAAATGCAGTGTGGCCTAATCTGGAGGTGACCTTTATGGTGTCTTTTAAAATAAGATTTCTTGACAGTGTGTTTTTCCATTCATGGTTGGAAGATATCCAATAAAAGTATTCAGTTGTAAGGCTTGATTTGTAGGGTTTCTAATAAGAAAAGGAACTTGCACATCTTAGTGTTAGTGGGGTGTTCTTATGGTAATTTAATATGGTACTCCCAGAAAACATTCCCTTTTCTCTTACACCGAGTCCTCTGTGGTAGTGTGAGGCGTGTTGCGCATAGGGTCAGAAGTGGGATTAGGTCCTTGAATGAGGCTGGAAATTCAATCCATGCTTCCCTTGATTATGGTGGCAGAATACCAGCAGCTGGCTTGGAAGTCCCAGTAATCCTTTCAGCTCCTGGATGAGTTTTCTGAGAAAAGAGAGACCAAAATGAGGGAAACTTCTCAGTTAAAGGCAATGAGAGACGTGGTAACATGTGTTGTCTGTTTAGTCATTTAAAAATAAAAGGATGGGATGATAAAGCCTCTGTGGGTTTTTTTCTGAAGGATGTTTTTGGTTTTTGTCCATGCAGATCTATGACTAGAGTCCCATGGAAACTGGACTTCACTTTAAGCTACAAGTTACTGTGAACCCTGCTGTCACCCAAGCTTGTATGAGCAATGCATCTGAGTATGAGGTGAGTGGGACTGCACTCCCCCTGTGGCAGAACTCCTGGGATCTGACTGATGGGTGAACCTTAACGGGGAGAATGTACAGGCAAGCATCTCTAAATGCAAATGTTGATCTGAGGGCATGGTCTAACATTGGCAGAGATTTATGCAGATGATAGCGGATTTGATAGCAGGGAAAAAAAAAAAAGAATGAAGAAATGTGAACCAGCCAGTTATTTTCTGGTGAGAATTGCTTAACATAGATTTGTGGTTTTAAGCAAATGTGCCTATTAAAAGAGTGTTGACCTTTAAAACCATGATTTTTGATGAATTGCTATTGTTGCTTTTAAAAGCATATGGACACAGGAACAGCAGAAAATACTATAAGCCTATGAGATTGGGAATGCACCATGGAAACAAACAGCACCCTGGCAAAATACAGATGTTTCCTCAGTGGTGCTCTTCATTATAAGTCAACTCAGCATAGTTCCTTTTGAAATCTGCACACAGAGATACATAATCTCAGAATGTCAGGTAGGGGTTGGAAGTGACCTCTGGAGATCATCTAGTCCACCACCCCTGCTAAAGCTGGTTCACCTCAGGGCAAGTTGCCTAGTATCAGATCCAGGCAGGCTTGGGAACTTGCCAGAGGAGACTCCACAGCCTTGCTGGGCTGCCTGTTCCAGTGATCCATCACTCTCACAGGAAAGAAGTTTTTCCTCAGGTTCAGGTGGAACTTCCTGTGTTTAGTTTATGGTTGTTGCTCTTTGTTCCATCTTTGGGCACCACCAAAAAGAGTCTGAGAGTCTGGCCCCATCCTTTTGACCCCTGCCCTTTAGATAAACATGAATAAGACCCCCTTTCAGCCTTCTCCAGGCTAAACAGCTGCAGGTCTCTCAGCCTTTCTCATCAGAGACATGCTCCAGCCCTCTAATCATCTTCATAGCTTCAGTTGGACTCTCTCCAGTAGTTCTTTGTCTCTCTTGGACTGGGGAGCCCAGAACTGGATACTGCATAGCCCTCAAAGATAAATGCTTGATAAGCTAGTGAATTAAGTGGTAAGCACTGTGTTTTGCTTTAAAACAAATAAAGCTTTAATAAGAGTCTTGATCTGAATTTTTCTGTTGTGGGTCCATGTGTAGGAATGCAATGAAATGGAGATAATGAAAGAGATGTAGAAATGTGGAGCTGCCCTCTAGTGACACAATGACAGTGTGAGGTGTGTATATCTACCTCTGCTAGCAGTGGCTGCAAAGCGGAGCCTTTACTGGAAGACAAACCAAAATGTGCAAATATTTTGAAGGCATTCTACAGTTACAGTTCAAACATCAGACAAACAGTGGAGGAGATGGAATTTTAGACATAGAGTACAGCTATAGTGCCCTCTGGGGAGCTGGTCTTTCACAATGGATGGATTCAGGGAAGCTGGCAAGTGTAGGAGAAGTAAAGATAGTATTGATTGCAAACACATTTCACAGTATCACAGTATCACTAAGGTTGCAAGAGACCTCAAAGATCATTGAGTCCAACCTGTCTCCACAGACCTCATGACTAGACCATGGCACCAAGTGCCACGTCCAATCTCCTCTTGAACACCTCCAGGGACGGTGACTCCACCACCTCCCTGGGCAGCCCATTCCAATGTGAACGACTCGCTCAGTGAAGAACTTTCTCCTCACCTCGAGCCTAAACCTCCCCTGGCACAGCTTGAGACTGTGTCCCCTTGTTCTGGTGCTGGTTGCCTGGGAGAAGAGACCAACCCCTTCCTGGCTACAACCACCTTTCAGGTAGTTGTAGAGGGCAATGAGGTCTCCCCTGAGCCTCCTCTTCTCCAGGCTAAACAATCCCAGCTCCCTCAGCCTCTCCTCACAGGGTTTGTGCTCAAGGCCTCTCCCCAGCCTTGTTGCCCTTCTCTGGACACGTTCAAGTGTCTCGATGTCCTTCTTAAACTGAGGGGCCCAGAACTGGACACAGTACTCAAAGTGTGGCCTAACCAATGCAGAGTCCAGGGGCACAATGACCTCCCTGCTCCTGCTGGCCACACTATTCCTAATACAGGCCAGGATGCCGCTGGCCTTCTTGGCCACCTGGGCACACTGCTGGCTCATGTTTAGGCGGCTGTCAATCAGCACCTCCAGGTCCCTCTCTGTTTGGGAGCTCTCCAGCCACTCTGACCCCAGCCTGTAGCTCTGCATGGGGTTGCTGTGGCCAAAGTGCAGCACCCAGCTCTTGGACTTCTTCAATGCCATGCCATTGGACTCTGCCTATCTGTCCAGTCGGTTGAGGTCCCTCTGCAGAGCCTTTCAACCCTCTAACTGACCAACATCTGCTCCCAACTTGGTGTCATCTGCAAACTTGCTGATGACTGACTCAACCCCCTCATCCATATCATCAATGAAGATGTTAAAGAGGATGGGGCCCAGCACTGATCCCTGGGGGACGCCACTGGTGACTGGCTGCCAGCTGGATGTGGCACCATTCACCACCACTCTCTGGGCTCGGCCCTCCAGCCAGTTCCTAACCCAGCACAGAGTGTTGCGGTTCAAGCCACGAGCTGACAGCTTAGACAGCAATTTTCTATGGGGGACAGTGTCAAAGGCCTTGCTGAAGTCCAGGTAGACCACATCCACAGGCCTCCCCATGTCCACCAAGTGGGTCACCTGATCATAGAAGGAGATCAAGTTGGAGAGGCAGGGCCTGCCCTTCCTAAATCCATGCTGGCTGGACCTGAGCCCTTGGCCATCCTTCAGGTGCGCAGTTATTGCCGCCAGGATAATCTGCTCCATCACTTTCCCTGGCACTGAGGTCAGGCTGACTGGTCTGTAGTTTCCAGGTTCCTCCATCCGTCCCTTCTTGTGGATGGGGACCACACTGGCCAGTTTCCAGTCATCTGGGACCTCTCCAGTGAGCCAGGACTGGAGGAAAATGATGGAGAGCGGCTTGGCCAGCTCATCTGCCAGCTCTCTCAGCACCCTAGGATGGATCCCATCTGGTCCCATGGACTTGTGAGTGTCCAAGTGGCTCAGCAGGTCCCGAACTAATTCCTCATGGATTTCTGGGGCATTACACTGCTCCCCGACCCCATCGCCCAGCTCAGGAGGCCACTCGTCCTGAACTCCTGCCTTGCTGTTAAACATTCAGTCACAGTGTTCCTCTCCAGGTCCAGTAGGGAGTGAAGGTTCTTGTTGCCCTTCTTTTTAGTGTTAATATATTTGTAAAAATGCTTTTTATTGTCTTTCACGGAGGTGGCCAGCTTAGGTTCCAACTGGGCCTTTTTTACTGCCTGTGCAGTCTCCAAAAGATTTGCATGAGAGGAAAGACTTCTGCTCAGGGAAGTTAGTGTCATAAGCAGAATTTAAGGACTTTTGATGAATCATATTTTCCTTTATGCGCACTTATCAGTACATCTCCCTTCTATTCATGTTCTTACAGCTGCTTTTGTTTTCCTTTTAATGAATGTAATGCTTTTTTAGAAGGCCAAACCCACTTTCTTTGTGTGCAGAAGTTCTGGAAATATAGGCAGACCTATGACCTCACAAGTACTGGCTTTGAAAAGCACGTGCGCACTCGCATGTATTCACACAGTGCGTGTGCAGCTGTGTAAGCGCCTTTCTGGTAGCATCTGCTGTATTTCTCTCCATGGGTTCTGTGGAGGCTTCTCTCTGCTAAGCTACACAAAACAGGTTTGCAGAAAGCTGAAAGAACAGGTAACTTGGAGGGGCTGTCCCATCCCACTGCTGTGAAACAGAATTATTAAAGATAATGGTGCTCCAGTTTATTGCTGGGATTAGGAACCAGGAGTCACTTTTGACATGGTTGTAACATAGCTGCATAACTGGGAAGTCAGAGGGCAGTGCTGGAGGGCACAGTCAAAGACCTCTCTCTGGAAAATACTGGCCTTCTCTAAATTGCTGCAAAGAAGGCAAAATATTCTCTTCCTTGGTGGGCGGATGTTGACTTATCTTTGTGACTGTTCCCTTCCAAGGGCTGCTCTCTTGCTGTTAATGTAAGAATGGACATCTTGGCTGAGTTCTGTTGGTTGGAGTATTTTTTGGCCTGTCCTGAATCTGACTGAATGGAGAGTCTGATTGTGATATCTAGTGCTGATTTTTGATGTGGGGAAATGCAGATGCTCCACAAAAGCTGCTTAATGATCACATAGATACTTGGATACATGGGATGAAAACTTCCAGGGACAACTAAGCCCAGCTAGACTCTTTGGTAAGGGTCAGAGTGTAGGATATCTGTTAAGTCATATGCACTATATTGATGTACATGTAATCTTCTTACAATAACAGCCTATGTCTTTAAATCTTTTCAGACTGTGTTTAGAAGGCTAGACTCAAGGACATGACAGCTGAAGCTAGTGTATATGCTTCATTTGAGGAAATAGTGAATAAATAATGTTAATTCTGACCCTTCTTGTGGGATATTTCATTCCTTGTTTCATAATGCAACATATCCATGAACAGGCATTGTTTTCCTTGCTTTTTTTGTCTGTCCCTTCACCCATATCCACTTGCTTTTCCAGGGTTCAGTGTTTCCCCTCCACTATTGTGGTTCAGTGCTTTTTATATTGATGATAGTTAAGAAGATAGTTTGGGATATCTCAAACAAAAGAAAACATTCATCAGAGAAGCAAACAACTGCTTTGTGCTTAGAAACATCTTTGCCTTTCATCAAGCTTTCCAGAACTGCTGAGGCTGGAATTTGAAGTAGCTGTTGGCTCCTCTGGTGCCTGTTTTATTTCGGGTGAGATATATGATACAGATTATATCTTCACCAGACAACCTGTGCAGGTTAATTTGCATGAGAACAACATTTACAGTAGCCTTCAGGCATATAGTATAAGATGCAGCTGTTGAATCTCTAAGGAAGTTCATATTGTCCTGTAGATACACATCCAAGAATATAATTTATATTCCCAGCAAAGACACATTCTAGTGAATGCATTTAGTGGGGCGTGTGACCTCTGCAGTGGACCTCACTGTTAATTCCAGAAGGGAAAACACTGTAAGTGTCATGAGCTGTGATTTATTCTCTGAAAAGGCTTGGAAAGTTTCCACAAACACTAGGTATCTGTCTAACTGAATTGTCAAGTTCCTCCAGCTGCCCTGGGGAGCTTGTAAGTTCCTTGAACCTCATTCCTGCCTTCATGGAAGTTAGAAGATGTGAGTGTTTTGCCAGCAGGGCTGGTAAATTCCAAGAATTCCAGATACTGGGTTCACAGAAATTACAACCCTACTGGTCACACTGGTCAAATTAGAAATGTTTTGGAGTTTCATGAGCATTAGCTGTTTCTATATGTAATTTACAGATTCCAGTTGTGCATCTACGTAAGGGATTCTGGCACAAAGATCTGGAGTTTTTGGTGGTTGCAATCATAGCCAGCACAGTGCATAAGCAGGACCTGGAAAATTTGCAGTACTGATGGTTTCTCAGCAAAGCCTGTAAACCTAGTGGTCCCTGGGCAGAATGTTTTTGAGGCTGTCCTTCTGCTTGATTTAGAAGAAAATCTTGTAATCCTCAAAGTTCAGGGATGGATATGATATAATCTATCACATCATTAAATGCACTTGTACTTCAATTGGAGCTTACATTTAGTGATTTGCAGAGGTAATAAATTCTGCCTCAACTGACACATTTGGAAAACTTCAAATATAAGGAAGACTGGGAATACTGAAGTCATGTTATCAATGAAGGAGAATATGAATTCTGTGAGTTTTCTACTGAAAGATTTTCTAGCTTTTGTCAGAAAGCTTTCCTCTGATGACAGACCAGATATGCTGTATTTAGATGGCAAAAAAGAGGGTTTTAGTTTTGTAACGTTAGGATAAATTGAGTTTTCTCTCACACATTTTAGAAGTTCCTTTTGAATTGTAATATTGCATTTAGAAAGAAATAACACACTGGGTTTCTTATCACACCTCACATTTGAAGGATCTCTAGCAGAAGAAATATGATGATGCCAGACTTTTCTTGTGGACAGCATACATTACAACAGCTTGGATCAAGGGATTCTGCATATAGCCTTGGTGACTTTTTCCTTCGTATTCCATACATACTGTTAAGAGGTAGAAGCAACTTTTTGCTAAGTGTGTACAAGTGTGCAAGTTGAGTCTTGACACTTCCTGACATTTGGGGTCTGAACTTGCAATCTTAACATTCTTCAGCATTGTTTTTCTTATGTGTGGTTATTCATATGGAATACAAGTTTATGTGAACCAGGAGAACATATCGAAATAACTTGGCTGCCAGAATGGATAGTGAGATTGGCAGGAGAAAAAAGGTGTTTGTAGACAGAGTAAAAAAAATTGATCAAAATAGGATATTATTTATATCTGAAAAAAAACACTTCTAGAGGCCAAGGTTTTTGAGCTAGTAACTGTTGCTTTTGTGGCATGGAGTAACAGGCTTGACAGGATGCTTGGTTCCATGGTTTAGTTGATTGGGTGGTGTTGGATGATAGGTTGGACACGATGATCTCAAAGGTCTCTTCCAACCTGGTTTACTCTATTCTATTCTATTCTATTCTATTCTATTCTATTCTATTCTATTCTATTCTATTCTATTCTATTCTATTCTATTCTATTCTATTTCTTCAACCCACTATTTAAAACATAAAAATGCTGGGATCACAGAATCACTGAAGTTGGAAAAGACCCTCAGGATCACCAAGTCCAACCAATGACCCTACTCTACAAAGTTCACCCCTAAACCATGTCCGCAAGCACCACACCCAAACAAACTTTAAACACATCCAGAGCTGATGACTCAACCACCACCCTGGACAGCCCATACCAATGCCTGACCATTCTTTCTGTGAATTTTTTTTCCCTGATGTCTAGTCTAAACCTACCCAGTAGTAACTTGAGGCCATTCCCTCTTATTCTATCACTAATGACCTGGATGTATGTCTCCATCCATCTGTCAGCACCTGCTGTGCCCAAGCAAAATTCATGTCCCACATTATAAAAAAATTATTTACTTTATCTTAATAAATATTGTAGAGTAAAGAAATCCTGTGGTCCTGTTAGCTAATATATGCTCAATGTGCAAATTATACCTTCTGAACACAGGTGGATACCTGAATAAATGCAGTCATAGAACCAGAGTCTAGATGTCTAGTTTTGTATTTATTATTGATTACATGGGGTGTATCCCACAGGGTGTTTACACTTTGCATTGCCCGTTGCATATGCAAAAGGGCTGTTGGAGTTACATACTTCCACATACACACATTTTTCTATGTACATTATTACCTAAAACTCTGTCTATGTTATCAGGCAAACAACAGTAAAGCTAGAAATTGAATGTGCACTTCCAGACTTCATTCCCGTTCTTTTTGCAGATATGAGCAGTCCAGCTCTGCGGGTGTCACAGTATTCTAGAGAGGTCCAAGGAAATGATCAATTGTCTAAAATATTCTGGAACTTTATCCCTCATAAAGATCTGTCCTTTCTTAGCTGATACAAGGGTTGTTAATATTTCTCCTTTCTCTAAAAAAAGGGAATGTGGCAATACATTTTATGTCAGAGCAGTTTTTCTGTGTCCATAGCCTCTGTTGTCCTAGCTCTGAGTATTAGATGAGCTGATCAGTGTGATGATGCAATATTCTGAGGCCATTGCTTGATGTAACTCTTTCTTCAAAACATCATGGACAGTCATCTTCTCAGAGGCTGCTCTACAAACGCTTTTTACTCCTCTTGCACATCTTGAGTACAATGGTTGCAACTTTTAAGAGTAATTAAACTTCAGAGCTCTGTTATAGATGAATCAGCAAGAACATCCAAAAGCAGAAAAATTTACAGTTAAGGCTTCAAGTCCATCCTTAAACAGTCAACAGTGAGTAGGAATTACATAGTACAGCAATAGCATTTGCTGTACAAAGAATCCCTGCAAAATCTAGGCAGAATGGACCTCACAGCGTACAGTACACAGCTGCATCTTTAGGACTCTGATTCTGGGATTTTCTTGATTTCTTTTAATAGACATGGCTTTGCCTTAAAGGGTGTAGCCAAAAATCCTTTTAGATAAGTAGGACTCTTCAGTCCAGGATTTTGCCTTAACAGTAATCTGCAAAAAATGTTAGCTGATGTTTCATTCCAAAGTAATGAACAAAAGGCTTGATTCTGCTCCTAGATCTGAGTTTATGAATCATCAAAAAGTGCATTAACCTATGTGTGTGGGTGGTGGACTGCAGTGTGTGCCTCAGGCTGTTCCTCTATCAGGATTGTAGAGTCATCCAAAAGGGTGGACAGCTTTGTGCGCCTTCCCTCTCTGTGCTGAAACATAGTCCCACCCTCCAAGTGGGAGGTGGATTAACCAAAACTGTGGAGGTTGTAGACCTCCGTGCTAGTTACTCATACCCTACTGTCCGAACTGGGCATCTCGGGCGTACATTTCATGGGTGTAACTTATTTCATGAGCCTGATGGAATAAATATGGCGTCTAAATACCTCCAAGTATGCAGTCAGGAGAGAGCTGGGGGGGATATAATTTGAAACAGCTTTCTACTTGCTAAGATACTTGGGCAGAGATGCAGAAGATATGTAAACATCTCTGGAAGACTTCTTTTAGTGTCATTGAAGTAGGAATTACAGATTTTCTTTTTTCATACAATGACCTGTTTCACTACAGTCAGCCTCTTCCCTTTTCTCATTGCCTAGGCTTTTTTTTTTTCAGCCCAATTTTATTTTGGTGTCTTCATTCTTGCTCCCATTTCCTGCAGGAATTGTGGAATAGTGTGGTGAAATTTACACAGTTTTTTTAGGAACAACCACTGATTTTCATATACACACACATACGAAGGATTTTCAAACAAGGTTAAACTTGAAGGAACCCCTACTCAGCAGAGGTACAAAATGATGTGAAAAACACAGAATTAACCATGAAAAGACCTTTTTGATCATCAAGTCCAACCTATCACCCAACACCATCTAATCAACTGAACCGTGGCACCAAGCACCCCACCCAGTCTTTTCTTAAACACTTCCAGTGATAGTGACACCACCACCTCCCTGGGCAGCCCATTCCAGTGGCCAATCACTCTTTCTATGAAGAACTTCTTCCTACCATCCAGCCTAAACCTCCCCTGGTGCAGCTTGAGACTGTTTCCTCTTGTTCTGGTGCTGGTTGCGTGGGAGAAGAGACCAACCCCCACCTGGCTACAACCTCCCTTCAGGTAGTTGTAAATGGCAATAAGGTGTCCACTGAGCCTCCTCTTCTCCAGGCTAAGCAACCCCAGCTCCCTCAGCCTCTCCTCGTAGGGCTTCTGCTCCAAACCCCTCAGCAGCTTTATTGCCCTTCTCTGGACTCGTTCCAGCAACTCAACATCCTTCCTAAACTGAGGGGCCCAGAACTGGACACAGTACTCAAGGTGTGGCCTAACCAATGCTGAGTACAGGGGCACAATGACTTCCCTGCTCCTGCTGGCCACACTATTCCTGATACAGGCCAGGATGCCATTGGCCTTCTTGGCCACCTGGGCACACTGCTGGCTCATGTCCAGCCTACTATTGACCAGTACCCCCAGGTCCCTTTCTCCCTGGCTGCTGTCCAGCCACTCTAACCCCAGCCTGTAGCTCTGCATGGGGTTATTGTGGCTAATGTATAGAACCCAGCACTTAGATGTGTTAAATCTCATGCTGTTGGACTCTGCCCATCTGTCCATCCTGTCAAGGTCCCTCTGGCGGGCTCTTCTACCCTCTAACAGATCAACACCTGCCCACAGCTTGGTGTCACCAGGCAGGTCACCTGATCATGGAAGGAGATTGGGTTGCTCAGGCAGGACCTGCCTCTCCTAAATCCAAGCTGGCTGAGCCTGATACCTTGGCCATCCTGTAAGTGCTGTGCGATTGCACTCAAGATGACCTGTTCCATAATCTTGCCTGGCACTGAGGTCAGGCTGACAGGTCTGTAATTCTGTCTTTCTTTGGGATACTAAATGCATGGAAAGTCATGTCTTGGGGAGTTCATGAGCCACAAATTGTTGGAGCCTGGAAGAGTATTTGGGGAAAGTACTACTGTGTTTACCTCATTCTTATGTCTTATTACTGCCAGGTGAATTACATGGATCTTTGGTCTGAGACCATTATGATAATATTTATTGTAGGGAACACCTACCTCAGAGAATTTTTTTGTATGTATAGAGATTCCTTGGAAATGATAGTCTGGATCTTACTGCCTTTAAAAAAAGTGAGAGCAGAGATGGAGATTCAACATGTTAATCTTTAATTACTGGTTTATCAAGTGCTTTGTCCTTCTTCCAACCTTATTTTTATCCCAGGGCATACCTGCCATAAATGAATGTGGTGCTCTGTGGTTAAAAAACGTGGAGCATAGCATTTGTACACTGTGCTCTAGCAGAGACTAAATCAGGGAGTGGGATTAAGTAATGGAAAGGCAGCTTTCCCTCTGAGATGTTGAAGGTTTTCCAGGGCAAAGATTATTGGATACTGTCATGGCAGTGAGAGAAGGTAAGTGAGGAGAAATGCAGTTAATGCTTTTTTGTTGTTGTTGTTCTGGTTGGTTGGTTGGTTGGTTTGGTTTGGTTTGGGTTTTTTTGGCTGTCACTGCAGGTTGATTAGACAGTAGCTTAACTGGGATAGATGTGTGAAAGAGAAGAAAAAACGGTGGGAAAAGGGTGAATGGTCCCTGTTTGCCTTCTCACTTGTCTCCAGTGGTTTCATTGATGGAGTTCAAAAGCTGACTATAAGCATGCAGTAGGGAGAAGGGAGGCAAAGAAGTTACAAAAAAGCAAAGTCAGAGGAACACAGCACTACCTACTAGTGGGGATGCAGAACGAGACCTTAAGCCCTCTGCCCTGTGTTTTCACAGTGAAATGGCACATTCAAATGAGGTGTCCAACTAGCTAGCTTTCTGTTTGAGTATGTTTGTTCCTATCTTTGTGCAAATCCTCTTGGGAACATGCCTAGATATTAGTGGGGTTCTGAGAAACTCTGTGGTTTGTTTTCACTGAAAAGCTGTTCCTTTCCATCCTTAATCATCTGAATTCCCATGCAGGAATCTTTCTTCTTCACCCTCTTAGATTTCTGATATCTGTATGCTGCAGATGTTCTTAGTCTGATGCTGCATACTGCAACAGCAGCAGCCGTGGCTTTTCTCTGCTGCAGCAAGTGTTGCCTCTTGTCGACGCCTCCCTGAGGGATCATTAGCAGGGTGGAGGCTATTTTCTTTCCTAGAAACAGGAAGAGAAGAAGAGGATGAGAGATTGGAGGCCTGAACAATCTAGAATTAGATTACAGTGTGAGCTCAGTGACATCAGCTCCATTCAGTCTTCCCACCCATTTGCTTTCTCACAGCATTTCTGTTTAGGCTGGTTGAGTTCTATAATACCTATAATACCATGCTATCCTAAGCAAAGGCACAGATCTGCCAGAACCAGTCCCCAGTACTGGGAAGTCTATCGGTGACTGCATATTGGATTGCACAGGTAGCTTCATATATCTAACAGGCCAAAAGGCCCTAGATTTCACAGTATCACAGTATAACCAAGGTTGGAAGAGACCCCAAGGATCATCAAGTCCAACCTGTCTCCACAGACCTCACGACTAGACCATGGCACCAAGTGCCACGTCCAATCTCCTCTTGAACACCTCCAGGGACGGCGACTCCACCACCAACCTGGGCAGCACATTCCAATGTGAATGACTCGCTCAGTGAAGAACTTTCTCCACACCTCGAGCCTAAACTTCCCCTGGCACACCTTGAGACTGTGTCCCCTTGTTCTGGTGCTGGTTGCCTGGGAGAAGAGACCAACCCCTTCCTGGCTACAACCACCTTTCAGGTAGTTGTAGAGAGCAATGAGGTCTCCCCTGAGCCTCCTCTTCTCCAGGCTAAACAATCCCAGCTCCCTCAGCCTCTCCACATAGGGCTTGTGCTCAAGGCCTCTCCCCAGCCTTGTTGCCCTTCTCTGGACACGTTCAAGTGTCTCGATGTCCTTCTTAAACTAAGGGGCCCAGAACTGGACATAGTACTCAAGGTGCGGCCTAACCAATGCAGAGTCCAGGGGCACAATGACCTCCCTGCTCCTGCTGGCCACACTATTCCTAATACAGGCCAGGATGCCATTGGCCTTCTTGGCCACCTGGGCACACTGCTGGCTCATGTTTAGGCGGCTGTCAATCAGCACCCCCAGGTCCCTCTCTGTTTGGGAGCTCTCCAGCCATTCTGACCCCAGCCTGTAGCTCTGCATGGGGTTGCCGTGGCCAAAGTGCAGCACCCGGCACTTGGTCTTGTTAAATGCCATCCCATTAGACTCTGGCCATCTGTCCAGTCGGTCGAGGTCCCTCTGCAGAGCCTTTCAACCCTCTAACTGACCAACATCTGTTCCCAACTTGGTGTCATCTGCAAACTTGCTGATGACTGACTCAACCCCCTCATCCAGATCATCAATGAAGATATTAAAGAGGACGGGGCCCAGCACTGATCCCTGGGGGACGCCACTGGTGACTGGCTGCCAGCTGGATGTGGCACCATTCACCAGCACTCTCTGGGCTCGGCCCTCCAGCCAGTTCCTAACCCAGCACAGAGTGTTGCGGTCCAAGCCACGAGCTGACAGCTTAGAGAGCACTTCAGAACTACTGTCAAGAAATGCATGCCATGAGATTGGAGTGTGAGTGGCATCTGGCAGTGCTCATTGCAGGAAGCTCAGTTCTTTTTATCTTCTCAAATAAATCTGTGCTCTTTGCTGTATGAACATGGGGGAAGCTAGCTAAAAATGCCACAACACACAGACCAGTATCTGTCATGTAGTTCTGCATATGTGTGTGGTGTAGGATCAGTTCTGCTCCCTTGTCCATGCATAGCCAGCTTGCCAGGTAGTGTGTCCTGCAGAAATAGGTATTAGTTTGTGGAATCTGAGTATAATGAACACAACCCATTTTTCTCTTCTCTCTTCTCTTCTCTTCTCTTCTCTTCTCTTCTCTTCTCTTCTCTTCTCTTCTCTTCTCTTCTCTTCTCTTCTCTTCTCTTCTCTTCTCTTCTCTTCTCTTCTCTTCTCTTCTCTTCTCTTCTCTTCTCTTCTCTTCTCTTCTCTTCTCTTCTCTTCTCTTCTCTTCTCTTCTCTCTCATATAAAATGTTTGGTAAATCTATAACTATTAACTATTACTATGAACTGTTAACTCCTTTTATTACTATATCTCTCTCTTACTATTTCCTCTATGCCATTCACTAATGCATGACATGCTTGATGCATTTTTGGCACTAGAACAAGTCAAAATAAACAAAGTAATAAAAATGCTCTAGTGTATTTCTCTTCGAACACAAGTGTTTTAATATGTGAAAGGTCATTGTTTCTAAGTCTTAGTGGGGTTGAAATGTTTTCCCCGGAGGGGAAAGGGAAAGAAAGTAAGGGTGGGCTAAGAAATTCTTTGGGTTTGCTTTAGACTGTTCTCTCAGAAACTTAGTGCTAGCTGGAGACAGCATGGATTTCCTTGTGCAGGAAATCTGGGATCTGCATAAAGGGAGGAGATTGTAGGTCCCAATTTAATCTGATCACGGCCACAGACTACCACAGATGGTGTTGGTTCCCCAGAGGAGCTGGAATCACTTCTGTGTCACTGTAAAAGCTGCAGTGTTATGGAGCTGGTGCCTAGCTTTCTGACCTGGCAGACAACATCTGCTTACTCAACCTGCTTGTCCTACTCCTAAAATTACTCTTTCCACAAGCCATGTTTCCTGCCTTTGAGAAGGTGCTCCATGTCTCTGCATGTATGGTGGTGCCTTTAGACAACTTTTGTGCTAAGCAAATTTCTTTCTCTGCAGAATGGCCACTCTGAGGATTTAACCTGTGCCAACACTTTTCATCTCTGAATACATTTTGGACTGAGAATGTGACTATAACAATCTAGCATAGTGGACCACACATTTGGTTCATAAATACCTACAACTTGTGGGATGGAGATGAGTTCCAGAATCTGCATCTTATTCGAAGGTTATGAGAAGAGAACCAGGAGGCTGTATTGAAAGTTTTTGAGCATCAGGTCTGAATATGAATAATGAATAAACCAGTGTCAGTTGTCTCTGTTCTATCGTAATTAACTTCTTAGACATCCACTTTTCACTTAAAGAACTGTGGTGATGATATTCCTTCTGTCAGAGTGCAGATAAAATTTGCCAGATTACCTTTCTGAGACATTAAAACAAGTAAGTTCACTGATAGTTTTGATATACTGCTGTATATCTTCCTGATTATCAGATTTCTGCTGTACTTTGATGAGCAAAGATTTGTGTTGGATGAGGTATGCTCAGAGATATGAGATCTCCAGCATATCTGTGGGTGTACTGGACAGTCCAGATGCTTTGCTCTGAGCAAATGTTCAGCTGAGGTATTGTGTTGGTGAGTGCTGTGTTCTTCAGATGAGGTCTAAATCAAGGCTTATATTACTTTTGGAGATGCAGGAACTCTAAGGAGCAACAAAGATCTGTCAAATTAATACAAGTGGCTTCTACTTACCTGACTATCATATGCTAATAAAATTGGATATGGTTCATTCAGTTTCGGAGTGAATTGTTGCATTTTAATGTTGTATGCTGTCATTTGCTCTGTTTGAGTTCAGTGTGGCTTCTGTTTCATCAGCAAAAAGATTCCTTTTTCATTTGGTTTCATAGATACATACATACAAATCAGTATGCATAATTTGTGCATGTGTTTTAATAATGCAAAATGTAAATAATGTCTCAGTATTTTGAAATGAGGTACAGTAGAAGTGATTACTGTTGCTATCACTCTATTTATATTTTAAGTATGTCATCTGAAACTTTTAGGAAGAGAAATACCTTGTTGAGGTACCCCCCTTAGCCAAGAACAGTCCTCTTTTAGTTCATTTTTTTTCCTCCCAGTCTGGTTCTAATTGCACTGCCCTAATCTGGGGGGAAGCAAATTGTCCCACTGAACAGCACCAAAACCTTTAGATTTCCCTCTAAGGGTGATACTGTGTTTTTGGTGGGTGGACATTTAACATATATGCCATCATCACATTATTGTAGCCATTTATATGGGAAACTCATAGATGCTTGTTTAGATGCTGAAGGCAATGCATTAGGAACTGATGGTGAATGATTATTATCCAATCAGTTCCTGATGCAGTATCTGCGACATCAAAAACTCTGCAGTGATTTTCACTACGTCTTAATGTTTTCAGTTGCAGTGTTCCCATTCAATGGCTATTAAAAAAAAATACTAATCACATTTCAGATGTTGAGGCTTAACAAGGTCAGTGTATTGGGAAGAAAAGAATATGGCTTGCTTTCACCACTCAGATTTTTTTTTAATTTATACCTTTCTTTTACCTAAGAATTGCTAAGAAGAAATATTACCAAGAATCGCTTCAGGTAGCACTACTAGAGAGCATTATACTTCTTATACAAGTGTTACTTTCTTCAGACTTTTGTTTGTTGCTTGAGCACAAGTGTAGTCAGCAAGTGTGTTCCGCTTCTCAAAATGCAGGAGATGATGTAGGCCTGCAGCAGGGTGAGTCTGTAAATTCAGTACGTATTTGAGTTGTGAAATTTGTGAGACACTATGAACTTATGCCAACGTGTATGGGCTTTCCATATGCAGCATTTTGGCAGTAAGAGCTACAGACCTAATGACACTATCCTATTTCTCACACATTTTCTGAAACTAGAAAAAACATTACATTTGAAAGGAATAATCTTGTTTCAGACCAGAATCTATATTTTTATTGGATGAGTATGTGCCAGGTGTGTCCATCCATTTGCTGAATATCTGACTGTACTGAGAACAAGTAACATACACAACAAAACCTGAATATGGTCATCACAGCCCTCAGACATCAAGATTTCTGCTTTCACCTACTTCTGTTTGAAGGAATGGAGTCTTTTAGAGATAGTAGGATTTCAGAGATAATTGAGGTTTGTAATTCTGGTATAGGCCTAAAAAAGAAATAATCTGGAATGTATTTGACTGTAACTAATTTAATGAGGTCTCTCTCCTCCATAGAGGCACCCTGGCTATGTTGAACCAGCAGGCTGAAGTGCAGCGCCCACTTGCATTGCATGGCCCAGGCAGAGCGCTGTTTCAGCTGATACGCACCGCTGTGGAGATTCAGGTTAGAGCTCCCTGTAAAGTGCCATGACAGAGACCGATAGATCAGCATTGTCCTTCTGTCACTGATCTGCCAATTTAAATTACTTTTTTGTTTTTAAAGACATCAGTGTCTCCTGAGTTTCAAGGCTGAAAATTGGGCCTGACTGAGCAGTGTTCAAACATTTGACCAAAACTGTGTTTAGCCAGTGAATAGCTTTTTAGTTGGTTCTAATACCTCCAAATACATTATTTGTAAGAATCAGCAGAATGCACCTGAAGTGAATCTTCAGATTACAGTCTGTTCTTGTCAGCTGTTGAGTGTCAGTCCATAACTCTAGGTACAGGTGTATGACTGGAGCACATGCTGTTCTTTAGAATTTCAACAGCTTTTTTTTGCAAGCCATGTATAGTCCGGTAACTCATTTTGTTACTGCTTCCATGGCACAAATGACATCTGGTGATGAGATTGATAATTAAGTCTATATAAGCATCATGAACAAGCTACACTTTTACATCAGTGGCACTTTTGTTAGCAGTTACTGAGGTAGAAATAGCATCACTTCACAAGGGCTGTTTTATCTAATGCATTTTTATCTCAGAGTTATTTTCTAAAATTTTGCAGGACTGAAAAAGTCATACCTGTTTGTGCTGAGTACCCACTTCTGTACATCAGTGTGAACCATTTTTTGTCAGGTACCTTTGATCCTTAGTGTGACATGAATAGTTTCTGTCAGGCTACAGCTGATCCCTGGGAATGTCACGCATAAATACGACCTGGGGAGACATCTCTAAGGACTGGCCATCTGGAGATTTCAGCCATAAAGCTGTGGTGAAATGAGTAGAACTATTTTATGTGCACTAGCTATATGTAATCTTTAAGCTAACTTCCAAACAAAACCATTGTATAATTCTATGATGATATTACTCTTTTCTGGGTATCCGTAGGATAACTAAAGCCCATTCAGTGTTAGCAGGAATATTGCATTGATTTCTGCATCTATGGATTGGGCTGTAAGTAACAAAGTTGCATGCGCAGCAAATGTGAATAACATAATTGTGGCTAAGGAGTTTATTTATAATGCTATGTCTAATTACACTGTAGAGGTAAAATCAAGCTATATGTGAACTGCATAAAGGTAGATAGCACATGCCATTTCCTAGACATCACATTAACGCTGGGTACCATAAATAAGGACATATATATGATGGCCATGTTTCTTGAAGTGGTGGGTAATAGTTTCTCTTCAATGTGTGAACTTCACCTTTAATAAAAGGTTAAAGAATCCTGACTGGTTTGAGCTGGGACATTACCAAGGTCATAAATGTGGGAAAAAATGATTGCAATTGTTTTGAGTCATGGAAGATTAAGCGTAGATGGTGGTTCTGGTGGAACACTAATCTTTGAACAAGTGGCAGCAGGGATGAAGTGAAAGATCTGGGCACAGAAATTTGTTTATTAAAAACTGATCTGCAAAGTATTAAATAGAAAAAAACATTGTCTGCCCTGCAGTTTGGTGGTAGATCAATGTCTTCGGCAGCTATTTCGCAAATAACTTTTTCAGTGGGGTTGAAATGAGAAGTTATTGCAGAAATACTTATTAATCCAGTTAACCCAGAGACTGTTCTGCTGCTGCAGGACTCTGCAACAGTGAAGCCAGGCAGGATAGGATGTAGTAAGACAAGGTCTGGAGTTCAGAGCGCTTCATGGTTTCGCTAAACCACAAGGTTGATCTTGTGTTCGTGGTGCGTTTGGATTTTGTGTACTGCAACAATGTGTCTTGGTTCTGTAACATAGGTGCCACGCAGGTCTACTAAAGAGCAAAGAAATTGCTATGTTTAGCATAATCCCAGATACCACTGTGAGAGAGTTAGTAACTGCTCACAGTTGCCAGCTGAGATTAAGCCAATTCACAGCCATCTAGGTTATGCCTGCAAGTGTATTCATGTCAGCTAAATTTCTTCCTTGAATATCCTACAGAGGAAAAAATGGCATAATTCCACTGACAACACCTGGTACTGTGAAGATCTGTCATTAAAACATTTAGGGTTTCTGTGCATCCTTTCTGAGAGAAGTATTATTAAGCAACTTCATTTGTTGAACTGAGACCTAGATTATTCAGTTATCTTTGGCATGTCCCAACTGCATGTAAAATGATAAAGCAGACTTGTTTCTTCTGGTTCTGCCTCTGCTTATTTAGCTTCTCTTGTATAATAGGGGATACAATAAAATATAAATTCAATGTAACTCTCTAACTTCTGAACAAAAAATGTCTATGTAAAGCATGTAAAAATGATGTCCATGTTTATTCAGCTCCTTACACTTACCTCCTTTTATGCTTCTGTAACTCTGTTATTTAATGCATTCAAACCAGGGTAGCACAGAGCAGAGAGCTATAACCAAATCCTGGTTTTATATTTGGTCACTTTGGAGCTCTGTCAGTACATCTCCCATGTTTAGAAATAAAGTGCTAGAGCTGCACATGAAAACAGGTAAGAATCAAAGAAGTTGAACCTAATGGAGACATTTGATGTAATTAGAAGAAAAAAAAGTAGGTATTTATAGATTGTTCTGAAAAAAAAGTTTTCTGAAGGATGAAGTAAAATACGAGCTGGTTTCTTAGAGCTGATTATATGCGTAAGATGATGAGCAATATAATTCACTTTTTGTTGTGATGTGCTGCAATAGCAGAACATTGTAGCAAGGAGAGCCAACTGCACTTTTCCCTGCAGGCTTAGTGGGTAACAATTCTGCTAGTAGAATCTTTTGAAAAGTGTCACATAGTCCCAGGACATAATGCATTGTCCTCAAGAGAACTGCAGAGTGGGGGTGACAGCAAAAGTCCTGGCATCACAGCTGCATACCATGCCTGTTCCCTAGGCTTCTCTGGGGCTGCAGTAGAGAGGCAGGAATGCTCTGCCTGATGAAGGGACAGACCTTGGGGCTGCTGGCAATTCCTGGTGGAATCTTTACCCTCTGGCAAGCAACAGGGTGTGTGTTTGATCAGATGTTTTAGCAAGGTTGGGCTGCCTTCCTTACTTTGAGAACTAAAACCCATGAGGCTCGCAGAATGAAGCCTGTACCATCATTGATGTAAAACTGTTGATTTTTCTCTGGGAGAAATCCTGTGTGTAGTGCAGCCTTGGAGCATACTGGCAGGGGAGCAACTCAGAAAATCCTCAGAAACACCAGCTTTCTATTGGAAGAAACCAGAGACAGGCTTGGCAGGAGGTCTGATTATGTTTGCTCAGCCAGTTCAGCAGTATTTGCTGGACAAAGGAAAGCATCAGGTGATACAGAAAGTCCCAAACAAAGCTCCAGATGAATACAGACCATGAACAGATTTTCTCATCTGTTGCATGTCTGTGAAAGTGGAGGAAACCTTGTGCCTTAAGGAGAAGGCCCAGGGGCCAGGAGAAGTGCTTCTATTGATTCTTGTGTGTCAGGCTGGTAAACACAACACTACTGAGAATTCAGATTTCATTGTGTTTCTTTTGTAGAACTTAAACTGTTTTCCATTGGTGTGCAAAGAGTTAAAACCATGTCAGGTAGATTCTTTTAACTTCTCTTCTTCCTTGGTAAGTTTTGGTCTGCACTTTTTCCTTGCTGCTATCCCGGTATGCATTATTAGCTGTCACTCAAAGACGATTTTCAACATGGTGCTGAAATCAGAGTCAAATGGCCATAGATGGAGGATAGCTAGGATAGCTTTATACTGTGATTTTTTTTTTTCCCTTTAATTTAGTAATCCAAATATATGTTTGTAGAATGTCTGTGGAAGGAAAAGCTCCAAAGGAACAGGAGGAGACTGTTTCTAGATAGGTGTTTAGGTAAGAGTTACAACATAGTAGAAATTGGTATAAGTTGGTGTACCAGAGGGTACCCACACAAAAACATTTAAATAATCCATTTTCCAGCTTCTTCCTCCTAGCTTGTGTATCAGTGAGAAGGTATTTGAAGTTTCTGAAGGATTTGAAGTATCTTGCACTTACTTCTCCATGGTGCATCAAAAAATTTATGTTAGAATAATATTAAGAATTCTGTTTTATTTTTGTTGTAAAAAGGGATTACTTTAGTATGTGCTATTTAATTTTGCACTTTTCCAAGATGATGGGTTAAAACTAGCTCCATATTTTTTAGTGCTTTTATATAATGTTTAAAAATATTTGCTAACAAATGGGTAGGTGAAAATTGGTCATTAGAGTAAGGATGAAAGGCTTCTGGAGGAATCCTACAGAAGGTAGTGCAAAATCTTTTATTGATTGCAGTGGGACACAGATTTAATCCAGAAAATAATAAGTGCACATTACTGACATTAGTGTAATTACTCCAGTTTTATGAGAAGATCAAGAAGCTTGCAGAAAAGTTTACTTTTCTATTTCATGTGTGATATTTGAGTCAATACAATGACAGCATTCTGAAGGTAGAGGTGTGAAAGCACAGATCATTCTGGCAGTGTGACAAAATAAATATTTAGAATGATGTCATCAACTTAAACCACACCAGATGAAATGAAAGAGCCTCTTAATCAGAACAGCAACAAAAAAATCGTATAAAAATAATCAAGGGTTTACAATTCTAGATTAGCCTAGAGTGATTCTAGCATTGATTTGAGTCAGGTCTTGGAATAAAGCTTTGGTTTTGTTCTCACAGCTGGAGTTACCTGCATAGCTTCTCCTTGATGTATTTCATTATGAATCTAAATGGATGGGCAGGATGCATATTATTCATCACAGCATTTCTGGAAATGGATGGCACCATATTGATACTTCTGCAGGGCTTGGGCTGACTGAATAATTGAAGATGGATTTAAAATGTTAGAGCAGAATAGCCAGGTGTTTTAGAAATCATACAAGGTAACTGATATTTTTATTGTACAGCACATTTTATGGCTTATTAAAACAGTCTCTGTGAAGACACAGTAGACAAGAACAACCTGTCTTTAATAAAAGTAAGGATAATTTATAAGAGCTTAATTGGGGAAAATGCATTCATTCCAATTGCAATTTTGCTTCCAGTCCCAGAAGTAGTATTTAAGACTTGTGTTGAAACAATCATGATACTAAAATGAATGGGGCTTTGCCATTGTTTTGAGTTATTCTGGGCTATCACCACCATTTTTATTTGCAGATGCTGACATGCCAGTTGTAACTGCATGCACAGTTATCAACCATAATCATGGTAGTTGCACATGCTTGCCCTCATCATTTGTTAATTAACACTTGTTTGAGAAGAACAGGTTAAACTCATATTTATTTCAGTCTTTAGGTAAATTCCAATCTAGAATGAAAGAATAGTGGCTTTCTGGGAACTGGAAAGCACGTAGCAGGACCATTGTGCTGACTCAGTATTTATCGCTTGTATATAGGGAGAATAGAGGAGATGTGTGACTGTTTTAGGCTGTGCCTTTAAGAAAGGGACAGTTGCTGGAACACTTTGGCTGAACGTTTTGGTATAAAAATTGAAAACAAATATATTCTAAACGAATTTCATTGGTAGATAGGTAGAATGCAACTTTTAGTTCAGTTTGAATCTTGGTCTCAGTCTGTCCTTTTCAGCCTGTCTGTTTCAGTCTCTCTCTGAGCAACAGCTGAGCGGGATGGAGTTGACCTTGAACTAACAGATAAGAAACTAATTCTTGCATATGCTTTGAGCTAACAGAATTTCCTTTTTAATAATTACCTTTTCTCTCTCTCTAACCCTTTTTGGGAAAAAAGGGATGTAGGGGGAGAGTGGGGGTACAGGGGAGGGACCCTCCTGGCTGGAGGAGGGAGTTTTGTTCTGTATGTTCTTTGCTGTATATTTCTGTATATATTGTAAATACTGTATATTGTGTATACATTCACTTCATCTCATCCTGCTTGTAAATATAGCTTATATTCATTTCTGCTTCTCCGACTGAGTTAGCCGTGGTTTCTTTGTGTGTGTGGGAGAACTGAACTTTCTCTCACCAGCACAAGATGTAAAATGAGGAACTAATAAAATATGGTGGTAATCACTTCAGAACTGAAAAACATCCAACTGGAGGGAGTGGGGGGTGTTGGACTAGATTTCCAGAAGTCCCTTTCAACCCTTATTATTCTGTTACTTATTGATCCTTCTCTGTATGTGGTGGAGCACAGCTTCCTGTTGTGGACTTTGCAGTGAGAACTCAAATCATGCCTTTTCCCTCACCTGATGTCCTGCTTTTGCCTGTTCCTCTACCTAAGCAGTATTTGCTTGATGTGCTCTCTGCAATTGGAAACATCAACATCTTCTCCACTGCTCCATTCCCCTGGGACTAGTAGCAATGCAGCAAGATCAAAGAAAGACACTATTTGGCTTGCCTGATGTCCACAGTAGTTGAGGTGACATCTACATGACATGCTAGCTAGATATTTGATTTCTTAGCAGGATTGCAAGCGGACATGATGGATCTTCAAAGTGACAATGTTGTCTAGGAGTTTTCTAGCATAACATTAACTGAAAAGATCTGTCTTTATCTAACTTGTGACCCAGATAAAGATCCTGTGGTTCCGGTTGCTGCTCTTTTCTTGCATGAACAGCTCAGCATCACCACTGATGTCCTTTCATGCCCCTTTGTCTTTCTATTCATTTTTTTCAGGTAGAGTGAATTTTCCAGAGGTTTATCTTTTGGAGTATGCAGGCACAAATTCTGGTACATGATCACTGGGAGGTGAACAGGGCCCAAGAAGGCACATGTGCAGTCAACTTCTCATGAGCTTCATTTTCATCATCTGTATAGTCAACAGCAACCGTGCTGTTGCTACACAGTGTAGTCATCACCTGTCTGAGAATAGTGGTCAGAATCAGGCCATGTATACATATGGCATGGGATTTTCTGTGTAGACATAAACTTTTAGAAATGCATTTCTGAGCAGGATTGATGCCTTCATATTTCAAGAACATTCAAGTGTTGCTGCCTTCCTGATCCCTAATCAATATTTGTCCAATTATGAATCTGTTCAATGTTAACCAAGTAAGAGCTAAAACATCCCAAATACCAGATAGCTCTAGGAACATTTTAAGTGAGGAGAAAAAAAAAAAAGTCAGTTTTTCCATCTGTGAAGACCTGCATTGCTGGTTATTCTCTTGTGTGAAAAAGACATTTCTTCCAAAGTGGCTTATTCTTGTCCAAAGCCTGATTTGAGAATCAACCAAACAGCTCTTCAGAGAATCGTAATTTAAAAAAAGCTAAACTTATCCAGTGCTGCAAGAACTAATCACCCATGAAAAGCAAATTGTGATTAAGGTTCATTTAACAGCAGTTGTAGCCTCTTAATGGAATATTAAGCCCTCATAGTTGAAATATAACCTGTAATAACTCCATCCTTTAGTATGTAGATGTTAACAGTAGTTTTCCAGTGTCCAGTGGATTAATTTTGGAGGGTTTATATGTTTATTTTCAATTTTTTTTTTCTCATGAGCATTAGGGAGAGAAAAGCTTACAGTCAGCTTCAAGCAATTTAGGCAATTCAGACTGAATTCAGTTCAGTTTATCAGAGGTGCAGAATATGAGCTGTATATTTTGTAATTACTGTGTATGAAGATGCCAGATTGTAGAGTCTCTACAGGTAATTGTGAGATTGCTATACAAACGTCACCTTTGCCTGCAGAGATTTCCCAGTCTGCGACTTTTATCCAGGTTGAAGAAGAGAGAGAAATATTTTCTTTCCACTGGTGTGTGTGATATTTCAAAAAATTTCAGACAAGAAGCTGAAGAAGGTTCTGTTGTTGAAAGGCCAGATGGAACACCTTAGAAGTTCTCAAGAAGACTAGATAACTGTATTGATAATAATCAAAGTACTGTTTGGATCCAACACTCTGCATTCCCAGTCTGTGTGGATCTGTCCTCCAAAGGTTGTGTTTTGATTGCCTCAAAATCACCTGGGATGATCTGGCTGGAAGTGAGAACACCACCTTTCTTCTAAAATTCTGTGAGTGATTACATCTTGCCCCTGACCCTAGTATTGCTTTGTGTTGTCTCTGATAGAGCAACTGTTATTTCCCCCAGTCCTTCTGAACATATGTTCTGGTTGTAATCAAATGGCAGGGATTTCTTTTCTGTGAACTTTACTCTCTGTCTTTTTTTGTCTACTTGTTGCTG
Organism: Dryobates pubescens; assembly: GCF_014839835.1. Taxonomy (NCBI): domain Eukaryota; kingdom Metazoa; phylum Chordata; class Aves; order Piciformes; family Picidae; genus Dryobates; species Dryobates pubescens. The sequence continues at coordinate 41,834,693 of NC_071614.1, forward strand.
TTGGAAAAGGAAGAAGTGAACATTTTTATAATCTCCTCCAGCCATTATCACCACCAATTTGACTGCTGCAATCCTACGGAGGCTCTTTGGTACTAACCTTCCCTCCCCTTCAGTCATTGTAATTCTCCCATTGTTTATGACCACTTGTTACGTCTTGTGCATTTTTACTTTTAAACTGGGCAAATTATTTATGGGACAGCAATGTGCCCTTGTGGCCAAGAGGGCCAATGGCAACCTGGGGTGCATTAAGAAAAGTGTGTCCAGCAGGTACAGGGAGGTTCTCCTCCTCCTCTACTCTGCCCTTGTGAGACCACACCCAAAATTCTGTGTCCAGTTTTTGGCTGCCCAATTCAAGAGAGACAGGGATCTGCTGGAGAGAGTCCAACAGAGGGCTATGAGGATCATTAAGGGACTTGAACATCTCTTCTATGAAGAAAGAAAAAACTGAGAGAACTGTGGCTGTTTAGTGTTTAGAAGGGAAGGCTGGGAAGGGATCTTACAAATTTCTGTAAATATCTGAGGGGTGGGTGTCAAGACGAAGGTGATAGTTTCTTTTTGATGGTGCCCAGTGATAGGACAAGGAACAGCAGGTACAAGCTAGAACACAGGAGGTTCCACTTCAACACAAGGAGTCACTTCTTTACGGTGAGGGTGATGGAGCACTGGAACAGGCTGTCCAGAGAGGTAGTGGAGTCTCCTTCTCTGGAGATTTTCAAAACCTGCCTGGTTGCATTCCTGTGCAGCCTGCCTTAGGTGTTCCTGCTTTGGCAGGGGGTTGGACTTGGTGATCTCTGGAGGTCCCTGCCAGCCCCTGACATTCTGTGATTCTTTGAGGCACAAATTAGGAGTACATTTGTAACGTGTGGGTGTTTAAACACATGAAGAAAACAAAAACAAATGAGATTAATCCTGGACCACGGTTTCTAACATTCATGCTAATTCCAGACAGTAAGCAAAAGAAATAAAAAAGAAAACAACCCTGCTTTAACCTACTCTGATACGCTTTTTGTGAGCAGCAAAGTAGGCTATAAAAGCCTCAGATTAATTGGCTCAGTTCTGCTGTAGAGCTTTCCTTTTAAGAGATTTGTTTTTACTAATGCTAAGTGATACAAAGAATCTGAAGGATGAGGAACAGATCTTTGCTGTCTGTTGCTGTGAAAGATCTTTAATGTGCTTTAGAAAGAGGCTAAAGTCCACTATTTATTTCCTTTGTCTTTGAAAGTGAAAGGATGTTTTATACCAAATTCTTGAAAACTCCATGCAAAAAAGTCTCCCTAAGATGTGTCTCACAGTGACTGCTTTTACAGTATAAGCAAATGAAAACCAGCTTGTGTCTTTACTAAGCAGATTATCAGGAGAGGCTGAAAAGGTTCTTTTGAGAGAACAGTTCGTTCTTGTAATTTTTTGTAATGCTTGTGAACACCAGGAAAGTGGAAATGAACACACAGAGGCATATTTTCCCCTCACCACACCTTTCAGTATCAGAGAGATAAGAGTAGATTTTGTAGAAATGGGGGTTATGGAACATCTCAGTTTCACTGATAGTTATGTATGTTCTATCCTGTGTGCTGCCCCTCCTGAGAGCTGCTGGAGAAACTTTGTTGCTGTGAATGGAGGTGTGTCATACCTGCCATGTGGTTCCTTTCAGCACAGCAGCTTCTGAGACTACCAGTAATAATTTTTGTAGAGTGAGCAAATTAATAAAAATAATAGAGAGAAACTCTCCTATATACCAGAATGAAACCTCACTTCTGTTGCCATTACTGAGAGCTCTGCACTGACTGCCTGGGGTCTAGGATTTGATTCTCTCTGTTTAAAACAAACAATTGGACAATACCTAACTGGCAACACCTGCAACACTCCCCAGTTAAATTATTCAGTCTGTTCTACAAACTAATGAATATAGTCAGCCAAATTCCATTTTAAATGGAAATGAAAATATGGATGGAAAACTGTATTTCAAGGCAATGAAATTAACTATTTTATGTCTCTGAGGGAAAAAAAAAACCCACCAACAAAACAACGAGTCAGGAGACCAGTCTGTTGCCACATCCCTTTGTATTCCTTTGATGCAAGAAAAATAATTGGCTTTGTATGCCGATTGAGTTGTAAGCACAAAGAATAACTTCATACTCGGTCTCTGAAAATTTCTGATGTTGTGGTTAATTAATAATGCTAGTATTTTCCACCTAGTGATTGGAGATATTGCATTAGAAAAATAATAAGTCTAAAAGTGCAAAAGACAATAGATCTATGTGTGTTCAATGGAGAGGCACTACCAATGGGTAGGTTTTAGTGTCTTTACTATTATATTTTGGTTTATGTTTTAAAATTCTTTTGTCTTTTTACCCTGGTGGTGAGGAAAATAGCAACTTCCACAGGGCTTAGCTGGTGCATGGGCTGTTATTTCCTGATGATCTACAACAATGGTTATTTGGTAACAGCTGGGCCATATCTTCTTTAGACAAAGCCACTGTGGGGCTGAAACCTCCCATTGCTGAAGCATAACTGTTTCCCTGGTAACAGTTAACTAGCACGTGTTTTATTGTTTCAAACTGCTTTCCTAGGGTATTTGCAGGTGGTAGAAGATGCTTTCTTAAAGAGGGGTCATAACCTCATGAACTTTCAGATGTTGCAACAAATTGGGGGACAAAACCATTTTTTTTCCCTTTCAAATGGATTAAGTAAATCTTATTATATAGCCTTTACGAGACAGATGTAACTCACAGTTTGATTTTTAGCATTATATTCAGATGCTGAAACAAGCATTTCTGCTGTCAAATTTTTGGAATGTGAAATAAGACCATATTCCAATAAGAAGATTTCAAATAAGCACAGAGAGAACATGCAGACATTAAGATTACTGTGAGTTTCTTTTGCTTTGGGTTTCTTTTGGCTGTGGTTTGTTTGCCTGTATGTATTTTGAATGTGATCTTAAAATGTGCTTGGATCTACCAGAATCATTAGTTTGGCCTCATAGATCTTAGGATAAATGCAAAATTATCTGTGAACATGTAAAGGATGGTGAATGAAAACATAACTCGCTGTTATTTTAAGTGGGAAAGTACAGAATTATACTAATGGGGTACGCATACCTGTAGAACAGCCATTCATATGTGTATCAGGAAGTAATGAAGCAAAATTTTACACCCTCATTTATTCCTATGCCTGAATTAAAACTGCCTTTAAAATGTACCTATTGTATTCATTGATTTTTTTTTTCTTTCATGGTACAGAGGAATATTTTGCCTTACAGAGTTTGTTAGGAGGAGACAGTCCTAGGACAAAAGAATGACTAGAAACATGAGACATACCATAAAAATGTGGTGAGATTGTAATACATTCAGCAAAATCCATTCATAATCTGGTGGGATGAAGAGAGAGCTCCCTCTCCTGTCTGTTTGATAAAATTTATAGAAGCTATTTGTGTGTTTACTTTGATTAAGATATATACAACAATAATGTTTAAATGACATGATGTGAGGGTTATAATAAAAAGACTTATATTCATGCCTTTGAAAAGAGTGAGCGATGGCTAAATCTGATTCTATCCTTGGTTTTGATACATTCCGAAATTACTGTTGTGTTGGCAGAGTGAAGTCTGTGTTGGAGCAGGTACTGCATAACAGCACATGACTTGTTCTGTAAAGTGTGCTCTAAATGAAGCAAGAAACAAAGCTTCCCAATCATGTACCACAAACTGCCCTGATTTTAATGTCATTAATTCTCAACCCAGTGGCATGTTCAAGCCCTCAAGATTGTGGTTAATAATTATTTTTTAGTTTATTTTTTGGTATCTGGAGAACAATGAAAGTATTCAGTGCCTTCATTCATGGAATTTGTTTAGTGTCACATTACACAGCCTGTCTGCTCGTTTTGTTAGAAAGCACATACCTAACCTGTAGCTCAAATACCTGTGAGCTGTGTGCCTCAGCTGTGTCCCAGGCAGATGTGGTGAGAGCTGCTTGTGGCTGAGTGGTTCCCAAAGATGTACAACTGATACATAATAGTGGAGAATTACAGGCCACTGGTGACTGAATCGTGTCATTAAAAGAGAGCAAATGAGCCACATTAATACCTGACTGAAAGTACATAATTTACTGAAATGCAAGAGTCGGTATGACCATAAGATTGATAGGGTTTGTGGCTCTTTATTAAAACACTGATTTTTCAGCTTACTGTGTATTTTTTTTTTCCAGAGAAATTTGGGCATTCATACAGAAATAAAGTAGCCAGTGTGACTTGGTTTCTAGCTCTTACATTTATAGACTTAATGCAGGTCCCCTCCTACATCTGTTCGTCAAAGTGTCATTTACTTGTCTTCTCTCTGTGCCACATTATAACCTTGCTACAGCAAGAATCACTCACCACTAACTCATGGGATTAAAGTCTGTTTAGTAACCACTGGAACAGACAATGCATCCCTGCCCTGATCCCTTAATCTCTAGCAGGGTCCCTCTCTGAGATGTGCCTTGGAATAGGGGAAGGGCCAAGAAAACAGCTCCTGGGCTTGGGCTTCTTGTGTGTGCAGAGCACTAAGCAATTTGACAGCTGCAGGGATTTTCAATCAGCTCTCAAAGGAGACTTTGTAGGGAGCTTGGGGAGCTCAGTACCTGGCTGTATTGAGCCCAGGTGACACAAGTAAAACTGCCTGTTCCCTGAGATTGTTTATTCTGAATAACGGGATGGAAATTCCAGTTTCAGCAAGGATATATATGTAAGTGATGGGTGAGAACACTGCTCATTTTTACATACGTTTCAGAAATACATTGCTTAATGACTTCTTTCGCTCAGGCTTATGACTGGACTGCAAGAAAACCAAATCAAACTGAATTTTTGGATAGACATGTTTCCTGTCATGAACTCTACGTAACATGTTAGCAGACATTTTACTTGGGGAATGGAAACTGATTTGAGATGAGATACGGTAGGGAAAAAAGCAACAGGTTGTACACACAGCTACATTCAATGTCTTCCTTTTTTGAGGTAGGGGGAGTCTTAAATAAATTAGCACTTAAATTAGCCACATTTCAGGCCAGAATTTGCAATGAAAACTGAAAGAAAAAAGAAATATCCTCATTGTTCATTGCCTTACTTAAAGCAAGTTTTTAATACACAAAATAGGTAGAAATATTCTGAACCACAGACTACCTCAAACAAAATGCTCTGAGCTGTATTCTTCAGGAGCATCACACTGGTTATGGCTTTACCTTAAGATCAATGTAACATCAACTAATAAGTTATTATAATGAGAGAATATTTGACCACACACTTGTTCTGCTGCAAGCTATGTGGCAGCAGAGTAACCAAAACTAATGATCTGTGTGTAGTTACACCATTCTGCATGCTTGTGACTGTTTCACAGAGATTGATTCATCCCCCTTCTCCATCTAGTACCAAACTAGTTGTAAGTCTTTTATAAACCAGCTTTGCTTCCAGACATAGAAGTGAATCCACATTGAATTAATTATATTCTGTAAACATCAAAACTCAATTAAGTAATTTCATTTTTCATAGTTTTGAATAAAAAGCAAACAAGGCAATGACAGAGACTTGCGTGTTGGCAATAAAAAGGTTGTGTAATTACAAACTCATTAATTCTAACTGCTGAAAAGCAGCTGCTAACTGTTGGTACCAGTTTATTTCACGAGCAAAACAATGTTCTTGTTTAACAAATGAATCGAGATTATTTTTGGGAAGAAAGCATTACAGTGCTATAGCAGTGATTCAAACATTGCTTGTTACATATTCACAGCAAGCTCCCACCACCCCCAAATTTAAAAGTCCAGACTTACCAGTAGACATGAGTACAAGCTGTTAACCTTTTATTTGTATTTCTCCAAACTTCAGGATTGCTTTCAGGTCTGCTCACTAACATTTCTAGTCACTTCAGATACTTCTGTACTGGGATAGATGCTGACTGATGTGAGCTTGGAAATGACCTAAAAACAAAAGCCTGGTAAATGCTACCTTATGCTCAGACATTTCTGCCTTTGCTCAACAGTTTACTCTGCTAAAGCAATCCTCAAGCTGGGGCAGCAATCTAAGAGAAGATTAATTTTTCACTGACCGCAAAAGAAGGCGAATGGAGAGGAAGAGTTCTCTCCTTGCTCTCAGATCTCCTCTGAGGTCTCTAAACTGCAGCACTAACTATCATGGGGGCACAACTTCTTAGAGTCAGGCCTACTGTGCTGCCGGCTGCTCCCAGGATGTCAGCCTCCAAGTTGTTTCTTAAATAAAAAGGCACATGTCTGCTCCTCAGAAGTTTTGGAAGCACTAGAAAGATAGCTGAGAATTACAAGTAAAAGACAAGTTTTCTATAGGAAACAGCCTGGCAGTCCGCACTTTGTTATTCACTTGATAAGCAGAGTCTTTTTGACAGTCCTAACCTTCTAAACTATAGGTCCCGCTGAGCCCAGCATGAGTCAAACGCTGGGTACCATCTGTCAGAGCTTTAGTGATTTCCACCCCCCGCCCCTTCTCTCCTCTTTTACTACAATCTGCCAAGAGGGGTGCAGAATAGAAGTTGCTTTTTCTACACTTAAATAAGAAAGTAGGGAAATTTAATAAGAAGCATTAAAGAAATCCTGTTGTTCCCAAAAAACTCAGTAGGCACTGGGCAGGAGAGCAAATTATTCAGTATCCTAAAAATACTCAGGAAGTGAGGGGAAAAAAAAGTGAAACCCCAAACTGAAAAGATAACTTTGCAAAACTAAATTATATGAACTATGGTATTAGCAGGAGTTTTGAAGTAGTGCACAGCTCAGAGGTTTCAGCTGTTTTTCCTAAAGAAACACTCTTAAAGGATATTCCAAATTTCCCTTTGATGACCTTTTAATAAGAGGAGCTGGCAGAGGAGAAATGGCCTCCTGCTGAATTGCAAAAGAATTACCAGGGGGACATTTTTATGTCTCGTTAGTTTATATATTCAGCCCTAAATTGGCACCTGTTCTAAGTTTGGTCAAAGTTTGCTGGAACTTTACAGACACAAATGAGTGCTTCTCTTTAGCATGTTACTAATAATTCATCCAGAGGGGTTTGTGGGTTATTACAGACATATGTGCTGCACACTTGGAAATAAGAATATAATGAAAGAAATGTCCTGATTTTCCAGTGCTGAGGGCCTTGTGAGAAGATGTATCTGCAGTTATCTGTTGTTGCCACATCTTCGTGGTGCAGCCAGGTATCCACACCTCCCACCCACCTACACAAATAGCTGTTTTAGAGTTAAATTCCTAAGAACCACAGTGGATGTTTGGACTTGATTTTTGAACTGGTTGTTCACCAGCCCATGTCTTTTAGGGTAGCTGTGAGACTGAAGTAATTTTATATTAGACATTGCAGTGTCAGCTGTAGTAGCTCCATACCAGTAGTACAACTTTGTATGTCACAGACATTCTTAATGGGGACATTGCTTGTCTTTTCTCTCACTGCTTTATAAACTGAAGGAGATTATTTTGCTTCTGAGATGTTGTCTTTGTGACTCTAGCTGGACATCTGTGTCAGCAGTGCTCAGTTTTCACATTATATAGTTGTAATTGGGCATAGAAAGTGGGTGTATAATAGTGCAGGAATTTGGGTTTAAGGTCTGAATTTTAGAAGGTAGAACCTCTTAAATCTTTTAAATTACATGCTTAGGTCTCCTTTTACTATATTATGTTGTCCTACCTCTACTGGCTGACATCACATTGCAGTTTGTGTTTATTTATCAGAAGAGATAACCGAGAGCATAGATGAAAAAGGTCTAATGCAATTTTATTACCGTCTGACAATTTCTTTAGCCACAGTGATTCTATATTGCCATTTTAAAAGGTCAGCAGTGCACCTTTAACGGGTGTTGGATTCTGTTCTCGTTGCAATTTCGTATTTGTGCAATTTGGTTTAATACACTGTCAAGAATTTGACCTGGCAATGGAGGTGTGGAGGTGATCAGCAAGATTCAGAACTTGGATGGTCACTTTGTCTCTTCTAGTGATAAGGTTATTAAAACATACTTTTTTGGACACAAGCAGGTAGTCTACAAAAGGCTGTTGCAGCGTGTCAGAAGCAGCTTACATAAAGAGTTAACTTTAAGGGCACAAAAGTATGCGGTGATGCCATGACTTGCCTGGTATTAGGGGTTTGTTGTGGCTGTGTGTAAAATGCATATTTACACATATCGCCGTTATTAGCGTCCTCCTTGCATGATTTTGTGGTGACACATAAGTACAAACCAGAGCTGAATCCCTTTGTTCCTGGGGCTGAATGAACATTATTTGGTACAAAGCACCTTTCCTGAGGGACTTCAGTCTAAGCAGGCAGGGCATAGGGAAAGGAGAAGAAAGGGAAAAGGAAGGGGAAGGGGAAAAGGAAAGAAGACAGAACACAATATGGACAGCAAACAACGTGTTACCAAAAATGTCCAGTCAAAGCTGATGGTTTTAATTATATGTGTTGCTGTTCTCTCCCTATTAACGTGTATTTTTTTGCACGACACAGTGTGAAATGCCTGGTTTCCAGTTGTGTCATAGTGCTGTTAGCACAGTGATACTATGACAGCATGATTCTGTGGCTTCTTATTCTCTTCAATCACTTGCTGAGCAACATTTACATTTAGGTATGTCCTTTTGCTGTGAACATCTTTGATTAAATGTACTCTATGCTGGATTGCATTTCTGATCACAAAAGTGCTCCAGGCCGTGTCTCTTCAGAAAGAGTTGTTTAACTGTGAGAGAATGAACATCTGACAAGACGCACTTTTAAACTTGTATTGTGAGAGAGAAATGAAATTTCTCCAGGTAGGCAGCCATTTCAGAAATAGTGAGCAAAAGCAACAGTTTCTTTCCCCCCTTCCACACACCCTGCAGCTGCAGTAAGCTGGAGCACCTGTTCCTGCTGGTTTGCACAGTGTATCTGCTGCCAGTGGGGTCCCAGGAGAGATACAGGAGCTTCTTAGTGGAACAAGAAAATCTGTGAGTGCATAAATGTGTGCACTTTAACAGCAGTTGTTTTTCTCTTCTTAAAAAGACTGCATTTATGAGGTCAAATGATATTCTTTTGATGTAATTAATAAAACTGCATGAGAATTAGTTACACTTCAGCATGCCAGACTCCATTTGTGAGAAAGCTCTTGTACTTTGTGAGGATCACACTATTCAATTTGGGAAAACATGTATTAGCATTTTGAAGCATTTAATCCGGTGTAGCAGTCACCCTGGGGTTAGCTAGTATTTTGTGGGAATTTAGTAGGTGGCATTTACTTTAATAAGATAACATTTATATTCTGTCACTATTACTAGAAGGTATATAAAATGCTGTTCATTTTCCTCTCTTGGCAGACTAAAGAGACTTCAATTTAAAATAGGTATTTAAAACAGTGGCTTGTTTTGGTGAAAAGGATGACATTCAAAACAGAGTATTTTTATTGCATGCTGTATCTCACAGATGATACAAATAGTATTGCATCTAATTTTATGGCTGAACTAACTAAAACTGGATAAATGTGATTTTGAAAATAGCTTCTCTTCTTTGCTCCATGAGAAAAAACTTTCTGTTGCTGCTTCATAATGCCTTAAATTGTGTTGGCTAAGATGATCGGTTTGGCAGTCGGTTTGGTCTTAATCAAGTTAGTCAGCCTACAAATATAAGGTTATGGTACCTCGTGTTTGAAAACTGTAAATTCATAGCAAAAAACCCCAAAACCAAACAACTCCTTCGAAGTGGTAGCATTTAAAAAGATGGTAGGATGTTTATGGGGTAGAAGTACCCCATTCATTTGTTTTTGGGGTCATAAAATGTAACCAAGTGACTAAAATTACAAGGGAGGCAAATGAAATAGAACCTTTAATAACAGCTGAACAGATCTGTATCATTACTAGGGGAATGAAAGCAGCCATACAGCTTATCACCCTGATGGACTTCTTTCAACAATGTCCTGTTCTTAAAGTGCCTTGCCATCCAAGGTAACCTAAGGAAATCTTTCTTTCTTTGTAGGCCTGAGTTCATGCTGGCCAGAAATCCATGGACCATTACATGGGGGTCTTTGCAATAACAGTAACAGAAGAGCAAGGGTAGAACTTTATCTTCTGTCCTTTACCCTGGGGTATGAAAGGCAGTGAAGCATGCCTTTAATTTTGCAGCAGAGTGGGGTGTTACTGGGAAACTCTCATATCCTGCTAACCCCTAGGCTGTCAGTCTTGAATTCTTTGTTTTCTTAGGGGTTGTGGACATGCAATAGCCAGTGTATTTGTTGTGCTTCCTTGGGGGACAGTGCAGTTTGCAGCACAGATTCCAGTAGATGCCAGCATATTGTTTTGTATCAGTCTTTCCTTCCCACTTCCATGAAAAAGGATGGTGAAAAAGACGATGGCAATGGAAAAATTGTGGATCAAGGTAGCTTCCTGGTACCTGAGTTGTAGAAGGGCAGATCTGGCAAGCACCAGGATTTCTGCTGAAATGCTTATAAACCCCTGAGCTGCTGCTGAAGGCTAGGATATCACATCCTGTCACTTTGTGCTCTCTATGTGCCTTCAGAGCACATTAGTTGATTTAATGAGAAACAGTGCTTTAACCTTAATTTGAATTATGTTACTGTTGTAAGATCTCCTTCCCCATAGTGGACAGACCCATTTAGTGGTTATTATTTATTACTATTATATTAGAATTGCAGAATTCTCTTGAGCTTCTCTTTAAATTTTAAATACTCTAGGAAAACCAAGCTAAGTCCTGATCTCATACCCATTAATTTTAGTGGCATAACTGCCATTGATTGAGTCTTGAGGCCTCAAACTATATATCTCAAGTAATGTTTTTAGAGGACACAGTGAAAATATCTTTTCTGGAAAAAACACACTAATGTGTCTCTCTCTTTTTAAAGGTAAAATCTCACCTCAGAGTTGACTTGGAAACAAGTTGAGTCAATTTTTTGTTTAAATAGTAAAATGAATTTTTAAATCCTCTTAGACAGCATTGAATTTCATCATGTGTTTCTGGAGTGCACTAGAAAAGGAGAGTTTATATTTGTTTATGCAATCGTTTAATAACTACTTAACCTTAAAACTTGCTATTAGAGTAAAATATGGTTTTGTGGCATTTATAAAGCACGTAAAGTAGGTGTTTTCAGGTTTCCTGTGTTCTATGTATCACTTAGTTGGGGGGGCGGGGAGGGTTGTGCACTTTCTCTCCATTTTCCATGGCAGGCATAAGATTGCTGTTACAAGGTATGGGCTGATTAAATTCACATATGTCTGCGAGAATTTACACTGGTATTTGCTGTTCAGCCTTATGCCAATTACTAGCATGCAATTTGGCAGTAGTAAAATTGCTGACCTTTCAAATGTTCATTTACCTTCAAATGTCCAGCAGGATCAAAACAGACATTGCTGCCTATGTTTGATACCACTGTGTAATGCAGTTTATTTCCTCAGTTTCTTCCCATGGATACTGGTAGATATTTTTCACTGCATATCAGGAGTTGGTGATTTCCAATAGGCTTTAACAATTTTTTTGTGTGCTTTGTCTTCCTTTGTTCCTTATCCCTCTTTAGGAAAAGTCTCTGTTTTACTTGAAAGCATCCTTAATGAAATAAGGGTGCGATATATTTTTCCCTCTCATAATCTTCTCCAGAATGGTGTAAAAAATCAAGTAGTTTTGAGAAGAGACTTCTTCAGGTATTTTCCTTCCAACAGCCCGAAATTCTCCTTAATACTTCACTAAAAGAAACTGAAAATAGGAGCCCATTCTTCTTCGTTGGTAAATACGAGCCAGTTTTCAGACTGCCATTCAGTACACAATTTCAAGTGACATTCTTGGCATTTACACACTCCCTATTGGAATTTTATGAATAACGAAAAGAATATTTTACCAATTTGAAGACAGTCATCTCATATAAAGGTAGTCATGAAATCAGATGAGTGCAGTTTTCATAACAAAGTGTGTTTCATCTGACTTTTATTGTAGTCCAACTAACGTCATATTGAATGGAGCGGACTAGAGAAGCCAATGTCATCTCGCGAGTCTCTTCCATATCCCCTGTTTTGAACTGATGAACTTTTTATTCAAATTCAGTCAATCATGAAGGTTAGTTGTACATTTTCAGTTCCAAACTTGCATTTTATTGAGTTGAATGGTCAGTATGGATAGAAAAATGTGATATTCTCAATAAAAAGAGGACTAATTTCTGAAGTAGCTGTAGTAACAAAATGCTGTTTCCGGCTGAAATGCTGAACATAATGGTCACACCATTATCTACTTCAGAAAGATGAAAGAAGTGTTTCCCTTCTCTTAGACAAACACCTATCTGCCAAGAAAGCCAATTTCTGGATCTGACCTTCCCCAAACACTCGTGCATTCTGTGGGGCAGACTTCAGGCTAACACAAATTGCCCCGGTTCCCTGGGGGCACTACAGACCAGCTGAATATCTGCTTCAAAATGCTCAATCTTTGTCTAATGTACTGATTTCTTGCAGTCCTCTTAAATCAAATGTTTTCAACAGTTACTGTTTCATAAAAGCCCAGACATTAAAAACAAGGTTGAAAGGATAAAATCTGCAGAAAGAGATTGCGCTATCCAGCAATGACTAACAGATTAGGTTAGAACTAGTATTAAGATTGGTTTTACCTGTCTTTCCTAAACTCACTGTTTTCCCTTGTATTAATAGAGCTAAAGTCTATCAAAAATTTTTGTTTCAATAGTCTCTGTTGCCCGGTTTTACTTCTGTGGGTCTGTGTACCTTAATTAGCTATTAACAGCAATGTTACCTGCTAGAACACATGATGTGCCAGAGCAAGTTATTAACACTTCAAGGTTGACCCGCCCTTTATCCCAGTATTTGGTCTGTATGTCTTCCTATTGATCTGACTCATACAGCTTTGTGTCACCTGGGAATTACCAATTCAATGTTTTATTTGACCATTTATCTCTTTAGCAAAATTATTGCAATCTCTTTGACCTTTTAAAATGTTTATGACAAGGTGTTTGCTATTAATTGCACTCATAAAAGTGTAAAGCTCAGATCAGGTCTACTATGTGCAAGGAAACAACCAAGACTTTGTTTTCCTTTCAAAGCAAGGAAGGTTTTCCTTACAAAACCATTTTAAGCTATAATGTGAGTAATTAATTTATCTGCAATATAATTAAAAGAGATAAAATTTTCCAAACTAAAAGGGATGGTGCTACTTGTCCTAAGACCACAAAATTAACACTGCTGTAGTCTCAGCTCCTACTTCTTGCTTTGAGGGGGGAAAGCACCAAAGGTAGAAATCATCTAAACCCAGAATTTTTTATTAAAACTGCTGTTTATAAGTAGGTGGATGTCTGTTTCTTGTCATTTGCTATTGATGCCTGCTGGAGGAACACCCATGTTTACATTGACTAAGCATTAATTTTGCTATTTCTGTGTGCTGTTTTAAGTCCATGTAATGGAGAGGTCAGGGTGTATTGAGTCGAGACTGACAGGTCAGTCCTGTCAAGTTTGTTACTCCTTGCAATGCCTTCTCATAATCACTATCACAAGTTGTCCTTACCTTCTGTCCTGTACCACCAACCCTGTGCCTCCAGATTCCATACATCTCCAACACCTTCCAGTCAGTCACATTCGCTCAGTTTTCTGCAGGCACACTGATCCTGCCCATGGCCGTGGACAGAGATGATGGTGTCTGGACTCTTTCTTTTGTGCCAAAGGGAATGTTCCGGATAGGAAATATGGTTGTATCCAGAGCTGCAAATGCATGTTAGAGGGTACAACACAGACAGCACAAAGGCAAGGCTACAGCCAGAGTGGTGCTGCAGATTTGGCAGCCTGAAGACAGTTAGGGTTTCATATCCTAGGGCTGTCAAGTCACAGAGGTCAGTGCAGCCGTTGCCTCAATCCATACTCAGTCCCTAGAAGAGCCCATCCTGCTAGTAAAATTAATGAGGCCACTCTGATTTCCTCAGGTTCTCCACTGGTTCATGTCTCCTACCTTGTGTGTCTGAATATAATAGTCTGGAAATGACTGAATTCACAAAGCACTAAAATTATCTATCAAAACACTGTGGGGGAAAAAAAGTGAATTCAATGCACAGCTTTGTGAAATTACATAAAACAAGACAAAAATGTCACTAATATAAGTACTGTGAAAATAAAACCAGTCACCCAACAGTTCTTGAATTATTTTCTTAACCAGTAAAATATTTTTATGTGTGTTCATGCATGACTAACTCTTAAGGTCTCTTTTTGCTATGTTTGCACTACCACTCTCACATTATCAGAGTAAAATGCAGCTTTGTGCCCTTTCCAGCTGTGCATTTCCCACAGCTAACTGAGCATATGTTCAGGGTACTTTCCTGTAATTTTCAAGGCCTCACTTTAAATGATAAGGCCTGAGGTGCTTGGCTTATTCACATCTGCTGCTTTCCTGGAGGTCAATCAAACAGTTCTGCATTCAAGAAGTAATGGGGTCTTACAAAGGAAAACAATTATTTCACTTGAAATCTATTGATCTGGTTTCTGTGGTTCATGTGGTGTTTTGGGTGCAGAACAGTTGCTTGGAACAATTTGAGATCAATTCAAGTGTAACCGAATCAATAGATAAACATAACTGAAATGCACTGCTCTTGTTTTTCATAAGAATATATTTTTTTGCTACCAATAGTAATATGAGAAGGCTAAGAGTGAGCAAAACAGAAGGTTGAAATGAGAAGCTCTTATATATTAGTGATAAATAATATTTCTGGCTTCAAATTTCCATCTAAAGGGAAGTTGAAACATGAATAGCATTGTGAAAAAACAGTGATTTGCTGTTTGTAAAAGCCTTCCAAAGAGTTTGGCTAACTTCTTCTCTAAAGAAAAATTCACCAAAGTTAAATTTACCAGGTTTATGACACTGTACAGAGTGTTGTTATCTTTAGGTAGTTTTGCTTCAAAAGGGCAATATTTGCATTTTTTAAGACAACACTTTGACAATAAATGCTGGTGATAGAAATTTGTGATTTCATAACCAGATTTCCTTTCTATCTTGCCAACACAATTTGGTTTTATTTCTCTCATTTTCCTGTTTGCTCCAGTTCTTTTTTTCCCTTGTGAGTTTATTCAGGCAGAAAATTTGAGACTGTTCAAAAGAAGTTTGAAAACAATGGATGAGAATAGGCAATCAGGGTATCAGAAGATGTATTTTGACATTAACTCCTTGTCTGCTGCCAGGGTACTGCTGACAACAAAAGGAATGGAGTAGGAGAAGCTTTTGTTAAAGCAGTTGTTAAACATTCCACATAATCATTTAGTCGTGCACTTAGAATAATATTGTTTTGGAAATCCTTCCTGTAAAATGGAGAATGCTGATAGAAAGCTGATAGACAATAAAAAATAGACACATTTGGTGTCAGCTCTCTGGAATGTTTCTGCAAGTTACTTGTTCTGGAGGGATCAGAATGCTTTGGGATCTACAGGATGAAGATCATAACTAATTTTTCCAAATCCCCCATTTCTGTGGGCAAGGATAACAACCAGAGGAAAGTAATGGATAGTTAGTCATGAATTAAATGTGACAGGCAAAAAGTTTGAAAGTCTTTTTTATTCTTCTCTAATATTAATTTTGATCGAGGACAACTAGTGCTGTTGCATCTTGATAATATTCTTTCCTAAACTATTCATTTGGCAAACAATTGGTAGTGCATATATGGAGAAACCTGCTTCATTACAAATATACACTACACTGTATTTCCACAAAAGACCCTTAAAACTGTAATGCTGTTTAAGGAAGGTTTTGAATTCATAATTACACCTGGAAAAGACTGTTTGAATATGCATGTGATACACAAGTTCAGGTAACCTGCTCATCTTGCATGCAGAAATGCCCTTTGTATGCAGAAATACAGATAGGTACATGCATAAAACCACATGCAGAAATGAGGTTGATCTAGTCCTGCGAATCATAGTGATGTGAATTGCCTTAAGCAAATTCAGGAAGATACTCTGTTAGGAATTTAGGTAGTCATTGGGTCTTCCCTAAACTGACTGATTTCAGTATGGACCTGTGACTGATTATACAGAGAATTTTGTATTTTTAAAGATTTATTATTAGACTCAGGTTGCCTGACCTCACTTAACTGTATGGTACTGAGAGGTGTGGCAGAAATGGGTAAGAGACAAGCAGCAAGTAGTGATGAGCTAGTATTAGAAGGGGAGACAAAGAAGGCATGAAAAGAAGAGTGATTAAAGTAAGAAGACAAGTGCTGTAAGGCATAATGAGCACAGAGACAAAAAGACATGGGAAAAGAGAGCCAGTAGATATAGTGTAAACAGACTTTAGATAAGTTTGTAGATTTCATGGTAAACAGGGACACTTTCAGGACCAAGGCTGGCATGCTCAGTATGCTCAGCATGCATCACAGATACTCAAATGCTACATAAACACACTTTCGCCCTGCCTAGCTCTCTTGGATAATCACACAGTCTGTGCAGTGGGTACCTGAGTGCCTTGCAGCCAATCAAAATTATCCCCAGAGTCTAGTGCTACTGTTCCTCCGAACTTCGGCTATCCTTCTTTTCTCTGCGGTGACTTCATTGCTGCTACGCAGTTCACTAGGGGAAGACAATGGAGAGCCAGTGACACGGTCCTTAATATAATGTCTGCTATGAAAATGAACTGGTCATGGAAGAGGTACCCACATACCAGGTTCAAGAAGTGATGGTATGAATTGTTTCATTCTGAGAGCTACCTTGTAGGAAGAAATTTTCGCAGAGAAAGTCTGAATCACAAATCGCTGGAGGCTGCACTGTCCTCTCAATACGATGATGCTTTCCCTAAAGCATCTGCTATGTGCCACTGCCAGAGATGGACTCCAAGTTTAATCTGACTAATTTGACTGTAGTTAGGTGTTGCATCCGTAGGAGAAGCTACATGTGTTGGGCAGTGGCCAGTAAAGGCTTCCTACTGTTCTAAACTCAAATTAGGTGCAGGAGCTATAAAAGTGCCCTGTCTGGTAAGATTGAAAGTAATTTTTCTAATGCAATATGTGTGTGAAGAGATTAGAATTTTGTTCATTGATCTTAAAGATCTAAATTTAAAATTAAGCACAGAAGTTTTGCTGCACTGGATGAAGTAACCAATAGTTATGAAGTAACTGGTGGTAGTAACCAATAGTTACGACTTGTTGCTCCAATTATTTCTGCCAAAGAAAATCACCCTGTAGAACTGTTAGTGCTTGATTTCTGGAAAGATTAGTGGTATATCACTCTTGAGTCTTCAGCCTGAGCTAAAAAAGAAGGTAAACCTATATGTTATTTTTTAATTCCAAATCAGATTACCACTCAAGGCTGCTGTCAGTTTTTCAGTGTTGCTTACTGACCAGCTCCAGAGATGATCTGCTAGATATTAGTTTCTGCTCAACACTATTGTGATATTAAACAGCTGTGTACCTGGTGGATCCACAGCTTTTAGAAACCTACATGACTCAGAAGAAATAACACATTCATCTCCCTCTGTAGTGGAAACCAACTCTCATCATCCTACACTTCATAATTTAATTTCCCTCTGGATGTAACTTCCTCTAAATTTAGAGATAATGTCCATTTCTTACCTCTTGGTGTATTCTGCTTGAATGACTCTATAGCTGCTGCAGTGCAGAATACAGAGTAGAGATCTGCAGCACATAGTGGAGAGAAGAACTGTCCTCCTAAACACTGCCATGTGAGAGAGGGCTATGCCAATTTGTGTGGGCAGTTGTTATGTGCCTAACTTGTGTACAGACCTTCAGTGGTATCTGTAAATACAATGTTACAAACATATCCTCTCAATTAAGACTCCTAATCTGAGAAATAATTTTGGAACAGAAAATGTGAGTTAATATTCAGCCTGGTTTTGTTTCCTTTCAAATTTCTTCATTTGAATGACTTCCAGTTTAATTGCAAAGTTAAAATGTACTGTCCCCAGAACAAAATTGCTTTGCTATGATGTAAATAATGCTGAGGAGCAATGCTAATGTTGCTTGTTTTCATTTAATATAACAAGTTGAGCATCATGATTCTTTTAGGTAATAGACTGCTACAAAGACTAATTAGAAACTGTGAAAGTCAGGAATCATAGAGAGTAGTGAAGCATCTAATTAGCTGGGATTTAAAAAGCTGACAGAAAATCAAGATGTTGAGGGTCACAGTTTGATAGAAAGTACACATGATGGGTGAACAGCTAAATGCCATGCCAGGGAATGGTGGTCTGCACATTGTTTTCTGGTGCCATTCAAATAAAGACACTGATACCACAGTCCACTTGCTTCCTGCCTTTATGGCAGTAAGGGTTAAGTGGGAAAGATAGCTTATTAGACTAACATTACTGCCTTCCTTCTTTATCTGTTTTAAGAGAAAGTTACCCAGTCTGTGACATTACAGCTCTCATGTTGTTTATGAAATAGACCCTGGTGGAATAAAGTGGGAATGCCAGAGGATCAGTGTATTCTGTGGCTCCCTGTGTGTCAAGTCAGCGCCCTAGATGTCTGTGATCTGTACTCTACTCAAATAAATGCAAGAAAAAGTCAAATGCAGTCCTCAGTTCAGGAACTAATATCCTTTCAATTAGACACAAGCTTGTGATGGTCAAAGATTGCAGGAGTGAGTCCCAAGGCAGGTTATGAATATTTACTAGTCTTACAATGAAACAGGAAGTTGTTAGTAAAGATTGGGTAAGTCTGAGGTAATGTGAACTTCTCAGCTTATTTTATCTTTTCCAGTTTTACCATTTGGGAAACCTATCTACCTTTTACTTATGATACTTTGTGTGCCATGGTTTTTCTGTTAGCACCAAGACAGGTTTCCTAGCTATTTTTTCCCACTGTGCTGTCAGTGACCATCTGCAGAGGCATGTTGGTGTATCTCTGTATTTCAGATCAAGGGCTGTGAGTTACAAAATGGGTCTTTTGCTTTGAGCACCATTAATAATGCTTTTTGAAATCCCAGGTTAAAAGCATCAACTGTACACTACAGTTGGAATATACTAACCTTTGTGTATTGTTGAGTGCATGCTGTGAGAAATTATCAGAGACACAACTGATTCTAATTTAAAAGTTATAGTGGGTCGCTCAAGGCATCTGCCTTCTACAGCTGACATTTTGGGTCCAAGTTTGGAGAAGTAGTATAAAGCTTTGAGGTTTTTTTCAGCTTGCAGAAAGCCTAGCTTGTTCAAAGTAAGGCATTATTCCTAATAATATTAGTTGATTATAGAATTTGCTTCAGAGTTTTCATCTGTCTGATGACTTGAAGACCTTCACACTTCAAGTGTCCCACCTTGGGAATTGCAGTGTGAGGCTGAGAGCAGAAGTGGGTAAAATGGATAAACTATCAGGAAACAGCTTCAATATTTTGAGGTTTCAAATTATTCTTTTCACCTAAACCCTATCTATTTTGGGAGCTGCATGAGTGCAAACATCAAGTGACAATGGTACTTTGGGGAGGAGTGCAAATTTTGAAAGACTAAGTAGTTTTCAGAGATGCTGTTTTTTAGTCTCTGTTGATCATAAAACAGCGTTAGAAACCTGAGAAGATTTCAGAGCAAGCAAATGCCTGGCAGTCCATCTCCTTCAAGCAGTCATTGTAGATACAAAGTGTATCCAAATAACCATTTACAAATCACTAGTGATTGTAGTACCCTACCACAGGATTACTAAGGGAAAAGCCAGCCAAAATACACATTTTAATAGTGATTTTTGCTGTTCTGTCTTTTAAATCTTAAAAAATGCTGGTAGGTATATCAGCTGTGATTTTTAATGATTCCAAACCAACTCAGAAAGCCTGCATTTGGCTGTAAGAATGTTATCTCAATAAAATTGGATAGAATATATGCTGAATTAATGATGAAATAATAATGAATAAATGTTCCTTGGCTCTCTGGTTTGCCAGTATCAGCACATTGTGGCCCTTGCCATTGTTTATGAGTCCTAAGGAAGCAGGTTAATCCAGGACAGCTGTCTGAATTTGTTTGGGACTTCCCTGGATTTTTTAGCTCTGGCTATGTACATGGTCTCCTGAAAGTTAATTTTTTTTCAGAACAGATGGGACAGAAGGACTTCTATAGACACTTGTGGAGAAACTGTGTCTGTCTTGCTCTTTATCAACTCTTGTATGCTGGGTGAAAGGGTAAAGGGTTGTGAACACTTACCCTAACTTGAGAGTGAAAACTGGGGAAGTTCAGAATTTATGGATCATAAATAGTTGAAAATTACAAATTTCCTCACAGAAAAAAAGACCCACTGCTTCTTCACAGACTGCAGGGAAACTGATAACTGATTGGAATAGGAGTGGCAGGGAAAGAAAAAGCATTTGTGTAGTAAAAAGCTGGTGCTAGTGGAATCTGGGCATTGGCAGTCTCTGCCTTTCGCTATCCAGTTCTGCCACACTTCCCTACTGTCACAACCAGGACAAAACAAATGGAAATTCCCTTTCCAACAAATTTAGCATCTTAATTAATGTAATGAAGTGTAACATGTCAAAGTTAAGAACAAATTGTAGCAATGTGGTTGCTATAGAGTCATTTCATAATGGAGTTAAGATTGAGTGCCCTTAAAACCCAGCTTTTTGCAACATAGTATGTTTGACTCTCTTACACAGATATGTTACAGATGTGATACATGAAATCTTAACTCTTAAGTCCCTGTGTTTGAAGCTCTTTCTTGGTGGATATTCCCTATAACACATTTATCCTTAATTTAATGAGATTATTTGTAATCTTGTTGAACGGGATTTCTGCTTGGGAATTTATATTTGACCCTTTGAAGGTAGCACTTGCTGCACCTGGGGAAGTGTAACTTCTGAACAAAGAGATCTTCCCTTGTTAAAACTGGAGAGAAAGTCTGGAAGTCCTTTGGCTTACCACCAGCATGCTGTGTGTAGCACAGATGGTTAAACACTGGTACAAGGCTAGAGTCTGATAATCTGTTTTATGCTCACCTATTTGTCTACCAGCTCTTTCATGTGAAAGTGGTATAGCAAGTACTCAATATATTATTTACATAGTGTACAATATAGCAAAATATAAATGATGCATTATTCTTCCATTTAGCCCCATTTGAACTGATTGATTACCAAATTTTCCATTTATCATTTATCAGCATTGTGATTATTTATAACTTTTGCTGAGTTTGCAAAGTAATGCATCAGTCAAGGAGCTGAATTGCACTTCCCTGATTTATAATGGTATTTTAATGATCAGTACCTGATCCTTTTATTGTTTATTTATTTAATTTTGTCAACATTGATCTTGAAAAGAGTAGCAGATGATATGAGGCTAAAGCTAAGGCTGAGAAAGATGACACCCTCCTTTTTTGCCCTTGATTTTAATTATTGACTTACATCATTGTAATATTTACTTCAAAGAGTAGCACAAATAGGAAAAACAATGCTGTTAATTTTAGTAATGAGATCGGTGGTGCCTGAGGACATTCTGATCCCTGTGACAGATAAGAGTGCCACCATGGGAGGAAAAGATTGGTTTGGGGCCCAGTTGCCAGTGCCACCTGGGCCAAAGCCCCATAGAAAAAGATGGCAGGATGTCTTTCCATTTTCCTCATGCCTGCACTGAATTGTGCCAGCTGACCATGGCTGAGATTTCATGTACTCTTGGATGTGATTTCTTTGTGAACTAAATTCTTGTTGGAAGCTTTTTTACAGTTTACATGCATTTCCACTCTTTACACAGGGTGAGAGCTAAACATGCTATACTGGAGACACTAGCGTGCCACCAGCCTGCTTTCATTCCCCACATCATTTCAAAATACTTAATTACCCCAGTCCACTCCATGGCTTTCTCTGCAGTTCAGATCAGGCTTTCTCTCCTGCATCCCCACCATGCTCCTCATCTGACAGTTACTCCATGAGCAGCTTAAAGAAGGAGCCAGGCCTGATACACTGAGCATCGATGTCTTCCCCAGTTAAAACCCGTAATCCCAATTTATTCTTTTGAGTGAAGTAAGTGGCATTAGTGATGTATTTGAGGTTAATATAACAGAGAATATGGAAGTGCTAGTTCTCCTAAACATTTCTGATTTGAGTTAGAATACTGTTAAAGACAAATCAGAGAATAGATCCTATTTGGGTCCTGATAGCTTTCATGTTAACACAATGCTTTGTCATTTGGATTCACCTAATTGCTTTTCTTTCTTTTTTTTTTTTATTATTTCCTTTTTTTTTTTCCTTGCCTCCCCAAAATTGCACTAGCGGTCAGTAGCACAACTTTAAAGAATGGAGATGTACACAGCATGTAGCTTACTGGACTTTTACTCTATATGCTATCCTTATTAACAACTGCTCTGCTAAGAGAAAAGAAGATTGAACATAAAAAACCGAAGGTCGTCCATACAGTTGTCTCAACAGCAATCTGTGTGACTTTAACCCTGTTGAGGAAAAGTAATTACCCTTTGACTTCTGATGACCTCAACTAACCTTTGTTGAAGGACCAGAGAAAATAAAGGCTGACCAACAGCCTGCCCTTCTTGCCCTGTGGTTAACCCTCACCGGGAATGAAGAACACCCTCCACAATAGAACGTGAAAATGTTGCCATGGAAATATCATTGGAAGAAGAAACAAAAATCTATTACAATTAATAGTGTTTTATTAGGTGACTCCTATAGAAGTGCTTAATCCATGGAAGTTGCTCTATCTTAAGGTCTGAGGTCAGAAAATTTCAGAAGGAATAAAAGAGGGAGGGAGATGGTACCTCTTTAAAAATTCAAGAGCTGTTGACAGAGCTGGAATGGTTTGCATGAGATAAAATAATCAGTTAGATGTTGCATGCTCTAAGGGTGGAAAATTATAGGAAAGAATAAATGCAATTACAGTAATTACAAATGATAACTGCTTGCTATCCAACTGGTCAGCAGTGTATTGATACAGAAATATTTTGGTTTTGTTATATGGGAAATAAAAAGGGTCATTTATCTTCTCATATTCTTTTCACACTACTAAGGCCTTGCCTAGAGAGCACCAAGTTGTTTGCAGTCTGTGCTGCTTTTGTGTATCCAGCATTTTCAAAATTCCATCCTATAATGCTTTTGGGTTGATTTTTTTCCTACGTCCTTTTACTGTTTATTAAGTTTGATACCTTGCCATATGTATTACAGTTGTGTTACATTCACTGCTCTACTTTGGTTAGGTTTAGTCTGCATCTTATGCTGTTCACTGCCCTGATAACTGTAGTTTCAGTTGGACCTGACAGTGCTGCAGATTTTCAGTAGTTTCATAGTTTCTAACAAATATAGATGGTTCTTTGGCCAGGCAAAGACAAAAGATCATGAAGACATAAAAAAAAATATCTACATGTTGCTGATCTACAATATTCCAGATTCTGAAGCATGATAAAGCATTTTGAATATGTTAATACTGTGGCATTGCCTCATTCATGTTACAAATTAAAATACTTTCATGTAGGAAGAGGTTTTAATGTATTTCTGTATGTCAATATCTACATAATTATAAATCACAGAATCACAGAATTGTTTTGTTTGGAAATGACCTCTAACATCATTGAGTCCAACCATATTGCTTTTAAGAAATTTTAGCACGGTTGTTTTAAGAGATACTAATACACAGTGGTACGCATTTTCTACAACACATCTTTTAAGGATGTTGCACGTGTCATACACCAGATCCCTTCTTGTGGTCTTATTCCCAAAGCACAAATATATAAAATGCTAGGAAGATGTCAGCTACAAAGCTTTCACTAGTATTACTGATCATCTCACTGTTAGTGTAAATGGGAGCAAGTCTCTGCTGTAACTGAGTATTTATTCTAATAAAAGCTGAAAGCATACTCAGGAAATGAGTTGCAACAAACATGAATAAAATTTCTTTTTCTCCAGTATTTGTATGTGTCAGCTTCTATTAATACAGCTGTGGATTTTCAATATGAGAGTACTCTTCAATGTAAACATATTTTCAAATGGTAGTTTGTAAAGACAACCTGGTTTGCTGGCTAGAAACTAACATTTACCTATACCTGAAAAAGACTTTCATGTGGCACATTAAAATAATTTTCTGATTTCTATATGATAATTTTCTTAACCTTTTCCTAATCATAATAACATTGTTCAGTCATTAAAGTTTGTTTGCCACACAAAATTTTTGGACACAGAGTAAAGTATATCTAGGTGCAAAAATACTGTGATGGTGCACCTGCCTTTTGTTTGTATAATGTAAACTTGGCTGTTGCTTTAACGTAAACCATCTGCTGCAAGATTCATGTACCACTGTGTGAACACTTATAATGGCTTTGGTCAGATTTCTTTAACTACATAAGCTTGTACATCAATTTAAGAAATCAGTCTAGGTCCAGGATGAAGGCAATGTGTTTTCATTAATTTTCAACAATAATTTTGTATGTCACTGGCTCCAAGTAATTGTTTATTCATATAACTCACCTAGTCCTGGTGCTGTGGAGAACTAGTACCTGTTTCACTGACTGTTTCACTCTTTCCTTTGGGCTGGTGCCAAGATTTTCACATTATTCCCTCTCCATTTGCAGATACTCTAGGTCCACAGTGTTCTGGCTGAAGCTCAGAAAAAAATTCAAGGAAGTCCATCATCTTCCATGGAGTTTCTGTTGTTCTGTTTATCGAGGAGAGGGAGGAAGCAGGAAGGGAAGAATTACAGTTATGTTGTTCAAAGGTAAGCCTGTAGATAACCTGCTCAGTGCTCAGTACTTTGAGGAGTTTGAGCAATTCCCTTAAATTATGCACGTCATGTTATTTCTAAATTAGAGGCTACTGCGAAGGTGTCCTCTCCTTCACCTTTGGATTGTGTTCTGTCATGTTTTAGTTGATACATCAGCTACATCTTTTTTTTTCCATTTTAGTCTAACATAATTCTCAGGCCTTAGAAATGTTTTAATTTATCCATACTTTAATTTGTGGGATTAATATAGACAGTACTGAGAGATTTAGAAGCCATTAGCTATTCCTCTTATTGAGTGTTTGCCACAAGAAGAATTTTCTGACCAATTCAATGAGCTGTGTATACTTGTTCTGGTTTATAACATGTTTCGCACCTTCATTCTCTGAAATACACTGTTGTCTGCCATTGTCGCCTGAATGGGAAATGAAATAGAAACTCTGTTTATAGGGTGTTATTTTACTACATCACTGTTGTTCTGCTATGTCCATGCAGGTGTACTTTATGTTATTCTAAGCATAGTATAACTTAGATAAAAGAACTAGGCAGGTAGTATCACAGCTAAATAGTCAGAAATGTTTTTAATTCAAGAGCAGAGTCTGGTAACATACAATCACATTCTTTAAAATACAAAACCCTATTTATACTTAAATTCAGTTTTAGTTCATATGTTCATTGACGTTTTCACCATAAAACATACAAATGTACTTTGGTAGCTGATGATTAATCTTGCCAGCATATTATCATACATGTGCTGTGGAAAGTCAGAAATTAAATGATTTCTGTCTTACTCTGACCTGCTAAATTCACAGACATCTATAAAATCCAAAGCTTTTAAACATACAACAATTTTTAAAGCTTAAATTGCTCTAACATTGCCTAACTGATGTTTTTAACTAGTGGCCTCCTATTGTTCTACAGCATTATCTAAAACTATTATGCCTTTCGAGAGAGAGACAATACTAAGGTTTAAATGTCGTATAAATGTTATAGGGAGAAAAGAGAATTGATTCAGTCATCAGTGGTAATTGCAGCAGAAATATTAATTAGAACAAGATTGCTTCATGGCAAACTACAATATTGAAAGAACTGAATAAACGTCAGCTTCTCAAAAGAAATAAATGCAGCCTGAATATCCAAGGCATTGCAAAAACCTTTCCGGATTATTTTGGTAATTTGCACAAACTATAGAAGAGCTACTTTAAACAAAACAGTATGACATTTCTGTAGCAAATTACTGTCACCTTAAAGTAATCCACTAGTTATTTTTTAATAGTACAGCAAGAAAGCATTGAATATAGTTTGGATAAGTGCTTATTGGTATCACACAAACAGATAAGTAAACCTTTATCTTGATGGCTTTGTTTTCAAATTAACAGCAGTATTAGATATCCTAAAAGTTACCACAGTCATTAAATACCTTTTAGTGATGTATCCCTGGTAATCCAATTTACAAAACTATATTCTCAGCAGAAACTCCTGGGGTATAAGGTAGTTCTCTTCAATAAGCCCTTCCTGCTTTTTCTTGTCATGAAGCAGTGATGGTACATTTTTATCCTGTTGATAATTGGACTCTCTTTAAACTATTTCTTGTTGACCCACTGGATTGGTCTTTATTAGGGTGGAGATAGCTGGAAGACTGAAGGACTGCAGACCATATATCATTCTTCGCTTTTTACTGTACCTTAGTATTCAACATAGCATCATTATTCTGAGACGGAAAGAGAAAAGCTGGTCCATCATATATTCCACACATTGCTAGTCTTTCCTCTATGTCCTGCAGTGCTAGAGAGGGGGATTATTGCTGCAGAAAAAAAAATATCTGGCCATAGTGTAGGAATAATCACTGCAGTCCAGCTCACCCCCACACCTCTTTCTCTCTCTCTCCTTCTCTCTCTCCCTCTGTTTGAGGCCCCAGCTGATTCAGTCTGCATCCATCCATACATAAATCATTGCCCTTATTCTATTGGTTACATGGTACATGGCAAGTATTGATTTTTTCCGTTGCCTCATTGCTGGAGAACCCATGGTTTTTTGTGAGACTGAAAATGCAAAATTTTTTCCTGGAGATCTTGTCAAGGTATAAAAATGACAAGTGATGAGAGTGCTATTTTAAGGTTTGTGTGACTTAAAAATCTTCACCTTCTCTGTTCTACTCAACATTTGCCTGTGTCCCAAAAAGTCGTGCCTTGTTTAATCACTACTGCTTTCGGTAGGCTTACTAGCTAAGCATCAGGAGAATAAGCAAACAGAAAGAAGGCCTGGCTGTTTTGTCAGAGATACTGCTTAATTATTAAAAGTTTAATTATCTTCTGAATCTTAAGAAAAAGGTAAATTATAATATGAAAAGAATGCCATTTTAAGGGGAAAAAAAATGAACCCTGCGTACAAGATAATAATATATTGTAGAAAAATGGACATCTGTTTTGTTTCTGCATAACACAGATATAATATTACACTTAGTTCTTGAGGTAGTTCCTCATAGCATTTTGAAACATATTTACCAACCTTTTATCAGGATGATTGCTGTATTAAGATAATGTTTCTCAGCATTCAAAGATGCCTGAAAATGTCTCACAAAAGCTGGCATCTTGTTTCCTCAAAAAAAGTGTTTCTGAGGAACAGGGAGATGAGGTTATAAGCCAGATTCTCAGATACTTTCCTTCAGTAATAATTCTTGATTTCCAAGAGCCTGATCTGAAAGGCACTGGACTCAACAGGAACGTTTTCATTGACTCTGTAGGTGCTGGATCAGCTTCAGGTTACAAGGAAGCAAATGTATTTATTTTTTTAGACTGTCACTTTTCCCCATTTTGAAGATGTGAAATGGATTAGGACAGGTGGTTTATAGGTAGATGCATGATATTATTATATTTAATCTGATTATATCTTTTTAACACTTTAAAATGAGATGCATGCAAATATATGTTTATTTTCTTTAATGCCTGTAATGCAAAATCTGACCCATGCCTACCTGGTGCTCTATTTTCCTTCTGTGTCTTCTTCTTCTTCTTCTTTTTTTTTGCCACTTCCCAATCTTTTTACCTACACTACCTTGAGATGTTGTATGGATTCCATTTAAGCCATTGCACCCAATTTCTACCAGCTGCACAGCCAAAGCAGTTGGTGTTTTCTGTCTGTTGTTTGCATGCAAATAAAATAGCTAAAACAATAACACAGCTTCAGAGCTTCATGATTCTGGGGAAGTAAAAATTGAGCATAAAGCTAAAATTATCAGTAAAAAATCCCAGTCAGACACCTTCACACATAAAGGAGATGAAAACATAGCTTGCTGCTGGGCCTTTAGTTGAGAAAACAGCATGTATTGATGAAAACCTTGGGCCACGCTGGAGTAAGCCACCTCCTCCATATTTGGCGGAGGCAATTGATTTCTTACTAATGCACTTTATTTCCTCCAAATGTATGTTGCAACTCTTTTGAATATTTAAGAAAAATAAAAAGGAAAAAAAAAGACTGGGGGAAAACATTGCTATCAGCAAATTAGCTTCTCACTTCATCCAGAAATGTAGCATCACTGAAAAATATGCCTTTTGTTTTACTCTCTCTGCATACAAACAGGCTGGTTCTTCATTATATTCAGTAGTATTACTTGAAATGAGAACACTACTTCTGTGGTCTGTAGACAGTGAGTGTGTACAAAAGAGTTCATTACGTGTCTGTGTATACAACCAATTTGCTGGTTGAAGTTGACTCTGTTAACCTTTATTAGTAAAAAAAGGAGTGTTATTTGGCTAGCTGAGGTATCCTTTATCAGCACAGTGCCAGTAGTTCCATGGTTCTATCACAAAGATACTAAAGAAATGCTATTCTAAATTTGAATATTACCAAATGTGTTTCGTTGGTTTCTTATAGAGTATCAGGACAGACAATGCTCTCAGAATTTGCCCCCAAGATTTTAGGACTCATCTTCTGTAGGGGCATGGTTCCCTTTGTATGTTTCTCTGGAGCCACCCAGCCTGAAGCCTGGGCATTCACAAGGCAGTTTGCCTACCTGTGTTAAACTAGTTTTGCTGTAGCCTGTGCTCATTTTCAAGCAAGGTATATTTGCATTGCAGCTCTATTTTGGTTGCAAGCTTGGCAGACACTGCACATGTACAACACAGAAATAAATCTTGTATATGCTACTCACCATCACTACTTTTTGTGGCTATTTTGTTTCCTTTGAGAGGCTGCATTGTGTTTTCTGTCAGCCTTTTGTGCAGAAGGATGTCCTTGTGTTACACTCTGCTCAGTGTAACCAGTACACATGCATCACACCAGTCACCCCAGTATCAACTCAGGTCCTGGCTGAGGTAGGTTTTTAGAATGGCTTGAGGAATTCTGGTTGAGGGAGTAAGGCAAGTCTGAATATCCTAAAGTTGTTCGTAATGAGGCAAGAATTGCTCTTACCCACTAGGGTTTTGTAGCAGAACTGGCTGCACAAATCATTCTGGAAAACTCCTCTGCATGATGCCAGATTGATAGCTCTCAAAAGCAGTATGTACTCATACAATAATTTATTGCACGAGGGGCTAGACAAGAGAGTGCCTTGAAAGGAACAGAAGTCACTGAAGAGCCCCATAACAGTCCTTCCAGTGTGGCTGGGAAGTTGTCTCAACATTGCTGGTTGTTTCCAGAAAGAAAGTGGAATATAGATAGCATGATCCCAGAGCGTGGACCTCGTTTTTGCATCTCTCTTGAAGAAAAGCAATGTTACTTTATTAATTCTCTTGAAATGGACATGAATATTAATAAGTAACTATGACATGAGGGTTTTTTTTCTGCAGCAACCAATAATATTATCTTTGTTGAAAATACAAATGAAGAGACAGGAGCATGCTTGTGTAAGACAGAACTGAAGCAGCCAGGTGCAGAGGGGACAGAGCAGCTGCCCGTTTCCCCACGACAGAAAGCCATCAGCCTGCCCCAGGAGCCAGCCCACACTGCTCCACACAGGATCACACAGGAATAACACATGCAAGGCTAGGACAAGCTGCTGACAGTTGGGGCCGAGGTAACCTGGTTTCTGTCTCACCCATTGCCAGTGACTTTCCTTCCCCACTGTGCACAACTTTCTCTCTGCTACTGAAACAGAAAATGATCAGTCTGTTGGACAAGAGCAGACTTCCATGCTCAAATGCTTTCATAAACAAGGTTGTGATATAGAAAAATAAATCTTGTGTTTCCATTTCATAGATGAAGAAATCAAGGAACACCAAGATCTGGCACTGAAGCTGAGATCTTGTTTAAGAGCTCCTGCTTGTGATACACGTGGGAAAAATTGCTAAAGAAATGAGTGCTAAAGAACTGAGTGTACACGTGGAAGTTTGACCCCTATAATGCTGCCAAGGTCTTTGGTGGTTTGCTTAGCAACCATTAGTCACAAGAGCATTTGGTTCAGCTCAAACCTGTATGTTGCATTTTCTTAAAAACGATTAAAAATATCCAAAATGAAAAAGGGAAGGAAATAGGAAAACAAAGTCCTTTTTAACAGAAAGACCTGGCTCTTTTTTTCTGCTTCTCTCAACCTGTTATTTTGTAAATCAGTCTCTTATACTAAGCAAATTAACTGCATGTGCTGCAACATACTGTAGGAAGTCTATTGTGAATTTATCCCTTTTAATAGGAACCGAATATAGTGCCACTTCATTTAACCCTTGCTGAATGCTGCATATGATTCCAGAAAAGTTATTCAGCAATAATTTAAAATCTCATCCCAGGGGAAAAAAAAAAAAAAAAGGAAAAAAAAAAGAAAAGAAAAAGCTTTGGACTATATAGTTGGAGCCTGTATTTGCAATAAAATCCAGGAAAAGGTTATTTTACCTGAATTTATTGCTTAGCAGCCAAGAATCTACCTCCCGAGATTGCCGTTCCTGGGTTACCAAGTAACTGGTTGTGACAATTACCAAACAGCTGTCCCAGGAATCTACATAGCCTTTAACCTCCGTCAGCTGAGAGATGGGCTGATGACAGCTAACAAACAATAGAAACACACCCTAATATTTTATTTAAGAGCTGAGAGAAGCCACAGCTGTATGGATCATTCAGCCATCTGGATTTAACTGCTGCAAACTGCCTGTCCTATCTTCAAGAAACCACTCTATGGCCACACTGTGTGTTTAAGGATGCATTTGGGTCTTTATCTGCCAAATTTGGTGTCCAATTATTAAATCCAAACTATCAAGATAGGGTTTTGCTGTTGTGCAGGAATAGCAAGTGATTAAGTATGAAGTAGACATTTTATGTATGCAGCCAGTGTTTCACAAAATTTTCCCATTTAGTAATGGTGTTCATCTTGGGTTTTTCTGAATGTTAACTGTTGCACTGACTCTCAGTGAGAGAGAGAACATTAAATATAAAGATAATAAAGGCGTAATTCAGAATGAGAGAAAAGCCTTAATTAAGAGTGTTAAGAGAAAACTAAGGAAAAAGGAATGCTGATCTTGGATATTGAGAAAAGCTTCTTGATAATGAGGTAGATTATGTCTGGGGAGTGTTTCCCAAGGGAAAGGGAAACTGCCATCAGCAGTGTGTGGAAACTGGAAACAGTGTAAACTGCTGGAAATGTTAGATATACTGATGCAGGTGTCAGTTCTAAGCAGAGGCAACTGCTTTATTCATTTTTGCATTTTTTTCCTCCCATTTTTACTTTCTGTGATTTTGTAATGTTACAAAGAGCAGTCAGCAAACTTGCCTCAAATCTCCAATGCAACTTTTTATGCTGGTGGTTTAGGTGCTCTGAGCTGGGAGAGATTTATGGATATGCTGTCTTCTACAAGTTCTGAGTGGCTCTTTTTAATTTAAACTAGAATCAGGAAAAAGGTTCTTGAAAGTTAAGGGCCTGGTTCATGTTCACAAATCCCAAGCATGTGAGCTGTGGCAGAAATGGCAGTGAGTTCCACTCCTCCCTGTTGATATCCAGGAGGGATTGTTTGGATATCAGATATGTCATTCCACTGCTCATCTTCCAACATATTCTTCTTGAGATATTCTAAAGTTCTCTGCTACAGTCTTTTTCCTTTTTTTTTCCCTTTCCTTTATTTCCACCCCCCCTGCCATGTTCTGCATGCCAGAATACTAAGAAATGGCTCATAAAACTCTTCACCAGTTTTCCACTGGCAGCAAGTTCACAAAGGAAATTCTCTCCTGGGCATCTGTGGTCAGAAGCTTCTTCATTGGCATTGGAGGATTCCTTAACCAGAATCTCTTGTAGAGGTTATTTAATTCTCTGACCAAATAAGACTGTATTTAATTTGGCTACCCCTGCCTTTTTTAACCTCATTGTTAAAGCAAAATTGATAACATTTACCCTTTCACACAACTATAATAAGTTTTCAGGTACTCAGGCTTTAGAGGAATTTTTGGTTCCTGAAATAGGTTTAAAATTCACGTAACTTCATCAGTGTAATTTCTACAGAGAGAGTGACATCTCTCATGGCACACAGAGCTTTCCAGAGGGAATACATATTGTCCTGTGAGAAGTAAATGTTGAGGACTATGACACACCTGCAGGTTGCAGTACACACCTGTTTCTGGTGAACGGAAGTGTGAAATTAGCTGTCAGCTATAACACTTTTTCCATCAGAACTTAACCCTTTTTATTAGCAGCTGATACAAAGTGAGTGATATTGAGTATGTGAATGCTTAGAAAGTGAGCAAGGACTTTGAAAATATTTATTAAACAAACAAACAAGAATCACAGTCTCTTGTTTTAGAATAGAATAGAATTAACCAGGTTGGAAAAGACCTTCAAGATCATCAAGTCCAACCTATCACCCAACATCATCTGCTATCTACCATCTACCATTTACTAATGATGAACTCAATACACTCATCCAGATCATCAGTAAAGATATTGAACAGGATGGGGCCCAACACTGATCCCTGGGGGACACCACTAGTGACTGGCTGCCAGCTGGATGTGGCACCATTCACCACCACTCTCTGGGATCAGCCCTCCACCCAGTTCCTAACCCAGAGCAGAGTGCTGCTGTCCAAGCCACGGGCTGACAGCTTGGCCAGGATTTTGCTGTGGGGAACAGTGTCAAAGGCCTTGCTGACATCCAGGTAGACTACATCCACAGCCTTCCCCACATCCACCAGGCAGGTCACCGGATCATAGAAGGAGATCAGGTTGGTCAGGCAGGACCTGCCCTTCCTAAACCCATGCTGGCTGGGCCTGATCCTTTGGCCATCCTCTAAGTGTTGTGTGATTGCACTCAGGATGACCTGTTCCATAATCTTGCCTGGCACTGAGTTGATATTAATGACTTGTCATTGCCATCATTGCAACATCTTTACATATCTGCTGTGGACATTTGTCCAGGCTTGTAAGCTCTGACATATCTGAGAGGAGCAGCACTGTGGTCATAAGGAACTTGGTGCATTTTTGGGGAGAGCAGAATGAGTCTCAAACTGGTCACTGCCTGGATGGTGGTTCTTTTGCTCCTTTCATGTATCCCTTGAGCTAAGTACCAAAGGTGCTTTCACTCCTAAACTGGTTATTGGCTTATTTGGGTATGAATGAAAAGGTAGGAAATCACAGCAACTGTCTTGCTTGAATCTCATTTCTGTTAGTCATTTGTCTTCATGGTGGAATTTGATATAGGAAGGCTTTCATGAGACATTCTTGCTGTCTCTTGGTGACAGATTAAGTTTGTCCTATTTTTCTGGCTGGTAGCTGGTTGGTTATGTCGACATATGTTGCAAAGATTCTTTTGGCAATATTCCATTGTGCTGACTGTTCAAACAGGAAATTCATTTTTTAGTATTTGCACATGTTAAATGTTTATTTTAGTAGGACTCAGCTCTGACAGCAGGCTGGTCAAACAGTGTATTTTTGGAGCAGCAAAGTCTGAAATTCTCAGAGTCCTCTAGTTCTGCTAGCGTTCAGCTTGGAGCTCTGCTTCTTGAAATACCCCAGGACTAACTTTTGAGGTCCAGGTTTCTGCTGTTTTGTTCTTTTGGTGATGGGTGCCTCTGTGTGCTTGATGGCACTAGGTTCAAATCATATGATAGGATGGGAGACTTTGTAAGCTTTATTCTGTGACAGTCTGCGCTTTGTTCATATATTTTCTGAAGATTTCATTCATTGAGCTGGCCTCTTGTTTCACAAGTGTTAACACCAGTGAACAGAAAGGTGGTTGTGGCTTATGCTGCACAATAGAAAGTGAGGACATGCTCAGGAAGTATGGCAAGAGTGCTTTCCTTGTAACAAAGCCTATCTGAAGAACTTATCTGAGGAAGCTAAATTTCCATGTAAATCTGTTAGTTGATAATTCCATTTCAGGTGGCTGCTTTTTGACCTTGGTAGCCAGCTTCTTTGAAGGACAGTCTGAGAATGCTGGTGTGATTTAACGTGATACATTTTAACTTGCTTCCTAAATTTTCATCAAGCAAGATTCTGTGGACTGTTTATCTGAGGGCTGAAAGTGGCTATTTCTCATATGCAGTGGCATTAGAGACACCCCGGCTAAAATTTGATCAGAAAAAGTTTCTAAGATGTCAGAATTGACAATGTTTACTGTCTAAGTGTGGTTTCTGTGCTGAAGAGGAGCATAATACAAGAAGTAGCTACATGAAGACTTCTGGTGCACACAGAGGAGGAATGGTTTAATCTGGGCAAGACCTCTCCAGACCCCTTCACTGTCCCTCAGTTGGTGAGAAACAAAGTGGCTGCAAGTCGCCTGTGAAAGCTGCTTTGTGTCTTGCCAGCCTTTTGGAAATACTTCAGACCTGCAGCTATTTTGAGTTTGAGGTGGAAAAAGGATTTGTGGCAAGCCTAGCATATGCATTTCTGAGAAACACATTCAGTTCCTCTATAGTTATTTTTCTGTAATTTGACAGGAAAAACTAATGTTGAGGAGATCCTGCTCAGGTAAGTCAGATTACAACACACACATGCATTTGCCATGTATGTATTTGAGCACAAAACTTATATAATTGCATGAAGAACTGTGTGCATATACAAGATAAATGGGTTTTGACTTGTGCTTATAATAATTTAGGTAAAAAATACCTGGTACTCATGAATTTATTAGGGTACCAGAAAAGTTTGTTAGCTACTGAATCTTTGGTGTTGCACCTGCAAGAAAGTAGAAGAATCCTTCAGAATCCAGTGCTGATTAGCATTGATGAAATATAGGCAATACAATGAAATATATCCTTCAAACCCTGCCATTTAAGTATTCTGGCATTTGGAATGACATTGTTAGTTTGGAACTTGCCTTGATTGTTCATAATTTAGCTGAATTTTGAACATATGTGGTTTCTGAAGAATTAGCCTCTTACATGTTTTAACAGTTCTACTGATCACCAGATGCCATCTCTCTAGCTTGATATATGATTTTTCTTCTCAAGTGCACTCATCCTAATCTCTGAGTAACAACACTGGCTCTGGAAGGGGCACACTCTTTCCTAAAGAAACTCAGAAGTGGTTTCATACAGGTTAGGTGAAAGTGTGTTGCAGGAAAAGGCACTATCTTTTAAGCAAGCTTTGTTTTAAGCACAAAATAATCAGGGTTTGGATGTTAATAAAGTAACAGTTTTGTGAAAAGGGAGCTGGATTTATAAAAATGAACCAGCTCTTCAGCCAGACCCATTATGAATTGCAAAAGCATCTGGGAGATTTGGCCAGAAAATCAGGGTAGGCTTTTTTTACTTCATCAGAGTTTGTAAGGTATTTGGAGGGACATAACATTTATTTCCTATTTCTCTGAGTCCAGGCCTTGGAAAAATCCAGTGAGTTTGTTTGTATATTTTACATTTTTCCTCTAAGTGTTCTAGGCTCATTAGCAAGCCTTGGAAAAGCACAATTTGTTAAAGTTAATATGGAAAACAAGATACTAAGACCTCAAATCTGTCTCCAGAATATAAATAAGCATAGCTTCCGTTGGACCAGATTTTGACCACAGTTATACTGCAACCCTTGTTTCAGGAAGAGTTATGAATGTGCGTTTGCGAGGAAATGCTTCTCCTTCAACAAATTTCCTAACGGCAGTCACTAAATTTCTGCCTACAGGACATACACATCTACAGATTAACAGCAGTGCATCCAAAGCAGCTGCACAGCAGGAATGGGGCATCACTTACTGCTGGGTGGCAAACACTTACCCAGCAGATACAATGCAGGAGGAATGTGGACCTCAGGGCTGTCCCAAATCCTCTTCTGTGCCAGGAGAAGGCTTGTGCTGTTTCCTTTCTGACCCATTGCCCTGGCCATCAATGAGTAGACATGGGGAGGGAATAGTCTGCCACTGCTTGTGGCTAGTTCCTCCCTGGAGAAGTTTCCTGTTCCTGTAGATTGAGGAAAACTAATAATTTTTCCTTGCTTTATGTGGAGCAGTTGTTTTGGTTGTGATTTCACTTCTAAGAGCATAGTTACTCCACTGCTACACCTCACCAAGACATGGCAATGACAGCTTAACACTGACAGTTCTGGTTTACTTCATCCAATAACCACTATGTCACATTGTACAAGTACTGTAGGATCCCCTCTGGGGTGGCAACCAAAGAAGACACTGCTCAAAATTATGCTTTGTAGACTTAAACGAAATGATAAAATGATGTCTGTGCCATTGGATGAAGTCATCTTTAGCTGAGCATCTTCATTTCCATTATAATTCTTTAATTAAAAGCTTGGATTTGAGTAATTTATGTTTTAAACATAGGTGTAAGCTCTGCTTGCCCAGTTGGCACAAGTTAGATGTATCCTCATTAGTCAGAATTTTTACTTCCCCGTTAAGCCAAAGTTGTTCCTACTTACTATACTAAACTTGGGTCCTTTGGTGATCTCCTAATTCCAAAAGTGCACTGGCCAAATAAGCCCCAAGTAAAGCAATTTCTGGTTTTAAGCCAAGCGTATGGTAACACTAGAGAATATAAAGAGAGTGGAGCTGCAATGGTACTGGAGAACTTGGGCTGTTTTGAATTGCTGCTTGAGATGAGTACTGTTTCTTCAGGCAAGGTGTAAAATCTTTCATTTCAAACATGCTCTGCAGCTCGAGACTCCCCAGACAATGACATCTACTTGGTTCTTGCGACAATAACCAAAAGAGTGCTCACATGTATCTGAGCATGATACCAGGTGACACCTTTTTTCATTGATGACATATTTAAGGCTGCTGTGATACCATGTGGCAAACTGTGTACAATAATTTTGATTATCTACTGTCCTGTAAGTAGTTTTTACTGTCATCTTCATCTACATCTTTGCAGGATTTTTGGTTTTGTAGGGTTCATCAGCTTTCTCCATTACTCTTTTTCTGAAATCACCTTTTGTAACATCATTTAGTAGCACTGGAGATAACAATATTCAATTTATGATATTAAAAGACAGCTAGATAAAGGCTAAAATCTCCCAGGCAATCTGCTTTTGTGCATGTCTGCAGCTGAACATGAGCCAGCAGCGTGCCCAGATGTCCAAGAAGGCCAGTGGCATCCTAGCCTGGATCAGGAACAGTGTGGCCAGCACGAGCAGGGAGGTCATTCTCCCCCTGTACACTGCACTGGTTAGGCCGCACCTTGAGTACTGTGTCCAGTTCTGGGCCCCTCAGTTTAGGAAAGATGTTGACTTGCTGCAACGTGTCTAGAGAAGGGCAACAAAGCTGGTGAGGGGTTTGGAGCAGAAGCCTTATGAGGAGAGGCTGAGGGAGCTGGGGTTGCTTAGCCTGGAGAAGAGGAGGCTCAGGAGAGACCTTATTGCCATTTACAACTACCTGAAGGGATGTTGTAGCCAGGAGGGGGTTGGTCTCTTCTCCCAGGTAACCAGCACCAGAACAAGAGGACACAGTCTCAAGCTGTGCCAGGGGAGGTTTAGGCTGGATGTTAGGAACAAGTTCTTCACAGAAACAGTGATTTGCCATTGGAATGGGCTGCCCAGGGAGGTGGTGGAGTCACTATCACTGGAGGTGTTTAGGAAGAGACTGGATAGGGTGCTTGGTGCCATAGTTTAGTTGATTAGATGGTGTTGGATGATAGGTTGGTCTTGATAATCTCAAAGGTCTCTTCCAACCTGGTTGATTTCTATTCTATTCTATTCTACATGGTAGAAAATAATGCCTTGTTATATTCTTGCAATCTCTGTTTTGTGCAGCAAAACCACATTTAGCTCAGTACAGTCACATGTCAACTTCTTAACCTTTGTAAGCATATGCATTTTATTGTAGTTTTCATTTACAAGATTATGCATTATGCCTCACATATTGCAGTACTTCAGCATTATGCAGTTCTGGCGTTGGTGGTATTTACTACAAGAGCAATCCTCTGTCAATTGGAGGAGCTTGGTAGGAAAAAAGCATTTTCCTGTATGCATGTACTTGCTGAACAGCTCTGAAGCTGTAGGATGGTAGGTCTTTTAACCATGTAATTTAAGAAACTAGGAGGAGGACTCCCTGTAGTTCTGGGACCAGCAGAAACTGCCTTTCGCTTTCCTCTCATATCATCTTAGAATGGAGCTGAAGCAAAGTGCGCAAGGAACGTATGCTGTGAAGTGTTCAGATAAGGGACAGAATGGTCTACCTAAGTATCTTCTCAAACATTTTGGGAATCTTCTGTGTGTTTGGTTAAACCTTTCAGTACTCAGCAAAGCTCATCAGGAATGCAGGTGCAGCAAATAATTTGTTACTTCTGGAGTTCACAGTCTCAGAGGTCCATTCCCCTTCCTACATTTGTGTGCAGGGCTACATCTTGACAAGGATAACTTTAACTCAACAGTTCTGGAATAAGCAAATTCCTAAGTTCCTTGTCAGTTCTGTTGTCAGCCGTCTACCTGTGCTTTACACAGTTCCTAACCTTCACTGAAGCACTAGTGTATTTATGTTTATATCATCTATATGAGATAATGAAATGTAATTTGCCCTATTTTTTTTTTAATTGGGGAATTGGGATTCAGGGAAATTGCACAACTCTCCAAAGAGGAAGAGGTGTTCATTTCCTGGTCCATGTTGTCAGTCACAGACCATTTAATTCGTTCCAGGAAAGTTTTAAAACTCTTTTAATAATATGAAGTACACTTTCTTGTGCTTATTAGAAAATAAACTATTTTATTCTAACTTGATATTTTTCTAAAGATGTTTATTGTTTTCTTGAAAATTTGAGCCAGAGAGTCAGATATAGTAGAAGGGTGGGCTGGCAACTCTTGTTAAACATCAGTTCTTCCAGTTGCTGTTCCTTCTCCAAAAGTCCTGAAAACATCTTTCCCATAGTTACCTCATAACAAATTTGTCTTCTTCCTTTGCAGAAACCACCACACAGTAATTACTTCTTAAATGCTCTGATTGCTTTTCTAATCCATATTTAATGGACATGTAGTGGTGATAGATTATCATCAGACATGAAAGGCAGTATTCTCTGTATGTAAGCTTAATTTGGTTGGTGCCTGGGCAATAGCAGTGTTCTGCAGCAGTGTAGGTGAGGAGCTATGTGGTGGCACCAAAGACCAGACAAAGGGCAGAGGACTGACAGCCAGAAGAATAAACCCCATCTATTATGTGGCAGTATGCATGCTGATGTGGACTGCTGAACTAAGTCAGACTCCAAGTGGTGCCTCGGGAAGCAGAGGTAGCAGATGTGCCTGTTCTGCATGTGCTACAGCAGAGATGTTGGAGAATGAGTGAATCCCATAGCACTGACCATAAGCTGAGCAAGCTCAGTTCAAGTGAACATCAGTGGCATATGACCTGTTGCATCAGGACCACTTTGGGGGGGTGCCCCCAAGATCCCCCAATCATTTCTCATTTCGCTGGGGTCCATTAAAGAGACTCACGGAAAGCTTTAGGTAATTTTCCCGACTCTGCTCACTTATTTTCTTCCTCCTCTTGTCTCACTAATCAAGAAGTAATTGAATTGGCTTAAAAGAAGGGTAAGATGCATTACTAAGAAGAAATAACTGTGCACCTGAGGTCAGAAGGCCCCAAGAAAATTCAAGGTGAGAATTGGCTGGACTATAAATGAGATTTAGCAGGAGGATACCAAGTTGTGGAGAATGGAGATGCAGAAATGCATGTATCAAACTAGCTGTGGAAATCTAGAGGTATCTGAAAATCTTTGGGCATTTCCTTTATGTTTTAAGATGAGGGAGCAAAGGATTGTGCTTACATTCTTTCCAACTGCTGTCTTTGTGGAAGGGAATTTCCCTGAAATCTAACTATTCATCCTTGTGTCAACAGGCTTTGCCAGGAAGACGTTTTCCCTTCTGTATTAATATCAAGGTAGTAAATGTCTGTCCCTGTGTTCATTTGCTAGCCTTCCTTTCTTTTTCCTTCCCCCAGTTGCTCTGCAATTTAAGTTCATCTTTCATTGAAAACATATGTTGAATTAAAGACAGTATTATTTTCATGCATTGTAATACACTCTATTACTTCCTTCATTATAGCTCCATGTAAAAGTAATTTTAATTCCATTTGTCACTGAATACTGTTAAGATTCTTTAGGTCTTCTCTAGCCAAGAGATGATCCCTGATTCACTAATCTCATTCTTTTTTTTTATGTCACAGTTAGCCAAGTACAGTTTAGTTGTATAAAAGACTCTTAAAATATGAAAAATGCATATTAAGGAAATTATAATAAATTAAACTACATTACGGTTCAAGAAAATATTAAGCTAATGATAGTAACTTATTTTATACATCAAAAAAACCCTGAATAAATGTAATTAAGAAGCAATATAAAGAAAAAAAATCCCAGTCTTAAACACTAATGGCTTAAAATGGACAAAAGCAGCATTTTGCACAATTGCTTTGTTCTTTTGAACAAACGCTGAAACTAGGTAGCTTTAAAGAGCTTATGAATTTATATTTTTGTAGCAGGTTTAAATATACTAACTCCATAGAGACTTCATCTGATAAGTTTACTTTATTGTTTATATTCATTTCCCACCAAACCTCAGCTGTAGCTGTATGAAATAAAACTACAGAAAATGCTATAGTAACTTCACCATCTGCTGTACAGCTTTAGGTTTTGTTCTGCAGTTCAAGTTGAAATACATTGCTTGAAATAGTGGGCTAAGTCGCTGAAATTAGATGGGACCCCTGCAGTCTAATCCATAGGAACCAGCCAATTCTTTTGAGCTCTCTGTGTTTGATTAGTTGTACTGTAATTAAAGAAATTACCCATAGCCCTCTGTCTGGAAGTGATTAACTCATCACGTGCTCATACCTATATTCTTTAAGCATCTTCAAAAGGCTTCATTTCTGTACCTTAATAAGGATACAAATGAAAATTGTCTATAGCCTTAATACTGTGGCTTGTGTGTTACAAGCTGTTGTGTTTTGTGTTTCAGTGATGTCTGTTCAATTGTTTTTGATTATGCTGTGTTTTAATTTAAAAAAAATGCTACTTGTGTAAATGGAACATGCTTCTTGGCACAGCCATTAACCCTAGGAAGAAAGAAATCAGATAAAGATGAGAGCCTCCTAAGCAAATAGAATGTGGCATGTTGACTCTGCACACTTTTGGAGAGGTGGATATGATTGCTTGAATTATGGCTAAATTTTTCCTGGCTCTCCAGAATCAGAGTTGCATTCATTGAGGTGCAAAAAGGAACAAAACCTAGAAAAGAAAGCCCCTTTAAATTCTTACTTGGTGTTGATGATAATGGTTTTATTTAAAAAAAGATTTAAAATTTAGAAAACAAAACAAAACAAAAAAGCTAATGCAATTACTTTCTTAGATTTGCAATCTGAAAGAGCAGCCAAATGCAAATTCATCTTTATGCAGGTTCTCATTGGAAGGAAGAAATTTATAGGCTGCCTTGCCCTCCTCCCCCCCCCCCCCCCCATAATGTAATTTCTAATGCAAAGTTCTCCCTGTGTGGTGGTCTAATTGCTGTGGATTCTCTGGGGAGAGTCTTGGTGAGTTTGGTGGCACTGGGCTGGACTCCAGTGCCTGGGTGAGGAGGTACAGATACTAACCTTTGGCCATGTGCTGCTGCTCATTGGGGTTATGCAGAGCCCTGTGCTGCTAACACAGCACCTTCCTGCTGTGCTGGCACATGCTCAGCCTCTTCACACTGGGCTACCTCCCAGGGGCCAGAGTTCAGCCATGGCATTTATTTTCCCTTCCCACTCTTCACTTCTCTCAGAGTTCTTTCTAGTCATGAGGAGTGGAAGAGATCAAGGGAAAAAGGCAGATGAGTTTTCCCTCCAAAAGCAATGCAGCACTTGGTGGGATAGATAGTACACAGAGTGCAGCTGTGGCACTGCTTGGTCCCTGCTGAGTGCCAGCTTTCACCAGCATCCCGCTCCCTGCTGAAATAACACAACAGCAACGTTCTGACACATTGTATTAAAAATAATCCATTTTCTCCAGAATAGGACAGAGAAGGGCTTGCAGAAAGCAAAGAAGGACCAATAAGGCACTTTTGTCTCGTCTGTCAAATGTGTTCTGGGAATATTCCTGCACGTGTTTGCACATTAAATGAGTATCTGTGTAGG
Source organism: Dryobates pubescens (assembly GCF_014839835.1). Classification (NCBI taxonomy): domain Eukaryota; kingdom Metazoa; phylum Chordata; class Aves; order Piciformes; family Picidae; genus Dryobates; species Dryobates pubescens. The sequence goes on from NC_071614.1 coordinate 41,876,737, forward strand.
CCTTAATCTTGAGCTGTTCCCTGGACATTAGTGAGGGAGACATGCATCTCCCCAGTGACATTCCTATAGGCTTTCATTTAACTGTTTCTAAACCTATAATGAAGATAAAAGCAAGATAAACTTTTATAAAAAGCAAATAGCACAAGGCAGCATACTTTGTATCTCCCCTTAGCATGACAATAATTGATGGTTTGATATAATTCAGGAATTGCTGGGGTCTTGTATGGAGGGCATAAGCCTTTTGTATCTTCTGTGTTTTTTGAGCAACATGTATTAGCTTAGGTGAAGTGAACAGAACAGGGATGCTCTGGAAGCAATATGAATTTTGTTGGGTTCTGAAGTCATGGCAGTGTCAAAACTGCAAATGTGATGGTCCAATTTGCACCACTGAGCCACATCTGTGGCCTCTCAGTGGCACCTAATACCCCTAAGTGCTGGAGACTGAAAAAAAATAATTAAAAAACTCAGGGATAGAAGGAAGTTGCCTGATAAATTGTGGTTAGCCCTCAGAGTAGGCTTTTACAAAAACCTCTCCAGAGCAAGATAGGCAGGGCAGAAGAAATGGGGAGTGAACAGGGAGTGGAGTCTGAAGTCTGGAAAGACTGATGGCTTGTTTTGCCTCACACAAAACTGTGTCAAAACTGCAAACCAGGGAAGCTCCTCTCACTGCGTAACAGACTTCTTATCCTTGCCTTATCTTTCTTTGATTGTAAAGTTGCAGGAGGCAGAAGCTGTCTCTTAACCATAAGTTACATAGTGCTCAGAACAGTGTGTCTTCATCATGGCTGGTACTTCTAGGAATTATAGTTTTTCCAAACTAATACACATCACAGAGAAATAATAATACTCATCCTAACAATATCCTTTCCAACATCACTAGGACTAAATGGAAATAGAGAATAAAACCACTTTTCTGATTCTAAAAATGATTCTTCTGGGTCATGTGGAAAATCATTGTGGAGCTTATTTATGGGAGTTCAAATGTTCAGTTGTTCTGCTTTACTTTTTCTAGGAATTACTGCATGGCTGAGAGTCAGCCTCTGAAATTCTCAAAAAGCTCATGAAAAGAACTGCTGTGTTTCCTTTGGAAAAACTGGATGGCAGTCTAAGGAGAGAAAAAAGTGTTAGAATGCGTTTCAGCTTTACTGGAATTTGGAAATATAACAGAGTTTAGGATGTACCTATTGCTGTCACAACTCAAACTGGAGAAGGAATTCATTTGGGGATAAACTATTATCCTTAATGCGTTGGGACCCACCGCGGGGGCAGCTCAGCAATGGAAACTTGTCAGTGGAAAATCATGAGGTTTTCCTTGAGAAACAATGAAATTCCTCAAAGGTTAGTTGTGTGCAATAAAGAAGTTTGATGAGATGACCGTTTGGATCACCTTTAAAGTTGAGGAAAGACTATTTGATGTGCTTAGCCAAGGAGGCACAGACATGGGCGAGAGGTTGTGTGGGCATTGGTGACAATAGTAACCTGTAAAGTTAGACCAAAAAAAGAGATGGCTTTCCTGAAAGCTGCTGGCAGAGTAAGGATGCTGAAATAGCAAGACTGCTGACCATCAATTCCTGCACTCTAAACAGCTTGCCAAAATGTAATTTAATTTTTTTTCTTTACCATCAAAGGCTGAAAATAGGAAAAAATAAACCAAAACATACTGGCCCAGTATAGAGCAAGTTTTTTCCTGGTCCTAAATCCATTGTCAAACCACAGTCACCAGTGCTGCCTTTTGCAATTCTTTCTCTTGAGTAAACAAAAATCAGAATCGATTAAACAGCAGGTAGGTTACTTCAAAGTACATCCAGAGTTTTAAAGGCTACCTTGCTCTTTTTACCTTGTATGCCAGAGTATATGTTTATTTAAAAAACCCCAAACATACAAACAAATAACAAATCAAGAGGTGAGCTTCCATCCCTTTACTCTCTTCAGTCTTTCTTTTATTTTCAGCAAAAATTATCTTTGAGTCTGAGAAAGTAGTTATATCATATATTTTCTCCAGCTCCACCCTGTCTGTTGTGAGAGTTACAGGTTAGTTGAAGTAGGGAAAAAACCAAAGAGTTCTGTAGCCTGTAATCACACCATTTCTGATCGGCACACATTGAAAAGCAAACTGTGATGTTCATGTAAAATGTCTTTATGTCAAATAAGGGAAGAAATGCTCAACTTGTTTCAGGAACTCCCACTGTATTTCGTGTTCTCTTGCCATGTAGTATTCAGGGATGAGGAAGGAGGACACCAGAGTACTGGTCGTTTGTGTGTAGAAAAACTGGAGAGATCTTAGCCTGAAGTAAAAAAATCTATTTCTTGATATGTGTAAACTTCAGGAGCATAAAATTAACATTTCTCCCTCTCCTCATGTCAGCAGACTGAGAAGATGTTGAAATCTGAGCTAACTGTCGCCTTCTTGAGAAGAATAAAGGCACAACCAACCAGTAACAAAGCAAGAAAGCCGAACAACTGAAAAATGGTGTCTTCTGCTTTAATTAACTTGTATGGCTCTATTTTGTACTCTGCCCTAATAGATGTTTAGCAGGAAGATTTGTAGAGCTAAAAAAGTGTTGTACCATGAAACATAACTACCTAACATGTACCACAACCTGATAATAAATTTAACACCCTGGGAGGCAGAGGTCTGGATCAGATGAAAGATGGCTTAGTTCTAAGTAGAACTAAATGCTGAAGGGACTTCAGCACAGTAAAACTGCTGTAGGCGAGAGAAAACTAGGACTTTACCAAAGAAGTAAGGGGAAAAAAGTGTTTTACTACTGGCTTTTAATCTTCTTGGCTTCTCCAATATATATGGGGAACAAAGAATAATTGCTGAATAATTTGTAGTGAGAATTGGCCGTGTTCTGTCATGTTAGATATATGTGCAGCATTTGTCTCCAGCCAAAGCTTCCCTTCATGCTGCTGCTTTTCAGGATGCTTGGTCCTAGGTGACTGCAGTTCCAGGCATGGTGGTTGGTAAGTGCAGTTCTCTGAATTAGGCTCAGTCCTGTTCTAGAAGCTCTGGAAACTCAGGCAACCTTGTGTACAAGCTCATCAGGGCCTTGGGCTGCTTGCTGGAAATTCTTGTTTCCATGAGCTGTTTGAATCCTGTGGAAAACTCCCACTGATTTTGCAGGGATTATCCATTTGTGGAAAGTTATTCAGAGGGAGGTGCATTCCTTTGTAAAACAGCTGGCAACAAGTTTGGGCAACACGTAGGTCTCAGTTTTGGCCCTATATTTTTGTTGGTCTGAATTCATCATGTGCCTCACACAATGGGAATGTACTCCATGACTAGAGCTTGCACTTTCCATTTTAGTCTAACAAAAAGTAGTAATAAAAAAAGGTAGTGAGGCTTGAATGCATGAATGTTCTCAGATATCAGGTGCCTTGGACTAAATCGTGTTTATCTTTGAACAACACTCTGTAGACATCTGAGTGCAATTCTGCTTGAAAAGCATAGACCCAGCATTACCTGTCTTTTGTCAGGGCCTTTGGACTCCAAGTGAGGAAAGCTGCATTGTCAATGGAAAATGAAATTAGGTACAGTGTTTTCCATTAATTTTCTGAACATTGTTATCATTTATATCCTTTTTATGTTTTAATACCTCATATTTCTATTTATAATGTTGTGACCTCATTAACCTCTGTATTCTCAAAAATATTCCAGTATTTAGGAGAGGTATTCCAATATTAAAGGAGAAGAATCACCATGCTAGCTTGTTTAAAGAACACGTTATCTGCTGACTGCTCAACGTATTTTCTATGATGCTTCAAGTCAGAGAACCCTGCGCTGCATTTAAATTTAAGTTTGCTAGTAAAAATGCAGTTCTTCCTTAGGTTCTTTAAAATTACGACCTACATTTCCCACATCCCACTGTTGTCTGAAATACTAAATCCCATCCTATATTGCTGTGCCGGAAGATGTTAGCAGATAAAGTGCAGAGCAGGTCACGGTATTTCTAATTCAGATTAATGACCCCATTCAGCTTGTCTCCTTAGCAGGAAATTAGAAAGCGCTTGGAAGGAGAAAATAGTGATTCATAATGCGTGACTCTCTGTATTGGCAGTTGCACACATTAAAAGCTAAGATATTGTTTTGATACAAAATAATTGAGTCTGACTTATTTGTAGGATATGGCTGTCTCAGTTCATAGAGATTCCTTGAGAAGACTGCTGGCTTAATGCCCAGATTGAGGAAGATTTGGTGACTGATGGCTGTCAGCAATCCCTGGCCAGGTTACATGCATGGTTAGTTTCTACTGCAGAAATGACCTCAAAGGGCCAGAAGAGTAAACACCTTCAGGAAAGTTTTGAGCAGTCAAGGAGAAAACAATGTGAAGCTGCCTAGGAAAGCAGCATATTTGTTGCTGAATTTGACACATGCAGTTATTTTTAAGTGCAGAGGTTGTAGCTTGAAGATTGTAGAACTGTAGTTACTGGATACTAAATGGTGGCAGTGTGCACAGCTTAGTGTTGTCACGATTGAAACATTGAGGTCAAAGGCCGGCAGAAGTCAAAGGTCCCTGCAAGCTAACCATATGCATGGGTTCACTGAGATCTTCTCCCTCAGTGTCATGAAGACAAATGGCATTTTTAAAAATTCTCCCAATGAACTAGCATTTATTTTTTTGGTGTCTCTCCCTTCTTTATTGCTTCCTAATGAGCTTCATTCCCATCAACTCTAGCCCTCTGCTTTCCAACCTACGTTTACACCTGGGCATTGAAGAGAAGCAAATCGAACAAATTAATTAAGCTGGCCTGTCTAAGGAAACAGGCTTTGGTGACTTCTAGATTTTTACCTCTTATTTTTTACAGTAATTTTCTGTAAAAGTTTGATAGCCACATTTCCTGGGCTGCTTCTGTCTGTAAGGCTGTCATGATCACCAAATTTCTTTGTGTGTGTGGTGGCTCTAATTTAACTGAGAACATTTCGTTCTGTGTCTATATTTACATATATAGAGAGACACTACATATACCTGTGTATTTTTACTCTAATTGTATATTTATGGTGGTCATTTAACTGAGTTGTTTTTTTTTTTTTAGCAATGCAATTTTCATGATAGTGTTTCTTAGGAGGTATTTGGATGAGGGGATTGAGTCCATCATCAGTGAATTTGCAGATGACACCAAGCTGGGGGCAGGTGTTGATGTGTTAGCGGGAGGAGAGCTCTGCAGAGGGACCTTGACAGGCTGGACAGGTGGGCAGAGTCCAATGGCTGGGTTCTATACATTGGCCATAATAACTCCATGCAATGCTACAGCCTTTTTAATACCTGTTAAAAGCTTGTGTGTGAGATGAAAAGTTCCTGTGGGAACCTACACCTGCATTTATACTGCCTTTATTTACTTTTTTTCCCCAGCAATATTGTTTCTTTGCACTGGAGAAAGGCAGATGTCCTAAACTGTAAAATTCTGCTGATTTCAATGCATTATGGATAAACTAAGGACCTGGCTGTGCATGTGTTTTCATTGCTCAGTATCACTGCTTTCCTCTTGGCCTTGGGTGAGGATCTTGCCCTTAGTGCAGCAGCTGTCTAGGTATAAAATGCAGGCAGCATCTCCCTGGGAAAATTCATTATTTTCTTTACATGGCTTTCAGAGAAGTGTGAAGGGACATGGTGAAACTGATAAACTTTTAAAGGTTAAGTGTGGATCTAAGAAAGGACTCTACCACTTTTCACCATTTGCTGGAATCATCATTTGTCTGTATACACCCACTGCAGATGAAGCATTCAGTGTCATGGAGCTGTTCTTTCATATGTCACCATAAAGCTTACCGTTGCAGAAGGCACAAAATGACAGCCACACTTCTGTTTCACATCTGTAATACTTTTTTTCCTCCTAACATGTTCTACACTGCATATCATTGCAGGGTTTTAATTCTGGTTATAGATGACTTAGTCTAAGAGCCTTCACCTGATTTTTACAAGATAGCTATTGAATCCAGAATTCCCAAGTGCCGCTTTGTCCTAACACAGCACTACTATTACCAGATGAAAGTGCTATGGATTATTCCCAAGGAATATGTGAATAATTTTAAATTCCTCTGCTGAAACTGCTTTTATTGAACCTTTCCCCCTTCCTGTCTGCAGTGTGTTTTCACTCTGAAGTAATAAATACATATAGTCTTTCACTATCTAGATAGTTAACTTGACTATTTTCTTCTGTTTTATTCCATAGGCTATCAGGTTATTATACCTGAAAAACAGCAATGCTCCTGCAAAGTGAAGGTTTATAGAACCTAATACTGTTCTGGTATGAAATAGTACTTGACACTTCAATAGTCATTAATGGAAGAACTAAAATGCCATACATGGAAATGTCAGTGGAACTCTGAATCCAATGCACCTTTCTTTACTTTAAAAGTGTTATTGAACAACAAGAAATACCCATTTTAAACTCATACATCTGCACCTCTTAATTCACTGCACCTAAGTGTGTCCAAGAGGAACAGTGAGTGGTTTTGTTCCTGTTTTTTCCATCACAGTTTAGCATGCAATATTTTATCATTCTGCAATAGAGTGTGTGGAGATGGGTGCTAATATGGAAATATGGATTATTTTGCACACTTGCTACAGTATAGTACAGACGATGGGTTTATTTCAGTCCTTGCATTGATAGTACAAGCTCAGAAGGAATGAAGGTGATCCAGAATTAAGGAAAACCCATCAGCTGGGACCTGATAGCTAGAGAAAGGTTCACAAACTTTTTCAGCTACATCCTTTGTCTGTTCTTGTGGGGTCCTTTATATGCTCTTCTTGTCTTTATGTGCTCCTACTATCCCAGTGATAGAAAGGCCACAAATGGCTCTTTATGGGAGACTTAAAATGCTAGGAAGTGCTGCCGCAGAGGTAAAACCAGGTCTATGTTGCTAACAGTGTTAGCCTGTAAGAGCTGGACTTGCTGCTTGAAAAGCTGTGTATTAGTGGCACTTACATTTTTATGTTTTCATTTTAGTTTGAGATACCAGAAACACATTATCTACACTGAGAAGAGTGGCAAGGATGACCTCTAGATGAGGTTTTGGACAGTTTCATCAGTTCTTCTGCATTCAGAATTGGCTCCAGCTTTCAGAGTTGAAGGACCCTTCTTCCTGGCTGGAATTTCCTGCAGTCAAGGAAGTAAGAATTCAGGTTATTTTAGAGGGCCCAAGTGTGTGGTTGACAAAGTGAATCTGCATGTCTCAGATTGTTGCAATCCTGACAGAGGAGCCATTACTGCAGAGATGGAGAGCTAATTTGATCAGGTTCTGATTGTGCAGTTTACTTTGAGAACAAGAACAGAAAATACATGTTAAAATGACCATGTTAGTTCCTGGGTTTTTTTCCCCTTTAATGCTTCCCCATCCCTTTATGTAAACTAGAGTTCTTACAAATATTTCACTGCTTTGAAATGGGCCAGAAGCTTGTGTAAGTCTTTGAGAGAGCTGTTGGCATTCATGCTTGAGGTCTGTCTTGACATTTTGCCAGAGAGAAAGGACAGCACAGTGATACCTGTGCAAGCCTGTTCATGCTGCCTAACCAGCACTTGGCTCCATGGTATGGGCATCACTTTGGGAATTACACAGACAGTTTTAACATGAACTCAAAAAGTGGCACTAGCATTTAATGCAGGAAGCACCTGATGGCGCCTCATGAGATCAAGGCTATATTATAGAGATGAAATAACTTGTTTAAAGCTGTGTCACAGGAGTGATGAGCCTGGGAATTACCCTAGGCTAGTGTCCTAACAGCTGAATGATTCATTCTCCTCATGCCATTTTTTCCCAATGCCTTCCAGTCTAGAAATGAGGGTACTGGACAATACAAAGAAGCACAAATTCAACAAAACCTTCTAGATTATATTACTACACACCTGTCATGCCTTAGGAGAAGCAATCCCCTTGCTTGGGCCTTGGAATGCCTTGGGAAAGGGTTCTTTAGGTAATGTTAAAGTTTTATGGTAAATAATCTGATTCTTTTAGTCTGAAAGATCTCTTTAGACAGTTAGGAAGAAGCCAGCTAATGAGGGGGAAACAGAATACAAATAACATATTTTCTTTGTCAGTTTTCTTTGGGAAAAGAAGCCCTGACAACTATATGATCTACCCATTTCATGTTTAATCACTTTATAGGAGTTGGCACTGCAGGGAGTATGTATTTATAGTAATGTATTCACATGACTTCTGCTTCACACAGACTACTGATTTAGATGTCTAATTTAGGAGCACAGACACTCCTTGTAGTCAGTGGAACCTAAATTAATGTCTCTGAATTACCCCCTGAAAGGACGTACCTTACTCCACTGACTTCAGAGTGACCTAAGGCTTTTAATTTAGGTACAGAAACCACGTGCCCAGTGTATTAGCCTTGTGTAACTTGATTAACTGTTGGCCATGGCACTGCCTTCTCCACACAGGCAGTGAACTCCTCCAATCACTACTTTGTCAGAATTGAGCATGTCTAAAGATAAGATGATCTTCCCTGGCTGGACATAGCTAGATATATGTTCTCATGACTTGAGGGCAAAGACACACTTGTATATAACTGTGCCTGAAATACCTTTCAGTCAGGGAAAAGGGAATTCCCTGCTTTGGACCTGGCTCTGCATGGTTCACTTCAGGTGGCAGGGCATGTAGCAGCATAAAGTGCCTGCAAGCTAATGTGTGCATATAGGAGATGAATGTTACCTTAGGAGGAATAGAGCTGGGGGTGGGGGAGGAAGACAACCCCGCCCCAAACCAACCCACATTCTGCACTTCTGTATCTGCAGAAGTTGAGATTAATAGTGTGAAGATCAAAATTGGCCTGTGAGCCCCTGGCTTCTTCATCTGACTCTGATAAGGGCTCTTCCTGTAACCCACACAAAGTCCAGATCTCTTGCTACTTCTCTATGTCTTCACAATGAGAATGCTTTTATTCACAGGAGGTAGTGTCACAAGGTTGTTGTGAGAGGATGTGACTCAATGTTTATATAATGCTTTGAAGATGAAGAGTGCTAAGTATTGTTTGAGATGGCAACAAAATATGTTTGGTGTAGCTGTTCAAGCCAAATCCATTTTCAGTTAATCTTCCAAGCAGGAATTCAAAATCAAAGTAAAAACCTTTGCCAATTGGAACTTTACAGCTTGATGGGAAAGCTAGAAAGAGAATTAATTGGGTTTTAAATAGTTGTAACTGTATTGTGATGGAGCATGGCCTGGAGAGCACATCTACTCCTGGTTGCCAGTCAGTTTGGAACTGTGAATTAATCCTTGCTCAGGGGAATCTCTTTTTTTCTTGGGGGGGGAAAGAAAAGTAGTTGGGCCATCTTGCATGCCATACTGTATAAACTGTCAGAAACAGCCTCTCTGCTCTCTGAAAATGTGTACTTTTCCACTTTAAGCTGCCTTTTTTCAGTAATGCCAAACAGCAAAAATTGTGGAAAGCAACAAAATTGCCAAACACCAGCAGAGTACCTCCAAGGGAATCGCTGTCCACTCCCATAGTTCAGCTTCTGACACTGCCCCAAAGGGATGTTCTGGCTAGGGAAAATATTCTTCCAGACCCAGGTGAATGTTGCCTAGGAGAGCTTCAGGATCCTGTGCTGCTGCTTTACACTCTGTGCTGGCCCCCTCAGCATCTGCTCCTCATTTGCTTGTGTCCATTACAAGAGAATCTTTCCTTTGAATCAGGGTTATTAGTAATCAGCCAGTGTTTACTTGTGGTGTAATATAGAAGAATCTGCTCCCTGGCCTTTATACTCTTTGTGATGGCCTTTAGTCTCTCCTGCCTCAATGGTGGGCACACAGAAATGATTGTACTAAATTGGACTAATAGTTCAGTATTCAGGCAGCAGTGCTACAAAATTGTTTCCATCTCCTGGTTGAGATTTTAATATGCAATAGCAAAAATTTGCTTAATGCACATTCTCTATAAAATGGGCACAGTAACACCCTTGCTTCCCAGGAGCATTGCTGGGTCCAGATCGTTTGCAAAACACTTTCAAGTCCTGTACTGAAAATAGCAAAGTTCAACTATTTTTACCAGCCAAAGACTTGCCTCTTTTAAGGAAGGCTCTATGTACATTGGATGTAGATGCTTCACCTGATGTTCAAAGGGACTTGAACATGTCTCTCAGCCTCTTGTGTTTGGTGAGATTTGTCAATATGAAGCACCTTTATAAGAGGGTTATTCATTGCTTTTTCACTTTCAGTGAACACACTGTTTTCTAAAGAAACCATACTGTTTGAATTTTGCTGTTCTGGGCTGAGGTATGCCTTCAGATCCTATTTTTTGTTTTCTTAATACTTTTGAAGTTACTTGTTCCTAAAATACAACTCTCAGTAAACATTTCAGTGCTTTAATTTGGCTTAAATTTACACTTGAATAGTAAAGTTCCAAAATAGTTTTATGAGGGGGAAAAAAAGGCTCTGTGAGCCTTTCTTTTCAATATCTTTTAGTTACACTAAAGTACATACACAAGTAACTGCCTTATAAATAGCTTTACATTGTATTCCATTGCAAATCATTGGAACAACATTCCCTAATGGGTTGTGAATGGCATAACATTATGTGCCACAGTTTCTGCAGCCAGAATGAACAAGATGATTGGAAAGGTATCGTGTTGATAAAAGTGGCCATAGAAAAAGAATAGCCTGTCTATATTACAAGTAATAGAACAAAAGAAAAAATACAAATACCTTTTCTTCTCAGAAGCAAAATGAGACAGCATAATTCTGCTTGATGAAATGCTCTTGCTATGATATTCCAAGATTTTAAAAGATTTCCTTTAAACCTATGATTGCTGTGACAAAAACACTTCACTGCATAAATAATTTTTGCTCACCTTTGGGAAGCTGATCCTGTCTGGGAATCAATTAGTCAGCTGTCAGAAGAAAGTGCGGATCATATATTCATGAACAGAGCAGTTTTGAAATACCCACAGCAAACATTCATTACTTGAGGTCTTGCAATATTAAAAGTGCAGCACAGGACTGACATTTTTTTCCCCCTTCTAGAGAGAAACCTGTATTATTGGTCAGATGTTTATATTTCATTCAGAAGAGAAAATACAGCATTCCGATTTTTCATTTTTTAAAGTCTTATTATTTTTAGGTACAGCAAACAGGTTCCTGTTCCCTGAACCGTTCTCACTACCACAGGTGTGCCTGATGATGAACACAGAGCACCTGTCCCAGAGGACTAATTTTGCAAACTTCCCATTCTCTACATTCCTGTGCTTCCTCTCCTGGAGGTGAGTCTGCAGAATCAAGGCTGAGCTGAGTTCTTGTAAGGAGAGACCTTTCAGAGAGTGGACAGAAGACAAAAGAGCCAATGGGTGCTTTCTTGTTGGAGTGGGTCTAGTATGTTCTGCTTTTGCTCTTCTGGCTTGATCATGTTGAGATATATATCTATGTGTATATATATACACATAGATATATATCTCAACATGAGATATATATATGTATATCTATGTATATATATATATACATAGATATATATCTATGTGTATATATATACATATATATATATCTATGTGTGTGTGTGTATATATATACACACACACATATATCTATGTGTATATATATCTATATTGATATATATATATATCTCTGTATATCTATATATCTGTACACACATGTGTGTATACATGTTTCTTTCCTCAATCCTATTCTGACACTTCTTTGGCTTTATGATTACCAAAGACTTGACCAGAGCCCCCTGTGTCTCCAGATAGGCTGGAGAAGGAAGTTAAGGGGAGATCACTCTCAGTGTTGCTGCTACAACTGCTGGACAAGCAGCAGGTCACTTATGATGCTAAGGAAAATTTTAAGCAACTGTGTTCTGTACTAATTTATGCTGATGTAGATGAGGAAGTTCTATAGGCAGGTGAAAAATCTAGTGGTATCATTTGGGGTTGTATAGTTTTCCTTCAGCTCCAGAAAAACTTTTACTTTTGTATGAGTGTAGCAATCAGCTTAAAAAATGGGAAATAGAGGAAAAGATGGTCAATACAGCAAAAGATGGTATTTCACAAAATCTTGCTCACAAAACCATCATCAAACCACTAAACCATGCACATCTTTTCCAATTATTACTTCAACAACCTTGACTTTTCAAGCGCTTTCTTAAACGCAGCAAGAAACTTAGGAAACCTGGTTCCATGTGGTGCAGCTTCTTATACCCAATGAATAGACACACACACACACCTTACCCTGTCCCCACCCAACCCTAAACAACAAAAACCCCTGCCTGAAAAGTTTTGACAGAAAATAAAGCACTATTAACCGAGGGACACGTATGCTTCCTTTGTGTCAGCAGTGTTTTGGGTGTCAGCTGTTTGATGATTGTACATTTTAATTAAGGCAGGGCACACTGATGTGTGCAGTTGTATTTGAGCTTGTTCTTCCTTGTAAGCCTAATGAACTTATTCAGCCCCACAAGCCTGAACGAGCCTGTCAGGTACCTTTGCCAGTGGTCTTTGGAAGAGATCCATGTGCAGACAGTGTGAGACACTATCAGTCAATTGCCCATTTCTAAAGAAATCCTTCTCCTATACTTAGTAAAAGACAGTATTTAAAGGGGCATATTTTCTTCCTACCTTCCTTTAAGCATTGTATCAGGGGAGAAGGATGTTTCCCAAACACATTTCTAGGCACAAATGCTTTTGGAGAGGCTGAGATGGCTATAGCACACAAATTCTGGCTTTGTTAGAGCTTTTTAGCAGCTGCATTCAGGCTTAGGAGTAGTTGTCCTTTCAGGCAACATTCACAAGTTTTTCTTCAGCATAGCTTGAGAGCAGTAACTGTGAGCTACTGCTCAGTTGTCTTCACAGGGCACTTCACTGGGTGGTAAAAGCAAACTGCTTAGTTTGATTTTGGTTTTTATTTCTATTTGATTGTATTTGAACAGACTTTTGTGACTTGTGAGTGGAAAAGGATGAAAGTGAGAGAGGAAGACAGGGCAGAAGTTTTTACAGTTGTGGCCCTAATGGTTAGAGCAGCAGTCAGGTGTGGGGATTTCTGCCCTTTCCCTGGCTCAGCCGTGGCTCACTGATGCTTGAGGCAATTCACTTATCCTTTCCAAGCCCATAGTCACGGGGATGTCTGAAAAATAAGTCTAATAACCCTGACTCATGGTGGTGCTGAGGGGAGAACAATGTGTAGCTGAAGCAAGGCGCCCTGTTCTGTTCAGATTTATATATGTTTGCTTCAGTTCTCTACCTGTAAGCAATGCCTTAGGTTTCTTCCTTTGCCAAATGATATTCTAAACCTTGATTTGTACATTTAATCACTTCAGTGATCCTTAACCTGCAGGCTGTGTGGAACCTCAAATTTATTGGACATATAAAACACCATTGGCAGTACCTGTATACAGCTACAGCAAAGCAGTCTATAAAGAGGAGCCCCTGTAAAATGGTGTTGATTCTTGGTGATCGTGCCCAGTGCTAGTGGAAGAGCTTTTTCCATATCAGGTCACTGGTTTCACAGAAGGCACAGGACTTTATCCAGAGCAGGAGGGGCACAAGATGAGAGCCTACAGGTACTGGTGGGAATCACTCTCTGCGATGCAGTGTCACCCTTTGGCTCCAGGCCCTGAGAGAGGAAACATGAGATAGACCAAGAGGCCACCCCTCACAACTTCACACCTTTTGGGAATCTTTAGATTCCCTTGGCAGTTTCTTTGAATCTTCCAAAGGGCAGTTAAAAAGCATGGCCAGAGGGGAAGCCCCATTGTTCTGTGGAATCCCAGCATGGTAGGAGTTGGAAGTGACCTCTACAGATCATCTATTCCAATCCTCCTGCTAAAGCAGAGTCACCTAAAGTAGGCTGCACCAGATCACATCCATGTGGGTTTGGAATCTCTACAGAGAAGGAGACTCCACAACTTCTCTGGGAAGCCTGTTCCAGCCTCCAGCATCCCCACAGGAAAGAAGTTTTTCCTTATGTTTAGGTGGAACTTCCTGTGCTCAAATTTGTGCCCATTGCCCCTTGTCCTATCACTGGTCACCACTGAAAAGAGTTTGGCCCCATCCTATTGACCCCCAACCTTTAGATATTGATGAGCATTGATAAGATCCCCTCTCAGTCTGCTCTTCTCCAGGCTAAACAGCATAAGGTTTCTCCTGCTTTCCCAGTCAGACCTGCTCCAGTCCCCTCAGCTTCTATTGGAGTCTCTCCAGTGGTTCTTTCACAGAAAAATTCAAGTTGGAAAAGACCCTCAGGATCACCAAGTCCAACCTATAGTCCTACTCTGCAAAGTTCACCCCAAAACCATATCCCCAAGCACCACATCCAAACGACCTTTAAACACATCCAGGGTTGGTGACTCAAGCACCTCCCTGGGCAGCACATTCCAATGCCTGACTTCTCTTTCCATGAAAAAAAATTTCCTAATGTCCAGTCTAAACCTACCCAGTAGTAGCTTGAGGCCATTCCCTCTTGTTCTATCACTAATTACCTGAGAGAAGAGACCAGCACCACCCTCTCTACAATGTCCTTTCAGGTAGTTGTAGAGAGCAATGAGGCCTCCCTTCAGCCTCTTTTTTTCCCAAACTAACCAGCCCCAGCTCCTTCAGTTACTCTTCATAAGACTTAATTTTCCAGGGCCTTCACCATCTTTGTTGCCCTCCTCTGCACTCGTTCTGGCACCTCCACAGCTCTCCTGTACTGAGATGCCCCAAACTGGACACAATACTCAAGGTGTGGCTTCACCAGAGCCGAGTACAAGGGGACAATCACCTCCTTACTCCTACTGGACACAGCATTTCTAATCCAAGCCAGGATGCCATTGGCTTTCCTGGCCACCTGGGCACACTGCTTACTCATATTCAGTTGCCTGTCAATTAGAACCCCCAGGTCCCTTTCTGCCAGACAGCTTTCCAGCCACATTTCCCCAAGCCTGTAGCGTTGCTTGGGGTTGTTGTGACCCAAGCACAGGACCTGGCATTTGGCCTTGTTGAAGCTCATCCCATTAACATTGACCCATCAATCCAGTCTATCCAAGTCCCTCTATAGAGTCTCACGAAGATCAACACCCCCACCCAACTTGGTGTCATCTGCAAACTTACTGATGACACGCTCCGTGTCTTCATCAAGGTCAGCAATAAAGAAGTTAGACACAAGTGGTCCCAGCACTGAACCCTGAGGAACACCACTTGTGACTGGCTGCCAGCTGGATTTAACTCCACTGACCACCACTCTTTGGGCCTGGCTGTCCAGCCAGTGCTTTATCCATCAGAGTGTGTGCTCATCCAAGCCACGAGCAGCCAGTTTGTCCACAAGAATTCTGTGGGAAACAGTGTCAAAGGCTTTTTGAAAGTCTAGGTAGACAATATCCACAGCCAGTATCCTCATCCAATAGTTGAGTCATCCTGTCATTGAAGGAGATCAGGTTGGTCAGGCAGGACCTGCCCTTCGTAAATCCATGCTGACTGGGCCTGTTTTCTCTATGCCATGTAGTGGTGCTTGACATGACCTGTTCCATGACCTTCCCTGGTACTGAGGTCAGACTGACAGCTCTATAGTTTCCTGGATCCTCCTTTCTTCCTTTCTTATAGATAGGTATTACACTTGCTACCCTCCAGTCCATTGGGACCTCCCCAGTTAGCCAGGACATCAGGTAAATAATGGAAAGTGGCTTGGTGAGCACATCTGCCAACTCCCTCAGCACACTTGAGTGTAGCCCATCCAGCCCCATAGACTTGGGTGTGTCTAAGCAGTGTAGCAGGTCAGTGACTGCTTCCTCATTTATTGTGATGACCTCATTCTGATTCCCCTCCCTGACTCCTAGTTCATGATGCTGGGTGTCCAGGAAACTGCTGGATCCAGTGCTAGGGACTGAGGCAAAGTAGGCACTGAGCACCTCAGCCTTCTCCTCATCCTTAGTCACTATGTTTCCCTCTGCATCCAACAAAGGATGGAGACTTTCCCTACTCCTCCTTTGGTTGTTAATGAATTTATAGAAACATTTTTTATTATCCTTAATGGCTGTAACTAGGTTGAGCTCTAGCTGTGATTTGCCTCTCCTAATTTTCTCCCTGCATAGCTTTACTACATCTTTATAGTCCTGATGAAAGACCTGTCCCCTCTTCCAAAAGCCATAGACTCTCCTTTTGTTCTTGAGGTCCAGCCAAAGGTCCCTATTCAGCCAGGCCAGACACCTTCCCGGCCGACTTGTTTTTCTGCACACAGGGACAGCCTGCTCCTGAACCTTTAAGACTTCCCTCTTGAAGTATGCCCAGCCTTCCTGGACTCCTATATCCTTCAGGGTGGCCTCCCAAGGGACTTGGTCAGTCTCCTGAACAGGCCAAAGTTTGCCCTACAGAAGTTCAAGGTGGCAGTTTTACTAACCCCTCTCCTTGTTTCCCCAAGGATAGAGAACCCAGTTGCCTCATGATCACTGAGCCCTAGATGCTTTCCAACCTTTACTTTCCCCACAAGTTCTTCCCTGTTCACAAGAAACAGGTCCAATAGGGCACCTTCCCTGGTTGGCTCCCTCACCACTTGTGTCAGGAAGTTATCCTTCACACACTCCAGGAACCTCCAGGACTGTTTCCTCCCTGTTATATTGTATTCCCAGAAGACATTTGTGAAGTTGAAGTCTCCCATGAGAACAAGGGGAGGTGATTGTGAAACCTCTCTCAACTGCTTATAAAAAATTTCATCTCCCCCTCCATCCTGGTTGGGTGGTCTATAACAGACTCCCAACACAATATTACTCTTGCTGGCCTTACTCCTGATTCTTACCCATAAGGACTCAACCCTATCATCACCTGCATTAATTTGCATAGTTTCATATGTTTCCCTAGCACAGAGGGCCACTCCACCACCTCCTTTTCCTTGCCTATCCCTTCTGAAAAGTTGGTACCCATCAATTGCAGCACTCCAGTTGTGGGAGTCATCCCACCAGGTTTCCGTGATGGCTGCTATATCATAGTTTCCCTGTAGCACAGTGGCCTCCAGCTCCTCCTGTTTATTGCCCATGCTGCATGCATTGGTGTATAAACATTTTAGGGAGGGAGTCGAGTACATAGTTATCAACCTTGAGGTGGGGTAGATCTTCTGGTTATCTAAGATACTAACACCCTATCTTTTTCTGTCTTGAATTGGAGAGCCCAGAACTGGACCCAGTACTTCAGATGTGGCCTCACTAGGGCAGAGTAGAGGGGAAGGAGAAAGACTCTCAACCTGTAGGTCACACTCTTTGCGCACCCCAGCAGACTATTGCCTTTCCTGGCCACAAGGGCACATTGCTCGCTCACTTGTTGCCCACCAGGACACCCATGTCTTTCGTGTTCATGTCCCTGTGTGTCTATCTATAGGGTCACAGAGCGGCGCCAGTCCTTAATGCCCAGGGCCAGGCTTCCTCCTGGGATCAGCCTCAGTCGGGTCGCCGGCGCAGCCGGCTGGCGGCGGCGTGACGGCAGCATGATGGCTGTGTGCGGGCGCCACCTGCCGGCCAAGCTGCGACGCGTCGTGGGGTTTTCCCTCAGGGAAGCGTTTGTCTTGGTTTTCCCGCCTAAACTTTGTCTCCGAGTGAGGCGGGAGGTCCCTTCATGCAGGCTCTGTCGTCCGTGACTTCGCGACTGTTAATCAGGAGGAGATTTGATTGAGGGAGAGAAAAAACTTTTCAGTCAGGGCACTGGCTGGGGCAAACCAAAGGTGTATTTGGGTAACCCGCCTGATCTTGTCCCACTTCAAAAGTTTCACAAAGGGACAGCATAGCCTTCAGTCCCAGATGAAAATTTTCACTGTATGAGGTTGCTTAGTCTGGAGAGGAGGAGACTCAGGGGTGACCTTATTGCTCTCTACAACTACCTGAAGGGGGGTTGTAGTGAGGCAGAGGTTGGTCTCTTCTCCCAGGCAACCAGTACCAGAACAAGAGGACACAGTCTCAGGCTGCGTCAGGGGAGGTTTAGGCTGGAGGTTAGGAGGAAGTTTTACACAGAGAGAGTGATTGCCCACTGGAATGGGCTGCCCGAGGAGGTGGTGGGGTCGCCGTCACTGGGGGTGTTCAGGGCGAGGCTTGACAGGATGCTTGGTTGCATGGTTTAGTTGATTAGGTGGTGTTGGATGATAGGTTGGACACGATGATCTCGAAGGTCTCTTCCAACCTGGTTTATTCTATTCTATTCTATTCTATTCTATTCTATTCTATTCTATTCTATTCTATTCTATTCTATTCTATTCTATTCTCTCTGCTTTCTGTAAAGAATCATAGAATTGTTAGGGTTGGAAGGGACCTCAAGGATCATCTAGTTCCAACCCCCCTGCCATGGGTAGGGACCCCTCACATTAGGTCAGGTTGCTCAGAGCCACATCCAGCCTGGCCTTAAAAACCTCCAGGGATGAGGCTTCCACCACCTCCCTGGGCAACCTGTGCCAGTGCCTCACCGCCCTCATGGTGAAGAACTTCCTCCTAACATCCAATCTGAATCCACCCATTTCTAGTTTTCTTCCATTCCCCCTAGTCCTATCACTACCTGGCATCATAAAAAGTCCCTCCCCAGCTTTCTTGTAGGCCCCCTTAAGACACTGGAAGGCCACAATAAGGTCTCCTCGGAGTCTTCTCTTCTTCAGACTGAACAGCCCCAACTTTCTCAGTCTGTCCTCATAGGAGAGGTGCTCCAGCCCTCTGATCATCCTTGTGGCCCTCCTCTGGACATGCTCCAGCACATCCAGATCCTTCTTGTAATAGGGGCTCCAGAACTGGATGCAGTACACCAGGTGGGGTCTCACCGGAGTGGAGTAGAGGGGGAGAATCACCTCCCTCGACCTGCTGGCTATGCTTCTCTTGATGCAGCCCAGGATGTGATTGGCTTTCTGGGCTGCAAGTGCGCATTTGTGGCTCATGTTGAGCTTCTCATCCACCAGCACCCCCAAGTCCTTCAGGGCTGCTCTCAAGCCAGTCGCTGCCCAGCCTATATCGGTGCGTGGGATTGCCAGGTGTGATGCCCCATCATCTTTCACTATCTATAGTTGAGTTAATGCCGACAGTGTTTTCATTTAAGAGACCCTGCTTTGGTGTTATTTCCATAAAGGGCTGGACTTCCACCACTCACAGTGTTTGCTTTGTGGTGCAGATAGTCACATGCTGTTTGAACTCTCTCTACTGGGAACGTTAATTTTGTAAGCTGTAAGAAAAGCCTGGATTTGCCCCATCTACCTCAGCCTGCTATCCTTAAGGTTCTGTGTGCTGGAGACAGATCCATAGATGTCCTGGAGAGCTGAGCCCTCTTCTTTCAGAGCCACTCTCCCTATGGAACACATAGGGTGACCAGCTTCACAGAAGCACATTCAGGTTGGTGGCAAAAACTAAGGGCCAGCGGAAAATGTATTTAAGCTGTATTTGACCTCAGTAGATACAAGCCAGAGAGCAATGTACTAATCCTCAATACCACCATATTTTACTTGCTATTCTATTTCTAATTTCTGCAATTTTAGTGCTAACTCAGAGTTGGTTTTGAAAATTTCCATGAATTTCGATTTTGCGTGTTTTAAAATAAATAACAAATCCATGAAATTCACTAAGGTGAATGAAGCCACTCCACTGCTAAGCATTTCCTCTCCTTCTTATGCATTACCTCTCACGGACAGATGAGGCTGCTATGCAATTGCTTCTTTAATTTTGGGGAATCACAGAATCATTTTGGTTGGAAAAGACCTTTAAGATCATCAAGTCCAACTACTATCTAACTCAACCAAGTCTGGTGCTAAACCATGTTCTTTAAGCAAACAGGTCTAAGTGGTTTTCATCACTTAGGTGACCTCTGTTACTCATTGAAAGTGATATTTGGGGGAAAAGCTACATTTCTGTCTGCCAATAAATCTTGAGGCTGCCTTCCTGGCTCAGTGTGTGTGAGGTTTTGAGAAACAACAGTACCATATCCTATGTAGCAGGCACCCAGCTTTCAGCTGGTGATCCTTGCAACATGCAAGCTGACTTTCTTTAGTTTCCCTGTGTTTGTAAGGCTGTTAGGAGAGTGCATTGCTAGGAAAGCATGGTGATATAAATTACATTGGTAATAGACATATACAAATGAAATATATGAATGAAAATAGGCATGCAGGAATGAACAAAACTGGAGGCTGCCCTAAGAACTGCCTCTGCTTTCTTCTGCTAATGCATTCTTGCCTACCTGAGATGTTCCTGTTGGTTTTAGCATACCATTAATCTTGTAGATATGTTAGGGTAATGAACTGTCATCGAAAATCCTTGACTTCAGAAGTGACTCCCAAATTTGTAATCTGCCCTTAACCTTAGTATAGCTTGTTTAGGTTGTTTTGCAAGTGTATAATTAAGTGACATCACCTAATTTCTGTCTAATGAAGAACTTTTCAGAAACAAGCAATAAATGTCAGAAAAGCATAGCCTTGAGTAGATTTTGGGTAGAAAAATCTGTGCCTTAGCACATCATTCTTCAGTAATGAGATAAAATTAAAAGAATCAGATATTAGGATCAAAAATATATCTCCTGTTCTACACAGCTCATGATATAGGCTTGAGGTGAGGAGAAAGTTTTTCACAGAAGGAGTTACTTGCCATTGAAACGTGCTGCCCAGGGAGGTAGTGGAGTCACCGTCCCTGGAGGTGTTCAGAAAAGGATTGGATGTGGTACTTGAGGCCATGGTATAGTTAGTCATGAGGTGTTGCGTGATAGGTTGGACTTGATGATCTCTGAGGTCTTTTCCAACCTTGTTGATTCTATGATATGTAAAAAACATCACATCACAGTGAAAATCCCTGTCATCAGGCAGAACTGGTTTATAACCTGATAAATCCAAAAGAAAATCAAGTAGTTAGTGCAATGTATTGTCCCAAGAAGGAGCATCTAGTTACAGCACAAGAAAGTATTTTTTCTTTTTTCTTTTTTGTGTTTTTTTTTTTCCCTCCAGATGAACATATTGAATGAACTATATTATTCTCTAGATAATGGCCAAAAACATTCTTTATTATGAAAACTTTATGCTTTTTTTGTAAGCATTAATAATGCTGTGGGTGTGTGGGTGGGGGAACAGGTTGACAGGAATGCCAAATGGAAAAGCAAAATGGGATAGGTATGGAGCTATAATTTCTCAGGAAATATTTCTCCATATGATACCTCCTCCATTTAGAACATTTTTATAAAGCAAAAATACTTCTAATTTCTTATAGTCTTCAGGCTTTTGCTGCTTTTGTAAATGCAAGTATTTCTGAAAGGCCATGGGAAGAGGATGGTTTAGAAAAGCCTTTATTTATCCCGATGACGTACAGCATGGAACTTTGTCATGCTCTGGACCAGTGCCTAAATCTTGTCTAAAAATCATCTCTTAATCTTAGAGCATTATTCCTCTCCTGTTCTCATTTATTATCCAGCAACTATCCCAAGCCTACTGAGATGTGACAATCTTGCTTCCTCTTCTAAAAATGTTTTCTTCTGCTTTTATAAATTGGGTGGTTTTCCCTCATTATCTTCTTCAGGGGTCACAAAGTGATAGTAGCAGCAGTAGTCACTGCAAGTGGTCACTCTTCCTATGGTACACATAGGGTGACCAGCTTCACACAAGCACATTCACGTTGGTGGCAAAAAATAAGGGCCACACTCTTTTTCATGTACCCCAGGAAACCATTGCCCTTCTTGTCCACAAGAGCATGGTGCTGGCTCATGGCCAACTTGTTTTCTGCCAGCATTACCAGATCCTTCTCTGCAGAGCTGCTTCCCAGAAGATCATCCTGTAACCTGTACTGGTGCATGGGGTTATTTCTTCCCAGGTGCAGGGCTCTGAACTTGCCCTTGTTGAACTTTGTTAGGTTTAGTCAGGGTTCAAGACTGTCAGGGCTCAGAAATCTTTATTAACACAGTTCTTTCTTCCACAGTTTATACAGAAATGCTTTTCTAAAGTGATCAATTGTATTTTCATTGAAACCTGTCTTTATAGTGTACAGGTATTTTTATGGCTGGAAGTAAAATGGACTGAGTTTGAAATACTGCTATGTATATCTCACTAGGTAGCTTCTCTTTAAATTAAAGAAATATTCCATTTTAAAGAAGAATAAAAATAATTAATTAACACAAGTATGGATATGTGCAGTCCTATTAAGGAGAAACAAATGAGGTAATGGACAAGATTACAATCAGTGCTGGTCTTTCCTGTTAGAAGTTTATGAGTATTTTATTAATTTAAATGAAAAAAAGAATACAATAGATTAATTATTAGTAAGAATTTTATTCATCAGTGTTTGAGTAGTTTCTGTTGCCTCTCAATATTCTGTTTCTTTGTTACCTCAACATAATTGCTCTTGATTTCATTGAATGGAAACATGTAAGTAGCACCAAAAAATCCCAAGTTAGAATGGGTACAAACTGTTCAGGGGCTTTCACAGCCAGCTAAAGAGTTAAGAAATGAGCAGAAAAGTAATTTGAAAGAGGTAACTGTTTCAGGATGGATAAATGCTTTTGTCCCTCTGCATTTACAAGTTCAAATGTAATGCTTAACAATTATGTGGCCATGTGCAAAAAAGAGATTCTCACAGGAAACTCAAGCTGGGTAATCTGCATTTGTCCATAAAGAAAGCCAAAGAGCAGCAGAGCAAACGCAGTCTCAGCCTACACATCTAGCAGGGAAAATGCTGCAATATGAATTAATTTTCATTAAAAAGGTGTGTGAAGCAGCAGGAGGACAAACTGAAACTGAAGATGGAGAGGGCGGTGGTAGAAAGGCATCAGTGGGGAGATGCTGTGTTGCAAATTCTCATTGTGAAGAAAAGACAAATGCATTTACTTTGTCAACTAAGAGAGTTTCTTATTGTAGACTAGGTGGGTACTTACGGTTTTGGGGATTTTTTGTTTGTTTGGTTTGGTTTAAGGACCTGAAAACCCTGTAATACTATTGGAAAAATGTAACACCTGTGAGTTATCATTTGTTATTTGACATCCCTGCAGACCAGAGGCCTGTGAAAAAACACTCCAGAAGGCACTTTTCCCTTCTACAAAAGGTCAAGCCATTGGCCACAAAAACAACAGATGTTGAAAGGAAGTATTTTTAAACTGTAAGATTTAAATTGGCAGCAAGGGAAGATGAGTTGCCAAAATGTGTCTGTTTTGTGATTCTGAAAGCTTCAGTCCCTCCTAATGGAACAGGTTGGACTTGATGATCCTTGGGGTCTCTTCCAACCTTAGTTACTGTGATACTGTGATACTTCCATAGTTAGTCCTTGCACATTACATTTAACATGCACCACTCTTGCTGTGGTGAAATTGGAAAGCAAGAAAAAACCTGTCCTGTGAAGCAGAGTGAGAGCTGTTAACCAATGGGAAGCTCTGTACTGATCTGGTTTTAGCAGTAATGGTACTGGAAGTGGTGATTTCTGAGGTATACCAGTCAAGGCTGCAATGACTAGAAGTCAGGTGAGAGTACTTGCTACATAGGAAGAAGTGATGTGGAATTGGTTCCTGGAACTTTCCAAATCCAGCTTTTGTGTCTATATGTGAACACTTCAGTTTCAGGATAACATCAGTTCTAGTGGCTTTTTCTGAGGAACTTCTCTTTTGGTGGTTTTGGTGTGGAATAACTGTTGTAGGATTGATGCTACTTCACAGAATCCCCTGTGCAAGAGCAAAGATCAAGAAAAAGAAATTATTTTAAAAGGGATCTGTGGAAATCAACTAAAAAGGAAGGATATTGGGGAGAATAAGAGCAGATGTGATTTCTCCTTGAGTGTATGGGAAAGGTTGAGAAACTTCATAATGACTTTATTAGAAGTTGTAGAGAATCCTTCCTAATTCTATAGGAAAGAAGCATGTGTAAAGAAGTAAGCATTTTGTAAATGGTCAGAAAGGAGGATAATGGAAATGTGAATTCTAATCATATGGCATGCTCAAGCATTGATTTTAAAATTCATATTATTACTGTAGATTATGGTTACTATCATTACTATTGCTATCCCCTAGGTTTAATTAGTTCTTGTACATTTTAATTTGAGTATTGAGATGCACACTTAGAGAATATAATCTCAGGTGAAATTCTGTCCTCAGAATTCTGGGGAAGGGAGCAGCTGCAGTAACCACATTCACAAATAAAGAGCCTGGCTTGTTTATGGGAATTGATACATAAATCTTTTTGTATTTGCTCTACATGAACATGTGCATTTGATGAGCTTCCCTCTCCCCTAAAATTATCCTTGTCCAAATCTAGGCAAGAGGACATTCAGCATGGACTAGTGATGGTATTTCTACAGAAGGCTGTGTCACAGTGCTAAACAGTAATCTATGGTCTTGAAAGACTAGAAACAAGAAGATTACAGCACAAAGATGAGAAGATTCTCAGTTTCCCTTTGAGGCCTGCATGTTTCTGTCACCCTTTCAAGACAGGGAGTTGGCTTTAAAACAACAGTATCTTTAACATTGTCTGGTTGCAGTTTGTTCCTTGTTCCTTCTATGTCTGTAATGACAAAACTTGATGACCTTGTCATTTATTCTTGCTTGTAGTTCAGGAAGATGTATAGAAAATAACAGTTTCTATTCAACCTGATTTATTTATTTATTTATTTAGAAATAAGTGCTTTTGAGGGAAGCATCAACATATGATCCTCTTGGGAGAAACCCTTTGGGAGGTTTTCCTTTCAGTTTGGTCCAAACTGCTTCCCCCCACATCCTGGAAAGATCAGGGACTTTCTGGATTTGTGCAAAGTTGTGGATGATCTAGTTCCAGAATCTGCTTTATTTCCAAACCAGTAATTGGGCAGCTGGCAAATCTTCCCACATCTGCTTGCAACAAGGCTCTGTGTTCTGCATTTTTTAACAAATACTTTGGGTTTAGTGATTATAAAACACCCCCCTTCCCAGTCCTGGCTTAAAAATCCCCCACAAAAAAGCAGCTGGGATTTTCTGATGCATGAATGACTTGCAGAATTCTCTTTAACAGCTCTGCTTTTTTGGTAGCGTAAGGAAGTACTTACCACTCATGTTGCTGAATTGTAAGGGGATTCCAGCTGACAAGAGAAAAAAAGGAGATGTGATTTCTCCCCTCCCCCTCCCCCCCTTTTTTTATTAGCTATTTGTCTTTTCTATTATTTTTTTCCTGTCAGTTTTTCTGTGCAATTGGTAGCCTGCATCTAATAAGAGATCAGGAATAAGCAGGGTATCAATCCAGTATTCCTTGTTAAATAATGAAAAGTCACCTGCTGAATGCAGTGAGCTTTGGGACAAATGTTCTAAACCACCTTACAACTGTCTCTTTCCACAGTGCTGAGTTCTAACAACAAAACATTGTGATTTGTCCCCTTTTTTGATCATAGCTTTCTCTTAGTTCTGGAGTCTTATGCTGTGGCATCTTATCCCCAGTTCCTCAGACTTTGTAGGACTGAACACAATTGTCCCTATCTTCATATATTAGGAAGTTAAAATCTTTTATTTAACCTCTGACAAATGTTTGCTGTGTCAGCCTAAGAAATCAAGTTTATGAATTAGATCTTTTATTTCATGTAGTGCTGCAGTTGGAAGAATTCCCTACACGGTGATCATGCCTCGTGCACATTGTTTATCTAGTGTTACAAACAGAGCAAACACTTGTCCCTTGACAATCAGGGTTTTTTGGGGGGGCTCTAATATTTCTGTGTGGGGTTTGGTCTCTTTTCTCAGGCAACCAGCACCAGAACAAGAGGACACAGACTCAAGCTGCTCTAGGGGAGGTTTAGGCTAGATATTAGGAAGAAGTTCTTCACAGAATGAGTGATGGGCCATTGGAATGGGCTGCCCAGGGAGGTGGTGGAGTCACCGTCACTGGAGGTGTTTAAGAAGAGACTGGATGGGGCACTTGGTGCCATGGTTTAGTTGATTAGATGGTGTTGGATGATAGGTTGAACTCAATGATCTTGAAGGTCTTTCCCAACCTGGTTAATTCTATTCAATTCAATTGTTTCAACTGCAGCCTATCAGTTTATCCTCAGAAGCACTTGCCCTTGACAATCGTCATACCTCAGCTGCGACAAAATGTACAGCAATTTGAATCTCTTTTCTTTCCTCTCCCTGTATTTTCTAAATGTTACAGTCTATGTCATACCTAATTGCAGGTAATTGGCTGAGGTCAGCAAGATTTTGCTGGCAGTTCTGAAGCAATGGTTTGTACTATACTTAGGCTGTACTTGTTTCTATAAATCTCTGAGTTGCTCCCCTCTCTGATTTACCTCTGTTTCATTCAGGTTAAATTTTCACTGTGGTCTGTCATGCCTGTGGCTACACAAGCCACACACAGAGGTTTTCACTACTGAATTCCTGCTCCACTTAAACCCCCAAACAAACACCCCCCACCTTCCCACTTCAGTGTCTACCTATTAGAGCACCAGCAGTTTTCAGAGTTGTTGCATCTCTTCTTGGATTGATTAAATAATAATAGCCAAAAGGAGTACGCTTAGATTAGAAACCCTGATTTGAGTGCTCAGTTTCTATTTGCTTTTACTGTTCATAAGCAAATAGAACAACAGCTCCAATAATATGGGTATCATTGCAATGCTGCATTATACAGAATGTTGTGATACGGCACGTAATGTTAAGCTAACGCTAGATAGAATAGTTAATTTACCTAATATATTGAACATGGCCTAATTAAATATTTAATGGATTTTTCCTGCTGAGAGGAATCAGTGGAATGACTAAACAGTGTGTTCATGGAGATAAAAGTTGCAGAGGAAAGTTGTATGTGGAGATCACTGTTCATTATATGACCCTGTGAGCTGACTTTCCAGTTAAGGTATAGCTTCCTTTCAAGTATGGTATTGCACGCATTAATATGTACATATATATGTACCTTTCATCCCCAAACCAATGAATAATATCAAAGTATTATTGCATGACATGATGATAAATATTAAGTTGATCACTGTTTGCTGAACTGACAGTATAGTTGGAAGCCAATATGTCATTTGAACACATCTGAATCAGAGCATGGTATTGAGCTAAGATGTTTTCAGCAGTGAGATGGAAGCAAGTGAGATGCCTGAGATCATGGGATGCATGAGCCATTTGCACATTTCAGCAATGGTGCACTTTGGAGAGGTTTTATCTGATTTCACCTGCTGCGAGCAGCCAAAATACTATTAGAGAAGTCCAAGACAATGCACAGTGTCATTGACCAGGCCATCTTCAGCATCACTATACCAACTAAACAATCACTTCAACCAGACTGAGTGAACTGATATGAGAAAAGGCAGTCATCTTTTCTCCCTTGCAGTTTCTACAAACCCTGTGGCCTCCACTCCTAAAGGCTGCTGTCATTTAGGACAGGATGTCATTCTTCTTTCAACCATTTCACACACATCTCCCTATTGCTGCCCAGGTAGAGGCATACCTTCATGAAATCCCAGCTGGAGTACTGTATTCAGTTCTGGATCCTCCAACATAAGAGCTGTTAGAGTCCAGAGGAGGGCCATGAAGATGATCAGAGAGCTGAAGCACTTCTCCAGTGAAGAAAGGCTGAGAGAGTTGGAGTTGATCAGCTTGGAGAGGAAAATGCTCTGGGGAGACCTTATAGCAGCCTTCTGGTATTTGAAGGCAGGATAGCTGGAGAGGGACTTTTCATAAAGGCATGTAGTAACTGGTTGAGGGAGAATTGCTTCAAATTGGAAAAAGACAGATTTAGATTAGACATTAATAGGAAATTCTTCATTGTAAGGGCGGTGAGACACTGAAACAGGCTGCCAAGAGAAGTTGTGGGGGCTCCAAGCCTGGAAATGATCAAAGGCATGTTGGATGGGGCCTTGAGCAACTTGGTCTAGTAGGAGGTGTCCCTGCCCATGGCAGGGGTGTTGGAACTACATGATCTTTAAGGTACTTTACAACTCAAACCATTCTATAATTCTGTACTTGCAGAAGGACTACCCTTCCTTCGAGGACTTAAATATTTTGCCATGGTACACGTTACAGCTCAATGCCTGATTTCCTTAAGGTTTTCATAACAGTCATCTGCCCAGGCACTTTGAGGTAGGGGGTTTGGTTTTACTATCATGGACTTCATAATCTTTTCAGGTTATGTTACTGGGTTTGTAACTGTTGAACATAATTCTCACTAATACTCTTCTTAGAATTCTTGTCTCTTTAATGTTACATTTTATTCTCTTCTCATTGCAAACCTTATAGTCCTTCTGTCTGATTTTCGCTCCTTTTTTACTGTTCTTTATTCATTCAGTAGTTTAACGCGTGTGTAGCTTTACAGTGAAAAATGAGAGGAGAGTGTTAAAATTAAACAGGAGAGTGTTATTTAACTAGTTCTGCCCCTTCCCCTGCACTTTGCGGGAATCAGTGGTCTAAGGTATATCTTGTCAGTTCCAGGAGGGTTGTCTTCTATTTATGTACTGTATTAAGGACAGTTTTCTCAGTTTGTAGTTCTACAGCTCCAGCTGAAAGGTTTTACATTCCATGGCCTGAGGTCTGAAGATAGAACTGCTAGAACTAGTGGTATTATTGTAAGGTTTGATCAAATACTACACTCACATAATTTCTAACTGATATGAAGCCAATGTCTGTATAATACTGCCTTACTTACAGTTTGTTTGCAACTTCACTTGGCATTGTGATAGTTTCACTGACATCATTAACTCTTCTTTCTTCTCCAACAACTTTTCTTGTTTATTTCTCATAAGAAATAATCTGTGAATAATATGTTTGGTTGTTTGTTTGTTTGGTTGGTTTTTTTTTAAGTCTGCTGTCCTGTGTTACTTTGGACAAAATGAGACTAAACCAATATTTGTAATAAGCCCAAAGGACTCTGAATATCAGCTTCTTCATCCATATTACCAGCATATTGCAGCAGATCACTGTGAGGAATTACCAGTGAACTGGAGGTTAAGGGTTTGATCTGATGTGTAATAGGTACTCTAACAAATACTGCAATGATTTTAAACTGCTGTAACAACACAAGGAGTGTATTCAAGAGGAAGTAGTGCTTTCTGTTAGATAAGCTCTTAACACTACATAGGATCTCAAACATTGAAGGTTATGTTTTGGTTGTTTTGTGGTTGGTGTTTTCTTTCTTTTAAATAAAAAAGAGTGGGGGGAAAGTGTGCTGTTCTAAAGAACAGGGAGAAGGAAGCAGGAATTATCCAAGCTATGGTTGGTACAAAGAAAGTGAAAGTTATCACAGCCACATGTGCTAGAGAGGTTGTGTTACTCTTGCTGCTTTTTATTAGGTAAAAGTTGAAGGGTTGTTGTCTTGGAATTTTGTCTTGTAGCAAGAGCTATGCAGAACAAAGAACTCCTCAGATGAAACATGGATTTTGGGCTGGCAGTGTAACATTGCAAGTTAACTCTGAAAAATACCCTTTTGGAAATTAACTGTTCTGCTATGAAAATCAGAAATCTGGATGCTGTGATCTGGCCATTAGTTTTAAGAAGATGAATTCAGAGTTGCACTGGGGAAATGAGAATGATCTGGACTAACATATGAATGTTGTCAGTCTGAGTTTCTTGGTTTTATGCTTTGCTTTCATTATTTGGTTTCTGATTTTGTACTTGAGAAGCAATGCTTGGCTGATTAAGAATGGGTTTGTTTATATTTTTAAGCTAGTCTAGTATTTAAACTGACTCTAGAGAAATCTTCAAAAGAGTCTTATTTTTCTTCTTTGTAGATAGGTAATCCTGGTAAAAAACATGAACCCTTCAGAATTTGAAGTCAAAATAAATTGGAAATTCCTGGAATTGTTTCCTGCTGAGCTCTACCGTTGAAGCTGCCACTGTGAAGCAGCAAGAGATGGGGAGAAACTGGCTTTTGGTGACAGGCTGCTAGTGTCTCTGGGAAAGGGCTAAGTGATGGATAAATAACCAACAATTTCACAAAAGCCCACCTTCCTGCAGACAACAACTGAATTTGAAACTCATGTTTTGAAATTGCAGATTCTACAAAATACCATCCTAGCAAGGAAAGAGGTGGGTATAAAAGGCCAGCATGCAGTCATGTGGCAGCCAGAATGAGTGGGTAGGCAAATGATTAAATATTTTGAAGATGATTCTAAATGAAAAATAGTGTTACAAACCATTGGAGATCTGTCTCATATACTTTTGTTGTAGATTAGTGTTAAATTAGCACATGCAACTTTACAAAAATGCACTGGTTTTTGTATAGTTTTCAAGGAATCCTCTACTGCAGTCAATATGTGTCAATTTTCTTTCATGATACCAGAGCGTAAACATGGTAAAAAAGAAAGGGGAAGGAATAGGGAGGTGGTTCTGGGTGGGGTGGTGGTGATGGTGGTAGACTCATGTGAAGTATTCAGCATCCATCAGGGCAAGGGATATTTCTACACTGATCCTTTGAGACAATGGTGCCTGTCTTCCTGGCATTGTATTACTTAATTTCCAAAACTCTGACATGTTTTTCCCAAGGATTTGTTCTACCTTCATCTCATTCCAGTGTTTGTGCTGAAGTATGTTGTACATGCTTAAAGCAATACTTTATTACAGTTAAGTTGGAGTCTTGGGGGAGGACAGCAGATCTCCATCATCATGTCTCTAGATACTGTGCCAGTATTTGTCACTGTTACAGAGTTGGAGGAAGCAGAGGATTATTATCCTGTAGGGCATGCACCTTTTATCACTTCCCACCACATTTATCTAGTCATCTACTTCACTTCCATCCACAATAGTGCAAAGAAGCACCTGACCACTTATTAACTCACTAATCAAATATGAACACAAATTGGAGTCCATTGTTACCCAAGTGATGAACAGGAGTACAATTAAAGCAAACTCACAGACGCTCTTGTTATGCATCTATGTTGTATCCCAGAAAGAACAAAGTATGAGCTGTGCAGAAAAGCTGCCAAGCTCTGTCAAGCTCAACCCATAAAAATGTTCTAATTAAAATTTTCATTCACACATCTTTGGATGCCCTTAAATTATTGTTTCAGGTGTGTTTTCTGCTGACTTGGAAAGGTGCCTGTTTTGATATTTTATTTAGTCTCTATGGATCACTCATCTAACCACTCATTTAACCTTTAGCAGTTAAAAAGAATGTTCCTTTACATATACCTCATTGAGATTAACAAATGGGGTTAGGAGCATTGGCCAAGACCTGCAAAAGCAATTTCTGAGTCAGTTTGAGCGTCAGTGCCTTTTCCCTTGCACCTCCCGTGAGTGCCAGTACCAGTACCAGGACAAGAGGACACAGTCTCAGGCTGCGCCAGGGGAGGTTCAGGCTAGATGTTAGGAAAAAGTTCTATACAGAGAGAGTGATTGCCCATTGGAATGGGCTGCCTGGGGAGGTGGTGGAGTCACCATCATTGGAGGTTTTCAGGAGAAGACTTGATGGGGTGCTTGGTGCCGTGGGTTAGTTGTTTGGGTGGTGTTGGATTGGTTGATGGGTTGGACACGATGATCTTGAAGGTCTCTTCCAACCTGGTTTATTCTATGTATTCAATTCCTTTAATCCATAACCTGGGGAATCCCAGGTTTGTCCCAGAGGAAGGGCCACGAAAGTCCTCAGTCAGTTTTCCAGATTGAATGATCTTTCAGGATTTTTTGTTCTATTTTAGATACCAAGACAAATCTACAAGTCTAACTGAGCCAGCAACCCCATAAACTCAACCAGGAAGTGTTAATTGCTCCCTACTGCTCTTGTCTGGGGTATCTTTGGTGGGTCTTACTGTCATGATGAGTTTAATCTGCACTAAATGCAGACTGCCACAAACAGGAATGGTCTTGCTCTGCCTCCTTCCCTGAGGTTGCATGTTTCCTTCACCTCCCTTGCAGTGAACCATTATCCACCAGAAAACCCATCATTATTTTTAAGTGGTTGAGTTTTTTTACTTCTGAAGCTGATTCGGCTCACCGTAGGGTTGCATGATAGCTAGATCATGGGAAATGGGTAGGTGGCAGTAGGAAGAAGTTCACAGCAAATGGGTTCATGAGAAATTCTTAATTTTGAAAAAAGGAGATCAGTGTCTTCAAGAAGGAAAAATGGTTAGGTATTTTTGGTTTTGTTTTGTTTTGTTTTGTAAGTCTTCGGTTTGGTTTTGTTCTCTTAGAGAATAAATAGAAGCTAATTATCATAAATAATTAATTGAAAGGTTTAAAGTTGAACCTTCTTGAAGTTTTAAAAAGCCCAATGATTAACTCAAGCTGAGATTTGTTTTTCCTCTCTCTCTTTTTTTTTTTTTTTTTTTCTCCAGATTCCTCTTACATTTTCTCATAGTTGGGAATACACAAACCTTTATTCTCTATCAAAAACCTCTGAACTGAGAAAACTACATATTGTCTAGTTTTAAAAAATGGTTGTAGTTGCACTGGAAGCTGTATTTGTGGAATTGTTTGTCATCTAGGTTGCAATAAAGCTGAAAGAGACACACAGTATGCCCTCATGGAGCCAGCCTTGTGCTAGGGGTCTCTGCTATTTCCACTCATCTTCCACTTTCTGCAGCTGTTACTGGTGCATCAGCTTTACTGTGGTGCAGTGTTTGGTGGCCAGCACTACTTGGGAATGAATTTACAAATGGAACCCTGTCAAAGGAGAGAATGGTGAGAAACCTTCTGAAATGCCAGGGGTATGTGGAAATGAGAGCTTTGGAAAATTGACTGATATTTTGAGTCCCTTTTCTTTTCCCATAATGTGCTCTCTTTAATCTCATTTAAAGGTGAAAAGTGTGCTGGAGTATCTATGCCTCTTACAGATTGATTGAGAGATACAATTAAATAAATCATTCCTAAGCAATGGGTTAAAGCCAGAGAATGTGAGTATCATTCACACTGGCTTGTGAACATAGAAAATTTGGGCTTGTTCACAATTGGCTCTTTACTTTTACTGAAGGGAGGACCAAAAGACAAGGATTCCATCTGTAAGTGTTGTAAATACCAAGGTGTCTATAATGAAGGATTTTGTTTCCAGCCAGCTTTAGCTAGATGGTATTGTCCATAACATCCCTTCTGTGATAGAAGTGGGTATGCAGAAGTAGAAAATATTATATGGACTGCCTAGGATCAGCCTATTAATTTTTATTTGTGCTAACACTCTATGAATGCTGTATGAGACTCTGTTAGGGAAAGTTATTTTGTATTGTATTGTAAAATATTCTTATGTGAACAGATGAGTTTATACTGATAATGTGAATGAAAGTCAGGCAGCCAGGCTCTGTGCTTGTCAGGTTGGAGAGTGAAAACTCCTCTAGTGGCAAAAGGGCTTGAGGAGGAGTGGATCCTGTGGTCAATGAGCTGGCACAGCTGGTGTTGACAGTAGGGATTTGGTTCATTTGACCCTCTTTGAGTATCAAGGACTGTTAGAAAGAGATGGGATCTCCCTGAGCCAATCAAGCAAAAGTATTTTTGCCAATATGCTGGCAAACCTGGTGAGGAGAACTTTAACCTAGGTATGGTCAGGAGAGCTGAAAACAAACAGAAAAGTGAGGAAATAGTAGATCAGACAGGCAAGCAAGGAATGCAGGGTGATGTGGATGAGAAACATCAGAGTGAAGGATGTGTACCTAAACAAGAAGGTGGCAAAAAGATAGCATTTCAGGGGAAGCTCTACCACTTTTCTGGGAAATCAGCACAGCTGCAGGGCTATGATTGCACTGGGATCATGGAGATACGGTGGGATAGCTTGCGTGACTGGGGTACTGCCATGGATGGATAGAGGCTTTTTATTAAGTATGGGATGGGAAGGCAAAGAGAGGGAGTCATCATTTTTTGTTAGAGATGGGAAGGTGTAGAGCTCTGCCCTGGGCTGCGTGATCCATCAGAGAACTAACAGGCTCAGATGAGAGAGCAGTCAGGGTGCGTGATGTGTTGGATGTCAGCTACAGGCACAAGAATGATGGGTACAACATCTAGAAACAACTATAACTAAAATTATTTGAACCTTTAATTTTTAAAGTCCTTTCCACTTCCTTCCAATTTGGGAATGACATTTTAGAATTTGAACTACTCTTCTCAAAAGTATTTTTGGAAAGTCAGAACAAAAACAGTTGAGCCATCCTTGTGTAAAATGACTGCTATGAAAGTATTCATTGGCTGTGACACATTTTTTGGCAGACATATATTGAACAGCTTTAGGGCCTCACTGGAAATGTCCACAAGTGTTTTTGAAATCATTGCATAATGATTATTAGTTATAATAATGCTTAGAGAGTGCACCCAGAGATTTAAAGCACTGGATAGTCTGCAAGTGACAATGAAAAGCCAGAGCTAACCCTCAAGGATTTGCAAGACAATTTGCCAGCAGCAGTATGTATCTGCATATCCAGGGGTGAGCAGGACACATCAGTGAACAAGTTACCAAGCTGGCAAACCATGGTCAGCTATGGAGATTTAATTGGATGTTGGTCCATGTTGTTGCTAGTGTTTTGTGCTCAGTGTGGAAGAGTTGAAAGGGAGTGGGACTGTCATCCTCCTGGCCATTGAACAAGAGAAGCAGTGATCTCAGCACTGCAGTCCCCACACTCATTTGCCTGGTGTCTACACTTCAGCTCCTGAAGGGAAATTATTCAAGGGAGTAAAATAGTACTGGAAAAAAAATATTTAAAAACCAACTTTAATGTGGAAAATGAAGTGTTTGTTTCTGGGCAATTGTTTTTATCACCACTGATGGTAACACTCCAGGTACAGGGAATTGCTCATCATTTGAGAAAAAAGGTGGATTGTCTGAAAGCGAAGTTTGAAAATTGCCAGGAGACAGGAATAATTATGTCACATTTCCCACTTTTGATCTTGTTACACAAGCATGAGTGAATGTGAAATTAGATCCTCTCCTTATAGAAGCGTTCCAGATTAGTTTCACTTGAGACATTTTTAGTTCCATCATTAGAGCCACATTTGTTCAAAACTTTTGAAGTTTGACTTAATTAAACTATTTCTAATGGCCATCTTCTCCTTCTAAGGTCTATGGAATAAAGCTGTGCCTCCTGAGGACACACATGTGGAGGTGTTTCACATTGATAGGGAACATGTTACTTGAAGCTGTTCATTTCAGATCCATGCTTTCTATGGCACCCCATGATCAAAAGAGATGAAGTACTGCTCCTGAGAAATGCTGCTAATGTTTGGTTGAGTCAAGTGGATGTTCTTTCCTGAAGTTTTTAGATTAAAAATTTTCAGATATTTTTCAGTTTATTTCATGGAAATACATTTGAACTTATCTTATGACCTTTTAAGCAACATACTGCTGAATTAGAATAAGAAAAACTTTTACTTATTGCTGCCTTCTCCCCATGCTGTTCTTTTAAAGTTGCATTAAAATGGAATAAATTTGGTCATAAAAGATGACAGCTCCTTTTCATGGCCTTTTACTGTATTTTTGCTTTGGCTGGTCAGATGCTTTTATCTCAAGCTTTGTTCTTTACAGTGGAAAAAAAAAATCAGAGGATTTAAGAGAGTGATAGGAGTGTTTTCAGAGAAAACAAATTTTCATACAATACTCAGTACTGATCAAGAAGTGGAATTTCACGGTGACAAAGCTCTGTGCTTTGTTGTAACTGCTGTTGACAGTGATGAACTTCAGGGTCCATATTGCAGCTCAGCAGATGTGCCCATCCTCTTGCACTTTACTTTGTGACGACAAAGGTCATTTGTCATCGGGGTGGTGGGCAATACTCCTGTGTCCTGAGGAGCAGTCTGTACCTATGTCAGCAGCTCAGATATGATTCCCCAGCTGGGACTTTGGCAAGTGACTGTTAAGGGAAAGAGCTGGTATGGGCTTCTGGGACTGCCCTTGCTGGGGCCCAGATGGATGAAATCAGAGGGCCTGGCAGGTCACTGGGAAACGGGAAGTATGTGAAAAAAGGATCAGCTGAAAGAACCTCTCTGAATAGGAAAATACACAGTTCTTTGGAATTGTGAGAATGACAAGTGTAACCCAAATGCATGAGAACAGGAGAACTTTTATTGTGATCAGGTGACATCTGATACTTCATGGAAAGGAATAGTGTTTGATGTAACCATACTTGTAGCAAATTTGAAATAGGACCAGAGCAGAAACCAAACCCCTTAGCTAGTTTGGTCCTGTGGCCTTAGTTGGTCTTACAGCAGACAGGCAAAGAGTGGCCTGAGGCAGCAAGTTGCCAAGGGAGCCATCTGGGACAGTGACAGTGGGATGGGCAGGCAGGGCACGTCTTTTGCAGCTGCCTTCTACAGAGCCAATCCCGATTGTGGGGCTGCAACCTCTTGATCTGACAGTGCTGGTATGAAGTACTTCAAGTGTTCCCATCAAGAATCAAAACTCTTTAATGCTAAGTAATGACAAAAATACAGAACTGAAGGTAGTGAGGGCCTGCTAAGTGAGGCAGCCTGCTCTGCTTGCAGGGGATTGTTCAGGAGAATGGGGTTATTGAAGAATGGGTATTCACCCAATTATTCACCAAACAATTTCTGTTCCTCCACTTCTGCTGCCACTGAGATGTATCATATTACCTTTCGTTGTAAGCAGCAGGAATAGATCATCAAATTTCATTTTCAAATAATCTGCAAGGCAGATTTATGTAGAGTCTTTGTATCTTTGAGCAAATTGGAAAACCTAATGCTTCCTGCAACACTGCAATGGAATATTCTCAAGGAAGAAATATTAATATCCCAAGCTCAGTTCCTGCAGGGAGCTCATTTCATGGCGTGTGGCCTCCAGCTTCAGTGAAGTGCTGCATTAAGGAACCGCATCTAGTGCTGTCTAATAACAGCTCTGGAAGGCTTCAGTATTCCCACTGTCAAAGAAAGCTGGTGAAGGCTGAGGCGGCGCCGGCTTTTGGTGATGTAATGCGACCCCTGCCAGTGCGTCCACATCTCAGATGGGGATGACGTAGATGTGCTTGTACCGTTATTTCTAAATGTAAAGCTGCTCACTGAAAGGATGAGGACGTGGGGCTGGGGTCCGCCGTGGTGCTCCTCTCAGGTGAGGGGCCCCTCCCTCCCTCCGGGCTCCCTCCGAGCATCCCCCAACACCGGCGGCGGCTAGCCGAGCCCCCTCCCGCCCGCGCTCGCCCCGGGGTCAGCCCCCACCGTATTGTCGGGCAGAGCCCGACAGGTGGCGCCCGCTAGCCGCGCGGGGACAGCGCCGCCCTCCTTCCCCCCTGCCGCTCCGCCCGCGCCGGGCCGCACGTGGCGCGCTCCCCGGTGAAAAGCCGCGAGCCGCCCCGCGCCCGCCAGTGGCGCCGGCAGCCCCCGCCTTGGTCATCCCCTGCGGCGGAGCCGGGACGCCGGCCGGCATCCCGGCACGACCCACCCACGCACCCTCCCTTCCTCCGCTATGGTGCGTTGGCTCGGTACTTCGCATCCTGCGCGCTCGGCGAGCCTGCAGCCCTCAGCCGAGGGGCGTCGGTTACCGTGAGAGGCACCCCTTCCAGCGGCGGGTAGCCCTGGCACAGCAGCAGGGAAAAGGCGCACGCTGCTGCCGCTGACCTGTTGAAAGAGCCCAGCTTGTCTGGCTTTCCTTTGTCTTAGAATATATTTTTTTTTTTTTTTAATTTCCTTCTCGACAGGGAAAGTTTGATCCCTAGACTGTGGCTTGGCTTCCTCCACACCCTTTCCTCCTCCTCTTCCTCCTTTTTTCCTGGATCCGCTGCCTGAGGCCAGAAGTGATTTTCCTCATAACCCCTTTCCTCGAGCCCAGGCTGCTGGAGCTGAGGACATTCTTATCCTCCCGAAGCATCTGCCCGCGGGGCCCATTCCCCAGCCGAGGCTGTGGGGCGGCCCCCGGGGAAGGCTGTAGCCCTTTGGAGGGGTGTTGTTTCCGTGGGTGTCCCCGGGCTGCCGGGCCGCTACCATGTCGAAAGTGGCGGCGGAAAGTTGCGGGGCAGTGCCAGCTGATGACTTGTCCAAGGTGTCGGACGAGGAGCTGCTGAAGTGGAGCAAGGAGGAGCTGATCCGCAGCCTCCGCCGCGCCGAGGCCGAGAAGATGAGCGCGATGCTGGATCATAGCAACCTCATCCGGGAGGTCAACCGCCGTCTCCAGCTCCACCTTGGCGAGATCCGCGGCTTGAAGGTAGCGGGGTGGGCAGGGTGGGAGCCCTGAAGTTTCTGCCGTGTCTCCGCGTCCCCAGCGCATCCCGCCGGGAGCTATTTCATCAGGTGGATGGTCTGGGAGGAGCCGTTGCCGCGAATCGCATGAAAAGTGAACACCGACTGCAGTAAATAGCGTTTGATCGCAGTGTCCAGTTAAGAGATGGCCAACTATACGACAGGCTGTGGTATTCTCTACCTCAGCATGCTTCGGGTTGATAAAACACTTAGGCCTTGTCACTTTTGTGTTAGACTTCATTGTTTTGCAGTAAGGTTAAATGAACCTTGCTGAAATGCATGTGAAAGATTAGTGTGGAGATCTGTAGGCATGCAGAAGGTTTTGTGTAGATTATGCAGGTTTCTGTCACTATTTTAAGATGACTTTCTCATCTGTCAGGCAGTCTGGAGAGACTGACAACACTGGAGAGAGTGGTCATGGTCAGAATGCAGTGTGTGGCAGGAGATGGCAAACCCATGGGCTCAGTTTTGGGACGATCAGAACCGATCTTTAGTTTAGTTATCCAAAAATGACATCTGATAATGTATCTCAGACCAAACCATTTTTTTGATAGTACACATCTGCAGTCTACGGTCGGGACACACCAAGTCTGTAATGACTTATCCTTTCTTAAGTGAACTTAATTGACGCTTACTCTCTGATGTTTCCTTCCCAGTTCTGAGGACTGGGAAGCTAGTGTGACTGCAGATAGCTACCTTGATGTAGCATGTACATGTTATCTTGAAGTAGGCATCTCCACAACACATTTTCTGTCTTGGGACATTGGGAATGGACACTGTTTATAGGTGAGGTGAGGCTGGAGGAAAGGAGAGACAGATGTGGCACAGGCCTTTGAATTCTTACTGGAGAGTACATTAGAAGAGAGTTCTTCCCTTGTAGAATGGTTTAAAACAACTAAATTACTGAGAAAATGTCTTTAATAATAGTGTGACATAGAATAAATAGCATATCAGGGAAGACTCTTCCTGTCTCCCAAGTTTTCCTGATGTTAAAAGTATCAGTGTGTGTCTCCCCTTGCTCTTTGACTGTATTTAATGTCTGGGGGTAAAAAAGGCTTATCCACGATAGGAGTTTAGTAAAAATAAAGTTGTATGTTTTAAATGTAAGTTAAATTACAGTAGCATATTTCTCCCAGTTCTGTGCAGAGGTCTTGCAACATCACACAGATTTACGAGTCTTCCAGATAAGTAACAAAACACGCCAAAATGTGTAGGAAGAAACGATAAATTCCTCCCTCAATTCTGAACTCCTTAAGTGATGATTAACTTCCACCTTTTGTTTAGATGCCTCAGCTGGAACTTTAAAAAGGAATTTGGGAGAAGGAGGTTTTGAGTCCTACATTGTTATCTGGCCATCTTCCTCCTTTGTCCTGTGTGGAATACCTGATCCATGAGTAAGAATGACTAACTGTGCCTGGTTTTGGTGGATGGGTTCCTCCTGCTCCTGTCTCTGTGGGCTTCCACAGCTTTTTTATTCCACCATGAATTCATTGTAAATCTCTCTCACCAGCACGGATTTTTAAGGATACCTTGTAGCCTCGTTGAGATTTTTTTTTCTTTTGTCAAATATGGGTTGAAATTGGTCAAGCTCAAAGTAATTGTGAGGCAGAGATCAGACAAACACCTGCACGCACGCAAATATCCTGTAGAGTTACAAAAGGTTCCTTTTCTTAAGGAACAGTGCTGAAATGGCCTTTCCATCAGGCTAAACGTTTAACAGTTGTGGCTAATCTCTACTTCTAATATCATACATAAGAAGGAATGAATATTTAGATGGAAGAAAGATGAATGTGGTCACAAACCAGTTTCTTGTAAGTAGGAGGATAAAATACTGGAAATGTTTTCTTTAGCGTGTTGTTGTGCTATAGTAATAGCTTTAATGTTTTGCTTTAGAGCATTTGCTTCAGTCTGCTACTCACTTAGAGAATGACATGGAATTGTACTTCATTTGGTTAGAAGTACAAAAATCTATTAAAGACGTTTATTTAATTTTAGAGTGGTTGAAGCAATTCTGATTCAGTGATGACTGACAAGGTTCTTTTATGCATATCTGAAACAAAAAAAATTTAATATCTCTAAAATGTTCATTTTTGTATCTGAATATGCTTTAGGGAATAGAGGGTATAAATGTGAATAATTAACTATTTTAATGAGGTTCCAGTTTCTGATGTACCTTGTAGTTTTATGCAGCAGGAACTCACAGGTGAATATTTCTCAAGGGAGTGAGATCATCATGACAGAGTTTATGACCTTTACCCAGTTTGGGAGCGAAGTTATTCTGGTATTTAGGATACATAGTATTAATTAAGCACCTGAAACTTTTATCCCATATCAGAAATTTGTCTTCTAGCCTTCCAAGATTAGCT
This sequence comes from Dryobates pubescens, assembly GCF_014839835.1. Taxonomy (NCBI): domain Eukaryota; kingdom Metazoa; phylum Chordata; class Aves; order Piciformes; family Picidae; genus Dryobates; species Dryobates pubescens. The sequence continues at coordinate 41,917,020 of NC_071614.1, forward strand.
CTACATTATTGTCCCTTTTTGCTGGACAGCAGCTTTGTCTGAAGCATGATACTGTTATAATATGCACAGTCTACACACAAAATTATTTGTCTCACTGGAGTGTTTAGATGATGGGTTTGTATCAGTGCTGTTCACTGGCTTGTGTAAGGGTAATGGTATAATGTTAATTCTTTTAGACACTTTTCTGTTATAATTATCTTTCTTTTAAAGGATATCAACCAAAAGCTGCAAGAAGATAACCAAGAATTGAGAGACCTTTGCTGTTTTCTGGATGACGACAGGCAGAAAGGCAAGAAGGTGTCCCGTGAATGGCAGAGACTGGGCAGATACAGTGCTAGTGTTATGCACAAAGAGGTTGCCTTATACTTACAGAAGCTGAAAGAACTGGAGGTGAGACAAGAAGAAGTGGTTAAAGAAAACCTGGAGCTCAAGGAATTGTGTGTGCTGCTAGATGAGGAGAAAAGTGGTGGGGCAGGAAGCCGGAGCTCTATTGACAGCCAAATCAGCCTGTGCCAGTTAACCACCACCAGTACTTACATAAGAGATGTTGGTGATGGGAGTAGCACTTCTAGCACAGGAAGTACAGACAGTCCAGACCATCATAAGCACCATCCAAGTACTAGTCCAGAACATCTTCAAAAACCTCGGGGTGAAGGGAGCCCTGAGCATCAGAAACACAGGAGTATCAGCCCCGAGCACCTGCAGAAGCCTCGGAGTTCTGGCAGTCCCGATCACCATCTGAAAGGACCAAGTCTGGAACATCACAAAACCATTGTCAAAGCACCTGAACAGCAGAAGCACAGCAGCAGCAGTCCAGAAACTATCCCAAAGCATGTTTTGAGTAGTAGCCCTGAACACTTTCAAAAGCAGAGGCCTGGCAGTAGCCCTGAGCATCAAAAGCACTGCAGTGGCAGCCCAGATCATCTTCAAAAGCACACACCGAGTGGAAGTACAGAACATCTCCACAAAGTGAGGGGTACAAGCCCTGAGCATCTTAAACAACACTATGGAGGGAGCCCAGAGCATCTCAAACATCTTAGTGGAGGCAGCAGAGAAGGTACCCTCAGGAGACAAGTAACAGATGACCTATCACCTCACCACAGGAGTATATACAATGGAATGAATGGTGGGTCAATACTTCAGTGAAAACTCACTTTGAAAGGTAGTTTCAGTACTATTTCAGCTGTTACTGGAAAAAGAATAATGTTTTATGTGAAATGAGAGGTAACAAGTCTGGTCTCAGTGTTACTTCTTTAGCAAGTGAATGAACCGGAATACACCTCTTTGTTCATTCAGGGGGTGTTGGGTGGATTAACAAAGTGGAGGAAAAGCGCATCTTGAATATTGGTGTAAGATGTCAAGAAGCAGCTCTTGGCGTTAATCCTGCTTTGTGGTTGTTAGGTGTTAAGTATTTGTCCCTAGATAGATTTCTTTTGACATCAGAGAGGAATTGTGTATATATTTGAGTCAACAAAATAGAGGGGAATGTCTCCAATTAAATTCCCACCGTCCTAACCTACACTGTAGCTTTATAGATTTTTAAATTCTCTTGTTTATTCATGGAAGCTGTATCCTTTTCCATAAACTCTGGAAAAGACCCCTGATGAAGAGCCAGGCCAAATATAACTGAATCTCATAGCTCCTGAAGCTTTTTGGAGCCTTGAGTTTGCATCTGTTCAAATACAACAAATGAAAAATTAACAAAGATATAAAGTATTGTGGGGTTGTTTTTGTTGTTGTTTTGTTGTTTTCACATTTTGTGTTGTTATTATTGCATTTTAGAAAGATACCCAGTAAACCTGCTGGGCTTGTAAGAGCTCTGTGTCCTCACTGAGTGAAAATAATTACTTTGGCATAGTCACAATTGAAGGTTTTTTGGTGTTTTGAAAGACAAGTGCTTACAACAGTACTGAAATGAATAAAACTGAAATTATTAAAAATGAAGTTCAAGCATCCTGGTAAATAACATTTTAAATAACATTTTCTAGACTTTTTGCAGCAGAATTTCTACAGTCTACTCCATTTTGTGTCTTTGATGTGCTTTGAGATGTTTTCATGAAGGATATTAGTATCATAGCTGAAAACCTATTTCTCAGACCTTGGCACCTAGATTTGAAGTTAAGCTCTGAAGAAAGTGAGGATTTTGCCGTAGTGAATTGTCTTGGATGGAGTTGATGTGTTTCCATTTTATAACCAGCTGTGAGAAGTTGCAGTGACATAGATGGAGCTGACCATTTGTTGTTGGATCTGCTTTTGAGATGGAGGAGACAGTGAGCTCAGTGCTGGCTGCTGTCCTCATCATTTATCTCATCATTCTCTCACATTGGTCCATTTACCTGTTGCGATTAACTTGCAGAAAGCCTTCAGTTAATTTAACACGCTCTGTAGGGGTGAATCCAGATTGCTTTTGGTGAAATGTATGTATTTGACAGGGCTGGCGAGTCCCGGGGTGGTAAGTGTAGAGGCTTCTCTTTTTAATGATTTAAAAATGATTGTTAAGGTGAGTGTATGACAGCTATGTGAAGATGTGTCATACACAAGTTATACAAGTTGGTTTAAAAGGCTCCCATTAAATCCCATATTTCTTTCTCTGTTCCATACTTTCTGTAAGTAGCATGAAGCATGGAATCCAACTTCCTGAAAGTGGCTTTCTTGCTTGCACTCAGGATGTTCATCAGTCCAGTAATTGGTTATGTAGAAAGGTGATCCAAGGTTTTAAGTATTTATTTTTAAAACTCACATGGACACAAAGATAGCATTTCTTCTTCACCCAACATAGTGGGCTTTCTGACATCTCTTTTTTGTGTCCAAATAGTCTTGTTAAGTACTCAGCCATGTTACTAACAGTGCAGTGAAACCAGCTGTTGCTTTAAACTAAGTTGACTGGTGTCCTTTGTGCAGATTATTTCAGCTATCTACAATTTTAACTCAAGCCACAAGACGCTGGAGAGGCCATCTGGTGATTTAGAACTCTGTTTACTGACTTTAATCTGAGCTTTGACTGTTCTATGCCTTATATAATCACTTTTTCAGAGGACTTCTCTCACCAGTAAGTTGTCAAGCCTCTCTTCCATATTTACATAATTTGATGCAAGCATGAGGTTTAATTCTGACATCTTGACAGCTTTAAAACTCCTGACAGCTTTGCTCTGAGGAAGAGGTCTTAAACTTCAGGAACATACTTGGTCTTAATTTGCCTGTTCTGTGCATACCTGAGATGGGGAACTGTGAATTGAGCTGTAATGAAAATCCTGATCTTTTGAGGCTTGTTGTAAGCAATGTTGAAACTGAAAACAGGAGTTAGAAAATGGTGTGGAAACCTGGCTCTGAACTTCAGTGAGCAGTACAAAAGGATGCTGTTTTTGATTATTATCCTAAAATCATGTAGTAAGTATATTATGTCATGCTGATGGAACCCAGTTTTCAAATTTAGGAGTATATTTAGCTATGCACATCTGGGTGATTATTTTGTAATTGTATTGCAGTACTTGTGGATTGAACAGCAAAAATTGAAGTGTTTGTGATCCTCAGTGATGAATATCTAAGATTAACATCTTTTAACTCTTTTGTAAATGAAGGAATAAAAGTAATGTATTAATTGGGTGATCAGAATTTACCACACTTGGTACACGTCTGTCCTATCTACTGTGGTCTTAACTGGACTCTTAGGTCTGAGAGGAAAAGGAATCCCTCTGCATGTCAAAACTCATTCTAAAAAGAACTCTGCTGTTAACCTGTAATTGCTGTTTTGAATTGGAAAGCATGTCTGTGAACAGCCAAGCTGTTCCTGATGAAACAGGAGCTTCCATATACTGCTAAGTGCTTCCATTTACCTGAAGTTCTGGGCTTGTGATGACTTGTGTGACCACAGGAAAGAAATGTATTTATTCAGTGTACAGTTATCGTAGCAGAACTTTGTCTGTAAAGATATGGGGAATGGAGGCAGAACATTTCTGGGTTTCTGACAAACTCTTAAGCTAAAGTTAAAGCAGTTGCGATACAATGTTACAATGCTCTTGTAAATATAATGTGTATCTCTAGTCTGCTTTACAGGCCATAGTATATGCATTAATAATTGGGCTTCATGCAAATTTTAAGCTGTCATGAGGTATGTTGCTTCACTCTGAAGCTGTCTTTGGGCCATAGGCACAGCTGAAGGAATAAAGGATAAGGAGATAACATCCTTTCATAGTTTTTCTCATGTTCTATGCTCAAAGGTTCAATCTTGATATTTTTTTTCTTGTATGACATGTCAGCTTCCACTTACAGGATTTATAAAGCTTAAAGAAAATCCTCAAAACTTCAGACTTCTCCAAGATATTTTCTGAAACAGCTGTCCTTAGACTTTGGAGTGACAGAAAATGGGATGCGGGGAGTGAAATTTGTCCTGATGTTTGTTAATTAAAACCATGTGTATTTAATTTTAAAGACTCTAATGAAACAAAGCATAATGACAATCTTTTGCTGTGATCACACATAAAAGTTCTGGGTAATAAGCACTGTAGTATTTGGGATAAAAAGATTGCTGAAATTAGAAAATATCAGCAGTAAAAAAAAAACCAAAACATTTTAAAAAGAACATTTGTGCAACACAGAATAATACTTGACAGTTTAGCTCTGACACAAACATGACTTTGAGTGTCTCTATGTAAGTTAATATGCTTTCAGAATTTCACATTTCATTCTAAGTGGTGTTTTTTATTTTAAGCAGCATGCTTTAAACTTTCTATTTTGAGAAGTTCTTTATTATACTCTGGGCTTTAATTTTTATCATGGAATTGTTTTGGTTGGAAAAGAGCTTTAATATTGTTGAGTCTGATCCATTATTTAACTTTTGTGTGTATGGAAAGTATAAGAAAGCTTTCATAGACTCTTTTCACTTCCTGCTGAGGTTATTAATGAAGAGAAGTGAAACTGCTAACTGACAATATCTGCTGCTGGAGGTGTGAGGATTCTTAGAGAGCAAATGCAACAGCACCTCTGCTTGGGCAAAGGTATTTGTAGACTAAACAGACTTGCCTTAAATTCGGAACAATTTCTGCTATAAATATACTACTTATAAGAAAAAATCAGAAAATAGTGTGCTGAGCCAAAAGCGGGAACTACAGTATGACTCTGAAGTCAGAGAGAAAACGCGTACAATAGCGTTACAGATTTAACTGGTATCTTCTCTGTGGAAATAGCTCATGTCCTGCTGGCCAAATAGTGCACTGTTGTGATTCAGTGTAGGTTTGCTTACGTGTTGTGTGTCGTAAAGTTGAAATGGAAATAACTTGTCTGTCATTAATAGCAGTGTGCAATACTTTACATCACCCTTGTAAATTAGCTGTAGGTATTACACACTGTAAGAGAACTGGGCATTATGTGTGAATATGTATGTGCGTAGAGCATGCTTCATTTATTACCACACTCATTTTTGTAAAGTAATTCATCGAGGTGAAAATGTGGCTTGTAATATCAAAACAATGGACCTACTAGAAATGCATGCTTTAGGGCTTTGGGGAGAAGTTTAAGCTCACGACACTGACAAAAGCAACTTTGGTTTGCAAGGCGGGGAGTCACCCTTCCCACAAAACTACTGATGCACTAATGGGAAGAGCAATGCCTCTCCATGTGAGGAAACTTGCCTAGTTTCAAACAATTATATTGATGTTCCAGCACTCCAATTATTGAAAAACTGGCAGATGATCAGTGGCAAACAGACTGGTGCTGATAGCACAGGTTTGTGTCTGTCCCTGTCTGCTTGCTAAGCAGTGGCATGACATATCACACTGGGAAGTACAGGAAAGATTCAGCTGAACAACCTGTTTTGTTACAGGACTGTGACTACCTCACAGCCATGTATGATACATAGCACTCTCTGATGTCACTACTTTGAAGTTTCATACTTTTCCCCTTGAGTTGCACATCCTGCTACACAAAGTACTTTGTTTTGAAGAATTTGATGCTCATTCAGTCTCCTTTGCTGGAAGCATAGGGAAATTACGTTATCTTTAAATCGTCACCAGTGTACCATGTACCTTTTAGAACAAGGTCTGTGTCAGTCTATGATGAATGTGAGTGTGTGCTAAGAAGATGGGAGAGAGTTGGTGTCGCTGCCACTGAGTCAGTTAAATCATCCCCAGTTACACGGAAGTGTTGGTAACACCCCATGCAGTAACCACCCTGAATAGTGCCTTTGTCTTCCAAGCATTTAAGTAGCATGATGTGGAGGATAACAGCTGTGCTGGCTGATTAATTTGAGATGTATGGCCATATCTCTTGTTTTGAGTGTCTGTTTGAATTTCAGTGACATTTGACCACAGACCTCCAGAAGGGAAAGGCCAACAATAAATTATGGTGCTGTTACTGACAACGTCTTGACAAACACCCTGCAAGCCAATGCTTGTGTGTATCCCCTGACTTTACCAGTGGGACACTGATGAACTGATTTGTTTTTTTTATTTAATTTTCCATGTTTTTTAAAATAATGTATATTCTGATTAGTGAGTGGGAGCTTGTTTTGGTGTGTACTGAAGACAATAGAAGAGCTAGTTTGTTTGTTGTGGTGATTGGGTCAAGATGCAAGGCATTTGCATTTACCTCTGAGAGCTCATCAGGAGCTTGCATGGCTGTTAGTGTTATCTGTGTGAAATATGTGGGTAGGGTTTTAGTTTATTTTTATAACATTAAAGCCTTGACTGAGTCCTTGTTTGGAGAGAATACTTTTAACCTGAGGGCAGGACCTCACGTAGCAGTCTTTTGCTCATCTTTCTGAGTTAGAGTGTTATGATTTTATAATAGTAAAATATATTTTTAAAACATATTACAGTGATTAAATTGTCAAATTCTGTGAACTCTGGCAGTTATAATGGAGAGTTAGAATACTGTAATACCTCCTGGTAAATGCTACTTAAGAACTTCAGAATTGTAGGGCATACTATGTGTGTTAAAGGGTGTCCTTTCTTTTCTGTCTATTAATAGAATATTTTTATTGTTTTTTTTAAATTATGTTTATCTTTTAACTTTGTTAGGAAGCTGTTAATGGAGAGTTGCTGCTCGTTGTGCAGGGATTGGAGATAAATGGGTTAACAATTAGGGAAGAGTGCAGCAGTTGGTATAGTGTGAGGTTAAAATTTTGTGCTATCATTCACTGTTGTAGTTTGAGCTGGGTGCCCCCCTGGTGCATTCACTTCCTGTGTCCAGAAGTCCAGCCCAGAGGGATGGACACAGGAAATTGTGTATTTCCTACCATAATTCTTTGCACCACTATAAGATCCAGTGCGGAGTCTGGCACTCTCTCTTTCCTTCCCTCTCCGAGACTTGGTAACTGGGGGAGAGATCTCCCGGCCATGGGCCTGATTAGGCCCAAGGCCACAGGGGGATGGGCAGTCTCAGGCCTGGCCAGCTGAGACTAGCCCAGCAGAGGGAGGGGGAAGAAGGAGCCCTGGGGGTTTTGCATGCACCCTCAGGTGGGGATGGGATCTTTCTTTGTCACTGCGCTTTGGGTTTTCTGTAACATTCACTGCTTTCTATTTAAACTTTCATCACTTTTGCAATCCGTTTGCCTGAGTCATTATTTCTGCCTGTGGTGGGGAGGGGACCTGCCCCAACCCATTACATTCACACATAGTACTTAGGTGTTGACAGGAGTCAAGGACAGTGAGGCATTCCAAATTGCAGGGTATTTAATGAAGCATAGTGAAAATTTGTATACATGAGAAAATGACTAGCAAAGAAAATCCATTGGCTTCTGAGCTAGCAAGTCACATCTTAATCAGTAAACTGAAGCACAATTTATCTTGGTCTCATTGTCATACACACAGATATATAGTTAATGAGAGAGCAGTGAGAATCATCTTCAAGTCATGATCTTGATATAAATCTTGTCTTCATGTGCTTCTTGAGTTCTGTGACAAGAATCAGCTAGGATTGAAACGCTGAGCTTTGACTGTTGCTTACTGCAGAGGGATGTCCACCTTAATATGCCACATCCATACTTGTGGGAAGATTAAAACCAAATTGCATACTACTTGTGGTATGATTGGATTTACCACACTTTATACTTGAATCTGTAGAAGAGTCCACTGTGTAACCACCAGTGTTCTTGTCTGCTTGAAGATAACTGCGGAATTAAGCCTTAGTAAAGAAAAAAGGAAATGGGATTTGAAGAAGTGTTGTCATAGGATGCTCAGCTGTGACTCAACTCTAAGCCATGTGAGCAGATTTACACAAACCCTCACTGCTGTGAAGTGACATGGAGCCCAGTGGTGGTTTAAGTCCTCAGAAGTACCAGGTGTTCCACTGAAAAATACAAAATGAAAGATAATAGATAAATATGTGGGTGTTTGAGAGAAGAGAGCTGATTCATTTAGTCTAAGAGGAATATTAGCTTCTAAGTAATAGAAACTGAGAATGAACTTCGCTCTGGGATGTTGTTCCATTGGTGTTCATGGCAAAAGTTTTTATGCACCTCTATCTAAACCAGCTGATTCTGATCCCTGTTGGGGAAGGAAAAAACCATCCAAACTCACAAAACCCCCTGCAAAACAACAAACAAAACCCAAAGGAAACTCCAAAACATAATAAAGATAAAATGCTAATTGCTTAGGTTTGATCCAATATGTCAGTTTCTGTAGGGTGATTAATCTGTCATTATTCCTTTGTATGTGGATGCAATTTTTTTCACATACTCGCTCTCTAGCTGTGGCTTGTAATAACCCTCAAGGACTTAATAATAGTTTTCACTGTTAATGAAAACTTGAAGAAATGTAAAGGGTTTTCGTAATGTTCTTTGATTCCTCTATATACATGAATTAAGAATCTTCTATAATCTCTGTGGCACTTGCAGTCAAGAAATATAAAAGCGTATTTGGGTAGATGAGGAGAAAAATCCACCTTTTTACCCCCTCTTCATGCTATTTCAAATTATTCTTTTGAAATCTGAACATTTATGATGGAATTTTCTGACGGTGTCATAAACTAAATGAGAAAATGGAAAGATTAGCCTGGAGGAGGCCGTGGACAGTGGGACTGAAAGACAGCCAGATACACTGGTAGTGACAGTAATCAGAGAAAATTAATTGTAGAAGTATAATATAGGTGGGGAAGGATATATATTAAAGTGCACATGTAATGTTTTTGTAAATCTTATTAGTGCATTTAATTCTGCAAGATATACAGAGATGAGTAGTGGCTTGAGCTTTGTCCGTGATTTGTCCACTTGGTACACAGCAGGAAAATGTTTGCAACTTTAGTGGTTGTGAATGGAAAAGCTGCTCTCCTGAGCTAAGCTGTTTAAAAAGATGAACACTTATATGAAGGCTGTGAATAACAACTAGTTCAACTTGTTAGTTTTGCTATTAAATTTTTGGCATATCTGCATTGTTTCTGTTTGGGGAGAAGAAGGAACCAGCAGGTTTGCGCCTGTGTGCTTCAAGTATAGGATTCTTTTTATTTGCATGATTTGTCTGAACTTTGAGCTGAATTATTACAAATATTATGTCAGGCTAGAGAGGCAGAAAATGGTAACAAGAATTGTAACACTGATTTGTAAAAGTCTGTGTAATAATTTGAAGGGGTTATTTAGACTAATCACAGTAGCGTTCAAGCAACGTCCGAAGTAAAAGATATGTCATAGCTGAAAAAGCACGGGGAGCCATGTGGCACTCTGTGAGTAATGAGACACCTACTTCAAATGTCTGTCCTCAATTCACCAGGTATCTTTCACTGCATCTTTATAAGTTCCTGTGAATTGTGAAAATCTGCTTTGATCGATGCTGGCTATAGGGTTCTGGAGCATGTACTTGTAACTGGATTAAAAAAAAAAACCCAAACTTATGCATTTTACAACAATTTCAGTGCTGATACATCACTATGTAGCTCATATTTATGTGAAGTTAAGGCAAGCCCTGAGTAAAACATTGATAGGTGACAATGCATCTCCTGTTTTCTAAGTCTATTTTTGTTTTACAGCAAATGAATTGTAACGCCATTAAAAATCCATGGTATGATTTTTGTGATCTGAAAACATTACCAATAATATTAAGATGTGTCCTTAAAAATACTGTTTGATTATAAGAGAAAGAAAACATTTCACTGCTGGCAACTGAATGCACATATATATGAATGCTATGAGGTAGAACAGGAAAACTGGCCTAGATCCTTTGCAGTACTTCAGCACTTCACTTCTTGTTGGCATCTGACTTGCATTGAAGTTGGATGCCCAGACAGAAAAAAGATCCTTAAATATCTATGCTCTTGCCGTGTCCTGAATGAAGTCACTTATCTGTTACTGTGATTCAGCTGGGTTGTTTGTGTCTGGTCGAATTTTTTTGTGACCTAAAGTTAAATCTGGAGTTGTAGGGTTTTGCAATATCATTAAGCACATAAAGAAAACTTGAAAGCAAGGTGTTCCAGCAATGCTTGTATTTTTTTTCCTAGCCATCTCTCTAACCACCAATACCAACATTAATTAAACAGCATAAAATGCCCAAATCTACATCTCCTCTATGTATAGATGCTAATAAGAATTTTTTATTCCTGTTGTTGGAACTTGACAGCTGTTCTACAGTCCAATCAATAATGCAGAATGCCACATTTTGACCACTTGCAACCGTAGACTGTACAAATATTTTGAGAACTAGGAGGACAAAAGATGAAAATAATCTTAATTTCAGTATTGAGGGATTGAGATTCACATATTTTACCTTTTCTATGAAATATTTCTTAACCTGTACTGAAAACTTGTATTCAGCATGCTAATAGTGCATTATTGAATTGCATGACAGCATGGAAGTGACTGATCAGACTGTCTTGGAAGCTCGGATCTCAGAGTTTATTCTCTGAAGTCACTCTGTAATCCTGGGTTTGTCAAGTATGAGTCGGTAGCAATAACTCCTTGTGTTGGTCACAACAGTGCAAGAACATCTGGCTGTAGACCTGTGGAATATTTAAAAGATACTTGGAGAAGTCCAAAAAGAGATGCAGCACTAAAGGACTTGCTTGACTCTTTTTCATGAGAACTCTACAACAATCCAAATTAAATGAGGTGTATCATACTTAAATGACAAGTCAACACTTAACCAAGTGCCACCTGGGAATGTGTTTTTTGGGCACTGGAGCTGAGTCAATTTCCTGGACGATGTATTCTATTCCACCTCTGTAGCTTGATGGTGTTTTTATTTTATTTTTTACCTTTTCAACTAACAAAATCAACAGAGTTGATTCTGATACCAGTTTGGAAAACAGATCTTTGAAGGATTACCGAGGAATGTTTGAAGAAGAGATAATTTGTTTGCTTTGAGATCAAAATGTCTGTTAAATTTATCAATATGAAAAGATCTATACTTCAAACGTAGCAAACCTTGGCTCTCTGCTTTGTGTTTGGTAGAGGTGCACTTAGCAGATCTAGTTTTCAGTAAATTGATATTAGATGTTAATCCTGCATGTCACTTAAACCTATCATGGGTGTTTTGGATATTCACTGTCCTCGTTGCAGGAGAAACAGTGTTGACTGAAGTGCTTTTAATACTCCCAAAATTTTGTTATATTGTAATTGATTTGTTCTTTGCAGTGCTTCTCAGAAGTACTTGCACAGGAAGCATAAGGCTCTTGAAGGTCGTGGGGAAGGATCTGTAATGGAAGATGAAAGTGCTTAGTCAATTTTCACTTCCCAGAGTGAGAAAGATCCAGACAATATTTCTGTTGTTTGTTAAGAAATGCTGTTTCTCAGGGAACCAGGAGCACTCTAATTCTAAACACTGAGTATCACTGCTCTGTGTTTTTATGCATCACAGTAGTATTTGGGTGCTGCAGGAATGTGAATAGCTGTGCTAGTTAAATGATGAATAACCCAGTTGGTTTACTCATCCAGCTAGTGCTTACTAAATGCTAAATTTATGTCCCATCATATCTGGTAAAACACAGCGAGAAAGATTCTTTGAGAGACAGTTTCTTCACTGCTCCAGAAGCCTGATCAAGAATCCAGAGAGCATAAAGATGAGAACATTCTCTATTTTAGCCACAGCCAGAGACGTTGTTACATGTGTAAAGAAACATAGTTCACTAAATATAGATTTCTTTCATGTGATGATGTAAGTCAGAAGTAGCTCTTTGACCTGCGAGTCACAGGCCTAGTTCTCTTCTCCATGTAAACACCATCCCTTCAGCAATTCAAATGTATATCCAATTCAGAGCTCAAGTCAGCTGCAAATCTGTGGAAGTCCAGGAGTTAATTAAAAAGAGGATTAATTAGCCACCACCTTAACCTTAAATTCAGGTTTCCTGAGTGATAGCTACTGGTTATTGCATTGCATCATACTACTTTTCTGCCAGCTTTTCTCTTAGTCAGTTTTGAGTGTGGTGTGAAAACTGGGGCAGAGGTTACGTATGTGCCTAGAAAACACCTTTATTAATGAATAGCTTGATAGAAACATTGTCAATGTGCTTCCTTTCAAAATCAACTTTTAAGGCAGCACTTCCTTCTTTTGTGAATTTCCTGAGTTATGCTAACTATGTCAGTGGGGAACAAAGGTATTTTAAATTTTGTTTGTGTGTGCAGCTGGCATGTTGGAAGATGTTAATATGCAGTTTCCATTTACAAGAGTGCTTAAAAGTGTCTTGGCACGTGAAGCAATTTACATTGAATGCAGACCTGAAGTGCTTTGATAGCTTTACTGGAATAAGCTGCATTTTTCTGTCTTGTTTCATGGGGTCTGTTTTTAATGTTGCAGAATAGGTGTGTAGCTGTAGTTAGCTTAATTTGTGAACTCAAGACTCTGGTATGAACTGGAGGCATGTTCAGTTATCAGCCGAATATTTCAGGTTGCTAACTGGTACAATCAAAGGGAGCATTATACAGTATCGCAGTATATTAGAGTTTAGAAGGGACCTCAAGAGATCATTGGGTCCAATTCCCCTGCCAAAGCAGGATCACTTAGGGTCTTCTGCACAGGAATGCATCCAGGTGGGCTTTGAAAGTCTCTAGAGGAGGAGACTCCACAACCTCCCTGTGCAGCCTGTTCCAGTACTTTGTCACCCTCACTGTAAAGAAGTTTCTCCTCATGTTGAGGTGAAATCTTCTGTGTTCAAGTTTGAACCCATTGTTCATCATCTTATTACTGTGCACCACTGAAAAGAGCTTGGCCCCATCCACTTGGCACCCACCCATCAGATATTTGTTCACATTGATGATATTCCCCTCTCAGTCTTCTCTTCTCAAGACTAAATAGCCCCAGGATCTCAGTCTCCCTTCACAGGGGAGGTGCTCAAGTCCCTTAATCATCCTCATGGCTCTCCATTGGATTCTCTCCAGCAGTTCTGTTTCTTGAACTGGGGAGCCCCAAACTGGACACAGTATTCCAGGTGTGTTCTCACCAGAGCAGAGTAGAGAGGTAGAAGAACTTCCCTAGACTTTCTGGACACACCCTTCTTGATGCATCCCAGAATACCATTGGCTCTCTTGGCCACAAGGGCACATTGTTGTTCCATGGAGAACTTGCTGTCTGCCAGCTCTCCAGGGTCTTTCTCTGTGGAGCTGCTTTCCAGCAAGGCAGCCCCTAACCTGTACTGGTGCCTGTTGTTATTCCTCCCCAGATGTAGGACCCTGCACTTGTCCTTATTAAACTTCATGAGGTTTGCCTGCACCCAGCTCTCCAGCCTGTCCAGGTGACGTTGGATGGCTGCACAGCCTGATGGGTGTCAGCCAACCCCGTCCCTTTTATATCATCAGCAAACTTGCTGAGGATACTCTCAATCCCCTCATCCAGGTCGTTGATAAAGACATTGAACAAAAGTGGACCCAGTACTGATCCCTGGGGAACACCACTGGCCACAGGCCTCCAAACTGACTCTGTCCCACTGATGACAACCCTCTGAACTCTGTTGTCAAGCCAGATTTCAATTCACCTCACAGACCAGCCGTCTATGCTGCATTTCTTGAGCTTTGCTATGAGAATGCTACGGGAAACGGCGTCAAAAGCCTTCCTGAAGTCAAGGTATATGACATCCACTGCTCTTCCCTCATCTACCCATTTGGTCATGGTTTCATAGAAGGCTATCAGATTAGTCAGGCATTTATCCCTTGGTAAATCCATGTTGCCTACTCCTGATAACATTCTTGTCTTCCATGTGGTTAGAGATAACCTCTAGGACCAGCTGCTCCATCATCTTTCCAGGGATGGAGGTGAGGCTGACTGGTCTGTAGTTGCCTGGGTCATCCTTCATCCTTTTTTGAAGAATGGAGTGACATTTGCTTTCTTCCAGTCATCAGGCACCTCTCCTGTTCTCTATGACTTTTCAAAGAGGATGGAGAGAGGTTCAGCAACGGTATCAGCCAGCTCTCTCAGCATTTGTGGATGCTCCCCATCAGGGCCCATGGACTTGTTTGTCTTCAGTTGGTGTAAGAGATCTCTAATGTGGTCCTGACTGACCAGTGGAAGGTCCACATCTCTCCAGTTCTGCTCCCTTGCTTCTAGCGACTGAGGTTCCTGAGGGCTGGTCTTAAGAGTAAAGACTGAGACAAAGAAGGCATTCAGCCACTCTGCCATCTCTGCATCATCAGTAACCACATCTCCCATATCATTCATTAGTGGGCCCACCTTTTGCCTGCTCTTCCTTTTATCATTGATGTATTTGAAAGAAACCTCTTGTTCTCTTTCACCCCCCTGGCAAGATTCAGTTCCAGGAGGGCCTTAGCCGTCCTTGTTGCATCTCTACATTCTCTGGCTATATCTCTGTAATCCTCCCAATTGACTAATTCTTTTTCCCACATACTGTAAACCTCCTTTTTATTGCTGAGTTTTACTTAAGAGTTCCTTGTGTATCTGTGTGGGTCTTCTGCTTACCTTACTTGATTTTTTTTTTCCCCCCAAGGGAATACATTTCTCTTGAGCTTGGAGGAAGTAATGTTTGAATATTAACCTCTAATATTCATCTCTTTCAGAATAAAATTTGAAAATGAGAGCTTCTATATACTAAAAAAAATGAGAACATAGTATGTTGTCAAGATGATCGTTTGGCCCTTATTCAGTAGTGTGACATCTGGTGAATATGCCAGGGAAGAGGGGAAGTGGTGCTTAGCAGATACAAATCTCCATGATAAATTTGTCTGAACATCTGTGTGACTTGGCAGATATGGAAGAGAGGAACTGGGTGAACTTGTGTGTTTTGAGATTTTTTTTTTTTTTTTCCTGAATGTCTCTGGACTCATTTCTAGCAGGTAGGTGGTTGCTGCTGCCACCTCTCAAATCCTGCAGTCTGAAATGGTTATTTTGAAGCCTTGTGAAGCAGTAGCTGATTCTGAGGGAAGATGGGGTGAATGTTCTCTCTGTCTGACAAAAGATGGTGTTTTCATGTACATGATAGCTGGAGCAGAGTCTTTTCTAAAAATGTGTATAGATTGCTCTGATCAGAATTCAGTCCAGAATTTTAGAGCTCTCTAGTAATGTATGCTTGGTGGGGAATCAGGCTTTGACATTCAAAAATGACAGCCTAAACATTTCCAGTCGGTGATGCGCGATGACAGGACTACGGGAACAATCCTTGTTACGAGTAGGAGGTTACTGCAATTACAGCAGCTTCCTGCCATGCTAAGTAGTGAGGTTTTAATGGCACTTCTCATGATGAAATGTAGTCTGAGTGCAATTTAATGTTTCAAATGTGTGCAGAGATTAAAGAGACATTGGTACTGTTCCTATTTTAGTCTTATTTCTAAACTAGAACAAACACTAGGTTGTGTGTCCTGAGCATGATTCAGCGACCTGTTAGTGTTTCAATTATCTCCTTCCTAATTAGATTGGACTGATCATGTGATACTTGAAATAAGTGCATATTTTTAAGTTCTCAGAGAAGTAACTTTTGGAAAACGTCCATTGCTTTTCATTTTACAGGCACTTTGTCTTTCATGCTGAAGTATGGAAACATATGGTGCGGATTCGGATGTAGCGCTTGTCTAAATATCTTTGCTTGTAAAATTTTCTGCAGAGCCATATAACTTTCTCCTGTAAAAACATTCCTGAGGCATTTAACCAATTTTATATCTGCGCGGTTTTGTCTTTGTAAACTTTTACTGGATGTAGGTCAAGAAATGAAACTGTGAACCCCAAATAAGAAAAATGAACAGCAAGTAGTTAGAAATTCAAAGAGAGCAGTAAGAAATATAATAGTGATACGTGCATAAAAAATAGCACAGTCTATCAAAACAATGCCCAGATATTTTTAAGGAACCAAACCAGTACTTTTAGTCAAACTCTTTGGATACTACTGAGAGTCAGTAGACACAGAATCCTGCACTCTCTGCAGCCAGTAGCCTGGACTCATGCCTGCTTTAGTTCAACCTCAGTCTGGGTCGACACGGATCTTTTCAAAAGAGCTTTGAGGCAAGTCACCACCATCCCTATCCCTGGCCACGGGACCTGACTGGAGAACAATTCAGGAATGAGCCCACGTGACTCAGCACCTCCCTCCTGCTGGTGAAGACATGCCGCAGCACGTGCCGCTAGCTGCAATCGAGCGAGGAGACAGCTCTCTTGCCAAAGTGGTGGCCGTGCGGCTCAGCTCTCCATGTTTAAATTTGCTGTGGCTAACGTCACCCTTTTGAGCAGGCATGCAAGAAGATGACCCTGCTGGTCCTCACTGTCTGCTGAGGTCCTCCTGCTCTGAAAAGCCCCCAAAAGAAACCCAAATGGAGTGCCTCTCAGCTCAAGCACGCTGGTCCTGGTGCTGGTCCCGAGCAGCTCTCTTGCTGAAATGTCAAGATGAGCATCACATATCTAATGCCAGACTGGTGATGGGGTCTTCCTCTGCTCTGTTGCTTCCCAGCAGCTGTGTTATCCAGGAGCCAGCAGCTTGAGTGTATGTCAGAGCAGAAATGGACAATCTTTGAAAGACAAGCTGCCAAAAAATACCATAGCATGCCTTAGAGGAACACGGGCAGGTTGGAATAATCAACCTCTGAAACACTTCTTGCTAGAGCAAATGACTACTTACCTCTTCCAGTCCCTTGTGTACTGTGTTACAGAAATATGTGCGTGCAGATGCATGTAGTGTAGTCTTGCTGCTTCTGAAAACAGAATGACTTGCTGTGCTGTCGTATTGGAGATCCTGATCCAGCTAATAAAATAATTTAGGGTTTGATACTGCTTTTGTTTAGGCATGTGGCTTTCAGAAGTGTGGGAAAGTAGAATTAGATTATAGGGGCAACCAGAGCTCCAGCATTTCTAAACTTGCAATGGCAGGAAGTGTTGTAATGACCCCTTCTATGTCACTTTTTTGGTGGGTGTTAAAAATAACTATTGAAATCTGTTGTTTGTTTTGTGTTTGTTTGGTTTTTTTAATGACTTTGCAGATTTTTAGTATGTCATGGGTACCAGGTTGATATTCTGCCCCCTCATACTGAAAAAATAGGAGATTTATTACAGTATCTGCCAGTCATGCTATTGCTGCTATTGTGGTAGTGTTGATCCTGCTTGATTCATGGTGGGTGCTCAGGACTTTTACTGACATAGCATCTCTGAACTCCTCATGGCTTTTGGTGTCTCCAGCACTTGAAAGTGCCTACTGCAAGTCTTCTCGTGTGGTTGAGGATGGAGAGACTTGACTGTAGCTGCTTTACCAGTCCTACTAGTTGATAGTGTAGAAATAGAAATTTCTTTTTATATATGTTCTATTCTTCTACCAGAGCTTTATGTAAAGCAGGATTCTTTCTCAGCATATTGGAAAGTAGAAATATTTCATTATGAAATAATTGCTGCCATGACATTGGTGAGAAGCCTGTGTTAGTTGAACTCTGCTACCAAATCTGAGCTTTCTTGTTTAAAAAGGAGAAAGCAAAATTAGTTTTCTATCGAGTTTTAATTGAATTATTCTTAAAGATTTGTGAAAGTCATTACTGTGAGTCCCTTTATTGTTGCTGTTGAAAAGTGGTTGTCATTGGAAGGCCAACTAAAATTCTAATGTGAGGTTAAATACTGCAGTCCCGGTATCCTCATCAGTTATTTGGGGCAGAGATGATCTCTTGCAGCCTTTTACAACTGCAGTTTAGACTCTGCAGGCAGGAATGGAGGTAATCCAATTATTCGGATTCTATTTTACTATTAAATAACTAAATCATCTTTTGTTGCTGCAACAATATATGTTCTTAAATTAATGTTAGCTATCTGTCTTCAAAGTGCAAGATCCATTGCACCTACTTTAAGATGGTGGGATTTGATTGAAGAGTCAATGATGAAATTGGACAGATTCAGCAATGTGGCAGGAGTGGCAAAGGAGATTGAGTCCAGTAGTGGGAAAGGATCTAAAAAGATTTTCAGCATTTGAGATTCAAATGGCTTTCCCTACATTGCTCTTTCAGCATTGCAGAGCTGCTTAAAAGCTCAGTGATGTGCATGTAAGTATAGTCAGAATGATACATCAAGGCAGGGACAATGTCTGTTACTGTGAAAAATAGCTTAGTAGATTGGTTTGGCTGCAGCAGCTTAATGCATTGAAGTTGCAGTTTCAATGTATTTAACTTCGTATGTTTGGCCCTGAATTATGGTAATTTACAAACATCTCTAAGCTAGCATGCTGAAGTGATGCTGTTGTCTTCTGTAAGCTTTCCTGTGTGCTCCTCCTCATTTAAGTACAAGAGCAGCATTCACTGATTTGAGGACACTGCCTTTCAAAGGGCAAATATTCTTCATTAAACTTGGCAGTACAAGAAACTGCATGTTTCAGAGAGACCAATGCATGCTTAAAGTTCAGACTGTGTTGGTAAACTTTAATCAAATCTAGCTTTAGAAACTATGCTTTGGCATCGCAAAGGAGAGGTTATGTAGATCGAAGTAATAGCTTTTGTTGAACAGAGTCCTTGAGAAGAAGAATGGCCTGGCTTTGTTTTCTTCCATAGAGCAAACCTGGAGGAGAGTTAGGTGTGAGAGTACTGTCTGTCCATGCAAAAGATCAGTGTTGTCCTTAATGCGTTCTATGTGGGTTATATTTTGTTGCCTCTTATAACCTTGGGTGCTGTGGAGTAAGAAACAGGTTTAATTTCTTTTGTGTTTTGTTAAAAGAGGAGTGCATGTGTTTTCTACCTCTGTATAATACAGCTGGTCGGATAAACTTGCGCGCACATCCAGACCTGACAGTTTCTGTAGCTGCAACAGCATTGTTCCTGTTCTCATGAAGGGTGACTTTCACCCAGTGCTGAAACATGTCACTGCAAATCTGCCAGTGACTAAAAAGATAGGACTCTCCTAAAATGTTTGGTTTTTCTTTAGTCATTTTTGACAGTGGATGGTGTATTATTCAAAGTGAGACAGGGATGTAGGAACTCCTCCTGGTCCCTCTTGTTAGTCCTTGTCTGGCAGCTATTTGAATGACAGAGCTGTCTGATGAATAGGACTGCATGAAGTTTATGGCAGTGTGAAGTTCCCATAGGTGCCAGTGCTTCAGCACTTTGAAAAAACCCTTGGGTTAACTGAATGGCAGGGGAATATGATGGTTCTCTTTATGTGTGTCCATGCAGGTTAGTGTTCATTAATTTGTGGGGGCCACTGTCCAGTTAAAATCAAATAGAAAATGTTCACTCAACAGCACATACAGGACTTTCCATCTGTGTACCTGTTATCACATTGGATTAAAGTAAACCCAGAAATAACGTCAGTTGCAAAGGCTGCTGTGCATTGTTTGATGATCGTCTAATAATATGTTACATAGATAGAAGGCATCATATAACTAACATAGTAAACTATACATGTTGGTACATTTGGCATATTAGGAGGTTTGTTTTGTTTTGAAGATTATCAGTAAATATTGCTCAGTAGTCTTACAGAGGTAGTAGAATTGAAGCTTTCTTGAATAATTTGTAATGCTCAGTTTTAGCCTTACGATTGTTTCTAACTAGAGCCTTAAGTACCTTGAATCTCTCCATATGTCTAAATGGTAATTCTGATTAATTCAATATGAACCAAAGGCACTGGGGAATCAAAAAAATTCTCTGGAGGTCACTGAGAAGAGAAATAGATTTTGTTTACTTATTTTTAGTTGCACCGAAGTAACACTAAATTACCTTTCTGTTTCAAAGCAGTGTAAGCTCCGTCTGAGGCAGAGACAAGAGTAATTCAATAGAAGTACCTGAAGACTGTCATCCCACAGTCATTGTTTGGTAAAAAGTTGAAATATTTCAGAGCCTACTTTTATATTTCCAGTTTCATTGTTTGGTAGCACGTACTTCTCAGGAAAATATATAGACACGGGCTATTCACACACGCCCCTTCCTCCCACACTGTATATATGATTTTTGTATGAAACTCCAGATATGAGGTAAACCTATTTATGGGAAACTCTCAATCTGTTTCTAAAGGATAGGTCAAGGACAAGAGGGTACATGGTTTGGTAATGTGCAGGTTGTATTGTAGCTGTACAAATAAGCTCAATATTCAGACCTACAGCCTGGCCAAGATTCAACTGTAAAAGAGAAAGCAGAATTAATAAAAGTGTTGTCTATCTATTACTGAACTGAGGGCAGGAAATTAGACCTACTCTTTGCAATAAATTAGTATTATGAAAGTCTGCAAGAAATCATTGCTGTGCACTAGGCTGTATCTAATGCTTCAAAAGAAGAACTATGTATGAGTAGCACTTGAGCTGTATGATTACATTTCTGGAGATTGGACTAATATTTTGCTAGTTTCCTTTTGACATTGGTGACAGCTACGGACCAGCAGCGTTTCCTTGCTAAATGGGTAATATATACTGATTAGATAACTGTTCTTGAGGAAATGCAAATTTCAGTCACTAAGTCCTCTTAAGGAATTGCATGTAGTATTTCACTGGTTTTTTAGGAAGACAGAACTAGGTGAGAAAATGCAATGGTGATGGTTGTTGAAGTTGTGGAGAGAGAGAAGTACAGGAGTGTGCAGCCTTTGGATGAGGGTCTACTGTGCTGTAGTTATTCCTGTCCTCACTTTTGGTGAGGTCGAAACTAGCAGGAAGACTTATGTTGGCTCCTGTTACTGACAGTTGGCTGTGAACAGGAATATGAGGAAAGCTGTATGAGCAGGACATATCTAGTGGTGCAGAGTTAAAGGACAAGTGAATAGGAATTTATGGGAGATGCAAGGCTTTGTAACTCTGTATAGATGAGAAAGTCTTTCTAAATTATCAAAGACTTTTATTTTGACAACTTCAGGTTTCTTAATGTCTCAGATTTAAAAAAGCCAAGGAGGTTGCCTTGGATGTGCTTTGGGGGCTTCTGTCAGTGTGATGAGCATTTTTGATCCCAGTGCTGTGACCCTGTATTCATCATAGTAACAGACATGTTGAAACAATAAGCCTGGAATCCTAAGGATAAATTGGCAGAACTCTGAGAATCTGTTGCATGCATCTTAACATTAGATGTTCTGATCCTTCAGTGTCTTGAATGGGAAAAAAAGCAGAATATTCTTTTTCAGTTACCTCTTTTGTTAAAGTTGTAAAAAAGAAGAGGAGTCCATATACAAGTAAAAACTCTGTTATTTCTTACACACACAGAGGAGAGAGATTGAAAATGGGATGCCAGGAGGAGAGAGGAAGTTTATCTTTCTGCAAAGAACTGGTCACACAAGAATTTGCTTTTTGGTTTATTTTCCTGGCAACATGTGTTTCATTCTTGGTGGTCAAACCTTTCCCTAAATCTTTGGGGAGAAGGGACAGAGGGATTTGGAAATGCTTAAATTGCTTTAATATAATTTTTGGTGGAAAAAAGAAATTATTTTGAATGAGAAATTTTATTGTGCATGGTTTGATCCTCTTGCAGAAATATTGCCATTGATTTCTAGAGGAATGGAATATGGCCATATAGTTTGCCTGTGGCTATTCTTCTATGTTTATATAGACTAATTCACTGAAATGCAGAAAAAAAAACCAACCCAAAAAAAGGAAAACCTCACTACAAATGAGCAAACAGAATCTACCTGACTGCATGAAAACTAAATTAACTTTTGCATCTATCTATGCAATGGTTGTTATGCCAGAGATATGCAGGCTTGAACTTTTTGCCTTCAAACTAACTGCATGCTTGCCCTGTAGTGCAGCAGTCAAAATGGTTAAGTAATTTTCTACAAACCATGTAGATAAATGAAGGTGAGACTTTTTGAATTCTTTTGAGCTCTGAGGTATAAAATATGAAAACCTCTTCTGCTTCTACTAGCTGGCCAGAGACTGCAGTCAGTTTAATAAAACACAGCTAAATGTAACATGCTAAAGTGCTGCTTCATGTGTGGAATGGATGCGGTGGTCCTATGCTGGTGATTGATGATTTATTACCTTCAAAACTATATATACCAAAATGCAGAATTTTCAGTGGATTATTCATGTTATCTCTTGTTTGTAACCCTTTAGAGTCTTATATATTCTTATGTATTCTGCCCCTGTACACTGCACTGGTTAGGCCGCACCTTGAGTACTGTGTCCAGTTCTGGGCCCCTCAGTTTAGGAAGGATGTTGACTTGCTGGAGCGTGTCCAGAAAAGGGCAACAAGGTTGGTGAGGGGCTTGGAGCACAAGCCCTGTGAGGAGAGATTGAGGGAGCTGGGGTTGCTTAGTCTGGAGAGGAGGAGACTCAGGGGTGACCTTATTGCTCTCTACAACTACCTGAAGGGGGGTTGTAGTGAGGCGGAGGTTGGTCTCTTCTCCCAGGCAACCAGTACCAGAACAAGAGGACACAGTCTCAGGCTGTGTCAGGGGAGGTTTAGGCTGGAGGTTAGGAGGAAGTTTTACACAGAGAGAGTGATTGCCCACTGGAATGGGCTGCCTGAGGAGGTGGTGGGGTCGCCATTGCTGGGGATGTTCAGGGTGAGGCTTGACAGGATGCTTGGTTGCATGGTTTAGTTGATTGGGTAGTGTTGGATGATAGGTTGGACATGATGATCTCGAAGGTCTCTTCCAACCTGGTTAATTCTATTCTATTCTATTCTATATGATTGATAAACATTTTAAAAAATACAAACTAAAAATACAAGGCATTTTACAATTTTACTTTCTGTAAGAAAACCCTCCCTTTCCTCAGGAGATGTTTTAGAAGCCTTATCTAGCAGCAGTTTATCCTGCAAAAGATGTTTATAACTCACTTATTCTGGTTCCCTATCAAGTTACTTGTCCTACTCTTTAAAGCCCTCAGGGAATTGACTTAAGCTTAACTGTATAGATCATCCCTCTCCATGTGGTCCTGTGTTACCCCCAGCAGCTGATGGGCCATCTTAGAATCAGAATCAATAAGGTTGGAAAAGACCTCAAAGATTATCAAGTCCAACCTTTCACCCAAGACCTCATGACTACTAGACCATGGCACTAAGTGCCACGTCCAATCCCCTCTTGAACACCTCCAGGGCCGATGACTCCATCACCTCTCTGGGCAGCCCATTCCAATGGCTAACAACTCTGTGAAGAACTTTCTTCTCACCTGTGGCCGTTTGACGCTGTGCCTTTAAGGAAGGGGCACACTGGCTAAATGTTTGTAAAATATTTTGGTTTTCTAAACGAATTTCATTGGTAGGATTGTGGGAGGAGAGATTGGACCCAGGGGAGTTGGGAACTTTCTCTCAGTCTTCCTTCCTTCACTGTCCCTCTCGGCTGGATCTGCTTCTGGGATTCTGGCCAACTAAGATAAGATACTAACTCCCTGTGCAAGGCCTTTATTCTTTTCCTGCCCTGTTAACTGTCCTCGTCTCTTCTTCTACCTCTTTTGGGGGAGAAGGGAGGTAGGGGGGTGAAGGGGGCACAGGGGGAAGCCCCCTCTGTCGGGGGGTCTGGTTTCTGGTTGAGTTCATTTGCTGTATATTCCTGTATATATTATAGAATACCTGTATTTGTTGTGTTACATAGAATCTGTTTCCTTGTAAAATATACTCTCATTTCTCCGACTGGGCTTAGCCGTGGTCTCTTTCTCAGTGGGGGAGGGAAAGCAGAGCCTTTCCTTTCAAACCACCACACACTTTTTTTTATTGGCGCCCCACGTTGGGCGCCAAAAATGTAATGGGTTGGGGCAGGTCCCCTCCCCACCACAGGCAGAAATAACGACTCAGACAAACGGATTGCAAAAGTGATGAAAGTTTAAATAGAAAGCGGTGAATGTTACAGAAAACCCAAAGCGCAGTGACAAAGAAAGATCCCATCCCCACCTGAGGGTGCATGCAAAACCCCCAGGGCTCCTTCTTCCCCCTCCCTCTGCTGGGCTAGTCTCAGCTGGCCAGGCCTGAGACTGCCCATCCCCCTGTGGCCTTGGGCCCAGTCAGGCCCATGGCCGGGAGATCTCTCCCCCAGTTACCAAGTCTCGGAGAGGGAAGGAAAGAGGAAGTGCCAGACTCCGCACTGGATCTTATAGTGGTGCAAAGAATTATGGTAGGAAATACACAATTTCCTGTGTCCATCCCTCTGGGCTGGACTTCTGGACACAGGAAGTGAATGCACCAGGGGGGCACCCAGCTCAAACTACAACATCACCTCAAGCCTAAACTTCCCCTGGTGCAGCTCGAGACTGTGTCCTTTTGTTCTGGTGCTGGTTGCCTGGGAGAAGAGACCAACCCCCACCTGTCTACAACCTCCCTTCAGGTAGTTGTAGAGAGCAATAAGGTCTTCTCTGAGCCTCCTCTTCTCCAGGCTAAGCAACCCCAGCTCCCTCAGCCTCTCCTAGTAGGGCTTGTGCTCGAGGCCTCCCACCAGCCTTGTTGCACTTCTCTGGACTCATTCCAGCAACTCAACATCTTTCCTAAACTGAACTGAACTGGCCCAGAACTGGACACAGGACTCAAGGTGTGGCCTAACCAATGCTGAGTACAGGGGCACAATGACTTCCCTGCTCCTGCTGGCTACACTTTTCCTGATACAGGCCAGGATGCCATTGGCTTTCTTGTCCACCTGGACACACTGCTGACTCATGTTCAGCCTTCTATCAACCAGTACCCCCAGGTCCCTTTCTGCCTGGCCTCTTTCCAACCACTCTGACCCCAGCCTGTAGCACTGCATGGGGTTGTTGTGACCCCATCTTGGCTGACAGGCCTCAGTTTGACATTGGGAGACTGGGCAGTGTGAAATGTCCACATTAGGGTTTGCTCAAGGAGGCCAATTTTCAGTTCTGAGTTATGCACCTGATTTTACTCTTTACCTTCTGGGGAGAATAACATGTTTAGGCAAAGGATTAGATAAAACTAGGTGACTGAGAGGAGAATCCATCCAGCAGAAGATGGAGGGGGAGAAGTATGTTAGAGGAATCTTCTGATGGCTGTGGTATGGTGGTAACTGTCAGGAAAACAAGCACCCAGTGTCACAGTTTTGGGAGTTCTGATGCAAACAAGATTGGGGTTTGACTCTTGCACTGAGGGGATTTTGAATATATAAAATGAGCTGATGACATGCAATGGATCCTGTCAGTGAGCAGCACATGGTGGAGAGTAAAGAACAGCTCAGCTGCTGAACAGTGTCATGCTTCTGGCTTATACATGTCTACTGGTGGAAACATCAGCATTGACTGTGCTTGGTAACTCCATGGGACTAGGCAGTGTAAGGTATATGCTCTGAAAGTCTCAGTAACACTTTGAACTTATATGACATTTTTCAGGTCCTTAGGAGTTTTGGTCCTTGCCCTACAGAGATCAGGTGAGCTGATGACTCTTCAGAGGTTGTTTCATAGTCCTCCTTTATACTTCATCTCTTGTGTGATTCCAGTGTGACAGAAAGGCTCAGCAGTGTCTTACCTAACAAAAGCAATGACTCAGTGTTTCATTTAGTTCTATATTTATTTAAAAGGAAAGAAGCTGTGCTTTTGCAAGCAAGGCTCTTCTCAGCATTTGTAAGTTGAGCAGGGTCAGTCTGGGTTGTTACCTGGGCTTTTAACCTCTGGAAAGGACACAAGTTTGTTCGTGATAGAAAAAAACATTCTCTTTTGAGTCAGTCAGAAATGCTGTGAGGAGAAAGGTTGCAATCTCAAGCTGAGATTCTCTCTACTTATTATTTGAAGTCCAGAAGACCAAAAGCTTTACAGTTTTTCCAAGGCTCTCTGCAAACATCTCTGGTGGAATGTATTATCATTCCCTTCTTGACAGAAACAGCTGTACAATGCTGCTGTGTGCTTCTAAGCAAGGACAGCCCCGTGTGCCCTCTGCTACAAGTCCCTTTCTCTTCTCTCATCACTGCTCCTGTTTATTCTCTTTATCACAACTGTCTTTTGTCTATGTTGTCTCTTTGCCCCTGGTCCCTGCCACTCTTCAGTGTTCTATGCTTGCAAGATAAAATAGATGTAATTATAAGCAAAAATGCCTGCTGAGGATGGAAATGGTCCAGGAGTATGTCAAGAAGAGATCATCCCCATTCTGGGGAAAAACTCTGGTTTTTGACCTGTTTTCTCTCTTGAAATGCTGTTTCACTTACGTTTCTCTACACATCTTCAAAAAAAAAAAAAAAAACAGTACTAAAGAATTTTAAAATATATAAGGCAGATTTCTGCCTTTCATGGCTGGTAAATAACTGTCAAGTGGCTGTAATCCCCCTTACTCTAATTCCATGTGAACAGCTGTGGTGCCTCCTGACTGAGCTGCTCACAGCTGATTGCTACACATTCCAGATACCAAGCCCTCCAGTGCAACAAACCAGTGAATATTCTGTTTTATAAAAATGAACTGTGGTTATTCTTCCTACACATGCCTGTTTTGTTATCTGTCAGTTTTGATTTATCAGAATGATCAGCATTTGGACTTCACATTTCTTTCTGGCTTTACTGTTTGATGAATAACTGTAGATATGAAAGAGGCAGTTTCCATAAAGGGCTGTTGGCATCTCAGTCTTCATCCTTTGAAGAACAGGAAAAAAGTGAATGAGTGTTGCTGTTGCAGTAGACATGGATTTGTTTTCAAGGACTAGGCTTTATGCTCAGTGTAGTTATAAAACAATGATGTTAAATTACTGGCTTCTAGAATGTCAAGTCATCAAACTTCTGTTATGGAAAAATCTTTTTATATTAGAGAAATGTATCTTGAACCCAAACCAGTTTTGTCTTACCTAGCAGCCAAACCTCTGTGAGCTCTTGAGTAGCTCTTAGAAATGATCCCAGCTTGGCTGTACAGATACCGTATGCTACGGTGTGGACATACAGAACAAACCTGACCAAATTTGAGATCTGTTTACTGTTCCCCTGCTATAGGCTTCACTCATTTTCTATAGATGTTCTGCCTCATCGTTCAGGGTGTCCAAAGCTATGAACTGCTCCTGAACCACCCGGCTTTGGCTTTGCTGTCTCTATTTTGCAAGTACAATTTCAGATTCTCTTCTGTCTCCGTGGTGTACTTCTCACTTTCTTTACAACAGAATAATAACAACAACAATAATAATATTAATAATAATATCAACAATAATAAGCTTTATTTATTGCCATTATGAATAACAGGGGGAATTTTGCATGATTCTGAATCTCAAAAGAAGTTTAAAATACCTTATGGTTGTTAACAGAAGAAATACTAAAATTTGTTACTATCCTTTAGACAGGATGCCATGATCACTCTATCAGGGTCTAGATGGGTGATTATCAAACTAGCTGTCTCTTGCAAGAAGTGTTAGATGTGACATATTTAACAGATGGCAAGTTAGGCTTACTTTATATCTGAGACAAGAAAGATGCTGTGTATTTCAATGCCAGTAAAAATGTCCCTTTTTTGGACATTTCAGCAAAACAAAAATCACATCCCATGACATCAGCGAAGCAATGCAAAGTGCCAAATCCAATCTTTTCTCAAAGACCTCCAGTGATGGTGACTCCACCATGGTTCCACAGGCCACGTAGGTAGAAAAGGGGTTAAAAACACACATGGCCAAGAACAGCATATGCATAAAAAGTGTTACTTTTTGTATTATAAATAACTAGTGGAATTAAAACTTCTAGAAAGCTGAAAACATTGTTGGACAACAAGGAATAAGAAGTGATTCTGGAATAGAAAACAGTGAAGGACTAGTAGCCTCATCTTCAGAAGCCTGTGAGAGCAGGGAAGGGACGTTGACAGGAGCTGTGCATTGGATCATAGGAAGTGCTGTATTTCCAAAAGGCACAGGTATCATTCCAGCTCCTGGTTCTGCCAGTTCAGGCAGCTTTGAGCGTTACACTCCTACTTTATGATCTCAACACTTGTATCCCAAGGCAGAATTTGGATTTGATGCCTACCTGCAGATGTATTACACTTTGTCATGTGTCCACTTTACACAGTATGCTTCAATTTAGCTTCTCCCTTGTTGAATGACAAAGGATTTGCAAAACTACAGTAAGAGGAATAAGTGCTTGTCTTATATTTGAAATCTAAACCAAATTTTGAATAACAAATGGAATTCTCATGGGAAAAAGCCTGGCTGGTTGTGGCTTGGATGAGCATATGCTCTACTGCATAAAGCACTGTCTGGATGGCCGGGCCCAAAGAATGGTGGCCAATGGAGTTAAATCCAGCGGTGTTCCTCAAGGCTCACTGTTGGGACCACTTCTGTTTAATGTCTTTATAAATGATTTTGATGAGGAGTTTGAGTGCACCATAAGTAAATTTGCACAGGACACCAAGTTAAGTGGGAGTGTTGCTCTTCTTAAGGGTAGGGAGGCTCTTAGCCAGATTGGATCACTGGGCTGAGGTCAGTGGTAGGTGCTTCAACAAGGCCAAGTGCTGGGTCCTGCACTTGGGCCACAGCAACCAATCCCATTTAGTGCTACAGGCTTGGGGAAGTGTGGCTGGAAAGTTGTCTGGCAGGAAGGAACCTGAGGTTTCCTAATAGACAAGCAGCTGAATATGAGCCAGCAGTGTACCCAGGTAGCAAAGAAAGCCAATGGCATTCTGGCTTGTGTCAGAGATAGTGTGACCAGTAGGAGTAGGGGAGTGATTGACCCTTTATACTCGGCATTGGTAAGGCCACACCCTGAGTGCTGTGTTCAATTTTGGGCGCCTCAGTACAAGAAGCCATTGAGACATTGGAGCGGTTGCAAGGAAGAGCAACTAAGCTGGTGAAGGGCCTACAGAATGAGTCTTATGAAGAGTGACTAAGGGAACTGGGACTGTTTGCTTTGAGGAAGAGGAAGCTGAGGGGAGACTTTATCCCCCTCTACAACTACCTGAAAGGACAAGAGAGGTAAGTACTGGTCTTCTCGCAGGTAATTAGTGACAGAACAAGAGGGAATGGCCTCAAGCTGCACCAGGGTAGGTTTATGATAGACGTTAGGAAAAAATTTTCACTGAAAGAATAGTCAAGCATTGGAACAGGCTGCCCAGGGAGATGGTTGAGTCACCATCCCTGGATGTATTTAAAGATCATTTAGGTGTGGTGCTTGGTGATACAGCTTAGTGGTAAACTTGGTAGATCAGGGTAATGGTTGGACCTGATGATCTCGAGGGTCTTTTCCAACCTGAATGATTCTGTGATCTATCATATAACAACACCATTATTGTGCAAAGTCAAATGACCTCTGCTCCCACTGAGGCTGACACATGATGTAGCATAGAAGTTTTGGTTCTTAATCTGGAGGGAACAGAAATACAGTTTATGTACTTGCAGCAGCCAAAAACATTTGCCTGCCTAGTGAGTAATTTGGTTTGATGGAACATTTTTTTTTCCTTGCATATTTTCCTTAGAAAATTAAAATAAAGTCCTTTCCCAGAGCTGAGGTTTCCTAGGTAGGCAGCGTCAGCAGGAGTCCTAAAGGCCTCTGAAGGGCAGAAGGGTAGTGAAGAAGTGCAAGATACAGTTTATAGGCAGTATTCCTTATGCATAATGCAATGAGTAGTTAAAACAATCAGCACATTTGGTGTCAAGTTTTGAAGATACTGTACCAGAGCCAAGAAAAGGGGAAAAGCTAGGAAGCATTGGGATGTGCTGAAGGTGATTTTTGTCAAGGTAGAAGACATAAATAGTAGCAATTTGGAAGGTAAATAGAGGTTGCCAGAGAACAACAGCTTTAATCTGCTGGTTGAAATTCATATCAGGCCTGCTTTGAGTTATGCTGAGTGTGTAGAACCTGGCAACATATCCTGTGTTGGAGACTAGAAGATTGGTGTTCTGTTTAAAAAATCAAATTCTTATGCAGAGTGCCAGTCTGTAGGGATTACTTGGGGAGAGACGTTCAATCACATAACCTGGTAGCTGCTGCAACATCAGATGCTGAATGCCGCGGTGATACTAAGCTTTTGTGATGTGCTGGATATCATGTCAGAAAGGATAGATCAGAAGGAAAGTGCCCAAAAATATCTTGCAATGCAAGTAGTCTTGGTGCTGACACAATTTTTTGAAACCTGTCACTTGCCCAGGCAGTAAAATCAAGACTGAATATGTTTAAGGTTTTGAGGTGAAAAGGGAATGATGATAATGGTTTTTCTTGAGGCCAATTCTTATCTCACAGCTTTTTTTACACTTTGCCATTCTGTGGTTAGGTAAGGGGTCTGACTACAGGAGCTAGTTTAATCTTAATTAATAATAGGTGGGAAATAGAGATTTTCTTTGTGTACTTTTTAATATATCTTAATACATCTTGCTGCTTTCACTTTCTCTTTTCTTCCCAAAAGAGTTTAAACAAATGCAGAGATACTGTAATGAAGAGAAAAGAAAATTATTTCTGCCAAAGGAGCAGTGAAAATTGAATCTCATTTCCTTTAGTTGTAATAGGAGAAGAACTTTCTGAATGTGACTGTATCCTACCAGGCCCCTGCAGCTGTAGGGAATAGGTACTTGCCTTTATTGGTGATCCAAATTACCATACAGAAGTTCAACATTTTAAGGAATGAGAAGCCAACTCTATAGCCAGATTAAGGTGGCACAGTACAACACACTTCTGCCTGATGGAGAATTTGGCTTGGATTTTCTTATCTTCAAGCTGTCTCATACACTACATCAAACAATGACAGCTCTTCTGAAAGCTGCAAAGATTTGGATAGGGGCCATCCCAGTGATGCATATTTTTTCCTTTTACATCTTCCTTCCATACCCTGACTTCACTGCTTAATAAAATAAAAAATGTCTATTTTAACTGGTAAGCTCAACCAGTATATTTTATGTAATCCATGACAGACATACAGATTTATAGATTCATAGAATGGTTTGGGTTGGAAGGGATCTTGAAGATCATCTAGTTCTGAACCCTCCTGACACTGTCAGGGACACCGATCCCTGTTGTCCTACCACTGTGAGCTCTTGTGAAAAGTCCCTCCCCAGCTTTCATGCAGGCCTCTTTCACATGCTGAAAGACTGCTGTAAGGTCTCCCCAGAGCCGCCTTTTCTCCAGGCTGAACAACCCCAACTCTCTCAGCCTGTCCCCAAAGGGGAAGTCCTCCAGCCCTCTGATCGTTGTGACCTTCCTCTGGATCTGCTCCAGCAGTTCACTGCCCTTCTTCACTGATGGCGTGTTCTATACAGTAGATCTGGTTACACTGTGAGGCATTATATATCTGTAACTCTCACTGCAGTGAAAAGCATAGCTGCCTTGACCTGCATCTGAGAGCAGACCACCTTTCTTTTGAGGAATTCCATGTGTATAACATGGGCCTTTTTAATAATGCACTTTTTTTTCACCACTTAATTCCATTACTGTGGCACCTTGTGTGGGTAGTTGGTCTCTGAATCTTGCTTTTTCTGCATGTGCAAAAAATGTAGTTTTGTGGGTTTCTCAGTAGTTTTGAATGCATGCTCTTTAGTGAGCTGACAGCTTAAGCAGGGCCACATGCGTGTTTTATAGTCTGATGCACAAGGAAAGCCTGATAGCAAACCCAAAGGCAACTGAAGCTGCGGCAGAACATTAGAAATAAGATGAAGTGAACTGCAGATAGTTCTCTGGGTTTGACCATTCAGATTTGGAGTTCAAAGCTGAGGAAATCAAGCTACATAGCGTATTTCATGGGTTCTTTCATTTACAAGTAAGCAGCTCAGCTGGGATTTTTTTCAGCCTGAGTTGAAATTCCAGCTTGATGGTTTTCTGATAAATAGCCTGTCTCCTGGCCCTTCCTGAAGGTATGGGAAGAAATGCAAGCTGTATATAGAGTTGCAGAAAGAATAAGCTGTGTTTAATTTTTGCATGGATTTTTATCTGCCTCTGCTTTTATGTCATACTGCACTTGTACGTTAAAACCAGTAATTTTAAGTTTTGTTTCTTAGGAGTTTACAGCTTGCTAAAAGGTGGCAGCTTTCAGTATATGCTTTGAACAATAAAAGAAAATTTCAGTGAAGAAGGTAGGTTACAATAGAATAGAATGGCTTTTACAGCTTGTGGGCTAGAAGCATTTCTTATATCTGAGCCTCTTTCAACTGGAGCTTGGACTTCACAGAGGTCTGTATGAGAAGACCAGTTATCTATTACCTCTATAACAGGTGAAGGCATGATGCAAATACTGTAGTGAGGTTAAACAGCCTGACTCATCTATTAGAATAGCATCTTTATTACTCTGCATTTGATTTGCACCTGAAAGTAAGTCCCAACAGGTATGGGTACTTGAACTGCTATATACCCTTGCTGACAGGATGGACATTACTCTCATTTTGGAACATTTCAGGTTAGAGAAAAGGACGGAAATAGCTTTTTATCTACATAGACTAACTCTCCTTTAAATGCATTCTTCAACATTTTACTGTTCACTAATATAGGGCTGGCTTGTGATCTGCAATAGTAGGTTTCCCAGCTGACATCTGTTCCATAGAGTCCTTGGCTTTTACTGTACCAGCGTAAGAGCAAGCAGGGAAAGAAATACCTACAAATTCACATAGAGAATATTTAATAGAATAGAATAGAATAGACCAGGTTGGAAGAGACCTTCAAGATCATCGCGTCCAACCCATCAACTAATCCAACCCACCTCATCAACTAACCCATGGCACCAAGCACCCTATCAAGTCTCCTCCTGAACACCTCCAATGATGGTGACTCCACCACCTCCCCAGGCAGCCCATTCCAATGGGCAATCACTCTCTCTGTATAGAACTTCCTAACATCCAGCCTTTTGCTGTTGACCAAGTGTTGATCTTGTGGGTGAATGGGAGCTGCTTTTGTGTTCCTGAGGATGTGTTTCTGGTGATTAGTTGCTTTTTTATTTCTGAGCTTGACTGTGAAACTATAGAAAGTTCTCACATTTCTAGCTGAAGAGAAACACTGCTCCTTGCCTGTGCTTGATGAGACTGCCAACTGAAAATCAGATCTTTATAGTGTATTCATCCATGCAGGAAGTACTGCTGTTGTATTTGGGACACTTGAGTGCTATATTTAACAGTGTTATCTCTAGTGAAAAACCTTACCTTTTGCTTGGTATTTTTTTCTTAGCTTGCTCTAAACTTATGCCACATGTCACTTCTTTCTGCTTTTAGATGACTACTCCCACATGTCTGTAGGTTCTTAAACAGGAAAAATGAAAGGGCTTTGAGGAAAGTGATGAGGTTAAATTGACACAGTATAGGACTGGAACTGAAATGTTAGACTGCTGCTATACCTTCAAAATGTCCTTTTAACCAAGCAAGAAAAACTGTCTTTAAATAATGGTTAGGAGACAAAGAGACAGTGACATTTGAAAGAGAGCGAAGGAAGCATCTGCAGAATTCCCAACCAAGATGAGCGAGTGAGTACAGGAAGAAAATCCCAGTGAAGTAGCAATTGGGCAAAGATTTTTTACAGAAGAGGTCTCAAATATTTGTCTTTCTGTCACTTTTTTAGAAAAAGATTAAAATGTCTTTGGGAGTGAAAACACACTGTGGACAGTGTTTGCTTAATAGATGAGTCATGCCTCAAAAAAAACAAACTTAGGATGCGCAGGGAAACAAACTTATTCAAGGTCAAATTGCTTGAGTGTTGTAAATTTGTCCAATTCCACTAGAATTTGATGTAAAATCATCATATTGTATCAACCTAAATATTTAAAACCAAGATATTCTGCCTCGTTATCTAGTGCTGGCAACCCTCTTCCATTTTTATCTAAGTCTTTGCTTGGGGCAGTGAATCACAGTATCACAGTATAACTAAGGTTGGAAGAGACCCCAAGGATCATCAAGGCCAACCTGTCCCAACAGACCTCACGACTAGACCATGGCACCAAGTGCCATGTCCAATCTCCCCTTAAACATCTCAAGGGACAGCGACTCCACCCCCTCCCTGGGCAGCCCATTCCAATGACGAACGACTCGCTCAGTGAAGAACTTTCTCCTCACCTCGAGTCTAAACCTCCCCTGGCACAGCTTGAGACTGTGTCCCCTTGTTCTGGTGCTGGTTGCCTGGGAGAAGAGACCAACCCCTTCCTGTCTACAGTCACCTTTCAGGTAGTTGTAGAGGGCAATGAGGTCACCCCTGATCCTTCTCTTCTCCAGGCTAAACAATCCCAGCTCCCTCAGCCTCTCCTCATAGGGTTTGTGCTCAAGGCCTCTCCCCAGCCTTGTTGCCCTTCTCTGGACACGTTCAAGTGTCTCGATGTCCTTCTTAAACTGAGGGGCCCAGAACTGGACACAGGACTCAAGGTGTGGCCTAACCAATGCAGAGTCCAGGGGCACAATGACCTCCCTGCTCCTGCTGGCCACACTATTCCTAATACAGGCCAGGATGCCATGGGCCCTCTTGGCCACCTGGGCACACTGCTGGCTCATGTTTAGGCGGGTGTCAATCAGCATCCCCAGGTCCCTCTCTGTCTGGCAGCTCTCCAGCCACTCTGACCCCAGCCTGTAGCTCTGCATGGGGTTGCCGTGGCCAAAGTGCAGCACCTGGCACTTGGACTTGTTAAATGCCATGCCATTGGACTCTGCCCATCTGTCCAGTCGGTCGAGGTCCCTCTGCAGAGCCTTTCTACCCTCTAACTGACTAACATCTGTTCCCAACTTGGTGTCATCTGCAAACTTGCTGATGACTGACTCAACCCCCTCATCCATATCATCAATGAAGATGTTGAAGAGGATGGGGCCCAGCACTGATCCCTGGGGGATGCCACTGAATCATTCCCTGTTACCTGGATTTTTGAGGCTAAAGAGCACATCAGCCACTGTCTGTGACCCCAGTATGATCATTGTACTGAGATAACTTTAATGGAAATGTGAAATAACTACAGTGCTTTTCCTAGCACTGAAGTGATGGTGCTATCAATACTGGCAACTGAGAGAAGGTCCTATGCCCTGTTAGAAAAGGCACAGCTGATGTTGGGTTATGTGAGGTTGTGAATGCTACAGGGAGCAAGTTATTGTATGTACATTTTGTATGAGCTTTATTCTAAATAGTAAGTGAAGCTCTGGCCATCTGTCTTGGACAAAAAAAGTATTAATTGAAGGACAGTTGGACAAGACTTTCTCATCTCTGAGGAGGAGAAAAAAAACTGAAAATAGGTAATCAATGATTAACTGCAGATGACTGAGTGAAGCTTTGTTTTGCTTCTAGAAGATGTAGGGATGCTCTATGAAGTACAATAGGAGATACAAAATCAATGAAAGAAACGAGCATGTGATTTAAATATATAAATAACATTTACAACCAGAAGAGCTGATACTTAAAAGAACTGAAAGAAGACTGAAATGTGGAATTGGGGATATTCAGTGTTGTCATAATTGACTGGAACAAACTGTCCCACAATAATTACAAAACCATTTAACTCTCATCTACTGAAGAACAGGGTGTGTCCTGCAAAAAGGGGCAAATAGCCAGTGTTTGCCTGTGATGGGAGTTTGCCTGTTACTTTGCAGTGTGTTGAACTAAGCTCCAAGAGACTAGTCTGACTTCAGTGTGGCAATTCCAGTGCTGCTGAAACAACAGCTTGATTTGTCCTTAAACACCGTATTTACCTTTTTATGCTGAATAGATTCATTTCATACTTCAGTCCTATTCCATCAATTATTTGCCATTTTTGTTTTGTTTTGCTTGTTTTTTGTTTTTTTTAATAGATCACTTGAGTTAACAGACATGTTCTTGTTTGGTGGGGAGCCTGCCCTGAAGAGCTTACCTCTATTTGCAGTATAGATACAGCTTGTAAACATCCTTTGGCTTGCAAAGTGAGGTCATCCTGTGACTTTTGATGTCTGTGAGTATGAAATACCGTAGATTGTTTTAGTGCAAGTGGATGGTTGTAACAAGGTAGAAACTTTGTTTAGGCTGTATGTACAGAAATGACACCATATGGGTTAAATTCTAGAGCTAGACATACACACATTTCTGTATGAAAATGCGGCTGAACATTTAGGAATGAGATCGAATAGGTATAAATATGAAACAAAGATGGGGGAGAAGCCCTCCAACAGTATCAACAAATAAGAGAAAATGCATCACATGTTCAGCAGGATCAAGCAAGACAGAAGATGTAGGACCAAAAAGGAAGAGGTACACACCACCAGGGGTATTTGGGTTGGAGTTTTACATGCTCCCTCCCCTCAATTCTTTACAGCAGTGATGTGATGGGGAGCACCTTGTATTGTTGTGTGCCTAGCACCTCTCCTGTATAGGCTATAGATGAGCTAGGATACTGCCTGGCATCAGGTGGGAGAAGGTAAAAATATCAGTAGGAACTATTTTATCACCATTAAGATTCAAAAACCTCAGGTTACACCTTCTTGTCCTCTGCCCTCTGCTATTCTATCTTTTTGTGATGTTGTCACAGCTTATTCTGGGTCAAGCCTTAAAAGCAAGAACAGAGAAGATGAAGTAAGGTGGTTTCTACTTTTCATCTGCTGCAGCAGACGTTGGTTGCTGTGCTTCTGCTGCTTTCTGTTATGGCCCTCCCTGCTGTGTCTGCCATCAGTCATGTAGGTTCATTGGGCTAGATTGCAACAGCATCCCAAATGTGCCTAGCAATGCGAAAACACAGGGGAATATTGTCCTTCCCACAAAGCCTCTATACAAACTAGATAAACAGTAAGAGAAGCAAGGGATGCAAAGAGTACTACACCAGGCAGCAATAATAATTATCATGGTGATTTTCCTGTGCATTCTGCATGCATGACTAAGAGTAAATTCCTTCCTTTTCTCATGAATTCATCCATTTACCTTCCATGTCCTCAGCTTATTACCAGCTGTGGTTTATTTTGTTTAAAGTGAATAAATTTAGATGAAAAATTAAATAAAAAGGTCCTAAGTAAATGATTTTGCTGTGCAGTTTGCTGTAGGACATGAAATGAGGAGAGATTGAGGGAGCTGGGGTTGCTTAGTCTGGAGAGGAGGAGACTCAGGGGTGACCTTATTGCTCTCTACAACTACCTGAAGGGGGGTTGTAGTGAGGCGGAGGTTCATCTCTTCTTCCAGGCAACCAGTACCAGAACAAGAGGGCACAGTCTCAGGCTGCGTCAGGGGAGGTTTAGGCTGGAGGTTAGGAGGAAGTTTTACACAGAGAGAGTGATTGCCCACTGGAATGGGCTGCCTGAGGAGGTGGTGGGGTCGCCGTTGCTGGGGATGTTCAGGGTGAGGCTTGACAGGATGCTTGGTTGCATGGTTTAGTCGATTAGGTAGTGTTGGATGATAGGTTGGACACGATGATCTCGAAGGTCTCTTCCAACCTGGTTTATTCTATTCTATTCTATTCTATTCTATTCTATTCTATTCTATTCTATTCTATTCTATTCTATTCTAAATTGGGTCATTTGAAGGAATTTTAAGTTCTTGAGTAGAAACAAGTGAAAGATTGATATGTGCTTTCCGTTGTCATTTTGCTTGAAGTTTAATAAACCCCAGGTAACAGACTAGGATATTGTTGTTCTTGGGTTGATACAATCTGCATGGGAAGTGCTGTTCGATTCTTTTAAATTACAGAACTGCCAAGTCATAACCAAACTAACTGGAAGACAAGTTTTTATGAATTTTCTCTTTCAGTTTACAATGTACAATATCCTGCCCTTTATTAGACTACCCAAGGGACTGGCAGTAATAATCAAGAATTCTTTTGCTGTTCCCAGGGGCCTACTGCATCCCGCATTTATTTGAGTTCTCATTATTACTAAACCTAGTATTTCCTCATCTAGAAATGATGTCATGCTGTCAGAGACACATCTGTAGGCTGGTAGCATCTCTGAGGTGACAAGTGTTTTGGGGGATATGGTGACAACCATATTTCTGTGTAGGGTAAGAGTTATTTTCTGTCTTCTGCCTATTAGCTCATGTATGTGAGAAGCCTGATCTGGAGATTTCACCACGGGAGAGTGCAGGATGGCCATGAAAAGATGAGTGTGCTTTGGAAGAGATTCTGGGTCACAGGATTTAATTTATATTGCTTTTATCTCTTAAGATATAAATTTAGAAACTCATTAAAGCTTTGTCCGTATGGATTAGACATACTTAAAACAATGATGGGATTTTCTCTGAAGGATACAATAGAATTTGTTGACAAGATTAAGGAGAGGTGAAGGGTGTCATCCGAAGCCCTCAGATGTCGGCGAGGAGCCTCACTGACTGTTAAGGGCTTCGGATGTAGCCTTCAGAATTTTACATTAGGGGCAGGAAAGAAGCTTATTTTATTTCTTGGATAAGGAATAATTCATTACCACTTCCTAATAGAAACCAGGGACATTGATTTCCTGTAGATTTATCTGTGGTGGTTTATAAGACTAGTTTTTATAAATGGATTCTGTTTGCTGATGTAAGCAATCTCTTACTTCACTGTCTGTTCAAATACCCTTAAGCAAACAGTTGTTATTAGCAGGCACTTTTTAAAGCTGAATTTTGTTTATGCATTTTTCTTTAAATATCTGTAAAATTGCAAAATGGGAGGAAAAAAAAAATCCAACTCTAGTTCAGATGGCTGAGAAATCTTTGAGGAAATTAGTTTAGAAAGCATCTTAAAAAGATGGATACAGCTCTACAGTTTCAATTATGTCATTCTAAATATAATCCTAAATCCTATTAGTTCTAAATATAATTGCATGAAAAGAAGTGGAAGATCAGGGAGAAATATAACTACATGGAATAAATGGGTCTCCTAAATACATATACATTCTTCATTGAACTTACTTGTGCTGAAACAATATCTTTAGTCTTACCTCAGGTAATAGATCTCTCTTTAGAGTAACACCTTAGCCATGGGAATGTGAAAATTACTCTCTTGGAGTCTAATTTCTAGAGGTTTGCAACTCAAGCATTAAAACATTGACTCTGAGGGGAAATCTGCTGTGTGACATCTCTGATATCCTGGCAGGGAAGTTATTCCATTAACTGCTCTTTGGCTTATGTGATCTCCTCAGAAGTGTCTTTTCTGAATTCATCTCTGTGTAGGACAGCAGTAGGGAAGGATGATGGAATAGCAATACTGTGATTGAAAATCTCAGCTGAGAATGCAGTTACAGGTAGGAAATGCTCTGTGTTCTGGTCTGAAGAATAACATCTGAAATTCAGAGACATCTGTCCAAGTTGTACACTTGAAAGCTGTGTTTGATTTCTGATATCATCCCTTCCCCACTGTATTTTGTAATGTAGCCTGGTGTCATGACATGCAGGAGGCAGCAGTTGCTGAGAGCTGTTGTACCCAAGTAACTCTAAGTCAGCAAGTGTCTCACTGCATTTTAATCTCATTCACCCAGTAACTTTGTAGAACATCATGCAAGAAGTTATTTTAGTAATAAAGATTTATTAGATTCTTAGCATTGTTACCTTTGCCTTGTGGACAAGGAAGGCCTTTTAGTTCTGTGTGAATTACAGATGCTGACTTCTATTCTTTTAAGTGTTGAAAGGATTTGGGAGCCTGACAGAGGCTGCTCTTCTCACTGGTACTTCACACCATATTGGGTGAGAGTGTTGATCTGCTTGAAGGTAGGAAGGCTCTGCAGAGGTATCTGAATAGGCAGAATTAATGGGACAAGGTCAGCTGTATGAGGTTTAACAAGGCCAAGAGCCAGGTCCTGCACTTGGGTCACAACAACCCCAGGCAATGCTACAGGCTTGGTGAGGAGTGGTGGGGAAGTTGCCCAGCAGAAAAGGACCTGGATGTGCTGGTTGATAGCCATCTGAACATGAGCCAGCAATATACTCAGGTGGCCAAAAAGGCCAATAGCGTCCTGGCCTCTGTCAGGAACAGTGTGGCCATCAGGAGTAGGGAAGTGATTGTGGCCTTGTACTTGGCACAGGTGGGGCTGCACCTTGAATACTGTGTTCAGTTTTGGGCCTCTCACTACAAGAAGGACACTGAGTTGGTGGAGTGTGTCCAGAGAAAGGCAAAAAAGCTGGTGACAGGTCTAGGGAACAAGTCTGTGAGGAGTGGCTGAGGGAAATGGGGTTGTTTTGTCTGGAGAAGAGGAGATTGTATTGCTCTCTTCAGCTCCCTGAAAGGAAGCTGTAGGGAGGTGGGTATTGTTGTCTTTTCCCTAGTATCAGGTGACAGAGCAAGAGGAAATGACTTCAAATTGTGCTAGAGAAGGTTTAGATTGGATAGCAGAAAAAATTTCTTTACTGAAAGCATGGTCAGGCATTTGAACAGACTGCCCAGGGAAGTGGTGGAGTCACCATCTGTGAAATTGTTAAAAAAAAAGTGTATTCCTGTCACTTGAGGACATGATTGAGGCCATGATGGTATTAAGTTAATGGTTGGGCTTGATGATCTTTTCTAACCAAAAGAATTCTGTGCAATGATTCTATGATTCTTTTTGAAATACTGTTTTCATTAACCCAAGTATTATGTAGTATTATCTAGGTATTATCTAAGTATTATCTAGCTTCTTGGGGGTACCTAACTGTCTGTGTGCTGAGGATTACATATGCTGGTGAGTGGATGTGAGATAGTTTTGAAATAAACTGGAATTTCTCAAGGATGTAGGCTTTTTCCTGTGAGCTTTTTCCTTTGACCCAGAAAAGGCCAGTCAGTCCCCCCTCCATCTCTGGAAAGGTGATGTTACATCTCATTCTGGAGGTCATCTTTAGGCACGTGTACAAAAAGATTATCTGGAGTAGTCAGCATGGATTCATGAAGGGAAAGTCATGCTTGACCAATCTGATAGTCATCTATGATGGTGTGACCAGCTGGGTAGATGTGGGGGAGGGCAGGAGATGTTATTCACCTTGACTAAAACTTGTGATGCTGTCTCCCATAGCATCCTTATAGGTAAGCCTAGGAATTGGGGGTTTGATGAGTGGGTAGTGAAGTGGATTGAGTCAGTACTGGGAGCAGTCTTGTTCTAATGTATTGATTAATGACTTGGATGAAGGAACAGGGTGTACTCTCAGCAAGTTTGCTGTTTATATTGAACTAGGAAGAGTGGTTGCCACACTCTCAGCCTGTGCTGCCATTCAGTGAGACTAGGACAGGCTGCAGAATTGGGTAGAGGTGAACCTCATGGAATTCACAGAAAGGTAAGTGCAGCATTCTCCATCTGAGGACAAATAACCCCATGCGCCAGTACAAGTTAGGGGCTGAGCTGCTGGATAGCGGGTCTGTGGAGAAGGGGTAGTGGGTATAAACTAGAACACAGGAGGTTTTGCTGGAACTTGAGGAGAAACTTCTTTCTTGTGAGTGTGCTGGAGCACTGAAACAGGCCACCCACAGAGGTTGTGGAGTCTCCTTCTCTGGAGACTTGGATGTGTTCCACTGCAACCTGCTCTATGCATACCTGTGTTAGCCAGGGGGTTAGAGTAGATGATCTCCAGAGGTCCCTTCCAGTCTCTTCCATTCTGTGAACTCTTGATACCTGACTAAGCCTTTGTACTCTTAATGCCAACTTTGAATGCATGTGCAGGATCAGATCTTAGTAAAAAGAGCTCAGCATAAACAAGATAGGAGTTCTGATCCTTAGATTTAACAAAACAGCTGCTTTAAGTTGCCCTGTAGAAACTCTGGATATATGGTAGTTACTGCTGTAAATGGAACTGATAGATTCTTCTGTGACAGTAAAAAATATTTCCTGCAAGGATTTTATTATTTACTCTACTTTTGATTAAGGTTTTAAAAATATGTATGTGACATTATTTTCATGAAACTTATTTAAGGTATCTATTGATCTCTTCATAATTATTCATATCATGTAAACTTTACATGTTGTTGCCACAACATATAGCTACCTTTTCTGAAAAGGTACTGTCATGTACAGTAGTTCTGGGCAAGACCATTATGTGTTTTACCTGGATTTAAGGAACAGTAGAGTCATGAAACTCAATTCTCTCTCTCTTGTTCCTTTTGGCTTTCACATCTGTTATGACTTTGATGTGAAATATCTGTGAACAGCAAAATTGTCTGATGTAAATGCAAAGAATTGTTTAAGCGGTTTACATTTTATATACTCATTTTGCTTGTGACCTTTTACATCTCCATGAAGTTAAGAATTTTTAAAACCTTGAGTCTTCATCTGACTACTGAAGTCAAGAGAGATTTTTCCTAGTGCCTTCAGTAGGAAAAGAGCTGGCACCTGACTGCTGTTGAAAGTCAGACCCATAATTTATTA
Source organism: Dryobates pubescens (assembly GCF_014839835.1). Lineage (NCBI taxonomy): Eukaryota > Metazoa > Chordata > Aves > Piciformes > Picidae > Dryobates > Dryobates pubescens. The sequence continues at coordinate 41,959,319 of NC_071614.1, forward strand.
AACAACAAATCACTGTCAGCATTTACAGTGGGTATATACAGCATTTACACTTTAAATATATCCATTGGGCTAAGCATTACAGAAGTGGAAGAGTTACTGTTAGCTTCAGCAGAGACACAGGTTGGCTGCCAGCCAAGGCCAGGCTGTTCAGTTTTGGCTAGTTGCAATGGGCTCGCTCTTAGGGAATTTGCCTCAGTGACATGTGGCTTGGTTGCTGTCTGTATATCAGACCTGGCAGTATTGCAGCTCTGCTTGGAACAGGCAGTATGCAAACATGTAGAGCAAGACAGTCCCTTTTACTGAAGTGGTTGCCTCAGAGAGAACTGAAGAGGTCCTATGTGAAGAGGTCCTGTGATGTCTGAAGCAAGCTGTGTCTCAGCCTCCTGATGCTAGTGACAGTTTGTGGTGCAGTTTATGGTCGGTTCTTGGGGCTGACTCTCCTATCACTTCAGTGACACAAGCTGGAGCTCCTCTTCTAGTGCCTGCTGCAATTATGAATCATTCTTGTATGGGAAAATGCAAATACATGTACATATTTTGTCTGCTATCTATATAACTTGAAATGAAATTCAAGCAGTTATGCTTTCAGTAAGTTAAATGCAGGCATTATCATAGGGGGAAGAACCACAGAGAAAAGCAATGAACATGCTGCATCAGGCCTACAGAAAACAGGCTGTTGTGTAAAACATATACTGGGGAGTCCAAGACCCAGTCCATTTAGAGAAAAGAGTACAGTTTTGGGTATAGTGGCCTGAGTTGCACCTACATCCTGCTCTAGATGTCTAAATTTAGTTTAACTTGAAACCATAGGCACATGTAGGTGGCAGAGGCCCACTGTGATAGGCACACGTGTGTCTCTCTTAAAAGGCATCACTTGGAGCTTCAAGGGCAAGTATGTCAGGTCCAAACCTGCAGGAAGAGCTGTGACCCCACTGTGTTCCTGTTTGTGGGAAGCCCAGTGGCTGTGGGCAAGGCTTATTTGCAGATGGTTGACAATTTTGGTGCAGCTGCAACCAAATGCTCAACCAACAGCACATTGTCTAGGATGACTTTGTGGACAGTGTCCAATCATTTCAGTCACTGCCTTCACATCTGCTGTAATTTAAAGAAGCTTTTTATGGTTTTCTGAAAGGGATTTTAGAGAGCTTTTGTGATTTTGTGACACAGAAACCAGAGAGAGAATAAAGAATACAGAGCTTGTCCTGTATTTTTAGTGAAAATCACTTTTTTTCACACCTACTTGCATTAAATAAATCAAGTAAACAGCTTTGGGACCAAATTTTCACTCAGCCTCTGCACATTAATAATCTTACCTATACAACTTCCCATAATGACTCTTTAAGATGGAGACATTGAGCTGTTTTAGTACAGGAAATACGTGTTGTGAACATACCTATCGTAATGTTCATTACCATTAGGACACTTTCAGAATTGGAACCCTTCAAAGAAAATGCCATAAGGACTTCGTTCCCATGGAAGTCAGTCAGTGAGTGAATTATCTTTGAAATGAACTGAGTAACTAGGTATTTTCTTTCTGGATGTGGGAAGAGACACCAGGAATAAATATGGTAAATTCCAATTTGGGAAGGAGTATTCAGAGTGGAGGATCTGTTCTGGGTCCTTGTGCCTGCACGGTGATTGTGGGTCAGAGGGGCATGCAGTGAGGCTGGGCACACATTACCAATCCCTTGAATTGCAGTAAAGGAGGTCCTTCATGACTTTATTCTCCTTTTATTCCTTCCACACTGTATGACACCAAGTGCAACAAGTTCATGGAGCTCCTGTTTGAAAGGGTTATTACTTGCTCCTGTAACAAAACAGGCATGGTATATATGTGAGGTTGATTGATGAAAATTCCCTTGCTATACTTGTGGACATTAGTGCTAGAACAGTGTGTGTGCCCAGTGCTCAGTGACATGATTTTTCAAGCCTGAACTTCTGAGCTGGGCAGAACTTCAGTCTCTCAGAAACTACTAGGGTCAATAGCAAACTACAAAGGAAGATGCAGAGGAACAGTCAACGTGGTTGAAGTACAAGTAACAGGTCAGACAGATAACAGAAGTGTCAAACCACCTTATGGCCAAATGCATCCCCTCTTTATACTAGTATTCATCTGAAAAAAAAAACAACAGCAAAATGAAGCCTTCAGAATAAAAAGGTATGCGAAGGAGCTCTTTAAATTGGTCTTGATTCAAATTATGTTAGTTCTACTGAAATAATTCATTCAGCCTTGGGTGTCCTAAATTTACAGCTATATGGCAAGCTCTGCATGTAAGAGAAGCATGTTGGTGGAAAAGTGTTGTGAAAACACTGGGATAGAAATACTGAAGTCTACATGTATGTTACATATCTGTAAGCACTCTTGTATTCACTGTCCCTCTTGGTACTGCATCTTGTGGGACTGAGGTTGGCATGAAGGAACATCTTATCACAGTATCACAGTATAACCAAGGTTGGAAGAGACCCCAAGGATCATCAAGTCCAACCTGTCCCAACAGACCTCACAACTAGACCATGGCACCAAGTGCCACGTCCAATCTCCCCTTGAACACCTCCAGGGACGGCGACTCCACCACCTCCCTGGGCAGCACATTCCAATGACGAATGACTCGCTCAGTGAAGAACTTTTTCCTCACCTCGAGTCTAAACCTCCCCTGGCACAGCTTGAGACTGTGTCCCCTTGTTCTGGTGCTGGTTGCCTGGGAGAAGAGACCAACCCCTTCCTGTCTACAACCACCTTTCAGGTAGTTGTAGAGGGCAATGAGGTCACCCCTGATCCTTCTCTTCTCCAGGCTAAACAATCCCAGCTCCCTCAGCCTCTCCTCATAGGGTTTGTGCTCAAGGCCTCTCCCCAGCCTTGTTGCCCTTCTCTGGACACCTTCAAGTGTCTCGATGTCCTTCTTAATCTGAGGGGCCCAGAACTGGACACAGGACTCAAGGTGTGGCCTAACCAATGCAGAGTCCAGGGGCACAATGACCTCCCTGCTCCTGCTGGCCACACTATTCCTAATATGCAGACCTTCATAATGCTCTGTGTTTAGTGTCAAGCATTTCATCCTCCAATATGTTTGGAAAATGCTGAATTAATTAGTGGGAATTGGCAGTAGGGGTGTTCTCTCAGCAAATACAAGATCTGCAGCATACTAATATTAAATGGCATGTATTTTTTAGAAGTTAAGTATAGTTATATAAGCATTCAAAAAGTGATGCCCTTGAAAATTAATTTTGTTCCACTTTTTTGCAATCTGCCCCCTGACTTTTCTTTGCAACAGGATCTAACTTCATTTGAATGTTGGGTGGGTTTTTTTGTATTTTTATTATCTAAAGAAAAAATGCTTAAATAAATCTTAAATCTTCATTCATCTGGTCTCGACCTCATTGCCTTTTTACAAAGCATATTTGTCCTGATCAGGTTCACCAGCTGTGAAAATAAACAACGTGAATTTCTGCCCCAGGGTCCAAATTATGCTTCTGAGTGTGAAATTTGACAATGTGTGTATTTATCCAGCTGATAAACATGTCAAATATAAGAGATGTGTTTGACAAGAAGTAGAGGAAACAAGATTTTGGGGGCGTGGAGGCATGTGTCCACTCTTGCTGCTTTCCATGGGGTTTTGGGTATTTTTGTTGGTGTGTCCAAGACAATAGTTACATTGATGGGTGATATGAAGATGTCAGGAAGCTGCAATGCAAACAGAATACCCACTTGTTAAGTCTCAGTCTCAGAAATTGCCAGGCAATAACAATAGTGAAAATGGGGTAAAATCTAAAGACTGTTGTGAGAGTTTATCCAAGTGAACAGAGGGTAAAAACTGAGAAAGAACTCAAGGGTTTGCTAGTTATGATTGTGTTCCTGAAGAGAGAAATCATGTTTAAAAACGTACACACAATATTTGTTCTAATGTAATGAGCAAAAACGGTATAAAAGTCACTTTATTGTCAGGAAACAGTAATTAATCTATCTTGTTACCATGGAACAGATATTTTACTAGACAGAGTACTCCTGGAGAGAGCAACCTTACCTTTGATTATGTGCTATTACATTATGAAAATGGCAATTCAGTCACACTCATCATTCATTCAACAAAATTTCAGTTTCATATGGCTTGAGCTTAAACTTGGCATGAAGATTGCTGAAGGTGACATTTCAAATAAACATAATTTCTCTGCAATCTTTTCACAGCAAAACTAGAACAAATGAATGACAGATGTGAAGTAATCTTACAGTTTAGAAACAAGACTTATAAAACCTGGGTGTTTTGCGTAGCAACATCCCTAATTTTGTTTACACTTGATTAACTTTTATACTGTTGTTCACAGGGCCAGAAAGGCTTAATTGTAGTGTGAAGCAACTTGCCATGCTCTGTTAAGACTCAGTTCTTAGACAGAAATGTGTAAGGTCTCTTAAAGTCTGCAGCAGAAAGAGCAGCAGATGAAAGGCAATTACTGGTGAAAATGTAAACTTAACAATTGACTGGTAATGCCTCGTGTTTGGGAAAATAACTCCCCAGCATGACAAAAATGTACACCAATCCAATAATATTGATCCCAGGGTGCTGGCAAAGGAAAAGGAATTGTTCTGGGAGAGCTGCCCAGCCCTGCTCTGAGGCTGCAACTTGCACTGTGAAGCTTTTTTTAGAACTGGGCAGTAGGTGAGGGTGAGTCCAAGTGGTGGGTCATGCTTCCTCTGGGGCTTAGCTGACCCATCAGGTTATAGACAGGGTTGCCACACAGAGCAGCCAGCATGCAGCTGAATTGCTGAGCCGAAGGGAGAGGTTGCCACAGCTCAGCTTAAGTGCGTGTATCAGTATACATAGGAAATATCAGAAGTCCGTAAATGCACTGTTCATCCATCATGCTCTGCCCAGGAATACAACCAGTCCTGCACCCCTTTGCTGGTTGTGTTGTGTTCACCTACTTGTGTGTTGCAGCACAGGATGGCTCCTTCCTTTCTAGCTTGGCATCACTTGTGCCCGGCTGAGCACTGAGCTTAGCCAGACCCATGTTTTGTTCCTGGTTGCACTGCATCTTAGCTCATGTCTGCTCTGGTATCAGTCATCTCCATAGTTATATGACCCATTTTACTGCTCCATAAAAGCGGAAGCCATTAGTGGCAATACACCCTGCCAGGGGTGGCAAAGCAGCTGATCACAAAGATACTCATCAGCAATGGGAAGTGGAATTTAAACTCCCTTTTAATTTGTGCTGAGACATTAAATGGGAATTATGAACCAGTACTATTTAATGAAATATGTGGTCTTTAATAGACTGGAGGGGTGTGTGCTTAACATGTAGGACAAAGTAAGTGGTGCATCTGATTGGATTAGTGGCAAATTTAATCTAGTGTATGACACTGCTGATTCAACAGTCTTCCCTTTCTTTTTTTTTTTTAGGATCAAAGTGACTTTGGCTTGCCACATGATCTATCCAATGCACTAAATGAACTGTAAGCTGGATGAGTTTGATCCATTAATTCAACAGGGGAAGGAATTTAGTTTGAGGAGAGTGACTATATACAGTATGGGAAATTATCCTTTACCACATGGGAAAGCTTTTTGGTGACATGTAAAATATCCCCAGATATGGTCCCCGAGCAATAATTAATGACTTGCAGTCATTTCCTCAGAGTATCAGCATTTACTTCACAATCTGTGAAAACTTGTCTTCTCCATGATGTATTCCAAACATGAATCCTATGCACAAATACCCATTTTCCTGTAAATTTGAATCAGCAGATTTGACTGAATGTTCTTACAACATTGTGACCGTTTGAGGCTGTGCCTTTAAGAACAAACAGTGCTGGGACAATCTGGCTAAATGTTTTCGGTACTAGAACAAAAACATTCTGATATTCTAAACGAATTTCATTGGTGGATGGATAAAATGCAACTTTAAACTATAAAGCAGTTGTAATTTTTTTCTCTCAGTTCAGTTTGGTTTGGGAGTTGGGGGAGTTTGGGTTTCAGCCTGTTCTCCCTGCCTGCTTCTTCGTGAACTGCTGGAGTTGGCCCTCAGATAAGCAAACACTAATCCTGCATGGGCTTTTGAAGCTTACTAACAACTCTTTCCCTTAATAACTTGCCTTTCTTTCTCTCTAACCCCTTTTTGGGAAAAAAGGGAGGTAGGGGGGGAGAGAGGGAGTTACAGGGAGGGGATCCCTCCTCGGGGAGGGATTTTTGTTGTGTTATTTCTCTTTGCTGTATATATCTGTGTATATATTGTAAATACCTGTATATATTGTGTTATATATAACCTGCTTTCCATATATGCTTGTAAATATATAGCTTTGCTCTTTGACTGGGTTAGCTGTGGTTTCTTACTCTGTGGAGGAGGGAGAGCTAAGCCCTCTCTCAATCTACCACAAACGTGAAGATAAGAGAGGATGTAAATAGGTTGAGCAAGGGATGAATTTTAGCCCTGCATTTGTGGGAAAAGCATTTTGTAACTTCCTGAGTGTTTTTGACATTGAAAGTGAGATCACAAGTCTCTGAGATCAGTGTGCTGCACTTCTAAACAGTGATGTCTCTCTGATTAATGATTAGGAAGACTGATTTGCATCTTAAAGCAGTATGTGTGTATGGTGAGTTGTCCTGTTTTCAGCTTTTGTGCGTTATGTTGAGAACACAGTTACGATAGAAGAGTTACCGACTTCTGGCTTTGACCCTGCTGACTGGAATTGTTAAATATCTTAAGTACTAACACAAATGTTTTCAATAAAATAGAAGAAAATGTAATTTGTGGTAGTCTTGCAACTATTGTTGCAGTAAGTGTGGTACTTAACAAACTTGCAGTCATACAAGGCTTTCAACTTACTTTACTGTATATATTTTATGGTTCTTAATTGGTAAAAAAAAGCCAGGTGGCACCAGCCATGGATATTACTTGGACTTTGACAAGAGCTAGTAAAGAAAAGTAGGAATTGACATAGCACAGCAAGTGTGCCCGAAACAAAATTGGCTATTGCCAACATTTAACGTGTTCAGTTGGCAAATGCTTTGATGTGCAGGAGATTGTGGACTTCCTTTAGAGATAATGGGTAACTTAAAGAAAAGTGCCTAGAAGAAAAACTCACTTCTTAGATTTACAGAATTTCTTTGTGTGACTAAGAAACATTGTGTTCAAGAACAAGGCAGTAAAGATAACACAATTTTCTGAAAATCAGTTTATGAATTATTCCTCTGACTTCCTCCAATTTTACTTTTCCACACAGGTTTGCTTTCCCCTGTCTTCCACCATAGGAAATTTGTTTCAACTGTTAGTTCAAATTGAGGTCAAGTTTTCTTTCTCTGACTTTGCTTCCTACTTTTTCTCTTCCATTCTGAAAGCTTCAAAGTCAGGTGTGAATCTATCTTGTAGTCTTTTTCTAACCCCAAAGATCCAATCCTTTTGAGACCTCACCCTTTAATCTTGCATTCTTCTAAGACAGAGCAATGACTTGCATGTTTGTGCTTAACAAAAGTGTCAGCATTTTTATTAAAACATAAAATGTCCTCGTTAATGGTGGTAATCAACAAGTAAATCTGGAAGGTGACAAAAGGCTCTTTTCATTATTGGTGTTTTTCTTGTAAGGAGAATTGGTCTCTGTTCACTGACTAGTCTGAAAGAAAAGAGTAGTCTTTGATCATTTATTGCCCTGGAACAGTGTCCTGGTCACAAGATCATCAGTGTATTTGGTGGCCATAGCTTATGTTTTTGTGTGAGGTGAAAAACAAAGTGCAGCTCAGGGGCAGATCAGTCTTAGAGGAGACAGTGTTACTGCGTTTTCGGCCTCTTCTCCATCAGCTGAAAATGGTGCCCTCAACTGCAACAGCACTCAGGCCGGTTTAGGTGACATTTAGATAATGCCCTTGATGTTTAGGTTACAAAGCTAAATATTCCATTGAAAGGTTAGCCAGACAGCTGTAATTCTTTTTTACTTACAGGCTCCAGCATGGTTATCAAAGCTGTACACCTGGGTGAGCCTGGTATAAAACTGCTGTTGAATTTAGGCTTTTCTTTTCCTTGTGGTCATGGGAAGTAGCCCTTGGAGTCAGGGTTCCCAGGAGTGTGGCTGTTCCTGAGGAAGTGAGAGTGTGCCTCTTAGAGCAACTTGAGTTAGAGAAAACTAAACCAAAACAGTGCTATCAAGAGCTTGCTCTGGCTGTTGTGAGAGCAGATAACTCCCTTTGTGTGGAGCACAGAAACCAAATCCTTCTTGCCATCTCCAGTATCAAATGCCAGCTTGGTGCTCTGTTCAGTGAAGTTAACCCTTCAGAGCATCCTTGTGTCATTTACTACAGGAGGTACTTCGTTCAAACCAGAAAAAGCCCATGGCCTTTAACCTTCTCTGGTCACCACACATTCAGCTGTGGCACTTTTTTTGCTGTCCTAGGCAGTGTAAATTGTTCCTGCATGCTGACTATGGAGCCAGGCCTCTGGTGTCAGTATAACAAATATTCTCAACAAAACTCATCCAACTATTTCTGCTGCCTCTGCAGGCATTCCCTTAACAAAGAGTGAAAATAAAACCTAGGAATATTGTGAGTCATGGAAGTGGAATGACTTTATCCACAGACCTGCTTGTAGCAACCAAGTGTGGGAATGGGAGACCGCTCATTGCCACTTTCCAGTCCATGATGTGGTTAGAGATATGTTCAATGCCTTTCTTTTTGCTTCTGTTTGTTTGTAGTGGGGGAAAAAAACACCAAAATGACCCCAAAACAAGCAAACCAACCAAGCCCAAACCAAAGCAGGCAGTTCTCATCACTACTCTTTTAGCTCCATTTGCTGCTCGAGTGCTTTGGTCTACCAAATTCTGTTTGTTGGATGAGAAATGATAGAACTTACTACTCACTGGAAGAGTTCAGTTCCCAGCAGTGTTGTATTCTGAGTTCTCAAGAAAAGGTTATGTCAGTTGCCTGTGTAAACGCTGTTTTCCTTGGAAAGTGCCGGCTGGCCTGGCTGTGTTGGTGACTGGTGGCAGAGCCATGTAGAACTTAGCAGCTGCTCTGCCTGATAATTCTGCTGCTCTGCCTGGTAATTCTACTGCTGCTGCTGTTGTCGTGGAGCTTCATTGAAATGTGTTTATGCTACAGGAAAGGCAAACTTATAATTTTCCTGAGCTCCTGGCATGTTTCCAGAAAGGAGTTATTTTGTGTGTCAACTGTTCATGGAGTCAGTATGTCGTAATTGCTGCTATTAGAAGAATGGGAGGAAAGGAGATTCCTGCACTCTCCAATCCCACACTCTGACATTTTTTTGTCTTTGCTAAGACTGGAAATTTCTTTTGAGTTTGTGAGCAATGGTCTAGCCAAAGACAATTCTCTGGTAAGTTCCAGTGGAGGCCATATAACTGTCACCCATCTAGGAAATGCCAGTGGGTTCCTGGGACCCATCTTCTGTATAAGATTTCTTGGCACATTTTGGGACTTTGGTAACACTTAACTGTAGCCTAGCAAATCTTGGTGCTATGGTATCTACTCCAGTAACCCCATAGAAGCAGGTGGATGGAGCAAGCATTGTGGATCATCCTCTGGTGTGAGCTTGCCAGATGGGGTGGATGGGTTTCCTTCCTTATGTGGTATAAACAAAGTGATCAGTGACACAGGTTTTCTCCTGCTCTTTCCATAGGTGAACATGTAAGCAGGTTTGTCCTGGTGAATGGTAGGAAGTAATGCAGATGGATTGGAATGGATTGTCAGTCTCCACAAGCCCCACAGAAATGGAGAATAAAACCAATCTGCAATTATTTATTACTGCAGATCCTATGTATCTGTCCACAGTCACACAAAGAATGTTGTACATAAACTTAGTTTTGGTCTAATTCTTCCTTTTTTTCCCAAAATTGTATGTGAATTAGTCCACAGCTTTCTCTTTACTGCTGCATTTCCAGGAGCACAAAGGAAACCAGGCATTCCTGGAATTATTATCAAGATTCTTTTGTCTCCACAGGGCAGGAAGCCAGACTGCGTTGGCTTAATGGCATTTTTCTAGCCTTAAACCTCGGAGATTGTCTTTATTTATCAATTTTCTTGAGAAATTTCAGGATGTGTCTGTATTTTGTTACAGCAGCTACTCTGACAGAACCCCTATATGCTTATTCTACCCTCCTTGCTCTCAGCTCTGTGGTATCTAAGATCATCCCTGTGTAATAAAATAGTAGGTAGTCTGATTTTTTTGCCTTTTTAACATGACTTACAGTGGTGATGTGTATGTGCTGTAATCTGTTTTGTAGTTCTCCTCTAACTATTTTAGTTGTTTTCCTTCAGTTTGTAGCTATAGTCATGTCCATCTTCTATTGCTTAGAACTCTGGGAATAATTATGGTATTTTGTTTTCATTCTAGAAAGTCTCAAGAGATACAGTCCTAGTTTGCAGCTGCTGGGAGAGTAAGATGTCTGTATTTTTTATTTTTCTAGAATTTATTCTATTTCACGACACTGTTGTATTTCAGTTTCAGTATTGGTATTAATCAGATACAGTCACTGTGACTGTACTCAGGAAATGCTCTGCAAAAGGGCAAAAATCTCTCTTCTGTCTCTTTGATGCTGAAGGAGCAAGTTTTTACTTCTTAGAATCCTATAAAAGACGCCTTCAGAATGTGACCAGAATGAAATCCTAATAACTCTGAGACAGGTAGTCAATGAGAGGACTCTCAGCTCATCTGCACATGTGTGCACAAACGTGCACTCTTGATTTTTGAGGTGTGGCTCATTATTCTGTGTGCATTGTGAAGCATATGAGGGAGCTGATGCTGAAAAGGGCAGGAAAGGGTCCTCGGGAGGTCATGCAGCCCCTTGCCATGTGCTGGGGTGGGATTAGTAGTGAATTGCTCTGTGTAAATCTCAGCATTAAGGACATGACAGTTTCCAACAGCCTTTTGTAACCGAAGCCTTTCTCCATTATTTGTATGTTTAGGGAGAGGAAATACGTAAATTGCTTTCCCATTAGTGAAGTAACCAGGAAATAAACAGAAGAGACCTTGTTTAAAATACTTGTTTTGTTCCAGTGGGGTAGATAAGCAGCTGTGAGGGCTCTCAAGTTTGACTTTTCTGTGAGTCATTCTAAGCTTTGTCTGAATGTTGAAGCCCCTAGTGCAACTGCACAAAATAGTATATACTACTGATTACAGAAATGCAGATGATTTAAAGACTTGTAGAATTATTGTAACTGTTTATTGACTGTTTTCAGGCTCTAAAGTACTTCCTATATGGGATGGATTTCATCCCTGTTGAATTAAATGGTACTTGAAACAGAAAAGTAGAAGGGTCAGGGGCAGCCAACAGTTCTGGCATCATTTCATGTGTTTAAGAGACAGCTCAGAGTGAGACATGTGGATTCAGAAACGGCCTTGCTGAGTGTTTGATGGCCATGTTAGCAATAAAGATGTGTGAGTAATTCTACAGAAGACTTACTTCCCTTTATTTAGGGCTGCTTGGAGATATACTTGAATCTTTCTCCTAAATGTTTTGGAAGTGAAGAAAAAGCACTTCATTAACCTCTTTACTTAGGAAGACAATCACATCATATTAAAACACAAGGATTAGTTTTACTGATATGGTAAAAAGCCACATCAGTGGAGAGGCTACCAGTAGGACAGGCAGTAGCATCCTAAGGGCTCCCCTCTCAGTCTTCTGTTTTCCAGACTAAAGAGCCTCAGGTCTCCCAAGTCTCTTTCTCTTAAGAAAGATGCTCCAGTTCCATAATCATCCTTGTAGCCTTCTGTTAGACTCTCTCCAGTAGTTCCCTGTCCCTCTTGAACTGGGAAGCCCACAAATCTAGATGTGGTCTCACCAGGGCAGAACAGAGAGGGAGGAGAATCTTCCTTGACCCAATGGCCACACTATTCATGCACCCAAGGAAACAATTTGCCTTCTTGGCCACAAGGGCACTGCTGGCTCATGCAAAAGACTCCTGACCCTTTCAGTGGCTTTTCCTGTACTCCTGAGACAGCAGCTGAGTTGAATTTTATTGTCTTCTTGGTTTGATACAGTAGGCTGAACATGAGCCAGTAATGTGCCCAGGTGGCCAAAAAGGCAAATGGCATCCTGGCCTGTATCAGGTATAGTGTGGCCAGCAGGAGCAGGGAAGTCATTGTGCCCCTGTACTCAGCACTGGTTAGGCCACACCTTGAGTACTGTGTCCAGTTCTGGGCCCCTCAGTTTAGGAAAGATGTTGAGTTGCTGGAACACGTCCAGAGAAGGGCAACAAAAGCTAGTGAGGGGTTTGGAGGAGAAGCCCTATGAGGAGCAGCTGAAGGAGCTGGGGTTGCTTAGCCTGGAGAAGAGAGGGCTCAGAGAAGACCTTATTGCTGTCCTACAACTACCTGAAGGGAGGTTGTAGCCAGGTGGGGTTTGGTCTCTTCTCCCAGGCAACCAGCACCAGAAGAAGAGGACACAGTCTCAAGCTGTGACAGGGGAGGTTTAGGCTGGATGTTAGGAAGAAGTTCTTCACAGAAGGAGTGATTGGCCATTGGAATGGACTGCCTGGGGAGATGGTGCAGTCACCATCACTGTAAGTGTTTAGGAAGAGACTGGATGGGGTGCTTGGTGCCATGGTTTAGTTGATTAGATAGTGTTGGATGATAGGTTGGACTCGATGATCTCAAAGGTCTCTTCCAACCTGGTTAATTCTATTCTATTCTATTAGATACTTTCCCCTGAAGGCCAGGTGTGCCGTTATTGTTCTGCACATGAGAGATGCCGTCACCATGCTGGCTTTCTGGCAGGTCTTACACAAGGCTTTGCTTTACTGTCTTCACACTGTATTTCACTCTGGGATGCTTCTGTTGTAAAAACAAAGCGATGGCAGAATCAGAAATGAGCAAAGGAGCTAGAAACAGAGCCTGAGAGAGTGGCCTTACTGCCCCTCTTGCTCTCAGGGCACTGCCTGCTGCCCAAGGATCTCTTGAAGCTGTGATCACACAGGTTCCCCTAGGTGAAACAATGTTGCTGGAGGCCTCAATGAGGTAGGAGATATAAAGGTCATGAAAGGACTCCCTGACACAAATTCCGTGGTCTGCAGCCAGTAGACAGTAGGATGGAATCTTCTGCCATACACTTGCAGTCTGTGGTGTCCAGTGTATTTAATAGTATACACAACTGACACAGTGATCTTGAAGGTCTCTTCCAACCTGGTTATTATTATTGTTATTATTATTATCTTTCCCAGCCTTTACCTCTTCATCCAAACTTGCTCTACATAAACCCAGAATGTGAACTTGCACAAACATATACCTTACCAAAGAGGAAGAGTGTGGGATGATTATTTCTCCACATACTCATGCATTTGATCTGTGTTGTGAGTTTTGGTATCTATTTTGTAGTTGTAGAAAAAGTGTATGTGCTATTCAGTGGCTTCAGTAACATGAAGGCTTCTATTTCTGCTGTCTCAGGAATATTATTTGAATTTGGTTTTAAATCACACAAACAGTAACCCATGAAAAGGGAGTTTACAGGAGGAGTTATTGCCTCCTAGTGAGGTAATAAAAGAGCATTAAAATGATTCTTAGGTTTTATCTGATTGAGAATTCCTGAACATGTAGTTTTCTGGTTCGGTCTGTTGCAGTCTTCCAAGTGGAAGCCAATATAGTTATTAACTAGAGCTTGGGGTACAAATACTAAAAGTTTCAACTTCTCTACACTATGTTTCTTCAACATCTGATGATTGGAGGCTATGAAATTCTACATGATAAGAAAGGTGTGGGATTCTGTGGGAGGTTGCTGGGATGACTTTTAGTGCCTGTATTCAGCTTCTTGGTCAGTTTTTCACATGGGTCCTCTGCTTTTTGCAATAATATTGCTGTTGCTGGGAAGCTTTATGTATTTCCTCCTAGCCCTCTGCCCCCTTTTGTTCCATGGCAAATTGTCATTTACTGTGCTCATGGTAGAACTGAGAGAAGATGGAGGTGGCTCTGGTTGCATGGGGCCGCATAGGTGTGCGTGGTTTCACACTGGCTGCATATTTGCAGGGGACTCAGGGCCTTTCCATCAAGAGGCCACTTAACAGATGCAAGTCAGTGTGATCAGGAGGCACTGGTGTTAGGTCAAAATGTTTGTTTCCATGCATTTCTTTCTATGTACCGGTAGTGAACACTCTCCCCCCACCATACAGCCCCTTATTTATCTCTCTGAGCCAGTGCCCTCATTTACCTTCCTCCCTTCCTTAGGCAAAACCCTAGCCCTAACCGGATTCTCAACCTTGTATTTTCCAGTCTTTCACTTGATTTTGCCCAAGAGCCAACTGAACTCATCTCCTGCTGCTGGCACTTCCAGTCTGGGATTAGGAGACACTCCCAATGAGGAAATGAGAGTGTAGTGGCATAGGGACAAACCCAAGCAGTTAAGTAAGTGGAGCAAATAAAGATTTTGCCAATCATAAAGCACACAGAATCAATACCAGAACAAGCTAACAGCCAGTGGAGAAGGTTTTAGCAGTAGTGTAAGAGGTTTGATTTTCTCAGTTTTCATCGATAATGTGGCTAATGCATTTAGCACAGGCTGAAGTGGAGCTATCAGGGTATCAAACAGGCCAGCAAGAAAAGCTTTGCTCTTGTCACCTCCAGCGTCCAAAACCCCCAAACAAACCAACCTCAGTGTTACAGCAGACCATTAGCATGACAGCATTATCTGTCTGGTAGCAGGAGGCTTAAGAATAGCTTTCATAGGAAACAAAAGCTTACCTCATCTGACAACTGATAGCATTTTTAGGTATTCTTGTAATCGAATCTGTTTCATTGAATTCAGCTGGGAATTTGGTCGTGCCCTGAAGCTAAACATCCAACAAAACCCCCAGAAATGCCAACCTAAATCATTAAAATTCTTATGTGGAAGCCAACCCTATATTTTTAGTAAGTTTTGTACAGGCAGCATTTGGGTGACTGCAGGCATTTCTTGGGTGACCCCTGCAAGGGTGAAAGCTCTGGGCGCTGCCGCAGCAGAGTGATGTCTGCGCTTCACCATGGGGAAGCATGTGCATGGCAGCCTAGTCAGCCTAAGTCTAAGTGCCAGGTTCTACACATTGGCCACAACAACCCCATGCAGTGCTAGAGGCTTGGGTCAGAGTGGCTGGAGAGCGGCCAGGTGGAAAGGGACCTGGGGGTAGTGGTTGATAGTAGGCTGAACATTAGCCAGCAGTGTGCCCAGGTGGCCAAGAAGGCAAATGGCATCCTGGCCTGTATCAGGAATAGTGTGGCCAGCAGGAGCAGGGAGGTCATTGTGCCCCTGTACTCAGCACTGCTTAGGTTGCATCTTGAGTCCTGTGTCCAGTTCTGGGCCCCTCAGTTTAGGAAAGATGTTAAGTTGCTGGAACATGTCCAGAGAAGGGCAACAAAGCTGGTGAGGGGTCTGGAACACAAGCCCTATGAGGAGCAGCTGAGGGAGCTGGGGTTGTTTAGTCTGGAGAGGAGGAAGCTCAGGTGAGACCTTTTTGCTGTTTACAACTACCTGAAGGGTGGTTGTAGCCAGGTGGGGATTGATCTCTTCTCCTAGGCAACAGGAACAGAACAAGAAGACACAGTCTCAAGCTGTGCAGGGGGAAGTTTAGGCTGGATATTAGAAATTATTCATAGAAAGAGTGATTGGCCATTGGAGTGGGCTGTCCAGGGAGGTGGTGGGGTCAACATTCCTAGAGATGTTTTCAGAAGAGACTGGATGAGGCACTTAGTGCCATGGTCTAGTTGATTAGATAGGATTGGGTGATCCGTTGGACTTGATCTTGGAGGTCTCTTCCAACCTGGTTGATTCTGTGACTATATCTACAAAATCCATAGCGTCAAAGTGGCCCTTAAATCCAGACAAAAGCGAACGCTGGCAATCTGAGTCAGAGAGCACCAATGAATCATTAAAGGCAGTGCTATGGCTGCCTCAAGACAACAAGAAGTACTTTTTCTTATAATAAATAGACAATTTTAAAAGCTGCTGCAACTGAGAAACCACAATTTTAATAGAAAATCTGTTCTAAAAGTGTCTGATTACAGAGATAAGGTAATTAGCACGCCTGTGTGTAATGTGTGATGAAAAGGGAAGCCTGGCATACGTTTCCAGGGAAAGAAAATGAAGTGGCAGGGGATATTTGAATTAGCATATGTGAGCTTTTTCCTTTTCTAGGATTCAGTTTTGAACTATTCAGTGAACTAGCTAAACTTAGTTAATTATCATAGAATCATAGAATGGTAGGGGTTGGAAGGGACCTCTGGAAATAATCTAGTTCAACCCTACAGGGAGAAGTTATGAAGTGCTGGATCTGTAATCACAGGAAATCTCAGCTTGAGGTGGGAGAATTCCAGGCAAGAAATGCAGACCCTCTCTTAACGCTAATGCCATGGTGTTTGCTCTCCCCAAACTTTCAGAGAATAGGTGTCTTAGTGCTAAATCGCTCCTAAACATTCTTGGGACCTTAATAAAATTTTGCCTTGGGCAGTTGTCTTTCTGTCTACATAATAGCAGTAATCTTAAAGTTGCTGTGTTACAGGGGAATTCAGCTGCACTCTAATAAGCTCTCCAGCACTTCCTCAATAGGAGCGTTATGTAAGATGTGCAACCATAATAGCAAATTGTAGAAGACAAGGCTAAAAATGGCCTTTGGACATCATCCTATACTGCTGCTGGGAGTCTGGACACTGCCAGTGTAAATGCTGAGCAGCTTCACCAGTTTAGAGATGCAGGTAGTGTAAATTTGTGTTAGTGCAAATCCATGAGTGTGGGTTTTTTCTTATATTCAAACAAGGTAGCTGGAAGGGGATGGATTGCAGTAATATCGTGTCTTAGTCATGAATATTAATATTGAAATAATTAAATCAGATGACTAGGAATTCTAGGACAGGGAGATATTTTGCATGTCATTGAATCTGCTCCCCAGTTAGCAAAGGGACACTTTCATAAACATATGGAGCTGTCAGTTAATTACAGGAGGGTTTAAAGTAGCCCTTGCACAGCTTTGTTTTTCATATTCCATTTATGGAAAGATTATTTAGATTTCATCGTGGGATGCTGGGTGTGGATTTGAATGACCAAAATCCAGTTTGATATGCAATTGTATTCCTGCCAGCACAGTGCAGGAAGAGCTGCAGAACAAACAACTTTCCTCACTGAACTTGAATATACCTTAACCAAACCTTCATTGCCATGTATCAAAATAACACTACACATAAAGTGCTAAATTCTTTACTGCGGTA
Source organism: Dryobates pubescens (assembly GCF_014839835.1). Taxonomy (NCBI): domain Eukaryota; kingdom Metazoa; phylum Chordata; class Aves; order Piciformes; family Picidae; genus Dryobates; species Dryobates pubescens. The sequence continues at coordinate 41,976,470 of NC_071614.1, forward strand.
AATTATTTTCAGTTTCCTTCATTTATATCTTAAGTGTTTAAAATACGCATATGGGGATGTGACAACTCTCCAGATTCTGGTGACCTCCTTTAGGAACCTGAATACCAAATAGAGCTGAGCCAGTGGAAGCAGAAAATGTTGACGTTAACAGAACTGAGGTGAGGTTTGCATTATCATGAAATTGTATTTTTCCATTTTCTAGCTTTGAGGATGTAAGGAGCTACTTCAGGGCAGCCTTTTGTCCAGTGTGGCCTCTTCCATCCTGGCTATAAGTTAATGGTGACAAATCAAGTCAAACAGTATTAACTGTTTTCACATAGTACCTTGAGCTTTCAAAGTGTTTTTGTCTTGGAGGATTTTGCTCTACTTCCCCTGAGATGTCTGCTTTGCTCATCTACTCTGTTACCACTTCTCTATGAAGTTAAAAGAGTTTACATTTTTCTTTTAACTTCCGTGGAGCAAGTAGCATCTTCTACATTGATGAATGAGTCCTTCAAAGTTAGTCAAAAGGAGGTCTGTGGAATCCCTATGCTCAGTTTCTGCAGGCAGCTATTATAATTTGGACTATTTATTTATTTATTTAAAAATACAGAAAAATGGAATTTTACTCATTGAGTGAAAGCACTTTTTGTGTATTACTTTCTCAATAGATATCAGTGCTAGAGGTGTTGCACCTCTTTCTTTTCTTTAACCTCAAGTACTCCTCTGGTCATTAGGTAAGATCCCTTTCCACTGCCCATATTCTACTTGCTACTCAAGCCTGCTTGAACAAGTAGAAGTGTAGGCTGAACCATTGAGTTTTTGCTTCCTGTGGGGTTCTAAGCAAACTGCTTTGCAGGGAGCTAATAGGTGGGTAGAGAACCTCAGTCTTTAAGAAGTTCTCTGGTGCAATCCCAGAGTTGCCTGTGAATTGTAACCCTCTAGTCTGCAGAAGAACAAACCCAGCAAAAAAGTGTTGGAATTTAATGTGACATCCTCAACCATTCTAAAATAACAGAGGATGATGTAGCTTGAAGAACTTTGAGAATTACTTCAGTGACTGAGATCAGGTGCAGTTACACAAGTGGATAAAGCTAAGGCATAGGTATGCCTTTGGCAACAATATGTCTGATAAAGCTTGGCATAACCCCCAAAATATCTATTAACTTCAAGAGTGTGGATGTCAAAAGAAAAAGTGATCAACTATGTAAATACTGATATTCTTTAATAACATGTAAGAGTGCTGGATTTGGAGGAAAGGCAGATTGCCATCAAATGTCCCCAAAAGCAAGATATTGCTGTCTCTAATAATTTAGAAAAAAATATATTGGTTTCCATTCTGGAGTGAAGTACCACACAGTGACTACATTTTCAATGATGCTAAGAGCACAAGTAGCTCATTTGGTAGCTCAGTTTGGGAAGGAAGATGGGAAGGAGCAGAAATAATATAACCAAAGGGCCCAAAGGTGATGAAACTGGTAGTTTGGCTGCTGCGGTGTCATGTCTCTGTGGTCAGATCTTATTTAGATGTAGGTCCAAATTAATTGTTTCTCTGTATTTATTTGAGTATGTGTTTGATCTCAACATAGTCAATAGTTTCTGAGCTATTGCTCAGACCATAGTAGTTGATGTATATCATGTTTAATACAGATGCTGCTTTTACCCTGGTTGTATTCTCTGCAGAGGAGGCTTGGTGGATTTGTGTTTGGAAGTTTATCTGTTAGCAGTCTATAACTCAAGTTTATGTTTGCAAATAAGGGAGGGCTTTGCTGTGTTACTTGCAGCTCTATGAAAAGGAGCAATGTGAGATAAATCTGTTTGGGGAGGGATAAAACACAAAACAGTTTTATGACTAGTGACATCAGTGAGAGCTCATCTTGTTTGTGTAAGTTATGTTTCAGAGGAGTTCATAGTATCACAGTATATTAGAGGTTGGTGCCTGACGCATTTTAGCATCTTATTAAATCCTTTATTATAAGACAGCAGTAATGTTATGGAAGTGATGCTAAGTTTCTGTACTGCTTTCCCTTTGGGAGACATTTGTTTCCAGCTCAGACAGTGAAGCTGAAGTATTTTTATCATCAGTTCATTCTGTTTCCATTTTAAATTGCTTAATTGTCTTGTGAAAATTAGCCTGGCATGACAATGGGAGTGATGTCAAGTAACTGTTTTCTGGATGGAATTTGAAGATTTGCTCTTTATTGGCCTCCAACCTGGTGAAGAATAGGTGCATCATCTAGGCCTTTTCACAAATACTTTGAAGATACATGTTTTTTTTGGTTGGTTGGTTTGGGCTGTGGTGTGGGTTTTAGGTTTTTCTTTTTTTTTAAGTTTTATAACTGCTTCACTTCATGTATTTTCAGTTCTTCTGTCTTTTATGTCCTTGACTGGCTTTTCTCCTTTAAGCTCATAGCATCACAGTATAAATATATTAACAGATACTGAAATATATATGCATCTAGTCTATGTGCCAAGAAGACTCACATAAATAAGGATTTGCTAGATCAAGCCTTTGGTAGATGACCTAATTTTCCATTCTAATCAGATTACAAAAGGAGATTTAAATAACTGTTTCACACTTTAGAAGGGTTAACAGACAAAGAATTCAGACCAAATCCTCAACTCATCTGAACTGGCATTGGGAAGTTGTGAACTGACAGTAGAGTGGTGTGATTTGAAGCAATAGAGATCTCAGCTCCGTACTCCCAACATGAAGAAACAAAACGGAGAGAGATGTTGCTAAGAACTACACATTGTATGAGGAGCTGGTAAATGGTAAACCAGGAAATTACAGAAAACTGAGTTGAACAGAAGGGAACTTGCATGAAGTGGGCTGGTGGGTACAGCTGGGAAGTTGGACTGGATCATTTAGTTGAGCCCAGGGCAACATAGCAGTGGACTTGTAACCAATTAATTTAGAGATGGCTAGTGCCAAAGAAAGCACTTACTTCAGTCTCCCTGAAAAGGTGACTCCACAGAAACTGCCTTACATAGAAAACAGAGAGAAGAGAGATGTTTGAAGCTGTTGCCTATGCTGATGGCTGTAACAATGAGGGAGCTCCTGCATCTCCTCCCAGAAGTGCTGATGCTGGGAAGGAAGCTGATTTGGTGGGAGGAACGCTGCTGTACATAAGTTAATTGAATAAGCTGTTCATCTTCTAAGTGCTCATCTGAGCTAGGCTTAGTGACTCTCCAGAGGTGCACCCATCACTAGCTATGAAAATCGTTATGCAGCAGAGCATGCAGAACCTCACATTACCTCTTTCCCTTTTATTGTACTATGCTACTTTGAAACCAGTGTCTTACTGTGTATTAATTATTTTTGACAAATTACTGTATGCTGCCTTCATTCATTACATGTAGTGTAGATTCCTGTGCACTATCTGTGCATGCATATTTTACCCTATTGCAATCTCATAAGAGCAGTAAGTGATACCTCATTTCCCATCACCTTTATTTTATGGACAGGCTGGCATGGTGATTAGGTTTCAGAGGAAACTACTGCACAAATTCATCTCTCAGTTTAAACCAATTGCCAGTGCAGCTTGACAGTACTGCCCTGATCGTCACAGATTCTATACCATTAATCATCAGAGAGATACTTTTACTAATTGCATGGTAGTATGAGTACAAATATGATACTGGAACTGACATTCAGTGTAGATCATTGAGTCGGGAGTGATTACGTGGTGAACTCCCATCTACACAGAAGGAGGTATGAGAGTCACAGCAGTGTTTTTGCACTGAGAAGATATGTTTAATGTTACAGTCATGTGCTACTTTCTCAGGGATATATTTCTCCTAGATAGAGGACTTTAATAGCAGAAACTCTGTGTGACCCAAAAATGTGTGATGATAATGGTCTTGGATGCTTTTAGGGATGGGTGATGGTTCTACTCTTCTTATGTTAAGTTCTTGGGAACAGAGCAGACTAGGAGGGACTCATATTCTCTGTAGTCAAGCAAATTATCTGATGAAGGTCAGTAAGGTTCCTTGTGAATAAAGTGGACTTGCTTTTTATCCAAGTCTATGTAGCAAAGCAGCATGTTCTAGTATGGTACTGCCCTGACAAGCATGGAGTGAGGAGTATGCGCTATGAGCAAGGCTATTGTGCCATTAGCCAGGCTCCAAACACTCTTGGGGCCCTGGGCTGACAGATTTGGTTTCCAGCACAGGCTCCAGCCATGACCACATGTGCCTAGCAGGAGCAGAGCTTGACCCTCTATTGTAGCAAACTGCTGTTTTCGCTGCGTGCAAGATCATGGCTTGTAGGAGGAAGCTGTATGTGTGCCACTAGACCTCTGCTGGAGTGTGTGGAAGAGCCTCTTTGATTGCATCTTCCTGAAAGAGACTGTGTTTTCTTTCTGAGTGTTTTAGTGGTGATTTGGTGTGGAAACACATTACTCTTGTTGAGTATTTCCAAAATGTTGTACAAGCTCGCAGCAGTCAGTGGATGGATTGGAAGAACTCAACTCTGTGTTGCCTTTCTGTAAAATAGTTTGTGTCTGGGAAGGGACCACCTTAATGTGCATCCATTTAGAATCAAAAGCACCAGGCACTTGGATTAATTCTAGTATTGGTGTTAATTGCACTACCTTTGAGAGGAGCAGAGCTGAATGCTTGTTGGGCATTTGAGAGAGGCAATCTGCTGTGAGTACACGTGAGAATGTGGCACAGGATCTAACATTAGTAAACACAAACCAATCTCTGTGGATAATATGAGTTTTTTTTCTTTTTGATTTTTAGAATCAACCTTGTCCTATGTTAGGCAGCTGGAGGCAAGAGTAAGACAGCTGGAGGAGGAAAATCGCATGCTGCCCCAGGTGGGTGACTTCTGTTGGTGGGAACAGGAGCCAGAAGCTAGACAGCAACACTCGAATCTTCATACTTGAGATAAAACCAGTATTAATTGTCATTTGACATTACTGCATCTAAACAGTCAGGCTGATTATTTGGATAATCAAATGCATTCACATCTGTTTGTTCATCTAGCTCATAATTGAGTGAAGTATTTGTTTAAGACTACAACAATGCTTTCATTAATTTTTCTTCTTTGCAGGTGTTGGTACCATGCCTAACAAAAATTCACTGGAAGCCATTACTAATAATTAATTAAAGGGTTCAAAGTTGCAGTGAACTGACTTTTTACAGTGTTTTTATTCCAAAAACTTCCTTGTTATCAAGTACTTTTTATAGTCACCCAAAATATTGTGCTCTAAAGATGCAAATGTTTTACATGATAATAATTGGATTATATTTTTTTGTGAGGTATACATTAGCTATGTAAAAGCAAAACTGAAAACATGTAGAATAAATAAGCAGATATGAAATTAAAGATTTTCCCAATATATGCTTATGGGAATGAAAAAAATTGAAGTTCATTGAGAACGAACCAAAGACACTTGTAATTGTTATATATACACATCTATAACAACACATATCTCTACTATATTGCATTAAGTAAGCCTTAGAAAAATTCATCAAGTCTCTAAATTAAGTTGCCCTCTGCAGTTGCATTTTATTTAAATCAGACACTGGTTTAAATGAAGACAGTGGTCTTCATGTAGGAAAGTGATTTTTATTGAACGTACAGTACTGCTGTTTGAATGTAAAATCCAAGATAGCAGTGAAATGTAGTAACAAGTAAAAGCCACCGGCTAAAAATTTATTCATTTGTGTAAGCCAAGATTAGCTAGAAGGTCTCAGCCCCAGGTTAACAATTTCATTTCTTAAGGCAGGTTTTAAGTAAAACATGATTTTTAAAATACCCCCCCCCCCCCCACACACACACCTATAATATGACAGTTGGAAGGGCCTCTCTATCTCTTGTTTAGCTCTTGACTTATTAGGTGATCTTGAGCAATTCATGTAACTTCTTTGTAGGCTAATGGTTTCATCTGGAAAGGAAGGACAGCAAGAATGGTTACATAACTGTCCACTAACATCTATACAGTCTTCAATAGTAAAGACAGAAGTTGATACTCAAGTGACAAAGACTGTAATTTTCTTGTCAAGCACAGTGTTGAGGGCAAATGTTAACAAACCTGCCTGAAAAAATATTGTTGTTTATCTTGGGTCTGGAACAAGACTAGAGGATAAATTGTGCAGAAATTTTTTTGTGGGCAAAATTTTTAGAAGTGGCCATGTACTTTATTTGGGGTTTGAGTTGAGTGACAGGGGTTTGAATTTCCTGGTGTATCTTATTCACCTTTCCTCCTGAAGAAAGTAATTTCCCGGGGAAGAGGAAGGAAATGGAGACATCAAGCTTATTCTGACTTTGCATTTGATTACCTTGGTATATTGTCTGCATGAGTTCATTTTGGGGATTTATAACTGTGAGTAACACCTTGAACATGCTATCAGTGGTGATCAGGCCCTGTCACAAAGACCAGGATGGAGGCTGGAAATACATAAGTTCGTGACACTGGCTTGATTCCATTTGATGGGAGGAATAGGATGTTGTTGGGTGTTACATGCTTTTGACAGAGCAACTGAAAATATACAATGAGCTCCACAACTGATGAAGATTTGTGATACAGCTCTTAGTCAGTTATAGTGTTGTGCCTTAAAATGTCACCACTGCTTCAGTACAAGAGTGCCATTTGCTTTTTGCTTTGCACCTCTTTAATGACAAACTGGATCATGGGAGTTTTGGGAGTAGCGGGGCTGCACTTGGTAGGAGAGGGGTGTTGACTTGCTCTCTTGAGTGTGATGCCTCTGCTATAGCGGTCAATGAGTCCTTTGCTTTCCTTTCTAAGGCTTTTTACACTCCTCCTACCATGCTTTTCTCCTCTTTCCTCTCTATCCTTTCTTTCCCCCTTTGCTGCTTATGTGTCACTCATGAAAGTGCAGTGGTGTGTTTGTTGACACCCTCTTCAGAAGATAAATCACTTCTTTCATCTGTCACTTAGGTGTGGTTCTTCTCCAATTTCTTTTGTTTTGCTTGTCTCACTCCACACATATTAGTTTCTTTCCCAAACCCTGCAGGCCTCTATTTTAAAGGTTTTATTAATATTTAGTGGCAAGAATATTTCCAGACCAAATGCTTTTAAGTGCTGCTATCACTGTTCAAATGGAATCTGGGTTTTAGTTCACTCTGCTGTACTGAAGGGTTTCTTTGTCAAGGGAAATGCAGTGCCACCACTGAGTCAATATTTTAGTTTGATCAGGTGATAGGAAAGGTATAAAAATGAGCAGATTCACTTAAGCCTGTTAATGTCTCTTCTGTACTGTACAGTGGGTCTGATGGTGATTAGTAGCACAGTAGTGGATTGAAGAGTTATGAGAAGCCACAGATGGGTATGTTTGCTGTGCTGGTGAGACCTGCAATTAGCTGCTCTTTCTTTTGTAGTTTTTCTTATTTTTCTTCCCTCAGATAACAGGTAAAAAGATAGGATCCAGAGCCTTTCAGTTTTGGACCACAAATAGTACTTTTGTGCAGGAAAGCAGATACTCTCCAAGATCTATGGCATGCAGCTGGCTTTTCTGTTGAGAATGCCAGACTCTGCCAGCTGTGCCTGAGAAAAGAAGTGTGCAGCTTGTGCTGGTGCTTCTCAAACTCTTGTGTAGGTAAGAGTGTGTTATGGCAGTGCTTAGAGGCAAAAGGATTTGAGTGAGAACATTCCTGTTTGGCTGGATGAGTTTCAGACCAGAGTCCTTCTGTGGGGCTGGGTCAGGAAAGCTCTGGTGCTACTGATGCCTTCTGCTGCCTCAAAATGAAGTGAAACTGAAATGAGTTTTGCTGCTAACATATAAACCCAAACCATGATAGTGCTCTAGCCAGAAGATGGTGTCAGTGCATATTGTAATGAAGATACTCAGCAATAATTAAAAAGATGTGTAGGGACCAAACTATGGATTCAGATGCCAGTTCCTGGGCTGTGACAGGTTTGTCAGTGAGTTACTTCAGCTAACAGAAAACAGGAATGTCCTCCCAGGCTTGATGTGGTATGTAACTACTCTCTGTGCCTTATGCTGGGGGAAGCAAGATCAGGATCTGGCATCCACATGTCAATTAACTGAAGAGATACCTGATTTTTTTTAGGAGTAGTGTTTCAAGTCTGGTAAGCTCAGCTGAAATGTTATGGAAATGCAGACATCTGTCACATAATGACAGAGATGCATTTGCAAAAGATACACTTGGCAAGCCACCCAATTTAAATTGTTTCAGTTTTATTTGTTTCATGGGAATAGGGAGCAAGAGGCCAAGATGGAGAATTGTCAGACATTTCCTCCTTCTCTTTGTCCTTGTAATTTAGCTTTACCTTTTAATGAAGGGGAAAGGAAGTATTGCCGGGATGCTGCTTTGTGAGCCAATAAACTGCACAGGTTGAAGGGGTCAGAGGCTGGCTACAGGGAACAGAGCTCCTGACTTCCACAGCGTGCAGCACAAAAGCCATGAGGCAGGTGTGGTGCAGGGCTGAACTTCAGCCCTTCTGCTCCCTCTCAGGTGGGCTTTTCTGCCTCCATTTCCTCATTCTTTCTTTTACAAGTGTATTGTTCCTTTTCCATCTCTTTTTGTTGCTTCTCTTTCAATCTCACTGTCGCTTCAGGCAATTTTTTGCATTCCTGCTTGCCTTTTCCAGTCCTGGTAAGTGTGAAATGGCAGGCATGACCCTTAGGCACACACTAGTTTATTTTTAAACACTTCCAACACTTTCCATTTCCTTCATTCTTCCCTCTTCTGTTAAATTATCACATTTTATTTAAACTCATTTACATAGCTTTCAAAAACCTTTTTTTTTTTTTTTTTCCTGAGATCTGCACTTTTTATTTTCCCTCTGCATGGCATGGTTTTAGTTATAAATTTAATTATAGGATGGGAACTGTTTGATTAGAATTTTTATTTTGTACAACCTGTGTCACTCACAGTCCAGTAATGTTTATATCCTGCCTTCCATAGCATGTAGAAGAATAGAGTGGGAATCCTTCAAACAGAATGTAATTAAACCCCATTGAACATGCCTATGTTACCTAATCATGTAAGCAAATATTTGCTGAAATTAAACCAACAGCATCCACCCACCCAGTTATTTTATATGTTCTCATCCTGGATTTAAATTAATAGGTTATTAATGAGGTAACTTAGGTTTACAACAAGCTGAGGTTCTGCTCAGTCTTTTGTCTCAGAGTGTCCTAAGGCAAGACCTTATGAGCTTGATGTACATAGGATGTGAAGTGGGTTTTACCTGCCTCAGACAGTGAGCTTTCTGCAGCATTATAATCCACACAAGATACAAATTCAAGTGTACCAAAAGAGCAGCAATTCAGAGAGGACAGCTTTGGGTTTGGTGGTTGGTTTTGGGTTTGTTTTTTTTGTTTTCCTCTCCCCAGTGTAATTTCTGAAAGTGTTAAGTTACTTTGTATTCAAGAATTTCTATCAGAGTACACTTAATTTTCTAGGTTTTAGATAGTGGTGGTGTTCCAGGATTTGGAGGTGCTGCAGCCCAGGGCCCTTTTTATCTTACAGGTTCATTAGCAAAAGAGGCATATGAAGGGTCTACTGAAAATGGTTGTTTCTGAAGGTGTGTAACAAGCAATGGTTTTGACCATCGATCAAATATGCCGAGTGTGTTTCAAGTATGCTATGGTGATTTCAGCAGCAGTATGTAGGGATTGCTGCTGAGGTCTTTGAAAACAGGAATTGTAGCAGCAGCTGCAGCATTTTAAAATTGTGTGTTTTAATGGACAGAAATATTTCCTGAAAAATTGGTGCAGTTGTTTAATGTGTTATTAATCCAGCAGTGCAACACAGTGAAGTTTAATGCTGCTTTTCCTTTCTCCTGCCTGTTTGAAACAAGGTGACAAAACCAGACTATGTTTTCTTGAAGCTACTGGGAAAATTGAGGGCTGGGGAAATCAGAAGACAGCTTTGAAAATCAGATAGTGATTGAACTGGCATGGCAGTTGCCCAGCAGGAAGGATACAGTCCCCAGTAAACCACTTGCCTCTGGGATAAAAGGCTGCTAGAGAGTGAGGTCCTGTGCATTTGCTGAGTTTGGTCTCCGATGGCAAGCGAACAGAGCAGTGCCCAGTGGACAGGAAAATCATGTTCTCTCAGAAGCTTTGGTGAGGTGACAGCAAGCATCCTTGGGGCAGAGATGGACTCTTGTTTTTCCCTTCTCAGCTATTCCTGTGTCCCGCAGGGAACTGGTGCATCAGGCAGCGAGCGGCATGCTTTCTCCAAAGGGACTGGCAGACAAACTGCCCCCGACTTCAGCTGTTCTATGTACTTTGCACTACAGTGGCTTTCATTCATGACTATCCTTATCAGCAATATTGATTGAAAAACTAATATTTTCTACTGGCTCAAGTAGAAAGGCACGTGATCAGTTCTGTCAATTACAGAATACTCTTACACAGGGGTCTTTATTCTCTCTATGACCAGGGAACAGTACAGGATTTGCCTCTGGCACTATAGGATAATGGTCTAAGTGTCCTTAACATTTTGCAGTCAGTGGAAGGGAGATGCTGAATTTCCATTCATCTAATTTTTTGTTATGTGATACTAGGGAGTTGAGTCATATTTCCTATTCTTTCTATTCCCTAGAGTTGCTTGTTGGCATTAGATATTTTGTAGATGTACTTTCAACAGAAGATAGACCTGCAGTTAGTGACTGCACACTCTTATGGTTGTGGTGAAATGTATATAGGATATTAAGTGGGTTTTACCTGCTTCAGAGAGTGAGCTTTCTGCAGCAGTATAATCCACACAGAATACATGCTATACTCAGAGGAGGCAATATGCAAACCGTCCTGTTGCTTGGGCACAAGGACTGGGAAGAGGCAGTAGGGAAGGTTGGCAGCATAGGATGAGCAAAAAAGTAATTTATTTCTCAGATGTTGATATTGTGCAGCACTGTTTGTTCAAAATTACTCAAGATCATTAAAGTTATTATAAATTTAAGCACTAGGGAGCCATCAATTTAATCTTTTCTGTTTGATTTGGTCCAATTCCCCAGCTTTGTTCCTGGAAAATAAATTAAAACATCTGTCCAAAATGTGGGGATATATGGAATGCCTACTTTGGGTGGCTGAATGTGAATGCAAGTTCTGTGTGTGGAGCTAGGTAAGAGGAGGAAGGGAACAGGCTTTTGCTTTTGTGCTTGTGCTTAAGATCCTGCACAGGATCTAGTTGTAATATGAGTTGAACAGTGGCAAAGAAGGACTGAGTGCAAGGAAACTCAGGTCAAGTTTTGGTGGAAGGTTGAACATTGCCATGCTCCCCACTGGCAAGCAGCAGCTGTGAAGGTAGATCTGAAAAACATACTATTCTAGTCTCCTGAGGCACCTTGTTTTCAGCCACTGCCACTTTGACGAAGTGCCTTTTCCTCTTGTTTTCCTTTACTGCCTCCTGAATGCAAACTTGTAATGCAATTGGAAGTGCTCACAGGACTTGCCGAGGAGCAGGAGACACGTGTTCAGGCTGGTCCCATCCCCATCATCCACTAACATAAACTTCCTTCATAGTGGCCTTACCAGAGACAAGAAGTCCCTGAGCTGGAGGATGGGGCTTCAGGGCTGCAAAACCTGCCTTATTTTTTGAGAAAAGCTATGTCTCTTATCATGGAGAGATGGAGGAGGCAGAAGGATGTCTGTGGGGGAATTACCAATTTTTAGTCTCCTGCAGGTCTGTGTTGAGAATGCTGTCTGCTTAAAGTGGTGTGATCACAATAAATTTCTTATTCTCATGAAGTGACAAACATGTGCTGCGTATGGCACAGAGGAGGCTGTGGAGGGCAGCCACCTGGAGGAAGGCCTGCATTCTGACAGTGGCACAATTCACAATTCACAGGACTTTCAGATTTTCTCATATTCAGGAGGATTTAATTGCACAATCTGTACTAATCTTCCCAGCCTCTTTATAGCAGTATTTGTATTTACCATTCAAAACTGATCAAAATCTTTGCTGGCCCTGAAGTCAGAATACTCTGACTTACAAAAATTCAAAAGTGACCGAGGGAGTTTATCCTAAACCAGAATTGCTCCAATCTGCTTTACTACCCCTTCCTTTTTCATTTCCTTTCCCAAAGTATAGCAGTAAGTCTGTCCAGTCACTAACAGACCTATAAATCCTTCAGAAAGGAAAATAAGTCCGAACCTACCTCCACACCTCACAGCAAATTGGTAATAGTCATTGTTGTGGAAAACCTTTAGGATGATACACTGCATGCTGCCCTCAGTGTGTGCTGGATTTGCCAGTGTAGTTATGAGACCAATTAGTGCCCACTGTTGTGGTCCACACTAGGTTTTATATTCATATTCAAGGTACCTTTTTTGTGGGCTTAGTATATGCAGCATTCCTTCCCCCCTCCCCCCCCCCCCCCCCATTTTCAGGGTGTTTTGGAATATGTGAGGATCAGTCCTGCAGATGATTTCTGGGATTGAGTCTAACATATTGTGTATTATGCAGGTTATCTTTGTGATGTGCCCCTTTGACACTGCTGGTTACAAAAGCCTGGGTATATCCTGGTGAAGTCACATACAGCATACCAACTTAATTTGGACTGTGGTACTTATTAAACATTTTCAGACAGACTAGGTCTGTGAAGTTCAGCCTTACGTCATCTCTCTCTGCCCTTTTCCTCCCATACCTACCTTCATCTTTCCTGTCATGTACATTATAGACACCCCTAAAAAGACTGCAAAGTGCTATGTACGTGCTCAGCAGGGGCAGTGCTTCTGATCAGAGGCTCCTTCCACTGTCATCATTTTCCCTTCAGAAATGCATTCCCTACACATTCCATCAGGAATTGCTGCTGCATTATTTCTTAATGTTTCTTGAATGTTCCTTACTTGGTGAAGTAGAAGTTAGTATAAAGTTATTCTTTATATTTCACAGGATTTTTTTACAAAACCCACAAAATTCTGCATGAAGAATGACAGTAGAGAGTGGGTCAAGTTGAAAGCACCTCGGAAGCATCTACTTGGGCTGTCTTTATCGCTGCAGCTATCATATTGCTGTCCACGAATGCAGCAGGGGTATTTTTAGCACTCCTCCAAAGCAGGCTGCTTGCTCAGGTTACCTTGGCACTGCAGTCACTCCAGGAGATGCTTTATGTACTGCAAAGTTTGAGGTTATTGAGCTGTAAGAAGTTAGGGAGCTTGCGTTTGTTTGGCAGTGTCCTGAAGAACCCTTCCAGGTGTTCAGTGGAAGGAAAAAGCCCCTGAGGTTGTCACTGTTGGGTATAAATTGACATTTCATAGGCAAGCAGGGGAACACGCCCTTGCCGTGGAGCAGTCAGGGGCAGGGAAGGTGTGAGCTAGCTGCTTGGAGGTGTTGGCTCCTTCCCTGGCTGGCTGTGGCTAAGCTTGTCTTGCAAACCTTGCAACAGTGTTTAGAAATGTGAGTTTTGTTGACGGAACAACCTCCAGAATTACTGGTATAAAATTAGACGTTCTCAAAACCTTCCTCTGGAGTTGAAATCATCTCTCTGAACCTCACGGCAGTTTTGTAAGGCAGTGTACCTACACAGGAAATTTTTTTGCTATGTCCTGATTTTCCAGAGAGACACACTTGAGGGCCAGTGACACTCAACAGTCGCACTTGAGCTGCCTCAAGTGGATCTTGGTTACTGTGCTACACAAAGATGGGGAACTTCAGAGTAAAACACACCTTCAGTGCTTCTCAGCCTCTTTAAAAAGAACAAGAAATAATTGACATTTGTTTTAAATAGCTGCCAACCCTTTTCTTTATTAAATAGTTTTTAATTTTTTGCGAAGGATCCCATTAGGATGCCAGGAGGGGCGGAGGGGAGTTACTGCTCTGCAAACGAGCCAGCTAGCATCAGTGGACATGGCTCAGCCTCTCAGCAGTCTGACTCAGTGGTAAATGCTCTGAAGGTAATGCTGCTCTGGTGCAGTCCATGCAAAACATCATGTCTGTTACTCAACACATGTTGTATCGTCCCAAGCAACATTCCTGTGGGCACCACTGGGATGTTGCTGTCATGAGTGGGATTGTTTTTCTGTGTGTCACTCATTGCATCTGTGGACTGTGTGTTTCTTGGAGCAGGGATCTGGCCCTTACAGTGGGGATGATGCCAGCGGTAGCTGCTCTTCAAATCAATTATACATTTATTTTTTTAAGCTGAAAGTGGTGCTTTTCTGAATAAGGAAGTCTTTATGCTTCATCTAGGATGCATATTTGTTCCCCGGTGGAATATAATGGATTCCTGTAACCCATGCAGAAAGAAACACTTTAATGCAACAATAAAGCAAATGTGCATACTAAAAATATCAGAACTTTGGGCTGAAGACCATGAATCATGTTCCCAAGATCAGTATTGAAACTTCTTTGAGAGCAGATATGATTTCCTCTGAGGTCAGGGTCGGATTGCAAAGACCTCTGGTGCATTGATAAGCAGCCATTGACATAAGCAATTAGAGGGGTAAATTTGCAAGTTCTTACCTATGCTAACAGTGAAACTGTGGCAATTAATGGCACTCAAAAAGCTGTTACAAGATGCAGTGGTTTATCAAATGATCTGAATCAACAAGTGTGGCTGAGTTTGCTGTCCCACTGAAGTATGGGTGTCAAGCTGTGTTTGTGCTTCTCTGGAAAGCATTGAAGACTGATGGTGACCCGAGCAGAGAGCAGGGACTCTGTGTTTCTTTGACATGATTATTTTTCTGCTGCTTTGTGCACATCTTCTCTCCTGTACTCCATTCACTAACTAAACTGCCTTAATATTAATTTGGTTAAATGAGTGTTATTCCCCACCTCTACAGGTGTTGCAGGGACGTGCTGGTTACTTGCAGGGAGTATGTTTGGACTCCTTCAGAGGAGAAATAGAAAGACTTTTGTAGACATTTGCTTGGGTTTTGAGCTTTGTGGAAATGCACAGTAAGAGCTCAGTAGTCCTGTGACCTGCCTGGACATCTCAGGTTATGCACAAGGTGATTATCTTCTACGTGGTTGGGTGGCGTTGACTTATCCTCCATGAAGCCTGTGGAGATAGGTTTATGCAAGTGAACTGTACACAAATAACAGCAATCAAATCCCTTCCTGGTAACATAAAACCTGTTTGCATTGCTTCACTGCTGCCACCTTGGCATTTGAAGCAGGGAAGGCTTGAGCCCATCTCCATGTGCATGCAATTGCAGGTCCCTTCTGTAATGGCCACCCCTGACCACATCCTCATCAAAAGCACTCTGCCTGTGTGTATGCTGGCCTCACCCTTGTACGGGAGAAATATAGTGAACCTTTGTTCCTGGCTGCTGAGGAGCACCAGTGCTCAAGGTCCTGTGTGATTCTTCCATGTATTTCACCTCCTGCTGCCTACCTATGCTAGGTAATTGTGTGAAGAGATCATGGGTAATTATATTTTTTTTAAAAGATTTTGTAGTTCTTCTAAAGTACCCATTGGAAAAGACACTTCCCTGAATGGAGCATTTAACTGGTTGAAATATTTGAGCTGGTTGGTGTAAATGAAATATTTGAACAATGTCTGATACTTCGGTTGCTGGAATGGATTGATAAGAGATATACAGAATTTAGTTCAATACGCTGTGAAAGCTCAGCATTTAGTTTGCTAGGAGGCATTGCAGTAGGCAGAAATAGATATAAATGATGCTTTCATACTTGAAATGGGAAGTGAGCTCTTAGGTAGCAGGCTGCCCAGCCTTCCCCAGCTCCCAGCCAGGGAGGAGACCCTGCTGTTTCCCACAGTGAAGTGTATGGGTTTGATCCTGCCTTTTTGGGGAATGCAGAGCTCCCACTTGCATCATTTAGCAGAATCACATTCAGGAGGAAGAACAAGCCAAAGAAGGAGCCTGCTTTTCTTCACAGATTTGGTTTGGAATTCCTGCAAAAAAGGAACAGACTTTGTAACAAACCCTCATTATTAGTGCAATCTCCTGCACAGCAAGGAATCTGAGGAGCAGGAATGTATTTTGAAGAGACAGATCATAAGAAAACAGAGGAAGGTCACTCCTAAAAATAGGGCTGTGTTTTTCCTAAATAATGGGGAAATGAAAAGAACCCACAAAACCAAATTGCCTGTGAATCAGTGGTGAAGACAGTGGTGAAAGACAGAGCAGAAGTCTGCCATGAGGTTGCTCTGAGAAAGGTTCTTCCATGACCTGACCTGTCATATGGGGTGGCTGAAAGAAGGAATTGCAC
Source organism: Dryobates pubescens (assembly GCF_014839835.1). Lineage (NCBI taxonomy): Eukaryota > Metazoa > Chordata > Aves > Piciformes > Picidae > Dryobates > Dryobates pubescens. Next base: position 41,992,572 of record NC_071614.1, read on the forward strand.
TGTGTGTCTCCCCTTGGTGATTCTCCCCACCCTGCCATCAATTAGGGGATAATTCCCCATGTGCAAGTGGTGTCACTAGGGTTATCTAAACAGTTATTTCCAATAGCAGGGTGGGTTTGCTTTGCAGACCAGGGTTTGTATTTATGAAATAATGATCATTATCTAGTCTGACTGCCTGCTTACCCAAGGACACAGGCTTGCCTGCAAAACTTGCACTGAGTTTTTCTGTCCTGAGTTCAGTGTCACCTACTGGAAGCTCCACAGTGCTCTCTACTAATTAAAATGAGGTGTGTTTTAATCGAAGACAAAGTCTGAGGGTAAGTATAGGAGTTGCTGCAGCAAAGTGAGTGTTCCGTGGTACCCAGGAGGTCAGGCAAGAAAATTTAATGTTCCCTCCTGCCCTGAAATCTGGAGCACTGTGATCAATTTAATTAGCCTTAAATGCAATTGGTCAGTTATATATGTATGCCCATAAACATACTACTACTATTCTTTGTGGATGCAAAACAAATCTGTTAAATAAATATGCTTTTTATATATATATATATGTATATATTTTAATACTCTTGTCTTGGAAGCTTAGGAAAATATAAATCATCAGGCTATTAAAGACTCTTACTCTTAAAGGCTCTTGCCACTACCTTAGTGAGATAGAAAAAGCTGTGGCTGGAGAAATGTGCAATGTAAATTTAAGGTGTTTAATTTTGTACTCCCTGTTGAGCCTGGAAACACCTGCAAAGATGCAAAGTATTTTTTGTTTAAATGCTGACAATATGCCCTTGAAGATTTTCTATGAGAATTAAGTCAATTATTGTTTCTGTAATACAATTACTCTTCTATTACGAACATTATAATTTTAACATTGGTTAGTATTGATCAGAAAAATCTATGTGTGATAATATATCTGGACGAAATACTGTATGACTCAGCCGACCCAAATGTATCCTTCAGAAGAGGAAACTTTGGCAAGTATGAAGTCTGGTAGCCTCAGTTTCCCTAGCTGTACAATGACACTGTATTTTCCTGCCTGTACTATTCCTTTGCAGTTTATGGATAAGGTAGCAGTTTCTAACTAATACATATTTAATAGTAATTCATAAAAGTTGCCGTGATGCAAGTAATTCCACTTCTAAAATGCTAATATACTAAATTTGACATTATCAATTCCAACTATACAGTTGTATGCTGCTTTTTTCTTTTTGTTCCCATTCAAAGCTCTTTTGTTTGCTAGCATTGAAATTCTGCCTTTTCTTCTGTCTTTTATAATCTCTGTCTGATTTCACGATTGATGTATTATTATACTTTTAAAATAGCCGATTATTTCCTTTCTGGTTTTATTTTTTTCTTACATTCATCTAATCCATGTTGAAAGTGCAGTGGATTTGTGATAATTACAAGGTTTCTTTTCTTTTGCATTTTCGTTGCAGTCCTTCCAGTTTGTAGTTCACAGCTTTGGTGCAGCTTTATGTGCTGTGGGTGTTTTACATGAAACTTTTGACGTGGCGTTGTTTTGCCTGTGGAATGATGACAAGTTTCATTTTGGGTTCTGTAATTTTGATATATAATCTTGATACTGAAATGCATTTTGGATGTATAAGTCATATTGTAGGAGTTTTATGGTGTTGTATGATCATGTCGATATTTTATTAAGGTAACAGATAGGGGAGTTCTCTTCTCAGGATGTATATACGATATTGGTACCACCTCATCAATACATTTGGGAATGGTTTTGCTTTCTATTCATACACTTGTGTTGTCTAAGGAGAATGTAGCAGCAGAATTAGAAGTAGTTTATCATGTAATTACTGAATATGGAGGTAATTTCAAAGCACGGGAATCTTCGGATTAAATCTGGAGTGGTTTCTTCTTGAATTTCCTCAGGCTCTCAGTAAGTTTTCTTCACAGGGCTGCAGCACACTCAATTGAGCTGGGAGCCAAAAGGAAAATGGGATATGTCATATGGGATTGATGGAATGGCTGGGCAAGAGGGGGTCAAGGAGCCCAGAGATCACAGTTATTTCATGCCACATATGAAGGACTATGGGCCTTGAATACTGCCACAGCTGTCTGGTGACGTAGCTGCTCTTGTGGGGTGCAGGTTTTTGCTTGCCTCCCAGCGGGAGGATTTCTCCATCCTTTCACTCTGGTGTGTTGGAATTGAGCTTGAAGTGAATCATTATGACTGTACCGTGAACCTCATAGCTGTCCTTTATTCAGTCAAGATTACCACTGAAATTTTGAGTGGAGTTTTTGATACTGGGCTTTTTGCTCTGTTGTAACTATTTAAAACATGTTTGGGAATGCGCAGTACTTCCATTATTAGTGCTGCTTGAACTACTATTAGTCCATGTTGAACTACTGAACTGAGAAGAAAACAACCTTACATGCAAATACAAAATACATATACAATGCAGAAGACCAAAAATAAGTGCATTGAAGGCAGCAATATGTACAGCTATGTTTGTGCAAAGAACTGTACATATGCCAGCAGAAAAAGAGAGTCTGGTGATAAATCTGCAGAAATTTAGCCTATATCATCCTGTGTTTCTGAAAAGGAGGTAAATCAGATTATTGTCATGCCTTTCCTGAAAAGGAGGCAAATAAAGTTATTGTGATGCCTTCAAGATCCAGGTATCTATTGTACTGTATCCACAAGCAAAAGTGGTTGCTGATAAAGATTTATCCACCCATAAAAATGACAAGAGTATTCCTTTTGACTGCACTTTGTCAATTCTACTTAGCATCTCAGCTTTCCAGGCCTGTCTCATGTGTGTTTGTGCCTTTCAAGTAACCAAGGGTCATTTGTTCAGCTGGAAATAAAGGACTTTGAATGTGTCACCTTTTAGTTTGTTATTGTGTCAGCAGTAGCTGCTTTGTAAATATTGTCTAATGTTTATTGATTCAAAAAATTGTTGTAAGGCATCTATATATGTACAATAATGCCTTCTCACAAAAGCTATTCAAGAGGCTTTTATTTTTGCTAATATAAAGCTAGGTAAATCAGCTACCAAATGTTGGAAAGAAATGCCTGTCTCATCAAATCCAGCCTTCTGGAGAGGTTTCACTGAAAACACGTTTTCATGCTTTCACTATAGCATAGTGTTTCACAATACAGAAAACAGTTTTTCTATGTTCTGATTTCAGGCTGCAAGACTCTGGTCACATGGAAAGTTTGCAGAGTTTGGCTTATATCCAACCATTAGTATTGAAGAGAGTTTCCTTTAAAGGATGTTAATTTGTTTGTCCCAGGTAGTAAGGCTGTAGTTGTATTACTTCAAATCTTGGAGCATTGCAGTTTTTCATTCCTATACTTAGGTTGTTTTCAGCAAAGGCTCAGAGCTCCTGTGTTATTTTTCCATCTCTTGCAAAAAGTATCTGTAGAACCTTTGTTCACCAGCTGTAGGAACTGTCTTTTCAGGATGTTGACTTCCCAGCTGCTTTGTATTGATTCAGTTCCAGCTAATGCAATATGTGTTCATTCCTGGGCTTTAACACTGTTAAAATGCAAATAATAAATAATGACAGTGGAAAATGTTTTTTTTTTATCTTTCTTGATAGTTGTATCCCGGTTAGTCCAGAGATTATGAGTGGTTTAGTAGCAGTTAAACTTTAGCTGGTTTCTACTTGATTATTATTAAACAGAAATAATCTTAAATTGCAATATACAGTATGGTGGTAATGGCCAGTCTTGTTTCTGGTGGCCCCACCTGGTGATACAACACAAGCTACCGATTCTTCTTCTTATCATTGTCAATCTTTATATAAATTATTGTAAAACACTTACCCAGGCTGTTTGGGGTATAACTTCTCTGCATTTGTAATTCCATACTTTGTAACATGGATGTAATGCAGTCATGAGTGGGAGTAAATCTGAGTGTGAGGAAGGACACCTTTATAATGTGTAGTCTACACTGAGAAAAAAACTGCTAACTTCTACTAAATTGCAGATTTCACCTTGGTTGAACAAAACACACAGGAATGTATAGAACAGTGTCTCCATGTACAATTCTTCTCACCTCAAGGAAGAACAAATGAAATAAACTCTTTTAAAGCCTTGCTTGATTTTAAGAGAACAAGTAAATTCTTTGAAAAAGAAGAGAACTGCTTTGTGCTTTTTAATCTGGAAATGTTTAGACTTCTCTGGACTGAGCTTCATTCTTCTGAATCGTGTTCTGCAAGAGATGTGGTTTGGAAAGTAGTTGAATGAAGCTTCAGCTGAGGCCTGTAAATGCCCTTAGTCTTGTATCTGAAGCATAAAATATCCTAGTGATGCACGTGCTAGTTCATTTGTCTCTGTTTTTAATCATTTTTCCTAGAAGCATGTGCTTTCTGTGTCAGAAGGAATGCTGTATCCGTTTAGAAATGTTCTCTTCTGTTGTGTGTCCCTCCTGTTTGTCCTTACCTGTGCTGCATGATCTGTGTAATGAATGCGTGGCATTGCCAGATGCATGACTATATGAAATCCAGTACATCTTAACTGGTGATAATGAGATCTTTTTCCATCCTTCCATTTAGGTTGTGTGGAGGAAACTTGGAGATGCTGCCGGATCGTGCCCTGGAATTAGACAACATTTGTCAGGAAATCAGTATAAAGGACCTATGTAAAAGGGCCTGAGCAAGTCTCTCTGAAGAGAAAGAATTTGAACTGCTGATGAGAGACAAAGAACTGACTGTGTCCACAGCAACTTCCCAGTTGATGGCAAGGTGTCTGTTTGCACTACAGAAGACTTTGTTGGGAACTAGTAGAGATTCTGCACAAAGGTCTTTAGGAGGAGCCATGTTGTCAGGGTCCCCCGAATACTGCTGATCTGGTGTACTGGCTACTGAAGCGCTGCCACTGCATCATCATTCCAACACACCTCATTTAGAAGCACTGAGGGATTTCCATCCTGACTAAAAAGATAATTGGGAATCTTCAGGAGTTACATGAAATAAGTTTCATTTTGATCAGTTACAGTGAATCTCAAGTAAGTCTGAAGGAATTTTTCACTGGATTTGTTGGAGGTTTTTCACCAGGCTGGAGAGACGCTGATAAACTGTGCCTTTGGTCTCTGCAGTTTCGAGAAAGCCACTCGTTAGTAGCTCACATTTCAGTCTGTAAAATACTGGTTAATGGTGCTTAGGCGATTTCCAGATTATCTTTTCGCTTTAGTAGAATACCTGCCTTTGGAGGTGCTCAAAGATTATACAGTCTCCTATCCAGCCAGTAGTGTAGCATAACTACAGTCCTTGTAGTGAAACACAATTTCTTTCTAAATGAAAGTAAAGATAACTCTTTTCGATTCACTTTGCACGTCTTCTGAAGATGTGTACGATGTTCACAGCCCTCTCATGAACAGAGCACTTAGATGTCACTATCACAGGTCTCAAGTTAGAATTTCCATCAGAGTTTTGTTTAGAAGAGTATTTTCCAATTATCAGGACATTACTTTCTACTGTTTAATTTAGAGACATGCTGGTTTATTTAACAGAAATCTATAAGGATCTAAAAGACTGCAGTGCATTATAAAAAAGCTTGCCACTGTAGCATTCTTTCAAAGAAGAAGGTTTTATTATACTCAGAACGTGTATTTCATTATTCTGGGACAGAAAGCTCTTGTTCAGATTGCCTGAGATTTGACCAGACAGCGCCCTAGATGTGCTTAGTTTATTTTTATCTATATGTATGATACTAGTTGTGTGTATTGAATTGCAATGATAGGTATTTTGTGTATCTCTAAAAGAAATGATAGTTTCATGTATGAATGTGCAACAGGCTTGTGAATGAATGCTGTTGCTTAACTTTTTACCTTTAGCTAAAAATCAAGAGGACTAATAAAAGTTTGGAAAGAAAAATAGGAATGCAACAATTCCTGGGTTCTGGTTTGTTCTTGGTTACTAAGATTTGAGCCAAAGTTTTCTCTGAGCTTGCAACATGCTGTATTCATGGGCTATTTGCAGTGGAATGTAGCTTGGTTGCTGTACAATCTTTCGTTATATAGAAGTATGATGTAAATCTGCTAAGTGTCTTCAGAAAAAGTGTGTTAAGTTGCAGCAGCAGTTATATTGTTTTCTGCTGTTATTTTGACTTGGTATCTTCCAATATAAGGCCTCTGATCCAGCATTGCTTTCTCAGGCAAAAACTCCAGTTCACTTTGTCTCTTTGAGTTGGAAATGCAGAATCTGGCCTTCCTTCTGGAATGCTGCACTCTGGCATAATTTCTTAGCTATAACCCAGACAGTTGTCTGCTATTTTACATGTTGTTTTCTCTCATCATATTGTTTGCCTAGTTAAACTTCAATTGTTATATTCCTATCTATCTATATAAATGTATGAAAAGCTGTAAAACATGTACTTGTGCCTGCAATATGTATGTGCAAGGCTAATTTGAGGGACACCGGTCTTTTGACAGTACACTTGTGTAAATTTTGATACTGTATTAAAACTATTTTTTTACAGTTCTGCATACAAGATTGGGTATCAGGTGTCTGTGTTCATCTTAATAACGGTAATAAATTATAACATCTCTCCCTTGTTTGCTTTCCTTTAATGGCCGAAGCCATGAGCTGCTTGAGCTTGCACGCATTTTGTTTTGAAGTTGCTGTTTGAAATGTTCCCTGCTTGGTGGAGAAACTAGCTGAGGTTGTGGGAGTTTGTTTGCTTTCTCTCCAGGTGTCATTAAAATGCTCAAACAGGTGGATTTTATTGTCTTTTATGCTGAATGAGGCAGCTCCAGTTTGGCACCAGCTGTGTGCCCCAGGTGTGACATGTTATGTCCTCAACTGTGCTGGGGCACCTGTGTGGGGCTCTTCCTCTTCCCTTTTAGCATCGTGCAGCTTTGAAGCAAGAGGCATGGAGCTTTTGGAGCCATTTTGCTCAGGTAAGCGATGCAGAGATGTTCATGGTGCTGGGGGAGGCTGGTTGTGTCCTGCTGTGTGGTGGTGACTTCCTGTCCCCAGCTGGGTCTGGCCTTCCTTGTGGGCTGCTTGTGTCAAGGGAAAGTGCAGCAGAAGGCTGCCTTGCTGGCTGTGCCAGTGAGCAGAAAACTTGCACTAATTTTTCTGGGAAAAAACCACTTAGTGCTATCAGTGTCTTGAAACTAATAAATCCTTTGGGGGCTCCTAAAATACAGCTTATTAAGAGGAGAAAAGTGGACATTGTGTGCAGAAGAGGCTCAGAGCTCATGAGGGGTCCTGTAGCCTGCTGATATATCTCAGTGCTAATGAATCAAATTTGCTGTGGTAGTGATGGACCTTCATCTCATCTGTCTTGCTCTCTGCCCACATGGTTAGGTGTTTTTCAGCAAACTGTAATTGCACCAAGTGTCATGGATTTCTCATTCAGTTGGTTTAGTTTTAGCATAATTCTTCTTTGGCTGAAAATCTGTACATGTTGTTATGGGGCTGTCCCAAGCGTCTGAGCTGACTATGAACGAGCTCTAAAATTCACTGTCTGAGTGAATTTTAAGTAGCACTTGGGCAGCAGATGTAGTCAGTGGATATTACATTCTAGGGTGAAGAAAAGCTGCTTTGCTGAAGGGTCAGAAGGTATAGAGTGGCAGTTTGCTTTTCAGCAAGTGCATGGTTTCAGCAGAGCCTGCTCCCCAAAGGTTGCAGTTGATGGACATGTTTTTGAGCATGGCACAAAGCCAGCATGCCCTTTTTAACATTTTGAGCAGAGCCAGCCCAAACAGCCTCAGTAGCATGGGGATGACACCTGGCCCCATGCTCCTTTATGCTGCCTGACCTTCTCAAACACCACGCCCTCTTGAGTTTCTGTTGGGTACCCCCTCAACAGACATCACTCTTGCCAGGACACTCGTGTGTTTAATTCTTTATTCATTTCTGAAGTAAGTCCCAGGGTGATGCGAATTCTTTATACTGATCTCACCAGTTTGATACAGAAAAAAAGGAGGGGAATAATCTTGATGAGATTTCCCTTTATTGTGAATTCCTGCAGGACAGACTAGCAAATGCAGCTGCCAGATATATGATACAGCTTCACACTTGTGTTTTCCAGGCTTAAGTGAACCATGAACACAAGGATCCCAGCAATGAACATTTCCAAGCTGTCAACTAGCTCTGCAACTCTGCTTATCTAAAAATCTGAAGGTAAGAACAGCTGACTTGATAGCAGCTCTGCCTGGGTTTAATAGATACAGGTTCTACATTATGTAATCAAACAGGCATTTGCTGGTTGTGGTGCTTTCTAGTACAAGCAGTCAGGCCCCAGGCTGGCAAGTCGCTGCTGATACATGCAATATTGGGAATGAAAAATTGCAAAAGGAAGAGAGAGAAAGTAATCTTTTTGCTAGCAATGACTTTTCTTCTGTTTTAATTTTTTTTTTTAATTAAAAAAAGAGAAAGATTAAAAAAAAGAGAACCACTCTCCTTCTCCTTGGTGTTCCCAGACTTTTCATGTTATTTTATTTATCCCAGAAATGGCATGGTGTAGATGAGATTTTCAACGTGGAAAACAAACTTTAGTTGTTACAAAAAGGCAAGTGTCCACTTGAGGTTTAGTAGGACTATGTGGGGTGGTCCTGGGCACTCCTGCTGACTTTGGAAGGTCAGGCAATCCAAAAATCCTAGTGTGAATGAAAAAAAGTTTTAAATATTCTTACATAACCCTGGAAAGTTGATAGAGCAGCTCATTCTAGAGGTCATCAGGAGTAGCCAGTATGGATTTACCAAAGGGAATTAATTTTTGACTAATCTGATAGCCTTCTGTGATGGTGTAGAAAGCATAGAAGGGGCAAATGCAGAGAGAGCAAGCCTTGATTTTAGCAAAGCTTTTGACACTGCGCCGTAGCATCCTCATAGGTAAGCTCAGGAAGTATGAGTTAGAAGAGTGGATGGTGAGATGGTTTGAGAACTGGCTAAACAACAGAGCTCAGAGGGTCATGGCCAATGGTGCAGTCTAGTTGGAGGCCTGTAGCTAGCAGCATTCCCCAGGGGCCAGTGCTGGGTCCAGTCTTGTTCAGTATCTTCACCAATGACCTGGATAAGGGGATATAGTGTATCCTCAGAAAGTGTGCTGATGATACTAAACTGGGAGGAGTGGCTGACACAGTGGAAGGCTGTGCAGCTATCCAGGAAGATCTGGATGAACTGGAGAGCTGGGCGAAAGGGAACGTAATGAGGTTCTACAAGAATAAGTGTAGTGTCTTGCATCTAGGGATGAATAATCTTATGCACCAGTACAGGTTAGGGGTTGACCTGCTGGAAAGCATCTCCGTGGAAAAGGACCCTTGGGCCCTTGTTGGACAATAACTTATCCATGGGATAGCAGTGTGCTCTTGTGGCCAAGAAAGCAGATGGTTCTCCTTGCCCTCTACTCTGCCCTAGTGAGACAACATTGGAGTATTGTCCAGTTTTGGGCTTCCCAGTTCAAGAGGGACAGGGAAACACTAGAGTCCAACAGAGGGCTATGAGAATGATGAAGGGACTGGAGCATCTGTCTGATGAGGAGGGGCTGAGAGACCTGAAACTCTTCAGCTTGGAAAAGAGAAGACTGTGAGGGAATCTTATTAATGTTTACAAATACCTGAAGGGTGGGTGTCAAGAGGAAGGGGCCAGTCTGTTTCCACTGGTGCCCTGTAGCAGCAATCGACAAAACCAGGAAGTTCCATTTCAACATGATGAGAAACTTCTTTACTGTGAGGGTGCTGGAGCACTGGAACAGGCTGCCCAGAGAGGTTGTGGAGACTCCTTCTCTAGAGACATGTTCCTGTGCCCTAGGTGATTGTGCTTTGACAGGCAGGTTGGACTAGATGATCTCTGGAGGTCCCTTCCCAACTCTGCCATCTTATGGTTCTGTATTTTAAAAATTCAAAAGATAGCATGGATCAGAGACATAAACTGTACTTGAATCTTTCTTAACTGAGCAAGTTCAGACACTTAGAAAACTGATAACTGTTCTTGTGGGATGATGAAAAATCAGTAAAGTCGTAGCTTCTTCTGATACTGGTATGATATCTTTGCTGTCCATGCTGGAGCCAGGCTCTGGGTAGATCCACCCTTGTCTGAGTGTTAGTGGTTCTTTTATTGCTGCTGGCTTGTGGAGAAGGACTGCAGGAGGCTCATTACATAATTACATTTGAAACAGCTTCCTAAATACTTGGTTCATGAAGAAATGCCAAAATAACAAAGTATTTAATATGTTTGTTAGAACATGACAATTATTCTTCAGTTGCATATGAGGTGGCTATGGCCACGGCTCAGCTTCTTTGGTGAACAGGCTGAAGTATATTTTTGAAATAACTTACATATGTCTTCAGATGAAAAAAACAAAGGAAAAAGTAACATTGGAAGCCTATCCCCAGACTCTGGAAAGAGTGAACAAAGAAAAGGGGGATGGGAGCCTGTCATGCCAGCATCCAGGCTGCAGGTGAATCTTCTGCAGTGTTCAGGTGACTAGTCCTACAACACCCCTTTGCTGTGCACCTCACCTGTGTGTATGGGCATCACAGAGGCCTGAGAGAAAGGCTATGTGAGAAAGAAGGTGATTTAATGGCTCCACGTGTGATTTTCTTTTCTGTTGTTCTTGATAAATGCTAGGGGACAGGCTTGTCCCATGAGCAGTAGTTCCCTGGGCCCTGAACACCTCAGCTATAGAGCAGGAGGGGGTTGATAGCATGTTTATAGCTTTTCAAGAAGCTTTGAAGGTCATCATGGCGCAGATGAGTGCACTGGGTCAGAACAAGAGGACACAGACTCAAGCTGTGCCAGGGGAGGTTTAGGCTCGAGGTGAGGAAAAAGTTCTTCACTGAGTGAGTCATTCGTCATTGGAATGGGCTGCCCAGGGAGGTGGTGGAGTCACTGTCCCTGGAGGTGTTCAAGGGGAGATTGGACGAGGCACTTGGTGCCATGGTCTAGTCGTGAGGTCTGTTGGGACAGGTTGGACTTGATGATCCTTGGGCTCTCTCCCAACCTTAGTTATACTGTGATACTGAGAGTCCTCTCAAACTGTATCATCACTCATGGCTTGAGTGTAAAGGTCAGCAAGTAAAATGAAAGCACCCTCGTGGGTTTTAGGGGGCCTTTCATAAGAGGATCTGATTGTTGTCAGAGTGATGGGAATTGTCCCAAACATCAATACATAGTCTAAACACGCATTGCTTTTTTCTCCCTCCTGAAGGGCAAGTGTTCACAGACTGCTGTATATGCCCATTAGAAAGCCCCAGAGCACCTTAGAGCCCACCCTACACAATCTTGAAAATCCCAGGAAAAGCACAGCATGAAACACAGGAACGTTTCCATGGGAACTGTTCCTCTACTCCTGCTAATAAAATGGACCTATAGCACAAATGATAACCGGTCCCAATTCCTTCACCAAACGACAAACAGCAAATGCTACAAAGGGAACTGGTTAAAGAGCAGAAGCGTAAATCAACAAAACTGCTAAATTAGGTACACGCATGTCTCTCCACAAAACCCCCACAAGCATATAAACAAGGACCTTGGGGGGAAAAAAGAGATAATTTTCATTTATAGCACATCCAGCCAGCATAAACCCTGTGGATTGTGTGAAATCAGGTTTGTTCTTCTGATACACAGCAGGAAACCCTGTAGCTGATCAAATATGTTCAGGGAGGCTGTCTTGCTAATTGCTGCTCCTAACTGAGCTGAAGCAAACTATTTAGACAAAGGAGAGAATTCACTTTTTATTTAGTATTAATTATGAAATAGCATGTCTAGATGGGCTTCACAATAATGCTACATTTTCTGGGGAAGAAAAATGTACTTCTAATCCTGTGAAATAATTGGAGAATTAACCCCTTGCTTTAGGCTGGGAACCCAGCATGTCCTTGTAATTAAGTACAAGATGAATGATGTCTTGCATAAGGCCTTTCCTTCAACCACAGCAGATTATGAAACAGATTTTAAAGCCTTCTTTACCAACATTCTTGTATGTCCTCACCTTATGCTGATGTTAAAGCAATGCATTCTTTTCTTCCTGTTGTGACTTTCACACTTCCTCTTGGTTTTTAGTTTTTATGTTATGGCCATTTTACAGCATCCTTTTGGCTTGGAGTGTTGCACCGACTCTCCTGGGGCTTGGCTGCATCACTCGGCCACTCTCACTTTGTGCTGCCCGTAGGTCTTATCCTTCTCCTGTCCTTTTTTTCTGCAGCACACAAGTGGTGTCTGAGAATGACTTAGCTGAATATTAACATTGGTAGCCATGGACTAATAAAACCCAAATGGCAGGAGGAAATTGTGATGCTAAATGCTAGAAGCAAGTTCTTTTCAGACTTGGTTAACCACCTTCCACACTTGGACACCCAGGTCAGGTGGTCGTACGGCTCAGTAGAAAAGGGGAGTGATGATGAACTTTCAAATATGATGATGAACTTACAGGTATATGTGGGCAAGTTTGTAGGAAGTGGAGAAAAGATGGACAAGGAAATGTCTGTGACTGAAGGCTACTGCTTACTGTTGTGTAGCAGGTCCTGGTGATTGCTTTGTTTTAGCTTCCCTTTACATCAAGCTTTGAGTATGCATTCAGTACAAAAACTGCTCCTTGGAGGCTGCCTCCTCTGAATGGTGCTGTCTAGAAAGACAAATCTTCCACAGCATGGGATGAAATCTTCTCTCCAAGGGAAAAAGATATCATAAATAGTGTGGAGGCCTCTAAATTGTAGGCTTTGTAGTTCAGTTCCTGTCTCACTGAACCATGATCCCCTCTGCTGTTGCTTAGCTGCCTTTGGGCACCCTGTCCATCAGCTTCCTGCAGGAGCAGTAGTCTGTTGGTACACATAGTATTACCCTTATGTGCCAGGGCACTGCACCTTGCTGACAGTACTGCCGGCAGTTTTACATGGCCAACAGTTCTCTAGGGCTGGAATGACTCCATTTCTTAGATGCCTTTTAATGCTGAAAACACTTTAAGGGGAAAAAAGGGAAGGAAAAAAAAAAAAAGATGGATAATAGCTCTTCATAACAATGCAAAATCTGTTCTCTGCTATCATGATCAAAAGACAGTGGATTTCTCTTAGTAAGTTTCCCAGTAGAGATTCTTAGCTTTCCTGATCAGGATAGTGGTACCAAACAGTTAAAAGGAGAACCCAAAGCAAAAAGGTCTGTAACCAAACTGGTTATTTATGTCTTGCCATTTGGTGGCACCAAAATGGGTGATTTCAAAGTAAACCATGCTCCTTTGGAATGGTCTGCTTCCTGCGGAGAGGTAGAGCACTTCGTGTCCAGATGAGGTAACCTGTAGCTAAGGACTCCAAAACTTCTTCATTTAATCACAGTAAATAAATAATTCGTTTAACAAAACCAAAGATTTTGCCATTTAGAAATTAATTATATCTAGATTTTTTTTTTAAATGTTCATCTTGGTTTACTAATAGCTTTCAAAGTGGGGATAAAAGGTGAAATAATGATGGATGATTAAACCTTGGCTCCATGAATCCTATTAATAACATCAGGGGAAAAATTAAATAGATGTAGAAGGTGGTATACTCAGAGATGGCTTCACTGGAAGAACAGAGCAACATAATTAGCACATTCCTGTTGTTGTTGTTTGGTGTTTTTTTTCCTTTTCCTCTACAGGAAGATATTTACTCTGTATGTAAAAGTACCACAGACCATTAGGAAGGGCCAGCAGTCCCAATAGCTCAGGTGCACCCTTGCTGCATCCCACAGGGAAAACTTGGCCAGCTTATCCCCAGACTGAAGGCTCAATGTGGCAAAGTAGAACTGCCACCATCCTTCACCTGCTTGGAAAGGGCTGCCCCATATGTGTTTTGCAGATGTGTACATAACTGGGTAGACAAGGAAGAAAGGCAGGAAGGCACCAGTATCTCTGTAATCATAAATTATGCCATATGCTACCTGGAGTTCAGGATCTAAATTCTGGGTTGACCCCAATAGCATGTGGCTGCAATTAAGCTGTCTGCTGGAGCAGGTCTGCCCAGTGATGACACATTGGGGCCTGACTACCCATGACAGCAGAGAAAATGGGTCAGGCACCTGAGGACCTTGACAAGCCACTTGTGAACACACAAGCTGTTGCCACAATTTAATCAGACTTTGAAAAACATGCTGAAACAATTCCTAACAAGTAAACAGGATAGGAGTGGCCTGCAATCATCTGCAGGGGAAACTGTTGCCTGTGGCACGTGCCAGCAGGGAGCTGTACAGACCAGTCTCTTAGGATAGATCATACCAGATGTGCAGGGTTTTCTCCCTGTGCCTTGGTCACCCCTTATCAACTTCAGTGTTGCTCTGTGTTTGAACCTATTCAATCATCCTCATTGTGAAAAAGTATTTCTAATATATGCCCAGACAATTTTCCACTTGTCTCTCATCCTTTCACTGGGCACCTCTGGGAAGAGACACAGCCTTGTGCTCCAGCCCTTAGCCATCCTAGTGGCCTCCCTTGGTTCATTGCAGTATGTTCAGGTCCATCTGGGGAGCCCAAAACTGGACCCAGCACTTGGGTGTCTCACCAGCGCTAAGTAGAGGTGAAGACTCCCTCAGCCCTAGATAAGATAAGTGACTGCCTCAACAACAATAACAAAAAAACCAAACCCAAACTAACAGGAAAAAAAAAAGCCCACACCAAAAAAGGTGGTTACTTCAGACTGAGTAGCTTCCCTTGGCCCTTTGAAGCTCTTCCTTTTCTCACATAAAAGGTACATACTTGACTTTTTCCCTGCTAATATCCCTGCCTTAGCAGGAAGAAGGAACAATAGAGAGAAGATGGCTTTTGATAGCATTGAATGATCTGGTCTGCTACTGAGAGGTGCTGAGATAGTGCAGATAAGATTTTATCTTTGATCTTGATGAAATAATTAATGCTCAGCATCCTTCAGCAGTGTCAGTTAAAAGTTTCCTCTCTGTTTCAGTTCTGTGCTGTTGTTGAAGTGACTTAGGGGCTTGTTCCTGCCCTCACCTCCATCCCAGGGAGCCACTTAGCAGACCCTGGGGACTCTTGCTGTGGGGTGAAGATTTTGTGATTTTGGGATCATGTCAGGACATCTGCATGGCTGGTAACTCTGTTTTATTGCCTGTCACCACAGGACATCCCCTGAGTGCCAGCTCTGATCTGGCCATGCTGCTGTGTTTTGTCTCTTGTGTGTGTCAGAACTGGAGGGGACAGCAAGGCCAGGAGGGTTGCCTCTGCCCTCATGGGGCTCTTTCTCATGATGTTTTCCCTCACCCTTGCTGCTGGGTGCCATTTCGTCTGTTCTCAAGCCCATTTCCCATGAGGTGCCTCAAGTGAAACTGAGGGAGCTCCATGGTGTGGGGCTGCCGGAACCTTTTAGAACCAGCTGGAACCAGCCGGAACTGGCAGTGCCTGGCAGTGGGCAGCTTCTGCCTCCCCTCAGAGCGCAGCTGATGTCCTGGCACCCACAGACAGAACAGGTACTCATGATAAATATAAAATGTCTCACTGAATTTTCATGCTAAGGGGTGTATGGAGTGTCTACTACAAGTTCTGCATTTCCCAAGGGGGCTGAACTACCTCCCCGTCCCTCACAGACAAGGTCTGCAGTGCCCAGCCTATGCCATGGGCAAAAAGCCAGATCCTCCTTCCCAAAACCATCCTCCTTTGCAAGCATTTCCCCAAGTTGGTCTTTGGATTTGGAAGGTACTGAGACCTCTCTAACTTTGGGCATGTGAGGGCACAGCCCTCTCCCTCTGCTAGCTGAGCTGTGCAAGTCTGAAGGGGAAAATACTGGGTTGAGTCTGGAGATTTTCTGTGACTCTTTGTGTCACAGAAATGACTGCTTCCTTGGCCAGGAACATCTACATGTTCCTCCACTTACTGTGTACTTACTGCCGGGTGCTGCACTTTGGCCACGGCAACCCCATGCAGAGCTACAGGCTGGGGTCAGAGTGGCTGGAGAGCTCCCAAACGGAGAGGGACCTGGGGGTGCTGATTGACAGGTGCCTAAACATGAGCCAGCAGTGTGCCCAGGTGGCCAAGAGGGCCAATGGCATCCTGCCCTGTATTAGGAATAGTGTGGCCAGCAGGAGCAGGGAGGTCATTGTGCCCCTGGACTCTGCATTGGTTAGGCCGCACCTTGAGTACTGTGTCCAGTTTTGGGCCCCTCAGTTTAAGAAGGACATCGAGACACTTGAACGTGTCCAGAGAAGGGCAACAAGGCTGGGGAGAGGCCTTGAGCACAAGCCCTGTGAGGAGAGGCTGAGGGAGCTGGGATTGTTTAGCCTGGAGAAGAGAAGGATCAGGGGTGACCTCATTGCCCTCTACAACTACCTGAAAGGTGGTTGTAGACAGGAAGGGGTTGGTCTCTTCTCCCAGGCAACCAGCACCAGAACAAGGGGACACAGTCTCAAGCTGTGCCAGGGGAGGTTTAGACTCGAGGTGAGGAAAAAGTTCTTCACTGAGCGAGTCATTCGTCATTGGAATGGGCTGCCCAGGGAGGTGGTGGAGTCGCTGTCCCTGGAGGTGTTCAAGGGGAGATTAGACATGGCACTTGGTGCCATGGTCTAGTTGTGAGGTCTGTTGGGACAGGTTGGACTTGATGATCCTTGGGGTCTCTTCCAACCTTGGTTATGCTGTGATACTGTGTGTGCTCAGCAGCTATTGGTATCAGAGTGAGGAAAACATTTTGAGTGCAGCAGTTAAAAAGAATATATTCTAAGTCATATTTGCTGCATTTTAGTTTTTTTATCATTATAGAAACTATGCAAACAGCAAAGCCTGTAAATCAAAACCCCATGCTATTTGTTTGGATGGGGAGGAATTATGAGGCAAATTCATGTTTCTTACTTTGAGGAGAAATTAACTATGTTCTCTAAAGGTTTCTGACTAAACCGCCTGTTAACCACACTTGTAATTCCTATTTCAGACATTGTTAGGCTCTGAATTCTGGTGGCCTGAATGAGAGGAGCTAAAATTACATAAATTAAGGGATAGAACTAGAAGAGAACTGCATAGCCAGTCCAAAATAATGCTCTGTCTCGGTCTCTGTGCAGATGTGTCCTGTAAGATTTCATTCTTTACAGAGAAATAAATATGCCCAAAGGGTATATGACTGCAAGGCTGGAGTTTTTGCTGAACTATAACTGCACACAAACCCATTTATTTTAGTCTGTTTTCAATTACCTGAGTGATCTGTACAATATTTAAACTCACCAGGAAAGGTAGTGCCAGTTTAGCTGGATGGATATTCACTTAAAAGAAAGGACTTGATTCCCTTAATGTTTTACAGACACAGTCCTGTTAACTGGGATTTCGTGGGTATAAAAAAAGACTGGAAAATTATCTCAAAATGATGATGCATTTTTTGGTGTCTGTGGTAATGTGCCAAGAAGTAAGTTAATTATAGGAGACTTGATAGGGTGCTTGGTTGCATGGTTTAATTGATTAGGTGGGTTGAGTGATAGGTTGGACGCGATGATCTTGAAGGTCTCTTCCAACCTGGTCTGTTCTATTCTATTCTATATGCAAATTGTAAAATTTAGTAATTAAAAAGCTTTAATATTAAATTTAACCTTGCAAGTCCTTTCTTATGGTGAGAACACCTGAAGCAGTGTTTATCTTGCAGCAATGGTTACCGCAGTTGGTGGAAACGTGTCTGTAATTTGTGACTAATGGTGAATTGCCATCATCAGTGGCTGCTGGGAATGGCTTAAGGCCGAGTGAGGGAACCAGAGATCGTAAAACTGTAACTGTGGTAAAAATGATGTGTGTTGAAAGCAAGTGACTAAGATCTTCCAATAAAAGATAAATAAATAAATAAATAAAAAGCACTAGGTAAGCTCCTGAACTAATGCTGTTTGATATACCACAACTGTAAGTGGATTTTTTTCCTCTCTGTACCTCTTAGGAAAAGCTGGTCCAGAAATAGTAGATATCTAGTTGTGATCAAAAATGGTTGTACTTTGCTGGTGGTTTTGCTCTTACTAGTAACTAGGTAGAGCTTAGTAGAACAATTAGTTTTTAATTTTTTTTTATCAAAGTGATAAGGCTGTGGTACTTGACAAGCTACACAACTCTAGTTGAATTGCAACAAAATACATCTATCTTGTGGCAACAACAACAAATCTACTGGCTGAAGTGCAGTGACCTGTATTTTGCTATTAAAAATCACCATAAAGGAGTTTAAAAACAAGTTTTCCTCGTTTTGAAGCTTAGATTTCTTTAAGGGCTTCAGGGAATTTACAGGATCTGTCAGGTATCTCCCTGTTCACCCCCGTGTTACTAATTTATGCAGCTCAGGACAGCTTGATGAGAGAGTGGAAATCAAACAGGCATAGTTTTATGCAAATAAGGCACCATCCTGGACAAGGTGTTCCTCAGCTCATGGGAATTTAAATTCATTTCATGTCAATTTGTGATACACTGGTTATAGCTAAACTTCTTGTTAGGGGCGATTCTATCAGATGGGATGTGTTCACACCGTGAAGTGTAACCCTGTAAACATGCCTAGTGATGGCTCCTTCCAAACCACTGGTAGAAACAGGTAAGTCTCTACAGGGTTTACAGTGGGTTTGTGGAGCCTGGTGCTAAAACACACACTTGGTGTATTTGGTTCTAGCATTGCGTTTATCTTAGGATGTGATGTGGGGTCATTGTCTGTGGTACTATTGGTAGATATGTGTGAGTGCCTGGTGGTCTTGGGAACACTGCTCAGAAAAATACTGCTCTTTGAACTCCAGTCCTGGGGGAAGGCCCCTCCAACATGCTTCTGACTGCAACCCTATTCCTTCCTATTAACACCATTATTATTAACACCTTTCGCCTTGATTTTAAGAATTCCAACAGTTATTTGGGTTTTTCTGTGCAGGTGTTTTGTTTTGCTTTGTTCTTGTATAAGCCAGTACAAAATATTTACATGAAGAAATGTCTTCATTTGTTTGAGAAACATTTAATTTGCACACATTCCTGCTGTGCACAGGAGCATTCACTGCTGATTAAAGGGGTATGGCTCAGTTTGCAAAGTGCTTGTACAAATGGATTTCTCCCCTTTACCTTCTGGTCTCTCTTCCTGACTTGAGTTTTCCAGGTGCAGAATGGTCTTCTGTCAGAGAAAAGACCATCTGCATTTTGTTGATGCTCAGAGGAATAAAACTTTGCAAATGAAAACTGATTTCAGTTCTCCTTTCTCCCTCTGATGCTGCAGTTGGCTTGGTGGCTGTGCCAAGCAAATTGGCAGAGGCTATGGGGCTTTGCAAAACCATGCTGATCTGTGACCAGACAACTCACCACTCCTTTTATCTGTTTATTTTGGGTATGAATTTCAGTCTGACAGAGAAATACCATTTATTCTGCAGAGAGTGACAATAAAAATGTTACATTGTATGATGTTTTAGCTAAGTCAAAAGGACAGTTCCCAGACTCTGTCATCAGTGGGGCTCCTCTGCTCAAAGCAAAACTAGGGAACAGAGAGAAAAAAAAATAGATAATTTCCTGAACACCTCCTCTAATGCTACTTTAGTGGCTACTCTGAAACTGCTTTTGATGTAATTGCCGGTTAGTTTTGGTCACTGTGTGCAATACAGCCCTCTGCATGTTCATGTGTCCCCCTCCTGGCCATGGATCTTGTAGCAAGGAAAAAAGTTTTCCCTTCCAATTTACCAGTGCCTATTTGTTCACAGAGGGAATGAGTAGTGACTGGAGTCTAACACCTCAAAAACTCTCCATGGGTGACTTCTGTATTGGACAGTTCACACCTTTGTGATAAGTAGCACCAGTGGAAAACCAGTGTGGGTTTTGTGATGTCTAATTCTTTGCCTTGTGAACAGCAGAGCTGTTAATTCTGGGCTGTAACCTTGGCCTAATATTCTAACACCCCTTTCTTAGACTGAAATGTTTCCTCCAAAGGCTTCAGTGCTGCACTGAGGCAGCAGTACACCCTGGCGTTGTCAGAGCCCTGATTTGCTGGCCTTGCAACTTGGTACTCAGCACAACCAAAAGTGGGTAGTAATTTCCAAAACATTCCATTTGTAAAGCAGCTCCCAGATAGGGGGGCAGCAAGGAGGTTTCTGCCTAGGGCTGACTGCCCAATGCATCTGCAAGTGGTTAGCAGCAGAGTACCTCATCAAATGACATGCTTTAAAGATATATAAATTTTAATTTTAAAGAGTGCTGATTCTTATCTGATGGTTTGTGCAATATATCAGTTGTTTGCATAAATAGCTTTTGACCTACTCCAAGACTTGCTATTAATTTTATTGTGGCAGAGGGCTTAATAAATTACAGGAGACAAGAATAAAGAGGAAACTCCAACCTTTAACCAGAGCACAAAGGAATTATGTTGATGTGGAACATTTCCCCCCCCCATCCCTGTAATGAATGTACAACATTTTTCTCCATTGCTAGCTGTTGGCTCTGAAAGTAAAAATACAGAGGCTGGTGACCCAAGGCCATCAAAATGAGGAAATACTACTATGTAAAACCATTTGCACTAAAATACTAAACTTGTCTAGAAGATAAATAACATTTTTTTTTAATAGTGGTAAGAGAGTGATGGTTTGGTCTCAGCCCTCATAGTTTATCCCATGCAGAGTGTTGCCTGTGTGCCAACGGCTTGATAGATGCTCTCAGCCATCCTGGTGTAGCAGGAATCAAGATGTTCTGTTTCACACTTTACTCAGTGGATCAAAAAAGAGGAGCCAAAAGCAGAACTGATTTTTAATTTGCTGAGTATGTGCATTAATACAGCTACAAATCTGGCTTAGTCCACGTCAGGATTATGTGGTCTTTATGGCACATGCTGCAGCACTTGTGCCTCCTTGCTTCAGAGAAGCTGGTATGTTTTAAAAAATATTTGTATTTGAGTTTGAAGAATTTTAAAGAGTCTCTGCTTGAACCACAGCTGAGCTCAGGCAGCAGCAGCCAGAGAAGATGACTCCACTGCCCTGCCCCTATGTGATGCACAAGCTGAGGACATAACCTAGTACCAGCCTGTTCCCATCTTTGTACTGACTTTTCCTTCCTTAGTACGGCTGATGATGCAACCACAGGTTGTTAAACAATTTTAAGCAGACCCATTTTAAACCTTGTGAAATTAACATTTGATGAAGTAAAATACAGATCAATGGTGAATTTTGTGCAGTGGCTCAGTTGTATTGATTGCAGGGTTCAAAGACTTTCAGCATGGACCTGTTAAACATCTATAATGTTAGGGTTGAAATAATGCTTGGCAAATGCTAACAAGCTTGAAAAGGTGATGTGGATGTGTTTGCTTTCTGCTTTCAAGTAATCTGCTGCTTTTCAGTTTGTAAGGAGAGGTGGAAACTGGCTGGTCACACAGAGATGCTCCTGGATTATTAGTTTTACTGAGTTGCAAAGAGACAGACTTCTGTGCTGGTGCAGTGGCAAAGGCATCATGGCAGCAACTGTAGCTGCAAAGTATGGAGGTGTCAGTTCTCCCTCTTGGCACTTGCATTGTGCAACCCTTGTGTTTTTCTTCCCAAGGTGATTTTGGCTTTTTCCTGTGAATAGGCACTTGTATAAGGCCTAAAACTGATCTGAGCATGGCAGAAGACAAACAGGCCCCCCCTCCTGCAGCACTGCCCCTCTGTGGTTTCTGCATGTGGCCACACAAGGTGACTTTGGCCACGTGGTGAGGACCTACTGGAGACTGCTTCTGCCACAGTGGCTGTTTGGTAATGCAGATGAGAATATAATTTAGCTGTGTTCAGCTTTGGCACACTGAAAGCTGGATCCTAGCTCCAGCCTGGTCCCCTAGTGAGAGGTCTGTAATTTATAACCACTCCAGGATGCCTGTGGTGGTTTCTCTGCTGCACATATGCAGGCCACGCTCTGTAGCCTCAGACGAATCACGCACCACCTCCTGCCCAGCAGCAGAGTGGAAATGGGAAGATGTATGCTCAGGCAGACAGCATGGCAAAAATCAAATCAATACAGATCAGCCCAAAAGTTTTAATCTTCCCTTGTAATAACTCTGTCTTTATGCACCCCCTTTGTTCATGACAAATGTTGCATCACTGAAGAGTGCTTGCTTGCAAATCAGAATAGTGTGATGTGATACATACAAATACGCATGCATGGACCAAAAAGACACCCTTTGCTGTGCAAGTGGGTGTGCACATGCTCAAAAACAAAGCCAACCAACTCTCACGTCAAGTATGGCAGAGCAATACCTTAGGGTTTAGGGTCTAGGTGCTGTGTGTATCCCTGACAGTTCATGCTCCTGTTAACTGCTTGGATGACTGTCATGCAGTTAACACCTCGGTGTGAAAGGCTCTTACTTCCTAGCACAGCAACACCCTCTCCCGCGTACATTCTGACAATGGCAATTAGAAACATAGCAGCACACCAGGGAACTGCTAAATATAGTATGGCCTGGAGTGATAAGCTTATGCTTCCTGTATTTTTTTGTTTTGATTTCACTTTTTCCCCATTTATGGATAGTGCAGGAGATTTTAAAGGTTAGGTGATCAAACTACCTCCGAAGCAGGAGGAAGAGGGATCCCTACCTCTGCCACTGCAGCATGAAGAATATAAATTAAGTACATAAGGAAATAAAGGACCATTAATTAAAAATTAGTTATTACTAATTAGTTATTGCTAGCCTACAGCAGCTAAAGCTCCTGCCAGTTCTGGAACAAGGAGGAGAAAGCAATTTTGAACCGGAAAGTATCTGGTCTTGAGCACAGCAGGATGTTCTTGTTGAGAAGGGAACTCAGGGCTGAGTGACTGCTGAAGCTCGGCCCTGGTGAGCACCCTCCAGTGGGACCTACAGACATGGCAGCTCCTGTGCACGAGATACTGCATTTGGGACATTCTTTCCCTTGAAGAACATGCAAAGAAAGAGAACTTCAATTCCTGAATACGTTAATTCAGGGTGACTTGTCACTGCTGCAATCCCACAAATTTTGCTTGTGCTTAATATGTATTTAGAGGAGGCTGAATGAAGGAGCTTGCTCTTGCTCTGTGGTATGCAAACATTTATGGATGGCTTGGTTCTTGGTTTAGCAGCTTAACGCTTTGTAAAGATTTGACATCTTGTTTGTGTTACCTAAATAGATACATGAGATTTCCGGGAGCTGCTGCTCCTGCTGGGCCTTTCTGACAGGATTTATGCACACTTTCATTTTTAGCATGAGAGAGGTCACAGTGTATTGCTAACTCAAAATACCTGACACTGACAAGAGAAAACAAATTTAATTAAATCAAAAAGGGCTCAGCACTGTACAGGCTGATTATTTATAAATAGTGCCACCAGTCAATACCTGATGGTTTATTGGACTTAATGAAACTCCTAGTAGCCAAATGTCTATTTTAAGAAGGCATCTGACCTTGGGCATCTCTCCTGCCTGGGAGGTGCTCTCTGCTGCATCAGTGGTTCAAAATCAATAACCTCCAATACTGCCCTGTTGAAGCCTCTTGTATTTAAGGGTGATATTGTAAAATGTGACAATATTCCGCTGACAAATGACTCGATACTGATATCCCCATGGGGAGAGGTGGACAGGGTTATGTGGTGACTAAAAATGCACTGATAATGAATGAGGAAAAAATCTGCTGGGGATGCCATTTTATCCATTTAGCACTCGGGTCTGCTGCCCTTGCATCAACCTTTATTAGCATGGTGCGTGGGTGCCTGAGCAAAACTGGTTTGTCTGTTGTGTTTCACAAGTTTCATAAGACTGTTAGGGCTGTGAAATTCATATTCTGTTATTCTCCTGCTTTTAATAATGTTAACAAAGTGAAGACCCCTGTGTGTGGAAATGATTCTTGTCTGACTTGTTAACAAAACTGAAGCTGTAGCCCAAACTTCAGTGCGCAAGTCTCACTTTGAGAGCTGATTGGACACTTTATGCTGTTGTCTATAAGCAGATCGAGAATGAACAATGGAGAGGAAGGAGAGCTCTGGGTGCAGGTCTCTTCTCCCAGGTGGCCAGTACCAGAACAAGAGGACACAGTCTCAGGCTGCGCCAGGGGAGGTTCAGGCTAGATGTTAGGAAAAAGTTCTATACAGAAAGAGTGATTGCCCATTGGAATGGGCTGCCTGGGGAGGTGGTGGAGTCACCATCATTGGAGGTTTTCAGGAGAAGACTTGATGGGGTGCTTGGTGCCGTGGGTTAGATGTTTGGGTGGTGTTGGATTGGTTGATGGGTTGGACGCGATGATCTTGAAGGTCTCTTCCAACCTGGTTTATTCTATGTATGTAAAGTACCACTCGGTGCATTTTTTTGTGTCAGTTGGAAGAGGGCTTCAAGCAAAAGTGTCTTCCCATAAAGGGCAAAGCAAAAAATTTAATTTCTTTTGGAGACTAATGCTTAGTTTACACGGGGGATGTACATTGATAGACAGAGGGTTGGGTACATTGACTTGCAAAGGGCTTCTTAGGGCTCCAGACTGACTGAGATATTGCAGATAGGTGAGATTTAGCACACAACATCGTTTGGAGGTTGTTGACTCTATTCCTGGCCTAGATTGAATATGGATTTTCTGTGTTCCTGGGTTTTGAACTGGGATGTATATCACAGTCGAGATGCTGTATAAAATAGTTTGAAAAATCTACTTACGCCAAACAGCTGCTCTGTAACATGGATTAAAAAATGTATGGCCTTTCATAAGAATAATACTGTTGCTTTCTTGTAAACATGCCTATAATGACTCCAAACATCCATCTGTGTAAACAGAACCCTATGTCTTTCTTTAGCTTGATGCAGACTGACAGTAAGAGAAGCGATAAATACAAGTGTACAAATAGATATGTAATTGCATATTTCCAAACCAGCTTTTCTCATAACATCTAAAAAATACTTTATGTACTAAAGGGCTCAGCAGGTCTCTCCCTAATATACAGTGTGATTAATTCATATGCAAGAAAACAATCGTGCATGCAGGCATTGCAGCTAATGACCAGGATGCCCATTGAGACCCTTCTAGATGGTGAGTGGTAGGGACTTTCTGATCAGTAGCTACATTCTGGCAGAGGCTGGGGTGATGTCTCTAAACAAAACATTGTCAGTTTGCAGAAGGCTGAGTGCTTTGGTCTTTCAATGTAAAATCATGATTTTACATGTGCTTTGAGTAACTTTTTGCTTAGAATGTTTTTGGTAACTATAAATTGTTCTAGATCTGCCTGAGTATTTCCGAGGACATGGGCATATAATCAGAACTGGTGTCCCTTCTTGTATTTCAGACATTCAGTATCACAGTATCACCAAGGTTGGAAGAGACCCCAAGGATCATCAAGTCCAACCTGTCTCCACAGACCTCATGACTAGACCATGGCACCAAGTGCCATGTCCAATCTCCCCTTGAACAGCTCCAGGGACGGTGACTCCCCCACCTCCCTGGGCAGCCCATTCCAATGACGAATGACTCGCTCAGTGAAGAACTTTTTCCTCACCTCGAGTCTAAACCTCCCCTGGCACAGCTTGAGACTGTGTCCCCTTGTTCTGGTGCTGGTTGCCTGGGAGAAGAGACCAACCCCTTCCTGTCTACAATCACCTTTCAGGTAGTTGTAGAGGGCAATGAGGTCACCCCTGATCCTTCTCTTCTCCAGGCTAAACAATCCCAGCTCCCTCAGCCTCTCCTCATAGGGCTTGTGCTCAAGGCCTCTCCCCAGCCTTGTTGCCCTTCTCTGGACACGTTCAAGTGTCTCGATGTCCTTCTTAAGGAATAAGCACATTACTGTGCTGAAATAACAGACCACAAGCTATATCAAGCATATGCACGCTCTTCCCAGTCTGAACACTAAATGTTGCTGAGACAATGTATTGAAGGGAAATCCCCTTAGTAAAGCCAAGGATGTGGTTTTCTTCAATAAGCTTTGACATGGTTTGAATGTATACCTGTATTTGACCATGTGCAGAGCACCTCACAGTATTCTTTACCTGAAACTTTAGTGTAATCTTTTAGCAGGAGTCACTTCATTTCTCACACTCAATCAAAAAGCATTTTTTGCTCTCTAGCATCTAAAGTAATTCTTTTGCAGAAAAGATTTGCTACCTTGAAAAAAAAACAGGAAGAAGAAAACAGAGGAGTTGCTTAAAAGATAAATGGCAGACTCAGCCTTAAACCCTGAACTTGCAATTTATTTGCAGAAAATGTTCAGGGATTGTGAAGACAGGACATCTGTTTCATGTTATTCCCGAAGCAACCTGCTTATTCAGCTGCAGACATCCCCACCTGCTCTTCTAATGAGCTTGGATCTCACAGTCTTCCCTGTTTACCCCTTTGAGCACGGACAGAGCTATCTGAAGCAGAGGCACACTGCCAAAAATTTAGCATAGGGTGAATCCTCTGCATACGTGCTCTTGGAGCCTCTAACTCCCAATGCTGCTGGAGTTGTGATGGTTAAATTAAATATGACTATACATGATCCTAATGTAGAGTGTTGGATGTGAAATCAGAGCAGTCTTGGGGCTGATGAGGAGTTTGGGCTCTGGCCTTCAAGAGGTAGTTCTTCAGTGTGATCTTTTTGTAATGTACTAGCGTTTGACATTTACCATAGACTGCTTACACAAATTGAGGAATAGCAGAGAGAAACTGATTTTTCTTTTTTTTCTCTCCTTGTGCTTTAATTTTGTAAAGTAAATATCACAAAGAAATGCTTTGCAGGTGCCTTTTAGCGCGAGCATAATGCGTGGGGAATGCAGTTGAAATCCTTGGCCAAGGCTGCATTGTCACTGTTTCAAAATTCGTATGACTTTGGTGAAAACTTGAGCCCAAGTACTCACAGCTAGCAGAAATGCCCACAGCAGTGGGAAAAGTGCTCCAAAATGGTGCAGTCATCTGCTCAGGCAACCCTGTTTGTATCATACAGAGGGAGAAAGGGAACATGGTTGAAGCTTTGCAGAAGAGACAGATCTTGAGCAGAGCCCCTGGGGTCTGAAGGTGTCTATGGCAGTGCAACCCATGCACTCCTTTGGAGACTGGTGATTGAAAATGTCTTCAATTGTGCCTGAGCACTCTGAGCTGACTTCTTGTGACCCGCACAGCAGCAGGTGAGGCAAGAAATGCTCTTTGTAGAATCTCATGGAAAGATTCTTTCTCTGTCAATTCATTCCTGAGAGCCTCTGTGTGTGTTCTTCCTTATACCAAACTTTATTTCACCCCCCCCACCTCTTAGTACAGCCAGATACGCATTCTCAGATGCAGAGTCTCTCATTCAAGGAGAAGGACATTCATATTTCTCCTCTGCTAAATGTTGCTATTAATCTGTCATTTAATTTGACTGATGGCTTTTGCCTTTTACTAGCCACTGACTCCTGGGCTAGTTGTGACAGAAGAGGACATGTCTCTGATGGGTTCCTGGGAGGGCTGAGTGCAGAACCCTTAGGATGTGGGTAATGATTAAGGAAAATAAGTGAAAAACTGAAATTCCTTGGGTCAACACCTTCCAGTAAATACTATCATATAGCTTAAAGAACTTGATAAATTGAACATACCAGGACTTCCAACTGTCTTTCCAGCAATGAATGATGACTTCTCCAAAAGCCGTAGGAGTGCAGGTATGTGTGGGAAGCAGTGGGTAGCCCCAGCCCAAATTCAGGAGGCTGAGTTCAGGCCCAGGGTGAGGCAGCAGACTGAAAGTGATGCAGCTACTTAGCTGCCATACTACAGTTTTGGTAGTGCAAATGTGAGTTGTGTAGGAACTGCCCCTCATGTGTTTTCTGTAGTCACAGACCAACAAGAGTGTCTCTGGCATGGTGAAAATAGTTTCTTGGTGCCATCTAAAATATCTTCAGCAGCACAAGAGACAGTTTTACTCTCTTGAGCAAATAACTTCCCTGTTTGTGTCATCCTGAGCTAAGACTCTTATTCCTTGTTGGTATTTCATTTCCTCTGTCACTAATTTTTCAGAGGATCAGGATAAATATCAAGAGTGCTTTGTGGTGCCAATGCACTTCTGGCCATGAGACCATGATGAGCTATGGTGGTAGCTGGACTGACCAGGGTGATGGCTGGAAGGACTGGTGCTGCTTAGAAGTTTTGCTTATGCCTCTGCCCCCTGTCAGGAACCCTGTGTCATGCCAGTGGCCCCCTGCCACATGCCAAAAGCAAGTTGCAGCAAGACTGTAAGCTGTATGATCAACTACGATGTGAAATCCAGTGGCTCTTGCTGAGGACAGATGATTATTATGAAGCTTTTACACAGAGAGAGTGATTGCCCATTGGAATGGGCTGCCCGAGGAGGTGGTGGGGTCGCCGTCGCTGGGGGTGTTCAGGGCGAGGCTTGACAGGATGCTTGGTTCCATGGTTTAGTTGTTTGGGTGGTATTGGATGATAGGTTGGACATGATGATCTCGAAGGTCTCTTCCAACCTGGTTTATTCTATTCTAAATGCTGGGTTGAAGGCGTCTGGGATGTTCTGTAACAGCAAATTTTCTGACTGCATGCTGGACTTGACTAGATGAAACCAAGCACTGGTAACATTACAAAGGATGTGTGAAAATATGATCTAAAAAAAGCAACCAGAAATTGCCTATAATGAAAGGGGATCTTCAGGTATGTGTTTCAGTAAAAACACTGGGACAGTTGTCTCTTTTGTAGTGGTACAAGGCAGATCCCCTCTGCTGCTGTTTCCCGAGAACAGCAGATCCAGAGAAGAGAGCTGTGACTCTCTGTGGGAGCGAGCAGGAGCAAATAGCCACTTTCTCCACGGGGGGGTGGGGTGGAAATCAGTTATTTATTCACCTGATGCATGGGGCTCAGTGTGGAGCACTCATATTGTATCTAATCGCAGTGTTTCCACTTGTAAGAAAGTATCTCATGGTAATTAGTTTTACTGGGTTTGGACAAATGCCAGGTGAAAGCCTGGATGCTCAGGCAGATAATACATGGCTATTGGCATAGTGCTTCATCCGTCCTGATACGCTCCATTTCTAACAGCTTTTGGCATCTTTAGTAACGTGTATTACGCAGCCATTGCATATCCTGAGTCAGTGTAGATAGCATAGTACACAGATAAGTATCTTTTCCCAGTGCCCAGTGTTAAAATATATGGTATTTAGGTTGATATATCTGTGGAATTAGGTATAATGGCTTTCTCTTTGTAAATGGGGTGGATATTTCATGTTATTGGCAGTTAGACTTTATGGGGCAGGAAAAAAATAAATGAGAATTACAGGGGAAACAAAAAGGAATTACAGAAGGTTGTACACTCAGTTGAGCACCATCTATATATAATTATACTTAAGAAATTACAATAATAGGTGGAAACTATAGCATAGTAGAAAAGATTTGAATCCTCACTGGAGGAATGTTGTTGCTGTTTGTAGCCAATTTCACATACTTAGTAACTTAGGTATACATTGATTTCTGTAAATGGTACTTTAGCTCACAGGATGGCATTTAACATACTAAATCAAGCAGAGTATTGAACAAAGAGCTATTGGACCATGACAGGCAGTCAGGACTCTCTTCTTGCTTAGGCATCACGGATCTGATAACAGTGATCTGATAGGCAGTGATCTGATAATTATACTAGGACTATGAGAAATGGGAGGCTATTATAACAAAATCTGCATCAGAGCTAGCCTCTTTCTTAGCAGGACATGACAAAGCACAAACTCTTGTCTTGAACCTAAAGGTGGTCCCTTCAGCCTGGGACTCAGACTTGCTTTAAGGGGAATCACAGAATGTTAGAGGTTGGAAGGGACCTCCAGAGATCGAGTCCAACCCCGCTGCCAAAAGCAGGATTACCTACGGTAGTCCACACAGGAATGCATCCAGGTGGGTTTTGGAAGTCTCCAGAGAAGGAGATTCCACAGCCTTTCTGGGCAGCCTGTTTCAGTGCTCCATCACATGACCCTCACTGTAAAGAAGTTTCTCCTCATGTTGAGGAAATCATTAGGAAAGTGTTTCTCACTGTTGTGTGTATTGCACCTGTGTGTATTAAGCAGACATCTTCCGGACCCACTGTTGTAGTTTTTCCTCCAGTGAGCAAAAAAAGTGAAATACATGCACAGAAGATGCTGAGGTGTGTTGGAGCATTGAAAGATTAATAGCAAATTAGCAGGGAGTTAGATATGACTGAGTTTTCATCCTTCCTCCTGAGTGACTGAACAGTTTATTCACTCCTGAATCGGAAATAAGAATAAAAAGGAACATTTTCAAAAATATTGACTTATTGAGGTTATCAGTGGCTTAGGAATTTGTCCCCTTGTGTTGCTTAGTAACCTTGCCTGCAAATCCGATATTAACAATAATACATGGCAGCAGGATCTCACGTGGTGACAGCTGCAGGTTCACAGCATCTGTAACAGGGCAGTACCCTGCACCACACAGCTAATATCCGTCACGAGCAAACCAGGTGAGGAAGATGCATAAGATCAGCTTATGCCTATTAACCACAGGACATGCTGTAAAGTAACTTCATATCCCCACTTCAATTCACTCTCTCTATTACTTTCAGTAAAACAATTGATTAACTCTGTTGATATCATTATCATTAGCTCTTTCAGTCAATATCTTTGTCTCAATCTAGTCCTTCTTTAGGGACAAGAAAACTCTTGATACCTCAGCAAAGTATTTGAAGCTATCAGTTTTGTTTAAGCATTGTGATTACTGGCTTTAACAAGCTGAATTCATTCCTATAATATTCATGTTAATAACAATAACTTTTGAGAAGCCCATTAAAAGTCTGTGATGGTAATTTGAAAGAAAGGTCATCTGCACCATTCCCAATTCAATTATGATCAAGTTAGTATCTTTTGATGGATACATTAAAGGCTGCTGTCATCCCTGGGCATATTATAGCCTCAAAATTAGGCTCTTATTTCATTCAGTGTAAGTAACACTTGCAATGAAATTATTTTCTAGCTAAAGCAAGTATTTTCAGCAGAGGGAAAAGTTTAAACTGCATCCAGCCAGTACTGCAGATGCCTGCCAATAGGCAGCAACCCATACTCTATATATAAATTAAACAAAACCCCCTTCATGACAAGAATATTATTAAAGCTGCAAAGTCAGACACTTGGAGGTGAAGAAATGCCAGCATCAAAGTTTTCTGATTGACCTCAGCTTGTCCTCTCCTTCCATTGTGCACATACATAATGATGCAGCTTATAATTGTGCAGCCAGAAGTTACTACTTTTTGATGCCATATCCCTGTGTTCAGCTCCTGAAACACTCTTGCCCTTGGGTCTGTGAGGTACTGGGGGCTTGTCTCTGGTTTATAAATGACATCTCATTTCTGCCCTGGAAGGAGATGTGCTAGGGATGTTGCGCTTTTGCTTCTGTGGTAACTTAAACACCCCATTAGTGTCAGATTTGCCACATTGTGGATAAGGATGTGAGAATGGGGCTCCACACAAGCTGTGGACTTTGCATACAGTGCTGGGAGCATAAAAATACATTGAAATCTTCCTGGATTTTCCCCTGATGTTATGGGGCCCTATGTCCATAAGCACAAGTGTGTCTGTGAGCTTTCATGGGATTTTAAACTCATTAAAAATATCACTTGTGCTTTATGAGGAAATATATTTCTTGGGGAATTTGGAGCAGCATTTTGGCAAGAACAAGCAGGTCATCTGTTTCTGCATTTTAAAATTCTTTCTGTATACTTCTGGTCCTAGGTATTATAAAAGACATTTTAAAAATGCATGTTAGGAGTGTATTGTTATGACTTTTACAAAACACAAAAGGCAGTATTTACAGCTTCCATTAAAAGAAAGAATTAATGGGGTTGGTCATATGGACAGTGGGTTTGAGTGCTCTCCTGGGGCAGGCTGAGAGAGTTGTGGTTATTCGGCCTGAAGGAGAGAAGGCTCCAGTGAGACCTAGCAGTCTTCCAGTATTTGAAGGGGGGCTACAGGAGAGCTGGAGAGGGACTTTTTACAAAGGCATGTAGTGACAGGATGAGGGCTCAGGGTTTCAAACTGGAAGAAGATAGATTTAGATTAGTCATTAGTAGGAAAATACCATCATGAGGGTGGTGAGGCTCTAGAACAGGTTGCCTAGAGAAGTTGTGGAGGCTTCAGCTGTGGAAGTGTTCAAGGGCAGGCTGGATGGGGCCTTGAGCAACCTAGTCTAGTAGGAAGTGTCCCTACCCATGGCAGTGTGGTTAGAACTAGATGATCTTCAAGGTCCCTTCCAACCAAAATCATTCTCTGATTCTGTATTTCCTTTAGACAAACTCAGCAGCAATGTAGCTACAGTAATTGGTAGGGTTGCATATCTCAGCTGGCCACTTCTATGATCTGCTACTTTTATGCCCAAATCCCTTCCATGGGCATGGAATGCTGTCAGCACTGCTGGAAAGAGTATGTAAGGGGACATCTCCATCACCCTGGGGTACTTTAGTGGCTTTAATATGTTCCGAAGTTTTTTACTCTGCATTAAAGTCCCTGCTACCAGTGGAGCTGAAGGAAAAGAAATTTGGACTGGTTTATGTGCTTCAGTCAGAACTTGAGCAGTTTTGAGGGTGTGAGGTCAGCTACAGATTGAGTCTGTGCTGTGTCCTCATCTTACCTTTCAATTCTAAATCTTCTGATTTTTGTTTTTGATCCCTCTTTTATTGATGTTAGATCTGAAGGTTGACTTTATATAACCGTCTTTGTACAATTTGAACCAGAGGGTGCCAGCACATCATGCCCATGCAGGACTTGCCTACATCCAGCACAGGGACTGGGGGTTTGCAAGTGCTTTTCTAGTCTTTGTGAATTAATAATGCAATATGGGTATTTAAACATGAGAGAACAACTCAGACCCATAAAATGAAGAGAAAATCAGCTTTTTGATACTTGAGTTGCAGTAACTCTATTATGTTGTGTGGGCATAGCTGGTTTTTTTCGAGAGTTCTTCTCCAGTGAAGTCATCAGGAAGAGGGAAATGCAACCTCAGTGAAAAATGCTTTATTCCTCTGAGACAGAAAAGGAAGGTTGAATGGATGTATTTTCAAGTGCCTTAGTTTTTTTCCTCTGGTCAGACTGCACAAACCCACCAGTTCAAGTTTGAATTGTGGGTTACTCTGCAGGTTTAAGCATCTGGCAACAGATGGCCCAGATGTCAGCACAGACTTTATCAAACCCTTGAAAATCACCCCTTGAAGACACAAGGAAGAAGGAAAATTGTATATGACTTCATTCACTGAATAGTCTAAGTGAACATACAATGAATCTAGCAAAGTTTAGATCCTGGCATGAGAACTTTGCAGAAATGGAGCAAAGATCGTAGGTTACAATGAATCTCAGCAGTAGCTAGGGGGTTTGCAGAGTGGTGCTCACCTCCTGAGGCAGACTTGGTGCAAGACTGCCTGCTCTTTCCAATGATTTTCCTCAGCATTTAGTGGTTCTGTGTGAATTACACTTCAGGATGGCTTCTGGAAGGGAAATAATCATCCCCAGAGGCAGGATCAAGGTGCTAAAGGTTGTTCAGCTTAAAAATACCACAGGTTTTATTTACAGAAACAAATCCTGTGAGGTTTGTAGCATCAGCCTCAGTTTTAGTACCTATGGTGTGCAGGTATAATGAATATCTGCTTGGGTTTGCATTCAGGAGATCTTTGTGTTCACCATTTCACTTTTATTCTTGTTGGTTGTATTTGACCATATAGAGCTGTAATCTGATAAGCCTCCATCTCAGGTAGTAACCTAAAATTTTGAGAGGATATGCCTAAACTGCATAAATCTGAAAACTCACGCTGAGGCTTGCTCCTCCAAACTAGAATATCATTAATCTCAGGAGAAAAGTGCTGCAAATTCAGTGTAAATGGAAGCCACGTCAGACTCGTGCTGTAAGGGCTGTATTTATAAGACAGATGTCTCAAAACCAGCAAATATATGCAAGTCACACTTGCAGCTAAGGAACAGCCTTATACCCTTGTGGAAAAGTTTATCACCTTTCCAGGCTTATAAGGTTGTTGGTATTTTACTGGGTTGGGCTGGTGATTGAAGCTCACATGCTTGAAGTGGATTAGCTTGCTGTCCTCTTGTTGGCATACAGGCTTGCCATTTGCAATTACATCTAAATGTATATGCATGCATTCCCCAAAAGACAAGGAATCAGCTTGCCATGAGCTTCCCAGATGACAAGAATCCAACTTCCCAACTTGTTCACTTTGTTTGACTTCTTGACCACGGAAGGTTACACTGTGTACCAATCTGCAGGGACCTGCACGCTGCTTCTTAATTGTGCACTGTAATCAGCTGCTTGTTTGTAACCCTCTGCAATGACTTAGCTTTGTCCTCCAGCTGAGGGCACCACAGGAGCCGACTCTGCAGGCAAAAGGCACAAAGGAAGCTGAAGTGCTGCCGAAAGGCTCTGCTTCGATGCTGGGAGGCTGACTGGGGTCGCGAGTGTAACTTTTTGTAAACCTTGGCTCTCAGCATGTATTTTATAGTGCATTGATTGGTAGAGGAAGCACAAGCCCATATACTCTTTGAGAGAATGCATTACCCAAGGCAAAACTGGACCCAAAGGGCTAGGGTCTTAAAAAGCTTTAATTCCTCTATAAAGTTATGCATGACCCTGGATTAAGTCAGGAGAAATAGGTACCCACTCAGCGTTTCACAGGAGTCTGCAGTCTTACAGGAATGAACCTGTGAAGCACACTACAATAAAATCCTGCAGGGGTTAAACTGAGCGGAGCAGAAGCGTTCCTTGAATCATCCAAGGTGAAGGAACTGCAAAGTTTCTCTGCTTCCTAAGTTTATAGTGAAGGAACTGCATTCTGGCCTTTGTTTGGCTTTGCATTAGTAAAACTCTGTGAACAACCTCTGCAGAGAAATGAGGGTACTCAGAGTTGTGAGAAAACACCTTTCAATACCAACACCAAATGTCAATAGAAATGGGCTGCTGCAGAAATGAAAAGCACTGGGCATGGTCCAAGAGAGAGGTGACTTTGCTCGTTGGAAATGTCAATGTTTCAGGTGCTCTTCTGCCTGGAGAACAAAAAAAAACAAGTGTAGAAATGACAACTGCAACAATGAACCAAAGTGGAGTGTGCTCAGAAATTAGTCAAACAATATGTTGCATGTTTCCACTCTGTAACCACGAAATTATGGTTTTGGAAAGGCTGAAGTGGGTAAAGCTTCCAGAATCCTTTCTGGAGCTTTAGCCTTTCTCTTCTAAATCAATCATTCCCTGCCTTGATGAAATCTCAGTAAATATAATCTACATAACTGCAATTACTGCAGCCCAGTCTGGATTGAAACATTTGCTATTTTATCTCAGGACACCAAGGAATGATCGTGTGTTTTTCTGTAAGGCAAAATTTCCTATATTCTTGACAGCTTTTTGAAAAAAAGAAGAGAGTGTTGTTTATGGAAGAGAAAGTCTTTGATGGGACAGTGGAAGAGTGAAATAAATGTGAGTTATAGCTTAGTTGTTTTGCCTTTTAAAGGTGAGGTCTTAAATTTCTGAAGTGGCCATCTAGATGTGCAAAAGCCTAACTTGTAGAATTTATTACAGCACATTTCCCCCTTTATGTCCATTAAAACAATATAGGTGTTCTTGACAGCACACCTCTGTCAACACTTGTAATATATATCTCAACTTGATTTGCTCAGACCCAGATATGAGGGGCTATGTTTGCTTTAGCTTGTAAGTGGTCCATGTGAAGGCCAGAAGTTGGAATGAGCTTAAGAAACCGTGATGGTGATGCCCCTTCAGCAAAACGGTAAAAAGGACAGTTTTGCCATGTTCCATGTAATCCAGGTTTTCCTGCGGTGTTTAACTGGACTGAAGTCTAAACCAGACCTGGCTTCCTATGGGTTGCTGCAAATGCAAGTTCTGTCTTTGTTGTGGGGAAAATTACATCTTTGTATTGTGGAGAGAGTGAACCTGGAGAAAGACAAGAACACACACAAACAACTGCAAAAAAAGAAAAGTCATAAGCAGTTCTCTGCCTGGGTAAGAAGAGGAGGGTGAGCTGCCAAAACACACCTAGGAGTGATTGCTTTTCCTGACACCCTGTTAACTCCAAACCCCAAGTTTTAAAGGCAGGGACAATATTGCTTCTAGGAGTGATTCAAGCTGCAGCTAATAGGCACAGGAAAGGAGCTTGCCTGGTTATCCCAGACCTGTTTATTGTGTGCTGTTTGCTCTTCACTGCAGAGCAGATGGTATCTTCATGAGATACTGACTTCAAAAGCAAATATGTTTGCAGCCCAGGCAGCTGTCAATATGTTTGTTGTACACATGGTGAAAACTGGGCCAAACTATGAGAAGGGAGTGATTCTGTGCATGTCCCAATCAAACCAGGTATATCATTCAGCAGGAATAATTTACTATATTTTCAGCAGTAATTTGAATTTTTAATAATCTGTGGTACTTCTGTGTGGCCTTACATTTCAGGGGGCTTAAATAAATCTTATTTAATTGCCTTCAAAGTGCTGCAAGGAATAATCAGTGGTTGAGCAGAGCACAGCACAGCACAGGCTGCACTGGGTGTGCAATGATAGCACAGGGACTTCAGAAATACTTATTTACAAGCTTGGAGTCTTGACACATTGGCTTAAGCTGTACGATAAATCAGTAACTAATTTCTTTACCTACTGTAAGGGAAAGCAGCAATTCAGAAAGTAATTATGTTCGATTTCCTTACATTTAAACATGTATATATATGTGTGTTAAGTGTATTGTATATATACTTAACACTTAATAACCACACACTCTTATTTATATTAAATATAAATATATATAATGAATACATAGTATTAGCCAATATAGTAAAAGTAATGTATATTTTCTTTCAGTATTTGCTATATTTGCTTCACTACATTTTAACTTATTAACATGAGTTTTAATTAAGTCTAGTGAAAATGTTGTCTCCTATAAGAATTCTGTAGAGAAGTAAGACAAATTCCAGCAACGGTTGCATTTAATCTCTTTATGGAAATAGAGGAAGAAAAAACTAATCTATTATGGTTTCTAGTGGTGCACATGAAGGAAAACAATTTCTGTGAAAATTTAATGTTGGGTTGCAAAAAAAGGGACAATTACATTCTTCCCAAATAGAGATAAAGTGATACTGCATATATGTGTGAAACACTACAACAGACTGAATTATATTTGGTTTCTCCCAAATTTTAATGTATAGACATTTTGGCAACATGTTGAAACCTAACAAAAAAGTGGGGGTAAAATGCCAAAAAGCCCCTCCCTCCATCTCTTCAGTGTTTGAAGTGCTGATTTTGCTATTACTATCAACTAGCTTTTGAAATAAACTCCCTTTTGTAGATTGAAAATTAAGTTCTTCGTTACCCTCTGCTTGAATTTATACATCATGCGTTTTTGGCCTTGTCTGTTGTGAAATTATCTCAGTCTAATCAAGTTTCCCGAAGCTCAAGACCTTGCTTAGATTTACTAGTGTGAGACCAGCTTTTGCTTCTAGTTCCAGGTACAGTCCCAAGTGTACAAGCTGGCTGTGCGCTGAGTTAATGGCTCCACTTCGGAGTTAAATACCAGTGAGGATGATGTTTTCAAGCACCTGATAATAAAATCAGGTCACCGAAAAATCTGGGAGCAACTAAGGTGCCAACTTTCAGAATTTTTATGTGGAGATTATAGAGCTTGTTTTTCACAGGCTAAAATATCCTTGTTAATAAATTGTAGGTGCTTGTCTTTTGAATACTCATAAAAGTACCAGTGTATGAGCTATACAATAGACAGATGAATTGCAGAATGACATTGGTTTCTATTCAAATGTCTAGGAGTGAAAATGCAGATGATAGTGTACTTGTGGGGAGAGAATTGCTTCACTGAATAGATAAGGAGCTGGAGAAGGAAGTTATTCTGGGTTCCAGATGCCCTGTTGGTGGTATAATTTGCCTAAATGACT
Source organism: Dryobates pubescens (assembly GCF_014839835.1). Classification (NCBI taxonomy): domain Eukaryota; kingdom Metazoa; phylum Chordata; class Aves; order Piciformes; family Picidae; genus Dryobates; species Dryobates pubescens. The sequence continues at coordinate 42,030,248 of NC_071614.1, forward strand.
ATAATTTCAGTGCCATGCTTTGTGGTAAGTATAGGGTACTTCTAGAGTGTATCTGGGATAAGGTGTGACGGGCACAAAAAAGAGTATTTGCCAAACTGTGGATATTTTCACTAGTGTAAATATGACTAATTCTGCCAAGACAGCACAGTAGATGGCCCACATCTAAAGACATTGCAGTGCAACCAGAGTTTTTCCATTGCTTTTTTCTGCAATTAGGTTCTAGGTTTAGTTAACTGTTGATCTCCATTTCTACTTAAGAAAATCAACTTGACATGGAGGAGGTTTGGTTTAGTTTAGTCAGTTTATTTATTTATTTATTTTTCTATGTGCACAGATTACTCCATCCCAGCCTGTGGATTTCTGCCACATGACTTATTTACTGGTTTTGATTTACTGCTTTTGTGTAGAAAGGAGGGCTTGAGTGGCTGTTTCTGTCCTTTTGCTTTTGAGCTGGCATGTGAACAACCCTGATCTGGATGTTCACACTCAGTGAATTCAGACATGCTTCACAACTACCTAGCACCTTTATTTACTAAAACAGTTACACGTTGCCTTAAATGAGATAGTCATGTAGAAGATATTTGGGAGGTGCTGAAGAGTGTCTTTGGTGTTTCATTGTTAACATTGCTGCAGACTTTGCAGAGATGCAATGCCCAGTCAAATGAGGCATGATTACTTCTGAAAGAACTCTGTATTCTCTTATTTTCTACAAATCCTTTTTCTATATTACATCAGAACACAAATGCCAGTGGAAAATAAAAAAGGAATTATTGGTAAAAGAGTGATTTTGCTGAGAAAAGTTTAAAAAATTGCAAAAGGTCTTCCATCTGTCTCGCAAGCAGTATGAACTCTATCTTGAGATACTGTTATAGAATAGAATAGAATAAACCAGGTTGGAAGAGACCTTCGAGATCATCGTGTCCAACCTATCATCCAACACTACCCAATCAACTACACCATACAACCAAGCATCCTGTCAAGCCTTACCCTGAACACCCCTAGCGACGGCGACCCCACCACCTCCTCAGGCAGCCCATTCCAGTGGGCAATCACTCTCTCTGTGTAAAATTTCTTTCTAACCTCCAGCCTAAACCTCCCCTGATGCAGACTGAGACTGTGCCCTCTTGTTCGGGTACTGGTTGCCTGGGAGAAGAGACCAACCTCTGCCTCACTACAACCCCCCCTTCAGGTAGTTGTAGAGAGCAATAAGGTCACCCCTGAGTCTCCTCCTCTCCAGACTAAGCAACCCCAGCTCCCTCAATCTGTCCTCACAGGGCTTGTGCTCCAAGCCCCTCACCAACCTTGTTGCTCTTCTCTGGACACGCTCCAGCAAGTCAACATCTTTCCTAAACTGAGGGGCCCAGAACTGGACTTTTCATGCTAGGAGAAAACATAGAGCCTGCGACCCTTTTCCCAAGAGTATTAGATTTTCTTCTTTTAGTATTTGACACTTGGAAACACTATTGTGGTGCTTGCCTTCACTTGTCTTCTGTTTTCTCATATCTTGAGCCTGCCAGTAAGTCACAGGAAGTTTTGCTTGTTGGTTGGTTGGGTTTTGTGCTAAGATTTGTAGAAGCATAACCCTTAGGTAAATGTATTTTACTGCTTATGGGTGAGGCTCTCTTCCAGTTATCCATAATGCACTCTAATCAAATGCTGAGGGTAATCTGCACTGAGTGAGTGTAGATGTACCTACACCCTCCTTAAATTATCGTGTCCTCACTATTTCTGTAGCCACCTAAATTTTTTGGGGGTATATATTATGCTGTTTTATGGTTTATGAATATTTTTGGTTGGTCCCATTAGTGGAAGGTATGATGATGTCTCACTTGGGGAGCATCTGGGACCCTCCCCAACTCAACTGCATTGTCTTGTGAAAAAAGGAGTTTCCCTTTCCTGAGCAAAGAGTTTCAAATCCAGCTCTAGTTTGTGTCCATTAGCAAGGCACTTCCAAAACCAGGCTAGGTGGATGGAAGGAGGACTGGGATAAAACCTGGTTTACAGCCTGAGCTGCCTACATAGTGAGTATGTACCTCATATGACTTTCTGTGGCTCTTATGATGCTCTCCTGTGTCTCATTGCCCTGCCAGGACAGCACTGCCTTCCTGCTCTTTACCCTTGCAAAAATCCACATTGCCATTTTTCATCTTTCTCTTCCAACTTTTTTCCCAAAGGGATCTCCTGCTGAAGCTGTTAAAAGAGACAGCTTGTAATACCAGAGTCAAGAAACCAGCACATGAGATTTACTGGTTTGGCTAGAGCTTTGTCTCCAGGAAATAGAATAGAATAGAATAGCACAGAATAGAATAAACCAGGTTGGAAGAGACCTTCAAGATCATCGTGTCCAACCTATCATCCAACACCACCTAATCAACTAAACCATGCAACCAAGCATCCTGTCAAGCCTCGCCCTGAACACCCCCAGCGACTGCGACCCCACCACCTCCTCGGGCAGCCCATTCCTGAGCCCCAATGTGAGTGCAGAGAAGTCTTGCAGCCTAACTAAAGATTAGAGCTAAAAATACCCAGCAAGGTCAGGTAGACCCCTCAACAGCAACAAATAAAAGCATCAGCCAAAGATCTCCAGTAGCTGCCTGACCTCAGTGCCAGACAAGATTATGGAACAGGTCATCTTGAGTGCAGTCACACAGCACTTACAGGATGGCCAAGGGATCAGGCCCAGCCAGCGTGGATTCAGGAAGGAAAGGTCCTGCCTCACCAACCTGATCTCCTTCTATGATCAGGTGACCTGCCTGGTTGATGTGGGGCAGGCTGTGGATGTAGTCTACCTGGACTTCAGCAAGGCCTTTGACACCGTCCCCCACAGCAAACTCCTGGCCAAGCTGTCAGCTCGTGGCTTGGACAGCAGCACTCTGTGCTGGGTTAGGAACTGGGTGGAGGGCTGATCCCAGAGAGTGGCGGTGAATGGTGCCACATCCATCTGCCAGCCAGTCACTAGTGGTGTGCCCCAGGGATCAGTGCTGGGCCCCATCCTGTTCAATATCTTTACTGATGATCTGGATGAGGGCATTGAGTCCATCATCAGTGAATTTGCAGATGACACCAAGCTGGGAGCAGGTGCTGATCTGTTAGAGGATAGGAGAGCTCTTCAGAGGGACCTTGACAGGCTGGACTGATGGGCAGAGTCCAATGGCATGAGATTTAACACATCTGAGTGCTGGGTTCTATGCCACAACAACCCCATGCAGCACTACAGGATCAGAGTGGCTGGAGAGCAGCCAGGCAGAAAGGGCCCTGGGGGTACTGGTTGATAGTAGGTGAAACATGAGCCAGCAGTGTGCCCAGGTGGCCAAGAAGGCCAATAGCATCCTGCCCTGTATCAGGAACAGTGTGGCCAGCAGGAGCAAGGAAGTCATTGTGCCCCTGTACTCTGCACTGGTTAGGCCACACCTTGAGTACTGTGTCCAGTTCTGGGCCCCTCAGTTTAGGAAAGATGTTGAGTTGCTGGAATGTGTCCAGAGAAGGGCAACAAAGCTGGGCAGGGGTTTGGAGCACCAGCCCTATGAGAGAGGCTGAGAGAGCTGGGGTTGTTTAACCTGGAGAAGAGGAGGCTCAGAGGAGACCTTATTGCTGTCTACAACTACCTGAAGGGAGGTTGTAGCCAAGTGGGAGTTGGCCTTTTCTCCCAGGCCACCACCAACAGAACAAGAAGACACAGTCTCAAGCTGTGCCAGAGGAGGTTTAGGCTGGATGCTAGGAAGAAGTTCTTCACAGAAAGAGTGATTGGCCGTTGGAATGGGCTGCCCAGGGAGGTGGTGGAGTCACCGTCACTGGAGGTGTTTAGGAAGAGACTGGATGAAGCACTTAGTGCCATGGTTTAGTTGATTAGATGGTGTTGGGTGATAGGCATTTTCCAACCTGGTTAATTCTGTATTCTGCTTCATTTCAGGCACCAGCTTTTAGGTGATAACCTAGCCCCTTTATTCTCCCCAAGCCTGTGGCCTGTCCTCACTCATCCAGTGCAGTGACCAAGCATGGGACCACTGTGCCCAGACTTGCACCCTCTGAAAGTTGATTTGTACTCTGGTTTCAGGTGATGATGCAAGTGTGATTGCTGAGTGTGTAGCAGATGAATCTGTGGATATTGCATTGCAATGGGAAGCAATTGCATTAGGCGCTTTGGGAGAGGGCTGAGGAGCACCTTGCATGGCCTTTCCAAAATGGTGTGCTCCAGAGCTGTTCCTGAGCTTATTAGTGAGGCACCCTATTAAATCAGAGAAGCAGCTCTAGGACCACTCAGGAGGTAAGGGAAGATTAAATAAAAGAGCATAAGTGCTTGAAAATCAATCCTTAATACCCCTGATGAAAGGAGACTGGATTAAAAGAGAGTTGCACTTTTGCCTCTGTTAGCTTCATTTCAGTACAGGGACAGCTGATCTCCTTCCCAGCTTCCTCCAGCTGCCGTTGGAAATCACTGGCTCCAGACTGGAGTTCAAGCCATTCTGGCATTAAGCTAAAATATTTTCTGGAGGTCTACATTTTATAAAAGCTAAAAAGAACTTAGTAAGGGATGAGACAAGTATTAATTGAGGCTCTTAGGATCTGGTGGCAAAGGGATTGTTTAAAGGTGGTATGAGTTTTGTAAACCCACAAGTGGCAGTGAAAATGATGAATTGGAGGAAAGCTCTGCTATACAATAGTCTTTGTTAAAAGAATCATAGCATCATTTCATTTGGAAAGGACCTTTTAAGATTATTCATCCAACCCTTATCTTACTCTTACCAAGTCTGGTGCTAAATCATGAACCTTAGCACCACATCTATGCATCTTTTAAACACCTCCAGGGATGCTGATTCAATCCCAGAATCATAGAATATATCTGTTTGAAAGAGACATCAAAGATCCTCCAGTCCAACCCTCAACCCAGCACTGAAGGGTCAACACTAAACCATGTTGCTAAGCACCAGGTCCACAAGCTGCCTGAACACCTCCGGGGATGGTGACTCCACCACTGCCCTGGGCAAACCGTTCCAATGTTTGATAATCCTTTCTAGGAAGAAGTATTTCCTAATATCCAGCCTGAACCTCCCCTGGTGCAGCTTGTAACCATTTTCTCTGGTCCTGTGGCTTGACACTAAAGAGAAGAGTCTGGCCCCTTTCTTGCTCCAATGTCCCTTCATGTAGTTGTAGAGAGTGATGAGGTCTTCTGTCATCCTCCTCTTCTACACACTGAACAACCCCAGCTCCCTCGTAGGTCATGTGCTTCAGGCCCAGAACAGAGCACAGTACTCAAGATGTACCCTCATTAGTCCTGAGTTCAGAGGGCTGACCACTTCCCTGTTCCTGCTGGCCACAGTGTACCTAATACAAGCCAGGATGCCATTGGCTTTCCTGGCCACCTGGGCACATTGTTGGCTGCAAGTAGTTGACTGCCAGCTGATACCCCCAGGTCACTCTTTAAGTTGCAGCTTTCCAACCACCCATCCCCAAGTCTGTAGCTTACCTTGGGGTTGTTGTGACCCAGGTGGAGGACCTGGCACTTGGCCTTGTTGAACTTCATACAGGTAGCCTTGGCCCATTGGTCTAACCTCTCCAGATCCTGTTGTAAATCTTCCCTACCCTCTAGCAGATTGACACAGCCATCAAGTTTGGTGTCATTTGCAAACTTACTGAAGGTGCACTCAATTCCCTCAGGCAGATCATTAATAAAGATATTGAAGAGGATAGGCCCCAGTACTGAACCCTGGGGGACACCACTAGTGACTAGGTGCTAGCCAGATCTAACTCCATTTGCCCCCACTCTTTGCACCTAGCCATCCAGCCAATTTTTTATCCAGTGCGGAGGGCGCTCATCCAAACCTTGTGCCATGAATTTCTTAAGGAGAATGCTGTGGGAGACAGTGTCAAAAGCTTTACTGAAGTCCAGGTAGATGATATTCATGGCCCTTCACCTTCCTGGGGAGCCTATACCAGTGTTTGCTAAACCTTTCAGTGAAGACGTTTCTTCTAATAGCCAACCTAGACCTCCCTTGGTGCAATTTGAGGCCATTTCCTCTTGTCCTATCACTTCTTGCTAGAGAGAAGAGACAGACATCCACCTCACTACAACCTCCTTTCAAGGAGTTGTAGAGAGTGAGAAGGTCTCCCCTCAGCCTCTTTTTCTCCAAACTAAACATTCCCACTTCTTCAGCTGCTCCTTATAAGACCTATTCTCAGATGCTTCACCAGGGTGAAGGGACCTGCTCCAGGACCTCAGTGGCTTTCTTGTAGTGAGGGCCCCAAAACTGTACTGAAGGTGTGTCCTCATAGAACATGTTTTTGAGAGGAAAGTGTATCTCGGAGTGCTAAAAAAGTAGCAATCAAGTATGAACAACAGGCCTTTGCACTCTGAAAACTCAGGACAGGCCTTGCTGAAATAGATGGGCTCCTGCACCTGGCAGGCAGGGTGATCCTGTGCTGGGGGAATTAATCCATTCTCTGGTCTGAACTCCTGTCTTGGCCTCAGGTTTGTGCATAGGGATTTCACCTCTCAGAGGTATGCTGTGAGGATGACTGGATGCCAGCAGCTGCTATAGTAGTGGGGTGTTTATAAGATAACTAAGTGGATGAATTTTTTTCTCTCTGAGCATCCTCATGGAAACAAGAAAATAAATTTAGAGGCTTCTTTTGACTCATATGCTTCAGCTACCCCAAGGTGCATAAACAGATACTGGATACCTTGGCTGCCCTCGAAGGCAAAGGATAATCAGTGAATGTGGGAAATGCACAGAATTTTTTATTTTAAGAGTGCCCTTTAAGTAAAACCAAATACTAAAAAAAGAAGTGGCTTCTTCTTTTCCACCTTTTCAAGGGTATTAGCTGGTTTTCAGATGTGATCTGATTATGATCTTGCCTATTTTGCACTGTTGCACCTGAGGAATGCTCAAGTCTTTGACCAGAGTTTTTAACTGGCAAATCTGTCACTACTGGCAGTCTGGTGGAGCTTCACCCACTTTTTGACAGTGATATTTGCAGCTTACCTATTGAAGTTTACCTAAGAAGTGGTTTGAAAAATGTTTTGGCTTGGCCCTTTTCAGCAAAATTATTTTGTGTTGGTCCCACAAAGCCAATTTCCTTTATGAAGCTTTTGGCAGGGAAGAGGAGCTGCAGCTCACCACTTAAAGGGCTAATCTTGATGTATTTATTTCTGGTGTCCTTGCTGGAGCTTAAGCATTTTAGGGCAAGCAATGTTTTTAATTGTTTTTCTCCTCAGGATGGTTTGAAGTCATTCTCTGTGAGAACTTTGAGATTATGGAAACACCCTGAAATTTTGTACTTCAGGATGAAGCTCAGGTTTTTGAAATGCATCTGTGTGCCTTGGTAGCGCAGACACAACTCCCTGGGGAGTTCCCAGGGAAGTTTGAAGTTGCAGCAGATGGGCACAGCCATACGCTGGGGACAGACTCTGTGCTGTACCACCAAGCTGTCTTTGATGTCTTTCTGACTTGTGTTGTTATCACGACTACTGTTACTGTCAAGGTAAAATGTATGGATAGTGCAGTGAGAGGAAGACACTAATCTGATTATAGTGACAGACTATGAAAATAAACCTTTCTCTGAGAGGAGAGTTCTGACAGTTGGCATTTTTTTACTTCATTCTCAAAGCAGCTTTATTTTTTTGCAGTTCAAAACAGAAGGTTACATGCATTAGACACACACAGATATGCAAAATCAAATGCATTAAGCAAACAACATTTTTTCAGCCAAATATGAACCTTTTAAAAATGTTTCTAACTTTTTCCCTTATGCTGACAGCCTATGGTAGAATCTACCCTGTTGAGCACTACAGTAGGAACTATATGCTGGCTGTCAGGATGGCAGATTATTAAAGCTTTGGGATGTTCAAAAGACATCTTCAACTGCAGTGGGCTCAGCTCAGCTTTGCAAAAGCAGCTAAATAAAGAGTCTGATTGCTCCTGGATTTATACCTCATAGTTGATTATGGTCTTCTGCAAAGCCTTTCCTGCAGCACGGACATTGAAAATGGCATGAGACTTGTAAGAAAATCAGCTGGCAGTCACTAAAGGAGGGGGGGAAATGCTAATTACATAAGCAATCAGTTCTGCTGGCGAGGTGTGATGAACTTTCTAAAGAATTGTCTGTGGAAATATATATTTTTTTAATTTTAAATAAAATACTCTTGGAAAACACTTTGGAGAAAAAAGGTCCTGACATTTTTGACAAGCAAAAAAGAAAAATACTATACAGTGGGGTTTTGTTTCCCCAAACAATGAATCTCCATATTTCTGACATCAATCTCCATTTCCCTCTTGTTCTTACAGGTGATTTTTCCATTTCTTGTCTTGTCTTGTTTTACCCTAACCTGAGTGCCCTTCTGTTAACAGGCACTGGGCAGAGAGAGTGCTTAGGTTTGGACAACTGCCCTCTACATTGTACCTTGAATACTGTGTAGAATATAATGTGCATTGAAAGCAATGCTGTTGCAGCTGGGAAGCCTCTCCGTAGCAAACGAGCAGCCTAAAGGACAGGGTGGTTTCTGAGCCCATGTGACAAGACGATGTGGTGATTCTGATGGCAGCCACTCTGGCGTGCTTCCCACTTGCACTTCCTCCTCCTCAGAACCCTGACTGAACCAGCCATACCTGGTGCTTCAGAGGAAGCTCTGTAAGGCTTGTCTGTACATGCTCACATTGCATACTTCGGTGAGAGAAAAGTTTTCTTTGGGCTGCTTTGAATTCTCCATGAATTGGTGTTTCATGATGGCAAACGTGGATGAAGTTTTGGTTTGCTTTGTAAACTGGCACGAGGCAGACTTTGCTTTGGCTGGTGGGAGTAGGTCCCCAGCTGGCTCTTGCCCTCCTGCCAGCAACACAGACATTAGCTTGAACAAGCACAAAATCTAGTCCTATACTGAGGTATCAGATATGGTAAACTGTGCCTCAGTTGATGAAGATTGTCTCTAGAAAGGATGTTGTCTAACAGAAAATAAAGAACACTTATTTCTATTCATATTTAATAAGCATGAGGCAAACTATAAACTGCATCAAATCAAACATGGATTCCCTGCTGGATAGTGTTAAATTGATGGTGATTTATAAACATTTGACTACTTTGTTTTGTATACTATATGGTGCCTCTTAAGATGGAGAGCAAAGGAAATATTCCATCTTTTTAGAGTGATGGTGCTGGTTAGGTTACACCAAGGTGTTACTTGCACACCCACTTTGGAGTACCCAATGTACATTGAAGGAAGCATAGATTTTCCCTGAGTTTCCTGTGGCTTTGGATCATCCTCTGCTCATGTTCTCTCACCATTTGCTGTGCTGCAACTCTTGCTGTCAGCTGCATGTTTGGGCACTGTAAACAGCAGAAACCAGGGCAATATGCATGTAAAGGGGATCTCTGCCCCTGTGTCACACGCTGAGCTTGTATTGCGACATCTGATGGAAGTAAATATCAACTTTGTGTCTTTGTCTTGAAGTGGCAGTGGGAAAGGGATGCTGCTTATTCCTGACCAGTTGGATTGCACTTGTATTTCTCAGCAGAAACGTTCTCCCTTTGCAAGTGAAAAGAGGATGTCTCAAGGAAATCTGTTTGCAGTGCTCTGACCTGCCACACTCTGCCAAGCTTCCCATGTCTCTGCCAACTTTTTCCTCACAGTTCAAGCGGTCATTTTAAAGACTGCCTGCAGCACTTCTCTTTCTTAAGAAAACCAATCCAACCTTGTGTTTAATGCATGTATGTGCTCAGGTAGATACAACCAATGGCACAACAAAATAAGATTAGAGTGATTTGGGTTTTTTCCCAGTCTTGTGAGGGTCAGTGCCCTCCACATAGAAGATAAGAGAATATCTGACCTGGTAAGTGCTTTAGGGCATTACATACAAAGAAGCACATCTTTTATATGGATTTTAACCCTCTGGAGATGCCGGCAGGTAATGTGGGGGGTTTTAAGAAGTGATGCAGTGGTTTGCACAGGAAGTGTGGCTTTGAAGTGATGGTCTTGGAGAGGGCTAGACATTTGCTGTCATGAGGGAAGGGCTGTGCTGGGGAGCAAAGAACATCATCTTTATGGCTGAAATCAGTGTGTGCATTGATACTTGTTCTTCTTGCAGATGATTGTATTTTAGGTACAAGTGCTCTGCTTTTCCTGCTGCTTTGTCATTCCTGTGATTGTGGAAATAGCACTTTCTATTTGAGAAGAGCACTGAAAGCTGGTGATTCCCAGCTGAGGAACAGACCACAGTCTGTGAAAGCTGTAACTGTTTTCAAGTGAGAGATGATCAAATGCACCAGATGATGTAACCTAATTTTACAGTGCATATCACAAAAACTGTTTGATCTCCACACACCTAGCAACACATGCATTGGAGGCAGTGCTCTGGCTGGATTCAGCAGCAGAGCAGACTCGTTCCAGAAAATGCAAACCATGAGGCTGGCCCATGATGCGATACCTGCATTGCTGCTCTGCAGGCTGGCCTTGATGGAATGGACACCAACCAGCTCATCATATCATCACAAGGGGCCAGTCACAACCCCCCATGCAATCCCTGCCCCCTAGGTTTACACAAAGCCACAGGGCACTTCTGCAGAATCATGGCTGAACTCCATCAGTGCTAGTTTTTTGGTCCACCAAGGGATTGTGATGAGGTTTTATTTGCATGGTTGTGCACTTTGGTAGTTGAGCTTACTCTGCACCAACAATCTGTTTGCCTTGTATTTTCATATTAACTGCTAGCAAGCCTTTCTGATGAAGGGGTTTGAAAACAGAAGTAAACCAGAAATTTACAAAATTGCAGAAGATGGATTCAGCAGGAGTGCTGTTGGCAAGCTGTTCTACTTGCTGCTGGGGTTTGTCCTGGGCCAGGAAGGGGAAGAGGACTTCAAAGGTCAGTTCATTCTCTGTCCAAGGCCAGTGGTGAGTTTCTGGATGGAACTCTACATGAAGGATAAGCAGGACTATTTGTATGAGCTTCTGCTCACTAGCTTTGAGGAGCATTATGTACGCCCTTTATGCTGGAATTTTTCCTTTCTGTGGTTGAGTAATTCCATGGACAGACATAAATATGAAAGGGTAAGGAACCCTTACCCTTACCCTGGCTCTTTGTCCTGAGGTGAGCAAAATATTATGGTGCTTGAAGTTCAGATATTCAATACCAGGCTGCCATCTTCAAAATGCTGTCTGGAGCAAAGTATTATGGGGCTTGAAGTTCAGATTGTAACATGAGAGGCTTCCTGTCCCAGTTGCTGCTTTTGGTTTCCAGGGTTGAGGTGTTGGTCTTTTCTGCTGTGGGTTGAGAGAGGGAGTACAGGTTGCTGGCTTCTGCTGCTTCTTCTGCATTTTGCTGCTCTTTTCTGCAAATAGGCTAATGTAATTGTGCATTGTATTATCTCCTTTGTAGTAAAGCTCTTTATCACAACCCAGAATTCATTTTTCTGCGTTACTTTCCCTTCTGTGTTGGGGTAGAGGGCCTTGTGAGAGCAGGCTGTGTTAACCCAGGACATTCTTACAGAGAAAAGCTGGAAATATTGTTTCTGCATGAGTCTGTGTTTAGTGTATGTGTCCTGGGGAACTGGTGAACTAAATCACACATGAGGAAAGCAGCCCTCCCCAGTACTTGTGCAAGGGCAGAGCCCAGGCATGGGTCCTTAATCCTCCCCAGCCTTTGCCAGTGCCACTTTGGAGGGACTTGCTTTTACTGAGGTGAATTACACTGTTTGACCTGGAGCACTCTGAACTGTCCCTGGCAAGGCAAAAGCAGAAGGATTTGGCTTATAATCAGTAGGGGAAGTAGTCAAGCTTATATTAAGCCATAGAGAGTTGCGGTACAATGTAATTTATCATAGTTTAAGTCTGTAAAATAAATGGTGGTTGATTGTTCTTATCTGAGTGCTTCCAAACAAGATTTTGATCTCATCTAGCAGGTTGCTGTTCCTGCTGAGGGGATAGGAAATCTTGAGATAAAATGCTGAGATGAAAAGACCTTCCTCTCTCTCTCCCTGTAAATCATTTATGTTTAAGCTCAAACACAAACCTAGATTTCACAGCTGGTTTTTAGCATAGACTAACCCCAAAGCTTGGCAGTGTTTGAAATGCAGTAAATTGTATCATAGCTTACTTTCCTTTCTGGCATAGATGAGGTAGGAGCTCAGAGGGAACTCAGCATAAAGTGAAAAAAGCTCCACAGAAATTCTGCAGTTCACTGGAACATATATTTATTTCTTCCATTTCTGGATATCTAGATGAAAGTCATGGAAGGCAGATGGATTGTCCTAATGAAACTGGCAACAATATTTGTAATTAAAACTGTTTAGGTTTTAAACAAAACCATTTAGAGTTTGTCCACAGTCTGCAAAGGTTAGTTTTCTTCCTGTCTTATGTGTTTAGCCATGACTTCCAATAAAAAGACATTAAGGTTAGAGTTTTGTTTTCTTTCCCCCTTTCCCCCTTCTTCTCTTTTCTTCTCTTTTTCCCAGAAATCAATTGCTAAGAAGAGCTGTATGGGAAATATTTGCAATAAAAAGATTGTTACAGTGTTTGAGCAGTGCCAGAACTAGGCACAGTATACCTTTTGGAACAGTAACAATAATGGGTTCATTACAAGGCACACTTCTTGTTTGCTTATTTATCAGTTTGGTGCTGCTGAGAAAAGGACTGTGCTGGGGCAAAGATTTTGCTGAAGACCTGGGGAATGGAGTCACTCCCTGGCAGGGTGAGGAGTGATTGCAAACGTGGGACTCCCCACATCTTGTATGGAAGCACTGGTGTGTAGTATGTTGTGGTGGGTTGAAAGGAAAAAGCTCTGCTTTCCCTCCCCCACTAAGAAAGAAACTGCAGCTAAAACCCAGTCGGAGAAATTTGACTATATTTTACAAGGAAACAGATTATATGTAACACAACAAATACAGGTATTTTACAATGTGTACAGAAATATACAGCAAATAAACACAGTCAGAAACCAGCCCCCCAACAGAGGGGGCTTCCCCCTGTGCCCCCTTCACCCCCCTACCTCCCTTCTCCCCCAAAGAGGTAGAAAAAGAGAAAAAAGGGGAGTTAGCACAGCAGACAGAGGCCTATGCACAGGGAGTTAGTTAGTTATTATCTTATCTTAGTTGGCCAGAAGCCCAGAAGCAGTCCAGCCGAAAGGAACAGCGAAGGAAGAGAAACTAAGAGAAAGTCCCAGCTCCCCTGGGTCCAAGACCTTAATCAGCCAATGAAATTCATTTAAAATACCAAAATATTTTATAGACATTTAGCCGGTGTGCCCCTTCCTTAAAGGCACAGCGTCAAACGGTCACATATGTCCTTAAACCAGAAATGTCCTGTCTCTAGTGTGGTGAAAGCTGTTGTCCTCCTTGCAAATATTAGAAAACATAAGACTTCTTGAACAGAGGCAGAGATGTGGGTATTTTCAGTGGAAAGCCTTCGGCTTCAGATTTTATTTCTTCCACTACTCTTGAGGGTACACAATAAATCTTCCCTAGTTATTTCCACGTGAGACAATGCACCAGAGTGATGTGTTATCGCTTACCCTGGTGCAACAAATATCTTCAATTAACTTTTTTTCCAATCCTCCTCGTTTTTATGGCTTTCCAGAACTGTTTACAAACTGAGGAACATCTGTATGATGAAAAGGAAAAAAAGAAAAAAAATCCTGACCACAACCAAGAATGGTGTTTTACAAATATCTGTGTTGAGCAAGCAGGCAGATCGATGCATTCGTATTGCACATGGGAGTGAGATCTTTCACAGCTGATCCTCCATCAGCTGCCACTGGTACTGGATAGCATTGCTGTCTACACAATCTTTTCAGCTCCAGGGGCAAAGAGGTGCCTTAGACATTCCCAAAATGCTGCTTGTGGTAGCCCCAAACACAGCTCAGGCAACACATGGAGGCTGTATAGCAAAGCTCATTATCAGTGTGAGGGGATGTATACATGGGGATTCATCTCACTGTTTACTTGCTGATATGCAACAAGCTATTCTTTAATTTTTGACTATACTTTTGAGGAATGGGAGTGTTTTCTGGACTTTAATTGGCATCTGTGATCCACTGAGTAACTGGACAACTTACCACATCTGAGCACAGCCGCAGAGGACAGCGGAACTGTGTAGGTGAGCTGCTTCTTCTGTCAGATGGCCCAAACTTAGGCCACATCCGAAAGTTTTGTAGGTGACCAGTGTGACCTGGGTGGCACTTTGTGTCCCATAGTCTAGATTTGAGATTTTTGCTCCAAGATCTTTGAGCAAAAAGGAGATGAAATATGGCTTCTTTTTGCTCAAAAGGGCCCAAAGGTCTTGGAGGAAAATGAATTGACGTGACAAACTTGGCAAGGAGAGCTATCAGCTGGTGGCTGGCTTCTGTCCAAGCTCTCTCCCTTACAGGGACAGGCAAGATAATTTAGCAGATATTGTTACAGAAGAATAGGATAACATATTCATGAATATCCTAGTGACTGAAGAGCTTAATGCCTAAGTACTTGGGAGAAAAAAGGTGCTTGCTGCTTACCCTATTCTGAAACACACATTGGTTCAAAGTCCCTTTGAAAAGGGGCAATGGAAAGTGTTGAAACGGTCTGTGACTATCTTTCAAAGAAACACAAGATTTCTCCTCAGTTCATGGATATACACCATGACTGATTTATCAACAGCTGCTTGAATCTTCCATTTTTCATCAGCTTTTTTCATTCTGCTGTAACATTTTAACCTTCTTATCACCTCTAACTGCATGTGTTTTGGATGATTTTAAATGAAATTTCAACACCACTCTTTTGCATGCAAAAGCATTGCTGTTATTTTAGCAGCCTTGAAGACACATAGTTGTTACTGCCATAACACAGCAATAGAAAAATCTGACTTTACTTGAACCCTCTCTCTGTTTTTACTATCACTTTTAAGTCTTCTTCTGGTATGGTGGGTAAATGAGTTTTTCAGTTCTTTGCAAATCGAGTTAATAGCCAAGTTAGTTAATAGCCAAGAAGTGGCAGAGAGAAGAGACTGGTGCATGCTCTTGTTCTTCACCACCAGTGTGTCACATCCTGCCTTCAGCTTTGCAATACGGGCACATTTTGTTGTGGCATGAAAATGCACAAAGCAAATCCATGTGCTGGTATGGATATGCCTGATGGTATTTTAAATGAATCCTGAGTTTTATTTTGAGTTTGTAGGATGGAGCCTGGTTTAAATTCATTATGCCTTCTTTAAGAGTATTCCATGGGGCTTCTGTTCTCTGTTGCCTTTACGATGTGAGGGACTAAAATAAATGAGAATTCTGGAATATCAAAAGAAGGTTAACATAAGGATTAAACATTTCCTTGTTAGCAGAGAAATAATAAAATCATTCTGACTGAGACTATTGAAATAAAATTACAGGATGTAAATTGTAAGTTCTAAATGTCTATCTTGTATATAGAGGAACCATGTGGTTACCCTGCTTTGAAGTCTCAAACACCTGAAAATTACTGCTGCAAGGGGGTCCACAACTGTCCCGCTCAGCTAATGCTAGGGCTGTGCACTGTGAGTGGTAGGGGGAAAGAATTATTCATGGGAGAGGTATTAAAGATCAGACTCTGGCACTGCATATTTAAGGTCTGCTGTTTGGCTTTTCAGGGCATTTTAGACAAATAATGTCAGGATTGATTTAGCAGAGCTGATTCTGCCTTGAGGAAGGGAAGGGAGTAACTGACCTTGTAGGATCTCTTCCCACTCTCCTTTCTACGATACTATTATAACTCTGGTCCTCTGGGACCCAAAACTGTGCAGCATTTTACATCTCAAAGTCAGCCTGGGAGAAGGCTACTAGAGGTAAAGCAGGTTCAGCTGAATACTAGAGATGGGTTTGCAGAAGTAATTGAAGTGTTGTTGTTTGACATCATTAACTTCAGATTTTTTAGGTGGGTTGGATTGGTTGATGGGTTGGACACGATGATCTTGAAGGTCTCTTCCAACCTGGTCTATTCTATTCTATTCTATTCTATTCTATTCTATTCTATTCTATTCTATTCTATTCTATTCTATTCTATTCTATTCTATTCCCATAATGTCATTTAGATGTTAATCATAAGAAATGTACCTGAAATGTACTCTTTATCTTCCCTGGTCAACAATGGCTTCCAACCTTGGTGATTCTGTGTGATTCTGTGGAAGTTGAGCTCAGTGATCTCCAGGGGTCCCTTCCAACCCCTAACATCCTGTGATCCTGTAATAACACAGTCTGCAAAGGTATACTGGGAAAATGGGCTAAAATGAGAAATCACATTAACGTACTATGGGTTTTTGCTCTTTGCAGTTAGAGGACCTGATAATGCAGTGTTAGTGGGAAGGGTAAGAAAACTCAGAGCAGGCACAAACACCAGCACATATACCTCAGGAACAACAACAAACAACCCCCACAACCCCAAAGCATTTCAGAAAAAGTGTTATTTCTTTTACTTTCTAATTCTCATTAGTGTTTGTTGGTTTTTTAAAGAAACAATATATTTCTCCTTTTATCTCCTGTCTGTCTTCTTTTTCTTTTTCTTTCTTAAGTATCTCATTAGTGTCTGATATGGAATTGTGCAAGATCAAATGTCAGCCTGCACTGCTTAATATCTATGAAGGTTATATAATTCACCCCAGCACCAAATCAAGTTAATGCAGAAATAACACTTTGCACCTTTGAACTGCCAATCATGCAGCCACCAGCACCGTGTTCCAGACCATGGTTTTGCCAGCACAGTCAGGGAGACATAGGTAGCACCAAGTTTTGGGATGTAGAAATGTAGCAAAGGTCATGTCAAAAAGTGTAGTTGCAGGCATCCTTATATCATGTTGCAAGTCCAGTTTATTAACTCTGAATCCATTGCACTTGGAATCTTCTTTTCCATGATGACAAAGGCGGAAAATGTGGAGTTTGGGTCTTTTTCATTTGCATCTGAAACTCATTAGAATGAAGCAGTGACTAGGTGTTGTAAGAAAAGAGGGTGTGGTTTCTGGGGCAGGCCCACATTGCTCCTGCTTCAGTGGCCAAATGCTTTCAGAGACTGGCTCTATAGGAGTGTTTACAAATGAGGACCATGATCCTCCATCCAAGCTCCGTTCACTCAGGATACCGCTCTGCTTTCAAGTGATTCTTTTTTAATGAACTTGCCATGACTTCAGGAGATTGAAGACCCATGGGTGCATGGGTCAGAAAGGGCTAAATGATGCCTTTCTGACTGTCTGGTGCTAAACTGGGCAATTTCATGTCGGAGTTTCAGAGATCAGTCTTAATTTTTGTAGCTCTCCATTCAATCTGTGGTTTTTTTGGCTAGCACAAGGACATAGCAGGAAGACTTCTCACTTACAGATGTGTAATCTTGTTAAATGACAGGCCAGATTTTCAGCTGCAGCTGTCAAGTACATTGCTTTCAGGGGGCAAGTTGCATTTGCATCAGCATAGAGTGCATTTTAGGCTGATTTATTGAGGTGTTCATCCTATATGTTAGATGCAGGAGCCAGGAGCTGTGGTAGTTAGTGCCTTCAAAACAGTCCACTTCAGTGAATCGAGGACCTGCCAACATTCGGCTTTTTTAATTATTCATGGCTCTACTGATAATTGCTATTTCAGTGTTTCTGTCTCATTTATTCTACAAGAGAAGCTGACAGGGCTGCAGCTTGATTTTTCTTATTCATACAAAAAAAGGTTTGCTGGTTGCATAGCACCTCTAGGGAATCCCTCAAACCAGACAAGGATGCTCATTATTTTCCACTGGCCGTGACCACTGGTCTGTGTTAAGACAATTTATTGTTTCTATGTTTACCGCCAGTGAAGAGTGAGTTGGTTTTGTCTTATTTTAAACCTCCTTGAAGCCTATGCATGTTGCTCGGTGGTACCTAAATAAGAATTGAACCTTTTTGTACATTACAGGAGTAAGATGCAAACAATGCACCTGATATCTGAAACTCCTAGAGATGATGTAAACTGCAGAGCAAAATGTGTAGGAGTAAACAGTCATCTCCCAAACTGGGAGTCTAGTTGCAGCTGAGGAATTAAGGAGCAAATAAGACAAGTATTTTATACGAAAGTAATCCAGGGAAATCATATGCTACAATTTAAAAAAATCATTTATTTTATTTTTAATTAGGCCAAGCACTAATTTAATCACAGGAGATGAATTTTCTTCTGTTGCACTGCAGGACATGGGTTCTCAGGGTTTAACTGTATGTGCACAGGCCATATTTTGTATTCCAGGCGCTTTCTACAAGCGGCATATATGCACTTGCTGTGTGCTTAGAGGCCTGAAGATGGTTCAGGAAAGGAGCCATCTCCAGCCTGAAACAAGAGGAGGCCTTGGCAGGACTGGTTTGATGAAGGTCTAGACTTCCAAGTCTTTCTAGTTTTGCTTGCTCTGCTCACATGAGTCACAAGAGCATTAGTAGGTAACAAATAAATATATGTGTATATACACACATAAATAAATACTAATTAAATGAAGGACTAAGCAATCACACATTACTGACTTAGCACATTATTGGCTTATCCAATTTCTGAACATACAGCTGTTTCCTTTCAGGTTTGGGGTGAAACCAGCTTTACACATGTGGTTTGCCTGCAGGTCTTCTCCACAATCAAGGAGCCTTTCAGTTAGATCTGCTTTACAATGGGGTTAAAATTTGGTGCTTTTGGTCTGGTCAAAGGACATTTATTGGAATAAAAAACATGCCACAAGTGCTGTTTTGTGAGGTACCCATCATCTCCTTAGTGCAGAAAGTGGAAGGAAGTTGATGGATTTGGGATACTCAGAAGTAAAAACCAGTGACCTGTATTTAAGACTCAAGGGAGACAGGAGAAAAGAGAGAAAGCAAGAATAAGTCTGATTCCTCAGTGCTAATCTTCCTCAGAATGTGTAAATGAGTTAAAAGGAAATTCAGCCTCTTGAAAATGAAGTTTCAAATAGGATTACCAAAGGCTGTTCAGGAGGCAGATGAAAGGAAGTGAGAACTGGCAGCCCCAGTCCCCCCAGTCCCTGCTCCAGTCAAGGGAATGCTAATGTGGCTTTCAGCTATTCAAAGCCAAAAAGGCAATGAGGGGGCTGTATCCCCTGGTGAGTGATCTTCATGAAGAAGGGAAAACATCTTTATACTACACATAAAGCCTACCACTCTATGCAATGTGTTCAAGCAAAATACATGAAGAAATGAACCTGGAAATTAGAATATGCAGTCAGAAAGAGCAAAGAACAGGTCAAATCTATTTTTAGTTTCCACAAAATTATGGTTTTATGTACTGGAAGAAAAGGTGGCAAATTCCTCTCTGCCATCAGGCAGAGATGAAGGAAAGCTCCAACCTGTCTCTCTTACTTCTCATTTTCTGACTAAAATCTACCTTTTCTTCCTCTGCCTTTCCCCATCTCTGTCCACTCCAGGTCTAACAAATTAGCATCTCTTGGCATTTAGTGATATGCTAACAGTGTTTTCTTCACTGCTTATAATAAAAGGTGGAAATGGCCCTTAGTGCAGATAGCTTATGCTCTGCAGGATAGGCAGCACAAGACACAACATACATAGAGACCTCATTTCTTTTCTTGGTACTCATCATTGAATGCTTGGGTTGGTTATTGCAGGTGTCAGGAAATGTGGCTATTTTTAAGTAAAGTAAGGTTCAGACTGACTCAAAAATGACAATGAGAAAGGCATATAGCAGGAAATGAATGTAACTCTGAAATATCCATAGGGTATTTAGCAGAGGGGATGGGAAGGCGGAGTCTGTGAGACAGGACTGCTGCTGCACTGGATATGTACCTCTCAGGCTAGAAAAGGTGAGGTGGCTTCAGGACTCCTTTTCACTTTTGTGGAATCATTTAGCACTGCACTGCTGTATTTTGCTTTTCAACACATTAACTACCATTTTGTGAATTTTAATACAAGAACATCTCTTTGTATGACTCAAATGCCTGTCTTCCAAAGACTGTCAAAATCTAATTAAGAATAATTGCCCTATCAAATGTCTGCATCATTCATTCCTATTTGGTTTGCCAGGCTCAAATATTTCTGCTGAAAGACATGTAAAATGATCTAGGGTTTTTTATATTTACCTTTAAAAACTTTGCTGCAATGTTTTGAATACGGAATCTCTGCAGTCAAAATCTGGAGCCATAGTTAACTTTGATCAGCCCTACTATCAGCCCCATATCAGCCCCACTGTCGGCATTACAGAAACATTTACATGCCCTTGCTATGGGGACTAGTATGTTAGGCACCATAAATAAACCCTGGTGAGGAGATGCCTGTAGCACGCGTGTGCCCAGCGCTGGTTTCAGCCTGTGGCACTGGCAGCTCAAATGGGGCAAAGCCCCTCTGTGTTTGGGCAAGGCAAGCAGGAAGTTCAAAGGCTATAATGGCATGGGGCTCCCTCTGTGCTACTTATTCCCAGTTTTGCTTGAATTCTTGCTGAACCCCTGAGTCCTTTTGCTTGAACACATCTGGGTCAGCTTCTACTCTCAATTAGATAGTGGTTCAATTCTTGCTTTGAGCAAGTTTTCATAAGAACAGCTGAGGGCAGAGACTGGCCCTGGAAAGCTGCTGGAAGAAAGAGTATTTACGAAACTTCTGTGTTATATAAGCGGAGGTGGCAAGGACAGTAATCACAAGAACAAGTCTCTTCCCTGTCTTGTTGAAACAAACAGCTTTTCTTGTAGGACAATAACATTACTAATATAGCAAATTGGGCTGCTTTGCTCTTTTAATGGATTTATAAATTGAATTTGTTATTAGCAGTGACGTTATTGTGATGTTAAATGGCAGGAAATTGGCCTGCTGTGTTGCAGCCACCTCTTATAATAAGTACCTTTCCCCTCTTTTCTAAGAGGCTGGGTTTTGAAAACCCATGAACAAGGACGTCATAGAGAATCTGATACAGTTCAGTTTAAAAGCTAAATTAGAGCAATTGCTCATTTCATTCTGGTGATTGGAGACTCCCAGCAGAAAAATCTGAAACATCTGTAATAGCCAGACTTGCAGAATAACAATAAGTAAAAATCTGAGATGTTTGGAAACTTATTTTTCATCTCACCGGTGGTTAAGAATGTCATAATAGTACATTCAAAAATAGCTTCAGGTCAAACTAAAATGGAAGGTCTTGGTTCAAGTGTAAGAATATTTATTTTTTTTTTTAATAAAAGAAAATGGACATTTCTAAGTGAAAAGCCACATGAAATTGAAAGACAAATCTAAATCTTTATTTAAGAACATTGGTGAAGGCGTTCAGACTACTCAGCAAAGTTTTTTGCTTTTTATTTTCAACATAGAATCATCATAGAGTCACAGAATCAATAAGGTTGGAAAAGACCTCAAAGATCATCAAGTCCAACCTGTCACCCAACACCTCATGACTACTAAACCATAGGCACACTTCTGTGATGTGATTTGAATGATCTTAACTCGTCACAAACCAGATGACTTGCCAAAAATATATTATTTCCAGAAGCTGTTTCTCAAGGTCCCGTGGAGATCACTGTTTCACTTTATCAGTCATTAGTTCTTGGAAGGCAACAATTGCATCTGTGAACAGAGATGCTCTGCTTAGGTAGTATCTTGAAGAATTTGTTTAGACAAAGTTACCCCAGAGAGTTACCCCACTGCAAGAGAGGGACGCACTCACTGAGCCCACAGATCTTCTTAATGGCGATATGAGAGCTACAGGGGAGATGTAGAGGTGAGTGCAGGGAAGAGCTGGACTGCTTTTGGGGACAGTGCTATGCTGTAATAGGATGAAACAGTGCTCTTGACACTCTCTGCCCTGCTCATGCTGTTGACCTCAGTGCTATTCTCTTGTCCTCATTGTGCTATGTTTTGGCTGAGGCATAGACATAAAATGGAGCAAAGTGATCATCTGCAGTCACACATACACACAATACCAGCTGGGTATTGGCAGGTGTTAACTGATGTTTGGTATCTTTTTAACTCCTCAGACATAGGAATCGCTAGATATATGTTTTCTTTAGCACTTGACTATTTCTGAGTGGAAGAAATTAATCAGAATAACATTTACAAGATGATATAAAATGCAAGTACATTAAAACCTAATTCTGCTGAATCTGAAGGAGATGCTATTTCTTTCTGCTCATGAGTAGTTGAATTAGCACCTGACCTGAAATTTTCCACAGCAGATTCTTGGAGAAACACCTACAGAGAAAAAATTTATTTCTCTGTGAGAGAGACACATTCTGGCAAGGACAGTGGTAAGGTCAGTCTAGAAAACTCTGTGAGTTGAAAGCTCCTCAGGCAAGAAAGATATTGCAGAAGAGTTAGGGGCAAACTTCAATGAAAATATCAGCAGAACAGTTACAAGCAAAAAGTAGTTAGGAAATCTTCCATAATGGATTCATCTGGAATTGTGACTAGTGCATCATGCTGGTATTCAGTATAAGTAACCTCAGCTTCTTATTTATTGTATTTTCCTTTACACATGTGGTTTTCATATTTTCTGGAATGAAAACATGAAGACAATCCTATAAACCCCACTGTATTTAAAGTGAATCACATGGAAATCACAGTATAGCTGGTTTGCCAATAAAAAAATACATCACACTCTGCTCATCTTTACTTTTTGTCTTCTCATTGTATTACCTTTGCTGTCTTGAGCAATTTTTGTTTTAAACCAGCTCCCACGACTATTCATTGTACTGAAAATGCACATGAGTTCAGCTGACACTGACATTAACAATCTCAGACTCCATAGTCTTGAGACTAAGACATGAACAAAACCAGGAATAAAACTTACCTCTCTGCTGAGCAAGCCTGTGGATACTGTGTTAGGTATGCACAACTGCTACCAGTTCTTTTAAGCAGGTAACCTCGATCTATTTTTAGGAGTTGCGGTTTGGAATCTTTGTGATTAAAATCACCAAACTATTTAAATCTGCCAAGGTTTCTATCCAACAGGCTTTGCAGTAAATACACTCTGTAGTGAGCAGTCAAGGGCTGTCCATCTCAAACACAAAATGCAGCCATATGGTCATTATAGTGTGGTGCAAGTTTCAAGAGAAAAATATTTACTAAGAAGAAGGGAAATTATAGCATTTCACTGAGTTAAAATCTGTGTAAATAAAGATACCCTCCGCTTCCATAACCCAATTATAATATTGATGTATGTGATCTCAAAATTATATGCTGTGAAAATAACAAACTGTTGGGGATAGGCAACTGACTGGCTCTCCATGATTTCAGACATGTGTAGGATAATTACATCCTCCAACATAGATCTTAATTTGAATTGTTCCAGAAAAAAACCCTTTCTTTCTATAAAACTATTTTAATCCTAGGGTACTAAATAAAGAAAGCCTGTGAGGGAAAGATAACAGCTGTACTGGTTAAAAAATGGATCTGCAAAAGAAGGACCGAGACCTGTTCTTGTGTCTCAAAACATGGTCCAAGAGATAGTGCCTGTTTCTTCATGTGGTGGGGAGCAACAGTCTTTGCACTGATAGAAGCCACATGGTATGAATAAGGTTTCAGGAAGAATGATCCGTATTGTGTTGCCCAGCACCACCTTACAAGGGGAAAATGCTGTGATAGAAGGCATGTGCATGGTTTTTGCCAGGCCATCTGTGAGAAAACCTGCATAAAGCTCAGTCACAGCAGTGTCACTTGGAAGCTTTGTGGTTTTGGACCCAGTGATGTCCTGTGCACCCATAGGTAAACATCAAGCCCAGTTGTAATGGGTTGTTTCTGTGCAAAAATACTGATGCAGAACCAACAAACTCATTAATTCTATTTTTAACTAATTGCCACCATTAGCTGTCTGTGTTTGGGGCAAAGGAAAGATTTCCTTTAAGATTTTGTGTTTACACCCTGGAAATGTGGGCCAAGTGCTGTGGTAACTTTGTTAAAAAATAGTTTCAATGGAAAGCAGAAATCCTTGCAAGCATCACCAAACAAACCTGAAAACACTCATGTAAATAATGGGATCTCTGGTTTCCAGTGCATTGATGAGTTGTCTGCAGTCCTGCAGAGGAGCCAGCTCCCTGATGCCACCTATTTGGCAACAGACAACTTGAAGACTCGCAGTTTGGACAGATTTTGTTGAAGCTGAGCGCTGAGCTCAAAATTTTGGTGATAAAAAGAAATGGACCAATTTTCTATGCAATTTATTTATGTTAGCATTATTTCCTTAGGGTAAGGGACTAAAAATGAACTAATTTTAATATATTGTTACTGTCCCTTATGTGCACATAGGCACAGATGCAATGGAGAAGGTGAGGACTAAACCAAAGTACTGTCACCCAAAATTAGGCGGATGTTCTGAGTCTTATCAGAGTGCAGTGCCTGTGTGGGAATTCAGTCTGTCAGGCTGTATTTTAGGCTTAGTGGTTTCAACACGCCAGCTTGTGAAGTCTGAAGAGATGTTTTTAAATGGACACATAAGGAAATTAGTTTGTGATATTACTATCAGACACTACAGTAAAGCTGAGAAAGTATCTCCTGTGGGCTTAGTCAATTTTTGTAGTAGTTTTGCAGACAGATTTATATAAGCCTTTCTGAGCTCCTGTTTTATTTTCAGGACTGAGTAGGACTGGGTATTTTCTGACTACGGCAAAGAAAACCTTGAGAAATTAAGTGTACCAACCTGATGTTTTCTGAACATTGTAGATACTGCCAAATTATACCTCTTGGGGAGCAAGCTGAAAGTTCAATGCGTCCCCTGAGTTTTTCCTAAAGCTCTTTTAAAGCACCATCTTTCTGTTCCCCAGTGGAGACTGACTGTGAAACTGATGTATGACAAATTTGGGAATGACTCATCAGCTGTTTGCTATTGTGCATATATTGTATATTCATGACCCTCAGCGTACAAGCAGTCTCCGGATCTGGCATGCAGTTGTGAGTCAAGCTGGTATTCTGAAATGAGGGAGTTCTGTGGAGAAAACGAGTGTGCTGGCGGCACTGTGTATTGACAAAAGGCAACTCAGGAGAGAGGCACCTGTATAATCAGTTGCTACTGCTTGAACTCGGGAGAAAAAAGCATCCCAAGAACCTGATAAGAATATTCAATTCATCAGTGTTATAGACAGGAATGACTCAGGATGAATGTTCAAGCCTGAAAAGCACAGATTAAGCTCACTTATTCGAAAAATACAATTGTCATTCAAATTAAAAGAATAATTTGTATAAATAACTCCAAGGTGGCTGCCTGTTCAGGCACTAAGGTGGGACTTGCAGCTGCCTGAATCTCTCTATGTGGGATGTGACTTTCTGTCTCCTCTGAGTATTTTACTTCCTCCTTATGTAGAAAACCACTCAAGAGGTAACATACTTGTGGCAGAGAGTACTGGTTTGATTGGTTTACTCTATGACAGACAAGACCTTATGGCAGAAGGGGGGAGACCTCCTTCCCTTGGAGAGTTACGGGACCTGCTCAAGAGTAAGCAAGAAAGCGAGACATTGCTGTGAAGTGCAGACAGCAGTGGGGCCAGTTTGTAAGCCATGGATGAAATTTCCCATTGGTAGGTTGGAATCATGTCTGATTTTGTGGGCACTCAGAATATTGTGGAACAGGCTGAAAAGGACAAGCTGCCTGTATCGCTGTAGTGGGTGGAAAGTAGTGCTGTCCAGAGGGTACAGGGAAATAATAAGGTCATGCAGGATGAGACCTGTGCTTTCTGATGTGTCACGGTATCTTGCAATGTAACTAGTAATTTCCTACTTTCTGTTTCCCATGAAAATGCACTGCGATCAAGGTTGGACTCAAATGCTGAATTCCTTTTTGAACTCAATCCTCTTTGAACTGGTGTGACTGCTAATGAAAGCTGAGGATATTTAGAGAGGAAAACAGCTTATCTTTTCCTTCTCCTTGCTGGATGGATACCCCTTTTTTTTTTTTTTGATCATTCAACTGTATTTTTGCTATGGAAATGTTATTTTTTCAGCTTTCAAATGTTTGGTCAGCTTATTAATTTTTCATAGGCAGGAGCTTTGAATATTTCTCTTTGAAATGCCACAACTAACCCTTTTTTTCCCTTTGGGCAATGTACTTGGCTCTTCCGTTACGATGTCCCAAAAGTTGCCTAGAAAAATAGCCAAGGACAGGTTGTCTAGCTTGTTGATGTCTGGTGGGATTGCTACAATTTATGGAGTTCCCTTTAGAGGTGCTGAAAGGGATGGACAGACACTATTCAGTGTGTGAAGAATGTGTGCCTGGGACAGCACACGAAGTCACAGTGCTCATAGGGGAAAAATGAGTGACCTCCTTCCCTGCTGTAATGTCTTCCTTGTTGTCTGGCCTCGCTGGAGAAGGTGGCATCAGGAAAATTTCACCTCAGAGTGAAGAGAAACTTCTTTATAGTGAGGGTGACAGAGCACTGGAACAGGCTGCCCAGGGAGGTTGTGGAGTCTGCTTCTCTGGAGACTTTCAAAACCCACCTGGATGCATTCCCGTGCACACTACCCTAAGTGATCCTGCTTTGGCAAGGGGGTTGGACCTGATGATCTCTTGAGGTCCCTTCCAACCTCTAATATACTGTGATTCTGTGATACTGTGAAAATAGATCCCCTTTTCCTTTCAGGATAAGTTGACTCTACTGTTGCTTTAGCAGAGTTATTGGTTTGTTTGCTACTGTTACTATTTGTTGCTTTATCCTCTGGGGCTGCTTTAAAAGGCACAGATGTTTTGCTCTTTAGGGAAAATTCTCTGTGATGCTGAAATGAACTAAATGTGGAGGGTTTTGCTTTGTTTCTTTTATATAGTATTTTTATTTGCTTTATGTCAGGCTTGCTTCCAGTTTTTTTCCTGTGTGGAGAATGCAGAAACAGCACCAACATAGACTTGGTCTCCTTGCTTTCTACCAGACCACATACTACCCCTCCCCTCACAAACTTTTTGGCTGACTTTATAATTTAGAACTTTTTTAAACCTTTATTTAGCATTAATGCTTAAATTTTTTTATTTAGTTCTCTAAAAGAGTGATCTTATTTCACCCATCACCCTCCATTATATTGCTATTTTCTAAGTTTTACATCCTGCTTTTTGAGTTCAGAGCAGCTGGCTGCAGCCTCTGGCTGACTTGTGTAGTGAGCAACACAGAAATCGAGGAAGCGGAGCCAAAGCTGCAGTTCCAAACACCTAAACAGAGCAGAGGGTGTCCAAGCTGACAAGCGTTTTTTGGTGTTATACATTGCAATGGAGATTGCCAGCCCTGCATGTTTTTGGTTTGGTTTTTTTGGTTGTTGTTGTTTGTTTTTTAAAAATTATTATGTATTTATTTGTGTGGTGGTGGTATTGATTTTTTTTTTTTAAAAAGTAGTTAATATTTGCACATTCTACATTTGCAATATACTGGTAAATTAAATACTATCCTATGAGAACACAAATTTTGTATGCAGACACAGACTTTACCAGGATATAACAGATGCCTATTGCTCTAATTTCAAAATATTGCATTCAACTGCAGCAACTGATGAGTCCTCAGTACCAGAAGACTCTGAGACCATCAACAGACTTTTTCATGACTATCAGGCTGCATTACTTCTGCTGCTAAAACATGGTCTTGCCCAGGGGGCCACTCAGGAGGCGGTGCATCTATTTGGAAAGAGGAGTTTGTGGTACCGCCGGAACAAAGTATGAAAGAAAGAAGAAAAATGGTGCCTAAAACCCCTTCAGTGTATTCAGAAATCAGACTGAATGAGTTGGGCAATGATACAGCACAGGAAAACGTGTGGTGAGGGGTTTGGAACATAAGCCCTACGAGGAGAGGCTGAGGGAGCTGGGGTTGCTTAGCCTGGAGAAGAGGAGACTCAGGGGTGACCTTATTGCTCTCTACAACTACCTGAAGGGAGGTTGTAGACAGACGGATGTTGGTCTCTTCTCCCAGGCAGCCAGTACCAGAACAAGAGGACACAGTCTCAGGCTGCGCCAGGGGAGGTTCAGGCTAGATGTTAGGAAAATGTTCTATACAGAAAGAGTGATTGCCCATTGGAATGGGCTGCCTGGGGAGGTGGTGGAGTCACCATCACTGGAGGTTTTCAGAAGAAGACTTGATGGGGTGCTTGGTGCCATGGGTTAGTTGTTTGGGTGGTGTTGGATTGGTTGATGGGTTGGACGCGATGATCTTGAAGGTCTCTTCCAACCTGGTTTATTCAATGTATTCTATGTATTCTATTCTATGTGTGTGCTGAAGGTGGTGAGCCAGAGCCTCCTTTCTTGAGAGGGCTCTAGTTTCAAAATTTGTGAAGGGATCATGAAGGCAGTGGTAGAAATATTAACTGGTAGGTGATTCCAGAAGGACTACATTATTCCTGCATGATTTACACTGAACAATGCATAAAGAAGTACATGTACAAAAATAACAAGTCTGTATTTATTAAAAATATTAGGTCTGTTTTAGGACAAAGGTCTCAGACTCTATGGCAATATCAACAAACTCAGTCCAACAACAGCTTATGCAAGAGACAGTACTTGTGGCCCAGTTCAACTTTACAACACTTCTCTAGTGAAATGTTTAGCTCATATTAAATTGGCCTTAAATGTCCAGAAAGATATGATTGACATAAATTTGATTTTATGATTTTAAGGCCCTATCTTTAATTTAAGCTTTTAAAACAATTTCAAATAGTTCTTGCATTAATCTGTGGTAGCTTGGGTGGACACACTGAATGGTTGAAGTAAGTCGGCTCACAAAAGGTGCTGCATTAACCATAGCTACAGACAGCTGTTCTCACAGTCCATGTAAAGTTGTCTGTCTAGTCAGCAAACAAGCCTTGAATCTCAACACATTATACCATCATTCAAAGGAGAAAAAAAAAAAAAGGCAAAATTTTGCTGTTCTTTAATTCATTCAGATGTCATTCCTCTTTATCCACATACTACCAGCTAATGTTTAATTAAAACAGGTATTCTGGGGTAGCTGTTTTTCATTTTCTTCTAGCTGTGTTCCAGTTGGATGATAGGTTGGACATGATGATCTCGAAGGTCTCTTCCAACCTGGTTTATTCTATTCTATTCTATTCTATTCTATTCTATTCTATTCTATTCTATTCTATTCTATTCTATTCTATTCTATTCTATTCTATTGTTGCTTCACTACTGATTTTACTTTCACAATTGATTGGAAGGTTTTTTTCTTCCTTTAATACCAGTCTTTAAATATTCGCTTGCCGTAGGGCCTCTCAAAGGCTTATTGTATTGGACTATGTGATGTGATAGAGTCTGCAGTGGCAGATTTAGTGGGTGATGTTCTGCTGTATATCTCTCTGCATGGACACACATGCTATCGATATTTTAGCTACTTCTCTTACATTATCATTTTTATAACTATTTCCTTCATTGTAGAACTACCCCATATCACAGGAGTCCCACACACTAGCCACAAAGAAAAGATTGTTTCCTTGTTAACTGGGTCAAATGGTCATATGTCTTTGGAACAATGGTTAGTGAACAGTACCTCCACTCAGAAGGCTTTTGTTTTTCTGTGAATGTGGAGCAGGAATAAATTTAAGCTTGTGGAAGGTTTATTGTTAACCTGCTGTGTCATCATTGTCCAGTGATCTCTTATTTCCTGACAGCAAATTTAATTAACATCATGCTGGCTAAATTACAAATTGGGAAATATAACATAAGCTACGCATGGGAAGTCACCTTGGCACCAGTTAAAATCAAAGGAAAGTAGGAAGGAGTGCTATGATTAAGACTGAGGTAACACTGTTCACTTGTGGTAATACAGTGTCTTTTAAAATTTTCTCTTTCTCAGAATGATGTCCACCATAATTTATTATGACTACCCACAGAAAAGTTGAATGAAGAAAGAACTAAAATTCATTAAGGTATTTCTTTCTGTCAAACTATTCAGTTTAGCAACATGCATCTAAACTCTCCTCACTTTAGGGCCAAAATTGTCCCAGTCGTTAAAAAGGACACTCGAGTAGCATGCCCTTTCCACAGGGAGGATAATGGGACTTCAGTGGTGCTGAGCACCAGTTAGTGGTGCTCCAGCTCAAGGGCCAGGGGTTTTTCTTGGTTTGCAGTGGTTCAGCGAGGGGGAGACCTCTTAGGCTGTAAAACTGCAATACAGTAAAAGTCAAAAATAAAGCCACCTGGTAAACATATGATGTTTTCAAAACTTAGTTATAAGTGTGAGTTCAAAGCACTGTTTCCCCTTTAGCCTCCATAGAGTGGTGTAGGTACTAGCTTTTCCCCTTCTTTAGCTATGTCAGATATCTTTGACATCTGATCTTGAATTATACTAACTGGTAGTAATCCCACAATCCTGTTACTGATCACCCACAGAAAGTGTTGAGACACTATTGACATTTCTGCTTTCTTCCCCTATTGCTTACATTGTCTTGTTATCTAATGACTGTGTCACTGCAAACTGCTGTCTCCAGGCTATTTTCAATTGACAATTGGAATGGAAAAAAACCCAGACTCAGAGGAGAATATTCTAAGTATTCATAAATACTCCTCAGTCCTCTATCTCCCATGCTTACTGCCTCTGGTCACTCCAGCTCTGGAAAACTCAAACAGCTTCCTGATTTCCTCTATGGACAACCTGGTGGCTTTATAGATATAAGCATGAAGCAGCAAAAGGTCAAGTGCCATGTTTCAGCTGCAGGCAGGTTTGGGAACACAAAGCATGTATGAAACACACCCAGACAGCTCAGTTTTGGCTGTTAAAGTATGTTAAGTTTTGGGGCCATTCGAGTTTTGTGTAATCAGAACAATTTTTTTACCCTTCTGAAGGGTTTTGTGATTTCCAGAGCTGGAGTGACCAGAGGCAATAAGCATGGGAGATAGAAGACTGAGGAATATTTATGAATACTTAGAATATTCTCCTCTGAGTCTGGGGTTTTTTCCATTCCCATTGTCAATTGAAAATAGCCTGGAGACAGCAGTTTGCAGTGACACAGTCATTAGATAACAAGAAAGTGTAAGCAGTAGGGGAGAAATGTAAACCAAAATTGTTTGATGCTTCTGAAATATTGGAATAAATTCCCATGCATTGTGTCTATGTGCTTAGGAGACTATCACCAGTCACAACAGGCAGGCCTCCTTATTTTGCTGGGATAAAAGGGAGTGGAAGGGGAGATACTTCAGGTTGATCAGTGAAGACCTGCTCTACAAATGGTAACCAACCTATTAATGTCAGTCTGGATGTAGGATCACGGTGAAGGTGAACTGCAAAACATCTTCATTTCTGAAATAGATTTTGTCTCCTTAAGTTTTTATTAGTGGTTGAATTGTTCCAAGTTACAAGGATTTCCTACCCTGCAACTGAGATGAACTAACAAAGGAAAGTACCTATGCAAATACAAAGGCACTGATCTCATAGCTGATGCTTTACTAACACCAAAAGGCCCAGGAACTTGCCTTCCAGGATCATTAAAGAAGAATTTATCCACTATGAGGAATGAGCCTAATGGCTGTAAAATTCCTGACCCAGTTCCTACAGGGATGTAGTTTGAGTTAGCTTGATCTTTATGACAAAAATAGTAGAACCACCCTGGAGACCTCAGGGTGTTACCAAGCCCCAGAGATGCTTGGTGCTTGAGTCATCCTGACAGACAGCTGTCTAAACCTGTCAGAGACACAGAGACTTCACAGCTCTCTGTCTCAATGATTCATTGCTCCTACAATTAGAAAGTTCTTTCCTAGTTCTTTCCTCCCTTGAATTTCATTTTCTGCAGTTTTAGTCTGTTACTCTTTGGCCTCTGGGCTGGTGAGTGCTGGTGCCTACACACAGCTTCCTGACAGGCAGCCTTGGATGCCCCTTTGAGCTTTGTTAGTGTTTCTTTTGACTAGAGCATGCAATAAAGTCAGTGAAGAATTTGCATCTAAGTTACAGAGTAAAATGCTTTAAACTCTTCTAGATGTGTAATGCACACGGGGAAAAAGAACTATTTAAAGCAAGATAAGCTGTTAGCTGTGATTTAAAAGATCCCAGGAAAACCCTTGGTTTCTGTAGGAAGAACGGAAGCTCCAGCACAATTAAATACAAGCACTGATGAACACTGCAAATATTATAGCCGCTTCAAACAGCATGAGATAGTGTGTACATCTTTTATCTCTGCAGATATATTTTAACTTATTACATAGTAAAAGGTCACATTTGCTTTTTTGGTTGTCATTATGTAGATGAAGTTGTTGTGGGAGAGAAAGCTTTTGCTGAAAATCTGTCTTGAAAGTTACAAACTTTCAGGCCTGGAGCTGCCTGTTGAGAGTCTTGGACCCACCTCCTAGAGCACAATCTGGTATCAAAAATCTGCAAAATGAGAAATTCTGGAGGTCAGTATGTTGCTCTCTTTACTGGAAGGCCTGGAAGATCTTCATCTTCATCTTCATCTTCAGCTGGAAGATCTTCATCTTAACACTGAAAGAAATAGCATTGCTGTATGAGATAACTGACTGGGGCTTATCAACCTATCTGATTTTTCCTGCTCTTTCAAGTCTGTACAGGTCTAGCTGTAAAAGAATCTGGAATAGCACTAGGAACAATGTAAATTCTGGTTTTTTCCTCCTCTGAATAACAGGAAAAAAGTAATTTCCAACTGCCAGGACTGATTAGCACAGTTTGACTGCGAACTGATACCAGCTGTTATATTATCCAGGTTTTGTGTACTTAGTGTCTATTTGCATACAGGTTTGACAATGTAATTGTCTACTGACATAAAGCACACTGAAAGAAAAATAAACCATGAGTAAATTCAGAGAAATGAGTTCTACGTCCTACTTCTGTATTCGAATCACAACTAAAAATCTACCACTTTGCAGCAAAAGTTGACTTTTCCTATTTTAAGTAGACCAGCTAGAAACCTTGTAGCAAAATTTATTCAATCTTTTGCAATGTAGAAGTTTTCCAAGTAAACCCACAGTAGTGAGTGAGTGAAGGTCAGATCAACTGTAATTCAGTAGTTAACAATATGCTTTACATAATAACAAATTATCTCCAGGTGAGGACAGCCTGAACAAAATTAATGGAGCCACATCTGCTGCTAGTGTGTTTTATCTGGAAGACTGCAACAACTTTCCACACACTGACCCATTCTGCATTGGTATGGTACTCAGACCCAAGCAGGGCTTTAAGATGGCAACACATTTCTGTTAGCACTGGAAGCAACACACGTTTTAATACTGACTGCAGCCAAATCAGGACTTGTAGCAATCATGACTGCATTCAAAAAATGTCCTGTTGCTGTCTGCTTGACCTTTCTGTTTCATCATAATTTTGAAGCTTCAGCATCAGGCTGATTTTGGAGGCATTTAGCAGCAAGGAACTGTATCATAGGAACATACACTTGGGAGAAAAAAAGCTTACTGTTAGAATCATAATATGAGTCTGAGACTAAGTGAAAAAAATGGGTTAACAATCACCTTTTGGAAAGATTAACAGATCTAGAAGGGACCTTATTTTTATTCTGTTTCATGTAAGACTGCCTCATTTAAAAAAATACACCCACAAAACATGACCATCCTTTCTGGTACATGTCTTGTTTCTCTATTTTTCATATGGTAAACACTTTGGTGCTGAAAATGTCTCCCATGAATCCTGGTATGATTTCTTATGGTTAATGGCAAGTTCATGTAAGCTGGTAATCCCAGAAAGTAGACTTTTCTGGAATACTGGTATGATCCTGTCCCTGTGGAGGTCAGTGAGACCCACCTGAGGCCAACTGTAGCCACAAAGTCAGGATCAGCTGGTGGGAGTGTGCTGCCTGGTGGGAGAAGGAGCAAATTTATTGATGGAATTGTGGTGTTAAGAACAATTTTCCATACAGACAACTGAAGTAGTGAGAATGAATTTAAAGATTAATTTGATGCCTTGAACCAATGACCCATCTCTTCCTTGGGTAACACCTTGACGAGTATTTAGACCAGTTACATGACAAAAGATGCTAAAATGAATCAGCAGAATCTCTTGAACCAGACAGAGTATTAGAAGTGGTTTCTTGTTCTGTATTTCACATCCATTTTAAATATCATTCCCATCAGACTAGAGATGTCAAATAAATGACAGGCCGGAGATGAAAAGAAAAAATGAAGCCTGACTATGAGCAAGTGTTAATTAAACCAGGATTTAGAATAATCAAAAAGTTCTCTTTTCATATCTGTTGCATATAAAGCTTCATTTAAGAACCACTTTGATTTGATTTATATGGCTATTTGTAATGATTTCTAGTGGATATTTCACTGTGTGATAAAGTGCCTGAAATGTAATCTCTCCCTGATACAAGCTTTGTCACTTGTAAGTCACCAGCTGCGCTGCTGTGATGCTGCCATTGATATCCCCACTCACACACAGGACAGGTAGAGATAGACCTAATTTCAGAGTGTGTGTGTGTTTGTCTGCATGCACATCCCTCCAGCATGCATATCCCTCCAGCATGCATTCCTACTTATCATCTATATATTGTATAGAAGAAGTTAAACCATTTCACACCACTCTATGAGCCTCCTTTGATCTGAGATAGCTACTGTGAATTACTTCATAAGCTTTGTGACCTGTGTATATCAAGCTATGATAACTCTGGCTTATTGTTATGTCATTAAAATGTTTAGGCCCTCAAGATCTGTTAAGCTGATCTTTTGTTTTGGTCTCCACAAATTAAATCCCCCTTGAAAAACATAAAATAAAATTTGGCAACCAAAGTGGATCATCATACAGAGCATTAAGGCCATAAGTCATAAATTTAGTCACCCATTTCCCTTGTGATTTATTTTATTTTACAGCTTCTGCACAACTTTGTCTCACTTGATAAGCTGCCTTATCCAGGACTGTATTTATTTCCTTGCTGGTGTTAGCTGTGTCAACAGTGATGGGGAAGACATCACCCACTGTGACTCTTCAGTGGAAGGTGCTGGCTGGAGTCTTCCTGCAAGTGGCTTCTAGTAAGATTAATTTTTTTCCCTGACCCCCCTCCTACTCCCTATGTGGACTTCTGAGATCTGAATCCAAACTACAGCAACTGTAAAGTGTGTTTTCTGTAGTTTTGCAGCTAGTGCTGAGGTATAACAAGTTGGGAGCTAGACTACAAATAACTGTGTTTTACTTCCGGGAACACAGGTACTTTGAGAGTATAATTTATTGTTATGGGATTAGAGCTTGACACCTTTTAAAAAGGAGTGAACTGATTGACTGATTCCTTTTCTCCCCTGTAAGATGGACTCACAGGACCAGTTCTGAGTTGAACACTGTGCTCCAGTGAGCAGCATCCCACCATGGGTGTGTCTGGGAGTTGTGGTGGGTTGGAGTGAAAAGCTTTACCTAAGCTGGATAAACCTTAAAACCCTTACCAGATTAGGAAAGTAATGGAGATACTAGCACATTGTTCTAATTTTACCAGGACTTTGGCCAGGCCAGGAACAGGAGACAGCCAAACAAGTTTTTTGTTGGGTGCAGCCAGCAGAATTATATCCCCTGGTGTTCTCAGTTTTGGGAAGACTGAACTGAAGATGTGAGATTTTTGTCAGGGAAATTTCCTAGGGCATTCACAAACCCATCTAATTTATTTAGCACTTGTGGTTGTGTGTTTTTTGAAAAATTGTTGGTGCATTATCTCTTCACTTGCAAAATAACAACATTGCAGAAAATGAGGTAACTCCAGGAAAAGCTATTAGAAACAGATTTGATAATGATGATAATTGCAGATTTCCCCATATGCTGTGACTGATCTACCTGAAGTGGACTAACTGAAGAGTCAAGGTGCAAGATTTTAGTAAGCATTTGAAACAATAAAATGCATCTCTAACTTCTTCTGTGAAGCAAACTGCCTGGATGACAGAAATCAGGAGAATGAATCCAAGAAGAACAACAAAGGTAAAAAAGTTTCTTGTATGAAAAGATTGGTCACTAGGGGCCAGCCAGAGGGCTGTGGGTGGGAGCGTGAGCACACTCGTGTGTTTTGCCTGGCTTTTTGGTTAAACGGCAGCCCAGCTCTTATGTTAAGACAATAGACAGAAAAAATAAGTCTGGAAGGGGAAATTTTGAAGCAGTGGAAATGTCTTCCTTGGTAGTATTTTACCTCCAAATATGCATAAAAATGGTGGCAAGGAAGTTAGAGTAGTCATGCAATCTGTAACTCTGAAATCTTCATTTGTTTTGTGCTCGGGCTTTAGGCAAGACACTGCACGCTATGACAGCTGTGCCTAC
Source organism: Dryobates pubescens (assembly GCF_014839835.1). NCBI lineage: Eukaryota > Metazoa > Chordata > Aves > Piciformes > Picidae > Dryobates > Dryobates pubescens. Next base: position 42,066,302 of record NC_071614.1, read on the forward strand.
TGTCTGTGTTTTCTGTTTATATGAGCCTTAGATATAACAGTATCAAATAGTACTAAAACAAGAGGAGAAGAATATTCCTGACTCTAGTGCTCATCCCTTAAATCAGAGGGTGCCATGACTGCAAGTTGTAAGAACAATGAATATGTCTATATTCAAATGTTTATTCCCTGTGGGCCTGGTGCAGCAGTGGTATAAATTAACTGATTCCAACAGCCAGATTTACAATAAGAACAGTGGAATTAAGCAAAGGCCTTCTCATAGCCAAAGAACTGTTAAAACCTTCAGAGAATGACTAAATGATCCATTATGTTTTGGCAACTGAAAACTCATTTCCTACCTGCTGTTCGTTTTGCGGTCTCAATGAACCAATTATTTCAGATAATGTGAGAAGCAGTCCCTTTATGAGAATCCATCAAGAAATCATTATTCCACTACAACCTAGGTACTGTTTTTTAAACACAATTGGAGGGTGCAGAGTAAAAAAATATTTTCCTGCTTTTTTTAGCCACATTTTTGAGGAGATGGGGTGGGGGGAGGGTCTGTTACCACATTCTCCAGAGTATTTATTGATCAGTTGTCTTGTCTAAGTACAGAGCATTTTATACTACCCCCAGCAATAGCTTACAATCATAGAATCATGGAATTTCATTGCGAGAGCAGCTGCGGGAAAGCTAGTAACAGCTAGCTGAAGCTGTGCTTTAATTTGGGTGCTTTAAGGGCTTCTGGGTTGCTTTATGGGCTTTCTGAAGGTGGAAAGACCCCAAGGGAGGAGGGAGGGAAAGCTGGGCCTTCTCTCTCAACCCACCACATTCCTTTTTTTTTTGGCGCCCAACGTGGGTAAGAATTAAGGGGTGTTGGAAAGCAGGTAAAATTGTTGTAGGTGTCTACTATAGACCACCAAACCAAGAGGAAGATGTTGATGAGGCCTTCTACGGTCAACTAGAGGTAGCCTCTAGAGCAAACTCCCTGGTAATCATGGGTGAGTTCAATCACCCTGACATTTGCTGGGACGCTTACATAGCCAGACACAGTCACCCCAAAGGTCTCATGCAGTGTATCAATGATAACTTCTTGATGCACATAGTGGAGGAACCAACAAGGAGAGGTGCACTGCTGGACCTTGTATTAACTCATAAAGAAGGACTGGTTGAAGACATTAAGGTCTGGAACAGCCTTGGTGACAGTAATCATGACATGATGGAGTTTAGTATTATACAGGGTAGAAGCAGACAGACAAGTAGAATTACAACCCTGGACTTCTGCAGGAATAACTTTGTACTCTTTAGTGACATGCTTGCAGAAATCCCATGGGCTAAGATGCTGGAGGGTAAAGGAGCCCAGGAAAGTTGGTTAATTTTAAAAAACCACTTCTTCCAAGCCTAAGCTAGGTGTGGTCCCTTGAGTAGTAAATTGGGTAGATGTGCTAGGAGACCTGCATGGCTGAGCAAGGAGCTCCTTAAGGAAATCTCAGGGAAGAAATAAACTTACAATTCATGGAAGAAGGGAGTTACCACTTGGGAGAGCTATAGAGAGGTTGTCAGGGCATGTAGGAAGGCAACAAGGAAGGCCAAAGCCCTCTTGGAACTGAAACTGGCAAAGGAAATAAAAGAGACCAAGAAGGCCTTCTTCAAATACATCAGTAGAAAAAGGAAGAATAGGGAAGTTGTGGGGCCACTGCTGAATGATGAGGTAGCCCTGGTAGCCGAGGATGCAGAGAAGGAAGGGTTGCTGAATGCCTTCTTTGCTTCAGTCTTTACACCTAAGACTGAACTGCTCTATGCACTCCAGACCCTGGATGAAGGAGACGAAGCCTAGAGGAGGGAATGCTCCCCACTGGTCAGTGAAGACTGGGTTAAAGATCAGTTACACAAGTTGAATATTCACAAGTCCATGGGACCTGATGAGATGCACCCTAGAGTGCTCGGAGAGCTGGCTGATGTTATCACTCTGCCATTCTCCATCATGGCAGACAGGTGAGGTGCCTGGAGGAAAGCCAATGTCACTCCTGTCTCCAAAAAGGGCAAGAAAGAGGTTCCTGGGAACTATTGACCAGTCAGCCTCACCTCCATCCCTGGAAAAATGATGGAGGTCACCTCAAGGCACTTGGAAGAAAAGAAGGTTGTCAGGAATAGTCAGCCTGGATTCACCAAGGGGAAATCCTACATGACTAACCTGACAGCATTCTATGATGCCATAACTGAATGGGTAGATTCAGGGAGACCAGTGGATGTAGTCTACCTTGACTTTAGCAAGGCCTTTGACACTGTCTCCCATGGCATCCTAGTGAGCAAGCTCAGGAAGTGTGGGATAGAAGAGCAGTGAGGTGCATTAGGAACTGGTTACAAGGCAGAATTCAAAGAGTGCTGATCAATGGTGCCAAGTCCAGCTGGAGAGCTGTACCTAGTGGAGTCCTCCAGGGATCAGTGCTGGGTCCAGTCCTGTTCAACATCTTCATAAATTACGTGGATGAGGGGACAGAGTGTCTGCTCAGCAAGTTTGTTGATGATACCAAACTGGGAGGCTTGGGTGATACACCTGAAGGGCGTGTGGCCATCCAATGAGACTTGGACAGGCTGGAGAGCTGGGCAAAGAGGAACCTAATGAGGTTCAACACGGACAAGTGCAGAGTCCTGCATCTGGGGAGGAATAATAAACTGAACCAGTACAGGCTGGGAAGTGATCTGCTGGAGAGCAGCCCTGTGGAGAAGGACCTGGGAGTCCTGGTGGATAACAAGTTATCCATGGGGCAGCAATGTGCCCTGGTGGCCAAGAAGGCCAATGGGATCCTGGGGTGTATTAGGAGGCGTGTATCCAGTAGATCGAGGGAGGTTCTTCTCCCCTTCTACTCTGCACTGGTGAGACCTCATCTTGAGTGCTGCGTTCAGTTCTGGGCTCCCCAGTTTAAGAGGGACAGCGATCTGCTGGAGAGGGTCCAGCGGAGGGCAATGAGGATGATCAGGGGACTGGGGCACTGCCTTGCGAGCAGAGGCTGAGGGACCTGGGGCTTTTTAGTCTGGAGAAGAGAAGACTTAGAGGGGATTTAATAAATGTTTATAAATATCTGAGGGCTGGGTCTCAAGAGGGAGGGGACAGGCTCTTCTCACTTGCTCCCTGCGATAGGACAAGGAGCAATGGATGTAAGCTGCAGCACAGGAGGTTCCACATTAGCATAAGCGGGAATGTCTGTACTGTAAGGGTCACAGAGCACTGGAACAGGCTGCCCAGAGAGGTTGTGGTATCTCCTTCTCTGGAGTCTTTCAAGACCCGTCTGGATGCATCCCTTTGTGACCTAAGCTCTGCTCTGGCAGGGCGGTTGGACTTAATGATTTCTTTGGGTCCCTTCCAGCCCCTGACATCCTGTAATCCTGGGTTAGGGTTGGAAGGGACTTCAAGGATCACCTAGTTCCAACCCCCCTTCCATGGGCAGGGACACCTCACACTAGATTAGGTTGCTCAGAGCCACATCCAGCCTGGCCTTAAAAACCTCCAGGGATGGGGCTTCTACCACCTCCCTGGGCAACCTGTTCCAGCGTCTCACTTATGGAAGCATAGGGAAGTGTGGTCAAGAGCCTGGCAATGCTGACCCTAGAGCAGAAGCTCTGCTCCTCGAAGGAGTTTGGGATGTACTTATAGGTATATATATATGGCCATCTTTCCTTTTCCCTTTCCCCTTCTCTTCCTTGCCTTCCCCTTCCCTTTCCATCTCATCTGTTTATGAAATAAGCCTCGCTACCTTGCATGTGGCAGATGTTCATTGTTACTGCTGCATGCTGGAAAATAAAAAGCCTTGTCTCTGAACAGCAGATGTAGGAAACCTATAAAGTATAAATTGCTAAGAAGGAAGGCAAAACTTTGCTGTGCTCTAGCCCCAGTATGACTCAGCTGGACGAACTGAATTGTCATCTAAATGACAAGGTCACCAATGCTGTTGTAGTTCTTTTGCTGTGGCATGCTGTATTATTGTTTTGAATTGTTGGTTTACTGTGATGTCTATTCTCATGATTTAGCATCAGCAGCCTCTGTGGCAGAAATACCTGGTCATGTGTCTGCAGTGCATGGGACAGAACATGGGCACCCTCTGCTTCCTAGCCAAATTTGCACTCTAACTTTGGATACCACTTTTTATCATTTTTTATTTACGTTACAAGCCCAGAGTATTGCAGAAATGTTTTCTTTCTAGAAAGCTGTAACTCTTATTGACTTTCCCCTGCCAGTCCAATTGATTTCTTTCAGTCAAAATTCCTCCCCGGTAATGTGGTGGCTAGCGGTTATGTGGATCCCCATGTAGCCGACCACTAAAACATCTGGTTATAGGATGTATGTATAAAAAAAGAGGTGATACTTATCCTCTCCTCATCTAGTCTAGTCTAGTCTAGTCGTGAGGTCTGTTGGGACAGGTTGGACTTGATGATCCTTGGGGTCTCTTCCAACCTTAGTTATACTGTGATACTGTGATCTCTTCAACACAGCGCAAGAACAAGAAAGCAGGACATTTTTGCTTCAAAACAAAAGTAGCACAGATTAAAGATCCCACTCATGTTTGAAGAAGGCTCAACACATTGCTGTAAAAATCAGAGCAAATCTCCTCATTGTTGCTCTTTCCTATTTTTGGTGCTGCAGCTCCAAGAGGTCTCTGCCAGAGATCGCTTGTAGCTCCTTTGTGTTAAGTGCTGTATGAGCACAGCAAATGAATATTTTTTCCTGGTGTCCTCATTGAGGGGGAAAAAACAACTGAGGAGGCAAACAAAGCCCACGCTTACATCTGATCTTTAGTTTACCTCTAAAAGAGTTCCTGGTCACACTGGGCATCACTGCATTAGCTGTAAAATGGATTGTGGATGGCAGAAAGCTCAAGAGTCTGTGTTGGTGGAACCAGGTGCTAAAACTAGAGAAGAGCTTATAGAAAAAACAGTGAAAGAGTCCAGTTTGTCCTTTCTGCTCTCAGAATTGTCCTTTTGGGCTACTGTTTCTTTCAGGGTTTCATTTGAAGGTGCTGCATGCTGTAATGCTTTTTTCACCCAAGATCCATTGCTCTCTAGGGCCAGTGCTCCAAATAACCCCCTCTCACATGTTTAGCAAAGACAATGGTTGCCCCAAGCTGGGTTTGCCAGGGTGGATCTGGTAGCTCCCTGCTCTCCGGTGAGTTCATAATTACTGAGATCTTTGTCCCATACGTTGACACAGGTCTGAATAGGCGAGTTTACCTCCTGGAGGGATGCCTTGGTACACTACACTAAAACATGACCAGAATATATGAATACAGGCCTGCCTGTGTCACTGAGGGCTTTAATGATTACAAAGTGGCACGGCCAGAGACCTTGCTGATGGTTGTAATAGGTTGGGGCAGATCCCCTCCCCACCACAGGCAGAAATAACGACTCAGATAAACGGATTGCAAAAAAAAGTGATGGAAAGTTTAAATAGGAAAACAATGAAAAACAACAATGAAAGTTTTACAGAGACCCACAAGCACCGTGACAAAAGAAAGAGATCCCAGAACATACCCAAGAACCTCCCATCCCCACCTGGGGGTACACCCAACCCCCGCCAGGGCTCTTTCCTCCCCCTCCCCAACCCAGCCTTGGGCCTGGGCAGGCCCAAGGGAGGCAGCTCATGCCATGGAACAGGTCATCCTGAGTGCAATCACACAGCACTTACAGGATGGCCAAGGGATCAGGCCTAGCCAGCATGGATTTGGGAAGGGCAGGTCCTGCCTGACCAACCTGATCTCCTTCTATAATCAGGTGACCTGCCTGGTGGATGTGGGGCAGGCTGTGGATGTAGTCTACCTGGACCTCAGCAAGGCCTTTGACACCGTTCCCCATAGCAAACTCCTGGCCGAGCTGTCAGCCCATGGATTGGATGGGAGCACACTGCGATGGGTTAGGAACTGGCTGGAGGGCCGAGCCCAGAGAGTGGTGGTGAATGGTGCCACATCCAGCTGGCAGCCAGTCACCAGTGGTGTGCCCCAAGGATCAGTGCTGGGCCCCATGCTCTTTAACATCTTTATTGATGATCTGGACGAGGGCATTGAGTCCATCATCAGTAAATTTGCTGACAACACCAAGCTGGGGGCAGGAGTTGATCTGCTGGAGGGTATCGAGGCTCTGCAGAGGGACCTCGACAGGCTGGACAGATGGGCAGAGTCCAACGGCATGAGATTGAACACATCCAAGTGCCGGGTGCTGCACATTGGCCACAGCAACCCCATGCAGAGCTACAGGCTGGGGTCAGAGTGGCTGGAGAGCAGTCAGGTGGAGAGGGACCTGGGGGTACTGGTGGATGGTAGGCTGAACATGAGCCTGCAGTGTGCCCAGGCAGCCAGGAGGGCCAATGGCATCCTGGCCTGCATCAGGAACAGTGTGGCCAGCAGGAGCAGGGAGGTCATTCTGCCCCTGTACACTGCACTGGTTAGGCTGCACCTCGAGTAGTGTGTCCAGTTCTGGGCCCCTCAGTTTAGGAAGGATGTTGACTTGCTGGAGCATGTCCAGAGAAGGGCAACAAAGTTGGTGAGGGGTTTGTAACACAAGCCCTATGAGGAGAGGCTGAGGGAGCTGGGGTTGCTTAGCCTGGAGAAGAGGAGAGTCAGGGGTGACCTTATTGCTCTCTACAACTACCTGAAGGGGGGGTTGTAGACAGACGGATGTTGGTCTCTTCTCCCAGGCCAGTACCAGAACAAGAGGACACAGTCTCAGGCTGCCCTAGGGGAGGTTTAGGTTGGATGTTAAGAAGAAGTTCTATACAGAGAGAGTGATTGCCCATTGGAATGGGCTGCCTGGGGAGGTGGTGGAGTCGCCGTCATTGGTGGTTTTCAGGAGGAGACTTGATGTGGTTCTTGGTGCCATGGGTTAGTTGGTTAGGAGGGTTGGATTGGTTGATGGGTTGGACACGATGCTCTTGAAGGTCTCTTCCAACCTGGTCTGGTCTATTCTATTCTATTCTATTCTATTCTATTCTATTCTACCTAGGCAGCAGACTGACCATGATTAGAGGTCAGCTTCATGCTAGTGCAAACTGAAAAAAAAGCGAGTGTAAAGTCATGTGGGAAAACAAATAATTATACAGTAAGAAATGTTCTGGAATACCTTTTTTCTAGATACTCAGAACAGGATTATGCTGTCTGTGATCCTGGAAGAAATATAACAGCCAAGCTGAGACAAAAAAAGAGAAAATTCAATGGTGGATGCACTTATTCCCAAAATTGTTGTCTAGTAAAGGCAATGCACTCAGGTACATGACACAGCAAACTGCCCCTCAAGGGCAATGCATAACCCCCTTACTTACAGAAACAGGGACTCCTGTAAGGGCCTTGAAAACAGAGTTTATGTATTTATACCTATGCTGACTCAGAAAGTACTGATCTTAGTACCTGGAATAGGATTTCCTTATACACTTGTTTGTCCTTCTATCAAATGGGCTCTTTTAACAGAAGGAAAGAAAGATGCTCTCTTTTGCTGTAATCAAAGGTGTCTTTTAAATTCCTTTACTACACTGGCATACTTTGAGCTGTGTGTTGCATCAGATACTGGGAAAGCATACAAATAACACCAAGCTACTGTGGGTAGCTCGGATGTAATCTGGCATGAAAGTGGAGCCATCCCTCCACAGCATGGCTTAGACCAGGACACATTGGGAGTCCATGGTGCACCCGGGCAGGATACTCAAGGGCTGCTGATATCCCCCACAGTTATATTGTGTTGTCCTCAGAAATCAGACTCAGTTCTTCTCAGGGTTTATTGTTTATTATTATTTTTGTAAAGAGACAGCAATGTCTATCTGCAGAAGCAGGTAAGGAAATCCAGAGTGGTGAGGCACGTATGTCTCTCAGTGCACTGTGGGGCACTCAACACACCCCAGCCGTGAATGCAGTCCAGATCAGTGGCAAACATATCCCAAAGCTCTTACTAACTGAAGGTGCTGGGATTGCCACCTGAGAGCTGATGCAAAAAATTCATTTTCAGCCCCAACCAGAACAAAACCAATGTGTTGGGATCAACAATACCCACAAAATATAAATGGTCCTTTCTGGTCTTAATGTGTAGTCTCCTAAGGCACATATATATGAGGTGCTTCCCCCAGTTCTGGTGGTGCAAGCTGGTTTTGTGTCATTCTGTAGAAGTGCTGAATTCAGTTGCTGGCAGGACAAGGAGAGCAGTGTAATGTCCCAGGACACCTTAGGCACAAACTGTTCTCTGGAGCACAGGGGAGTTAATACAACATCTGAAGCAGCAATGCATTGACCTCAGGCCTATCACTGTGTACAGCCTGGAAGTGTCCTCACCAGCTGTCTCCTGCACCTGGCTGCCCTTTGCCAGCAGAAGAAACTTGTCTTTATTGCTGAAAGGCAAATGTATAGGTTGGGTTTGTACAGTTGCATTCCAGAAACAAGAGCAGGAACTGTCTATAACTGCTTGAAACAATCACTCAGGATAAGCAGTTATACTGGGCTCTGCATTACCTCTGAGTAAGCGGTGGGTGTCCAGCTCACCTAAATACCTCCACTTGGGTAGAAAATACTACTCAGAGTCTGCTGGGGCCTCACAACAGTGATACTGACATCTCCTGATTGCAGATATTGTGGTAACTTGTTCAGTCAGAGATGTTAGGCAATCTCTGTGTTTGGCCTTAGCCATCAGGGCTTCATAAGCCAGCATCTTTTTATTTCAAGAGGAACATTGCTCATAAATCAGTTATTTCCTAGAGGACTCAGGAAAAATACAATATTATCTCAATTAAGCAAAAGTGTTTTTCTGCAGATCTATCACTCCACATGGAACAGGATGACAGCCAGATCAATGTTTAGTCCGGTAAATCAGAACAGTCGTTCAAAAAGGCTTCATCTCCATTAAAGGCCTGTTCTCCCACCAGCGTCATTTTCAGTTTGTGGCTGGGGAAAAGCGGGAGGTGTGTGTGTGTGACAATTAACTATTACTGATTAGCCACCCATGTTCTTTTTGTTTATCTAATCTAGCATGAACAATGTTGGGTATCTGATCCACAGACAAGCCAAACAAGCCATTCCAGAATTGCTGGGATGCTGCACAAAAGGATGGTGTGATGTTAAATGCCTGTTTTTTCCCTTCTTGGCAAGTCAGTCTGGTACAAAAATGGAAGAAGGAAGGATGAACATATATAATGTGATTTCAGAGAGCAGGTGGATAGATTTCTTAACACAGACTGCAAACCCGTGTGCCATTTTACCATGTCGTTATGGTAGTGGGAGATTTATGCAAGCAATACTTGCTGGCTTTTGCCAAAAGCACACATTGCCTAAATTGAGACTGTTGCTGTAGCGCTCATCATTTAAGGTGCATTAGAGGCACTGTAAGAAGAGAAATGTGGAGAGGGACACTGGGATGCTATTAGTGAGTTGCATATGAAATTAAATGGGAAATGAGCAAAAAGCCATCTCATCGTAGTACAGAACTTCTGTCTCTATGTGACAATAAAATCCATCTTCCATTTGCACTTGGCATGTTGGTAATTTGCACAGCACTGAGGGGCATTATTCATTCAGCATGGCTAATATTATTTATAGCATTTTGAGAAAGCAATTTAATTGCCCATACACAGCAACATCTCTCCACTACATATCCCACACACAGAGACCCAAATAGCACAAATGATGTCATGCTCTGCCAATGGTCTCTGCTATCGGTTTTCTCCAGGAAAGCAGCATTAAAATATATATGTAATATGTTATTGACAGGGAGGGAAGGAGCAAGAAAAGAGAGGAAGGGAAAGGAACAGGGAAGGAGGGAGGGAGTGGGGAAGAAAAGAGGGAAGGAGGGAAGAAGGGAGGGAAGGAAGAAGGGAGGGAGGGGAGAAGGGAGGGAGGGAAGAAGGGAGGGAGGGAAAGAGGGATGGGAGAAAGGGAAAGGGAAGGGGAAAGGGAAGGGGAAAGGGAAGGGGAAAGGGAAGGGGAAAGGGAAGGGGAAAGGCAAGGGGAAAGGCAAGAAGGAAGGAAAGGAAGGACGCTGGGGACAGACAGAAGGAAAGTTGGAAGCACAGATGGTAGGAAGGGCAGAAGAATACACGGAAGGAAAGATGGATGGAAGAACAGATGTATGAAATGGTAGAATGATAGATAAAGGAACTAAGGATGGAAGGGATGCATGGAATGTGGGGTGGAAGAACAGAAGGAAGTTAGGACAGAAGAAGAGATGGAAGGATGGAGGGAAACAAGCAGAGAAAGACAGAAGGAAAGATGGATGAAGGAAGGATGGACAAAAGAAAGGAATGATGGATGATCTTTAAGGTCTCTTCCAACCTAAACCATTCTATGAATCTGTGAATTAATCTTTGAAGGTTTAAGAGAGAGCAAGAATGACCTTGTTGCTTTGGCACTGAACCTGGCTCTGGAGAGCCAAGTTTAGTTCACAGCTCAGCCACAGGCTAAAATATTGGATATGACATGTGACCCTTTTCCCTTCTGTAACAAGAGATTATTACTTCAGTACTTTCTGGTGAGAAAAGACAGAATCCATTAACCTCCATGTGGTCTCAGACATTCTGATCACAAAGGTCATATATAAATTACAGTATAAAGGTAACCAGTTATCATGAACTATTCATACTAAAAAGAGCACTTGGCATTAGATCTGGTATTAGCACTTCAGAGAAATTAAGAGCTCCTTTATTTAACATTTGTGCATTTGTGTTTGGTTATGTCTGGTTATGTCAAAGGTGCATTGTAGTTGTATGTCTCATCCATAATTCTCTATAATCACAATTTACTGGGATTTTAATAATACCCAAGTCCTACAGATATTGTGCACTCCCTCAGCGAACAGAAAGTGTTTAGAAACTGTATGCTAAGATTGCAGTTGTCAGAAAGCAGCCTACCTGCTGCAGGGAAAAATGTGTCACAGGTCAGAGGAAGCACCCTGAGGCTCTTACCCCAAAAACCCCACTAGCAACAGTTTGGGGAGGGGAGGTTCTTCTCCATAGGTGTTTAAGCAGATTACTGTTTCCTGGCAAATGGCAGTACTGACTCAGGCTCAAGTTTATCCATTTTTGTTTCAAGTACTACAGAGAGAAAAAGAAAGAAAAGTGATAGCATTTGCTAGCATCTGTATTATAATAATGAGATTTTATATAGGAGTCACCGTATATTTCATTGAAGTGTTTTTTTTGCTCCTGGTAACAATCCTGGGTTGGTTTTTTTGGGTGTTTTTATTTTTTTTCTGTGCTGTTCCTAAGAAATTAAGAATGAGCCCCTAAAAAACCCCCACCAAAACACAAACCAAAACCACACCAAAACAAACCAACCAACCAAAAAACCACAACCAACCAACCACAACCACAACCAACCCACCCCAAAACAAGCAAAGAAAAACCCCAAGGAAATACAGATATCCAGAGGGATGGTCATCAGCATGTTCCAGCTCAATCTTCCACTATCTACAGCAGTTCACACTACATCAAACATAGCTGTGTGATGGAGGGCCACAAAAATGATCAGGGGATTGGACTACCTCTGCTGTGAGGACAGGCTGAGGGAGCTGGGATTTTTGTCCTGGAGAGGCGGAAGCTCCAGGGTGACCTGATAACAGCCTACCAGTACCTGAAAGGGGCCTACAGGAAGGATGGAGAGAAATTGTTTACAAAGTCCTGCAATGACAGGATGAGGGGCAATGGCTTCAAACTAGAGAAGGGCAGATTTAGATTGGATATCAGGAAGAAGTTCTATGTTATGAAGGTGGTGGAACACTGGAACAGGTTGCCCAGAGAGGTGGTTGGGGCCTCCTCCATGGAGGTATTCAAGGTAAGACTCGACGAGGCCCTGGGCAACCTGGTGTAGTTGGGGGTGTCCCTGCTGACTGCAGAGAGGTCAGACTAGATGACCTTTGGAGGTCCCTTCTGGCCTGGACCATTCTATGATTCTATATACTTTGTGCATAATTCCTCCCCCCCACACCTCCTTCACTAAAGAAAAAGATGGCAGTGCCCCCCAAAGTCTGGGGAAGTTCTAAAGACATTCTGAGCCTTGCATGAGAAATATGCAAAGATTTACAAGGGCAAACTGTATTTCTATCCGTGAGGATGTAAAGAGCAGACATGTTCAATTTTACACACATTGGCACTCTTAGGTTAAACACCTGTGTTCGTCCTGGTTTCATCAGAACCATTAGCCACTCACCATGTGACCTATAGTATGTTCAGCTACATTGTCTTTTTCAGGCAGATGATTTTCCAATGAGAATCAATCAAGTCTCTAGCCAGAATCATTGTTTTCATTCCCTGTGAATTTCAATGTGTTGTAATCATACTGTGTCACTGAAAGCCCCATTCATGGGGCTGCACACCATGGGACTCTCTCATTAAAAAGACAATCTTTGAAGATACATCATGCAAAGACTGAAATGATTAATGTGAAAAGATAAATATCCCAACACTTCTTATTTTTTAAAACTTTCTAAGTTTTTGATGCTTCAGTCATGACAATTTAATGCTTGGAAGTAGTGGGACTGATGAACACATCAGACCAGAGTCTAGGTTCTAGGGACTGCTATATGCAAAACAGCAACATGAAGGAATTTTCTATCTGCTTTTAAAATTCTTCTTGGTCTATATTGGAGTGGGGAGGTGTTTTTAACCAAAATCTCTTTGCTGTAACTACTCAACCAACAGAATTTAGTGCTCATTCCATATACTGGAGTTTCCCAAGGGAAGAAAATGACCACACAAGAGCCAAGGCAAATTAAAGAAGTATTCTGGCTGTTGGTGCTGCATGTGCACTCAGGACTGGTCTTACCTTCCTGTGTGCCCTGCACACCAATGTGACTTCTCGTCCATTATTGCTGTTTTCCTCAAAGCAGGAAAAGTTGGTGCATGAAATACAGCTGCTGCCAAAGCTACAGTGAGCAGTACCTTGTCAGCACATGGAATGGTTATGATTTACTTTAACAGAAGCAGCAAAAGTACCTAGAGCACTTACCTGTGCAATACCCACCTCACCCAATGAAAACAATGAGACAGAAAGAATTTGATGGGAAGAACAAAAAAACCACACACACAGAAAAAAAGAGTATTGATCAAGAGTTTCTTACTGCTCTCCCTCAAAAGCACTTTAATCAGTCCCTACTGTCCACTTGTTCACAAGTCTTAGTGGTACACAGATCACACACTACAAGTTGCCAAGGAAACTGGATTCACTTATGATGCTACACGTTTATTGCTTCAATCTGCTTATTTTTCTCCACCCATGTATACCTGAAAGTCACTGTTGTCCTTCATGGTCTAATTCCCATGATAGCACTGCCATCCAGGACATGGAAATGGATTTGCCACCTAAATCAAAGCTTGAGCCACTCTCACTTTTAAAGCAAGACATGAAAAATGATCTTCAAAATTACACTGTCAGTATCTTACTTCAGGGTGCCTTTTTGTTTCACACTGATTGCCAAAATACTAAATGGCAGATATATTTGAAGTGCATATACACAACACTCCTCAACTGGGTTGACTCTAGAACTGAAAATATGCAAGCAAGTTTTTGAAAGCAAATCCTCTTGCCACTTGCTTGATTCACGAGTCTCAACATCTTGGGCACTGGCTACACAATCACAGTTCCTTTCAATTCAGTGGGAGTTTTTATTATTACCTCAGCAAAGCTGGAATTTCAACTGCATTTTAGGGAGGTTGCCAGCTCTGTGTTTAAAGTCAATCATAGTTAGATTAATTGTCCCAGAGCAGCTGAAGTGCTGAGACCTGAGTTCATGCTAGCTGGAATGACAACTCATAGTTTTGGTGAAGTCTCCAGGCTGCATAAATTCCAACTGCTTCATAGTTTGTACAAAGACAGCTTTTGAATACTAGGGGTTTGGTGAGTATCATGAAAAGGGTTCCAGACCTAAATCTTATTCCTGATTATTTTTTTCCTCCCAGTTGGTCACAGCTCTGTGCATAATTTGAAAAGTCTCAAAGTGATGACCTTTGAATGATAGTCAAGTGAGCTAGCACAGCTGAGGGAGATTGTTTTGCCCATCAGTGTAACTGTCAGAATAGTTTTGTTGATCTCTGAGTGTGTTTTCATTTCATTTTTCCCAACCACAGAAACTTTTACCTGACTGAACTTTACAGCAGGTTCTTTCCAAACCATGTGATGTGTCTTAGCCAAGATAGATTGTGACCTCTTTGAGGGTTATCATATAAGCTGGGCTGATCTTAATAAAGAACAATTAAATAGATTCTGGGAAAGTGCCAAATAAGACACTGTAGAAATTGGTTTAATTCCATCCCAAGCAAAGAATCTATGTCAAAACCTGTATTAATCTCACAGGAAAATATCTGCCATTGAACTCATAGTAACACATGGAAGACATTCTGTCACCAGCCTAGATGCTGCCTAGAAAATAACCAGAATGCACATCCACACATACCCTTCAAAGCTCAGACCTGACTGTTGATTAATAAAAGAAAAAAAGAGGAGTTTGCAGTGAAAGAAAAAACATCTTTGTTGACAGCAATAAAATGTAACTTGTCACCAGAGTTGATATGCTGTATTAATGGCTCTTTGGTGAAAACACAGAGCCGGGTGTTATAAATATTGATGGAAGCATGCTGCTTTTGGAAATGGGTGGTGAGTGAAACTTTTTAAGGTGAATACAAAATTTTCTTCAAGTGTTTCTCCAACTTGAAACTCAAATACCCCCTTTTAACTGGAAGCCATTACATTCACAGCCACAACCAATTTTTGCTGCTAATGCAGCAGATAGAGCAGGGAAAAGTATTACTACCTAGAAGTAATAGGCACAGCTGTCAAAATCTGTAATAACAAAACTGAGGGATCGATCTCCAAATGAGCTGGAGTGTTAATGTATGTTGTAGTATATTGAAGCTCTTCTTTTCTTTGTTTTGGGGGGTATGTAAATGTCTTGATGCTCACAGTGACAGCTTGGTTGCCACGGTTACTTGTGAGCCAGCTTCTACCTCAATTTGAGGTGCCAGACTATGTTTTCTCCTCTGCACTGGATATGTCCACATGGGCATTCCTGTAAATAGCTTGGCAAAGGCTGGGGGGTCAAGTGTCACAAACCAGCATCCAATGTCCAGTCCATGTTTACTAGGAAAAGGATATAACAGCATTCCTGATAGTTCTACAGACACAACAAAAGATACCGACCCACTCTCATCAGCCTTTAAAAATTGCTTAAAATTTCTTTCTACACAGCAAAATGTTCTTTTGAGGAAGGTGGGGCTAGATAGACTCTAAACACTGAAGTCTCATTCCCAAGCTCCCAGGCCTATTTGCCACTTCCTGTGCCCATCAAAGGGCTGCTTCCCTACTGAGAGCTGAAATTGGTCCATTCCAGTACATGCTGTGGCATGAGAGGTAATCAGGCCTTGATGAAAAAGTGCACATGCCAATAAAAAAGGAAAGTAATTTTAAATCCAAACCAGAGGGAACTAAAAAGGTAAAGCATGTCCACAAGTAGTATCAACTGTTGCTGCAAAGGGGCTAAATTAAAATAACCTGATTTTAGATAGGATCTAAAGCAACAAGGGCTTTTCAACAGTCTGCTGTGCAGGGGCTGCATTAGGAGAGAATAAGGCAGACCTCTTACAATACTGTATGGGCACAAGCCTCTGTGTGAAAATGTCATAACACCCGTCAACTTCAAACATTTGCAATATTGTCAAGAAATATGGGGGAAAACAATTTTCTGCTCACTTTGCAGATGGGAACCATGGCACATGTAGTTGGTGATGACTCTCTCAGAAAACCCCACACTCTATTCAGCACACCTGTGAATTCTCTGAACAAAGACATAAAGCAAAGCACCAGCGTGGTGGCAATGGCAGCAATAATGATCCACAGAATGCCTTGGTAGGACATGCATTAATTCTGTTACTAATGAAAAAGAAAGAAAGAAAGATCAAAATAACCCAAGGAATTGACTGTGAGACTGAAATTTACAGAAATTCTACAAAACCAATGAGAAAGTTTGACCTGTCCCACTGCATTGCAGAATTTGAAGGACACGAGCAATTTTACACCATGATTACTCTTTTTTTAAACAGATGAACTAGCTTATGATTTCACAAAGGTAACACACACTGGCTTGCAAAGGTAAAAAAAGGAGTGATTAAAAAGAATCTTCCACTTAGAATCAGAGAATGGCTTGAGTTGGAAGGGACTTAAAAGATCATCTACTTTCAACTACCCTGCCATGGACAAGGACACCTCCCACCAGAATAGGTTGCTCAAAGCCTCATCCAGACTGGTGTTAAGCACTTCTGGGGATGAAGAATCCATAACTTCACTAGGCCACCCATTCCAGTGTCTCACCACCCTCAAATTAAAGACCTTCTTCCTAACATCCAATCTAAATCTACCCTGCTCTAGTTTAAAACCATTGCCCCTTGTCCTGTCACCATGTGGCTTTATAAAAGATCCTCTCCAGCTTTCCTGTAGGCCCCCTTCAGGTACTGGGAGGTACTTGTCAGATGACATTTGACATTTTTCAAATTGGACACTGAAAGATGAAGTGGTGTAGCCAGGTTTGCAGAAGAATTTGCAGAAGAGGTGGAGACTGAGACCGCAGCATAGCATTGCTTTGGTGATATTTGAGCTCCACCTGAAGTAACTTGGAGAAGAAGACAGATAGCAGATCTAATGTGCAACAGGGAAAATAGCAGAATAGTTTTTTAAGTATTTCTACCTCAAGAAAGAAGGGCAACAAGTTTCAGGTGTGGATGGGCATTGGCTATATACAGGGGACTTTCTGACCTATCTGTACTGAGGAGTACAGCTAGCAGAAATAAAAAATCATAAAGCTGGAACAGGCTTGATGTGTAAGGGGATTCCATACCAAACCAAAGGAAAAATACAGACTCTAAGACAAATGTACTTGAGAGACAGCAAAGATTGTCTATGTATCATATTAGCTTTTCAACACTGAAGAGAGAGGAATGTGAGGAAGTTAACCACCAGCTACTCCACCTCATGCTTTAGCTATAGTAACTCACATAATTTATGCTTAACACTAATATGACACTATATGTTATACAGCATATACATGGCATGAGAGAGACGCAAAGAAATAAGCACTCTTACATCACAGAAGAGTTTGGAGACCATGACCAAAATTCAGAACCGTGGTCTAGACTGTTCCAAGGTGGTAACAAGAAAGACTACAAACAGGTGTCAAGCAGGTTTGAAAGAGACAGTGTCATAGTTTGACTGAAATCTAGAATGTCTTCTCCCTCTGAGAAAAAAATATTTAGAATACTGGGAAACAAAATCCAATTCTAGTATGTAAGTGGAAAAATCCAGTTATTTTACCCTCTGTGCATATTAGAAAATGTTTGTTGGCTAAATTAGGTGTTTGTCATTACTAGTATAAATGGTAAGGTTTTGTTTAATTGCAAGAGAAAAAGAGCAAGTGAAAACCCAGCATTTACAGAACAGCAACTGTAAGGAAAAAGAGCACAGGTCCAAAAAGCCTGTGAGGTTTTTGAACTTTGTCTTCAGGCAACATTAGTGGAATACTTATTCAGGACCTAATCCCCAAATCCAGTTTTCCAAAAGCTGGTGTAGTATAAGAACAAAAGACCTGAATTTTAACTGGCATGTACTTTAAAGAAGGGTTTGACTGCAAAGATGTAACACAGGGGAAAATGCTGGAAAACAAACTCCTTGACCTACTTCCATAAAAGAGAAAACAGTCATAATGCATCATTTTAAAATGCAGGAATATTTCAACAAAGACTTTCTTCTACCTGCAAGCTACCCTCAATCCAGCTATTGAGCTAGGTGCCCTAAATCCTGGTAGTGCCATGTTGTACACAACTATGGTACTCAGATAAACAAATCGGTGTGGTTTATTCAGATGAAAGCTGTGCCACACATTTGCAGGACTGTGGTAGATTTGAGAATTGGATCCAGATGCAAATAAATAACATAACCTGCATGAGCAGACCAATGCATTTAGCCAGTGGCAGCAAGGACAGAACACAAGGCAGTTTTCAAACTGCCTTGCAGTTTGAAACAGCAGCCAGGAGCTAGAGCTAACTGCTCCAGGATTTTATCACCTGGTTTGTCAGACTCCAGGACATGAATTTTAATCAGATTCATGATGGGCAAGGGCCAAGCATACCAAGTAGAAAAATTAACAGTCAGAACCACTAATTAATGTGCCAAATTATTTAAAGCCTAAATGTTTGCTTGCATTAGGTTTAATGGTTTGGGAGACAGGATGATCCCTGTCCAGCAAGGCCCCCTCCCTTATACTGACTTTCAGTCCCCGATCTAAGGATTATTTCTTGAAACCTCTCCACAATTCTTCTTTCAACCATAATTTCCTTTGCTCTTCCTTGACCATGAGGCTTGGATTTCTTTAACAGGCCTACTTCCCAGCACTTTTCTGTCCATGTGAGTCCAAACCACATGGGCTCAAGAGGAAGCCAGAACCTGCCTCCCTGTGGCTTGAGTGGTTGCTCTAACAACTCGTTGCAATAAGAGCTGGGCACCCACCAGCATTCTCCTGCCCTCCCACAATTAAAAGCTGAACCCAAAAGATTTAAGCAAGGTTGGGTTTTTTTGTGTATTTGATTTATTTTATTTTATTTAAGTGAGGTGGAATCTTTTCAATGTAACACTTAAGAAGCTGCAAGTGTGCAAGGTGTGCGGTGAGGAGAGCTCAGTTACTAGCTAGACCTATTCAGGTTTGATGTTTATGGCTACAGACCTCATAAAGGTTCTGTGACCATCATTCTGCACACTTCTTGTTCGGCTCTGATTTATAAGTTGAGTAAACTCAGCAAAACAGAGCACTAAATGGATTGGTAGGGTAATTCACCACCTCCATTTAGTTTAGAATTTTTAATAGTTACTTACTTTTGTCATGGTTCAGACACAGCCAGTAGCCAAGCTCCATACAGATGCTCTCAAGATTTCACCCCACCCCCCTGGAGGGATTCAAAAGAGAACCAGAGGAAAAAAGAAATGCTACCTCACAGTCACAGCTCAAAGTGCCCCAGCCAGCCCTTCCCTTATATAGCAGGCATGACGTCAGCATGGTATCAAATACGCATTGTCTGGTCCAGTTGGCTGTCTTGGCTATGTCCTCCCCCACAGCTTTGTGTGAAGGAAACCACAAATTTTAAATATATTCAAGCCAAACCCTGGACAAATTTTGTACTCTGGATTAAGATCTGTGAGTAGGCAGCATGAGCAGCTTTGAGCTGAGTTCAATGCACAAGCCACCCTTAGAAAATGCTACCTTATTTTCAGATAGAAAATGCAAGAGTGAAACATAGAGGCCAAAGACTATATCTTAAAATGGGGTGAAAGATATCAAAATAATCTGCATGCAAGCTTTTGAGGATAAAAGCTTCCCAACAGAAGAGAGAGAGATTGTTACTGAATATTTATATGAAGTACGGGCCAGTTTTTTTGCAGGTTCCACTGAAGCTCTTCCAATTTATGCCAGCTGAAAAATTACCTCTACAGAGTTCATTAAACCTTGGTCTCACTAGCATATTGCCCCAGGATTTGAACATTTTTTCATTAGAAAGATTAAAGATTAAGATTCTCTTAATCAAAAGTAGTACTTCAAATTTTAAGACCAGGTGTGAATTGTAGTACCTGCACTAGCTCTTTTCTTGCATTTAAATTCACCACTGTATTCCCTGCCAAGCCTGGAAAACTGCAAAGGTCTCCCTAGCAGGAATGTGGCAAGAATGAATGGATCTGGGACACAAACTGGAAGAGCTGCTCAGCAGTGTCTTCCACAGCCCAGTGTGAGTTTTGGGCTCCTGAGCTGGGCTCTGCTGCCCTTCAGAATGAAGGGACTTTAATTGCTGTTGGGTTGGGTGTTTTGCTAAACTCCTAGTAAAGTCAGATAAATACTTTACACCAAGTTTTGATTGATTTTTGTGTCTTTTATAGTTTGATAGGGAACAAGGAGACCATTGCAGTTCCTCATTAAAAATCACTTCTGTTTAATTCCTGCAAATGCTTTGAAAGCAACTCAAATCCTAGATGCTAATTTCAAACATAAGCTTTGTTGAAAGATGTTCCAGTTGCAAGATACATATATCCAGCAGAGTGAGCATAACTTTGCATTTTCCTTGTGGCTGTCTCACCAAAGGAACAACTGTCTAAACAATCTTCAATACTTAAACACTTGTTGCTTTCAGGCCACTGATGGAAAAGGGTTTAACGTTAAAATATAACAGTCCTAACAAAGCAACCAAAAAGAAACAAGAACCCTTAACCCTAGAGAAGGCCATGACTGGCCTAATTTCTGGTTATTACCTTTCTCCAGCTCCATTTAATTTCCTTATACCAGCGCCTAATGCACTCCTGTTGCTGCCACAATGTAGTTGCCAGCCTGCAGTAAATCTATAAAATAAGTGTTATGATCTTTAGGATTAGAGCACTAGGCATTTCATATATTAGCATATGTTAGCATTAGACACCAAGCATATATGGTTAATGACTCAAAAACTCCCATAAATTATACTGAAATTAGCTTCAATTATTTTATAGATTAGTGTCGTGAAAATATAAGTTTTCTGAGCAGACAGCTGCAATTTGTTGGGAGCAATATGGTCTAGCACATATATTCACACATCTTGCTCAAAGAGCCACAGTCACTCAAATGCTTTATTAGTGGATATTATGGTCATAGCCATTCACACTACAAAGGATGTTTTCTACTTTCGATTTTGCATATAGGCCAAATCAAAAAACAATATCAGGGTACAGCTGGGGAGATTCTGGATATTTGGGACGTGGTGAGACTGCACATAAATATTAAGCCTGCATCTATAAAATACAGGTAACAGTAAGCTATTACAGTAATCCCTTCTAGGCTTAAACTCTGTTATTCCTTCCAAGAGATTTAAAGATCTGTTTCAAGTCAGAGTAATTAAAGATTGAATACTCTTTGTCATATTATTTTCTCCACTTTTAGAAGATGGTCACCTGACAGTAAGTTGGGTGAGATTCTTTGTCATGCTTATGTCCTCTCCTTGATCTCAGCACCTTTGTACACTTTGAAATTTGCATTTACATTTTGTCTGTGTTGATGGAAATTGATCTCCCACCCCTGTGTCAAAATTCCATGTGATGTTTCAAAACCAATGTCAGTGCTGCCACCATTACAGTGCAGCTACCCTAGCACATTCCTCCTTCAACATCACAAAACAGTTCAGCCTAGGGATTAACAAGGGCTGCATGCCTGCTCTGTTCTAGAGGAAATTTTCCCCATACACTTGAAGATCACAATTAAAGTTCAAACTAATGAGAAAACATATTTTACTTCTGTCAGTTAACTGCAGGAGGTATCTTCTGATCACCTGCTACAGCAATTAATACCTTAATGACCAATTGCATTTCCTTTGTAGATGTAGATGTATTCTATTCTATGTATTGTATTCTATTCTATTCTATTCTATTCTATTCTATTCTATTCTATTCTATTCTATTCTATAACTCTGATCCTGTGTCTGAAGAAAGGTGTGAAGAAAGGAGTCTCAAGCTGTGCCAGGGGAGGTTCAGGCTTGATGTTAGGAAGAAGTTCTTCCCAGAAAGAGAGATTGGCCATTGGAATGTGCTGCCCAGGGAGGTGGTGGAGTCACCATCCCTGGAGGTGTTTAGAAAGAGCCTGGATGAGGCACTTGGTGCCATGGTTTAGTTGATTAGATGGTGCTGGGTGATAGCTTGGACTCGATGATCTCAAAGGTCTCTTCCAAGCTGGTTAATTCTATTCTATTCTATTCTATTCTATTCTATTCTATTCTATTCTATTCTATTCTATTCTATTCTATTCTATTCTATTCTATTCTATTCTATTCTATTCTATTCTAAACTGACTTTCAGGTATTTATAACATGTTATATGTGGGATTGCCTGGTCTCAGAAGTCAAGAATTTGTGCTACTATAGTGTAATAAGCTGTTGAATCCCACTTGGGGAAAGTCCCTCTGTGCTAAAGTAGAGAGACAAAAAAGAAAAAGAAAAAAATCCTGCTTTGCAAACAAGGAGGAGTTTGACAGACATCCACCACAAAGCTTTTAGTCTTTCATATATACATTATGACTTGGCATTTTGCTTGGCTTTTCCATCGTTATCTATAATATATTATTCAGGCAAAGACTGCTCATTTTGGAAAAATGAAATGCAATACTGAAAAAATAAGAGACTTCTGCTGACTCTGCCATCCCCATTAGTGTACAAGTGGAGTGCTAAGCATAAGCTATAAATAATGCATGGCTTAAGACCTCTGCATTTTTTTGAAAAAATTCTAAAAATCTACAAAATAATGAGGGAAGAGAAACACCCCTTAAGAACCAAGGGGGCCAGGAGGGTTGGACCTACTTCAAACAGCAGCTCCTGAAGGCACAGGAACTGGCAGTTCCCACATGCCGAAGGATGAGGCACTGGGGAAGGCGACCAGCCTGGATGGGCAAGCAGCTCCTGAAGGAATTAAGGGGAAAAAAGAGGCTGTATCACCTTTGGAAAGGGGGGAGGCAACCCATGATAAGTTTAGGGACGTTGTTAGGTCGTGTAAGAGAAAAATTGTTAGGTCATGTAGGAGAAAAACTGGCAACAGCCCAGTTAGAACTCAAGCTGGCCACTTCTGTGAAAGACAATAAAAAGCATTTTTACAAATATATTAATGCTAAAAAGAGGGACAAGAAGAACCTCCACTCCTTATTGGACCTGGAGAGGAACATTGTAACTAAAGATGAGGAAAAGGCTGAGGTTCTAAATACCTTCTTTGCCTCTATTTTCAACAGTAAGGCAGGAGGACTTCAGGATAACTGGCCTCCTGAACTGGTAGATGGGGTCAGAGAGCAGTGTAGTCCCCCTGAAATCCACGAGGAATTAGTTCAGGACTTGCTGAGCCACTTGGATATGCAGAATTCCATGAGACCAGATGGGATCCGTCCTAGGGTGCTGAGAGAGTGGGCAGATGAGCTGGCCAAGCCTCTCTCCATCATTTTCCACCTGTCCTGGCTCACTGGAGAGGTCCCAGATGACTGCAAAGTGGCCAATGTGATGCCCATCCACAAGAGGGGTCAGATGGAAGAACCTGGAAACTACAGGCCTGTCAGCCTGACCTCAGTGCCAGGGAAAATTATGGAGCAGATCATCTCTGGGGTAATCACTGCACACCTGAAGGATGGCCAAGGGATCAGGCCCAGCCAACATGGATTTAGGAAGGGCAGTGGTGTCCCCCAGAGATCAGTGCTGGACCCCATCCTGTTCAATATCTTTACTGATGATCTGGATGAGGGGATTGATTCCATCATCAGTAAATTTGCAGTAGACACCAAGCTAGGGGCAGGTGTTGATCTGTTAGAGGGTAGAAAGGCTCTGCAGAGGGACCTTGACAGGCTGGACAGATGGGCACAGTCCAATGTCATGAGATTTAACACATCTGAGTGCCAGGTTCTACACATTGGCCACAACAACCCCATGCAGTACTACAGGCTGGGGTCAGAGTGGCTGGAGAGCAGCCAGCCAGAAAGGGACCTGGGGATACTGGTTGATAGTAGGCTGAACATGAGCCAGCAGTGTGCCCACATGGCCAAGAAGGCCAATGGCATCCTGGCCTGTATCAGGAATGGTGTAGCCAGCAGGAGCAGGGAAGTCATTGTGCCCCTGTACTCTGCATTGGTTAGGCTGCACCTTGAGTATTGTGTCTAGTTCCGGGCCCCTCAGTTTAAGAAGGACATTGAGACACTTGAACGTGTCCAGAGAAGGGCAACAAGGCTGGGGAGAGGCCTTGAGCACAAAGCCCTACAAGGAGAGGCTGAGGGAGCTGGGATTGTTTAGCCTGGAGAAGAGGAGGCTCAGAGGAGACCTTATTACTGTCTACACCTACCTGAAGGGTGGTTGTAGCCAGGAGAGGGTTGTTCTCTTCTCCCAGGCAACCAGCACCAGAACAAGAGGACACAGTCTCAAGCTGCACCAGGAGAAGTTTAGGCTCTAGGTGAGGAGAAAATTCTTCACAGAGAGAGTTCTTAGCCATTGGAATGAGCTGCCCAGGGAGATGGTGGAGTCACCGTCCCTGGAGGTGTTCAAGAGGGGATTGGACATGGCACTTGGTGCCATGGTTTAGTAGTCATGAGGTCTTGGGTGACAGTTTGGACTTGATGATCTTTGAGGTCTTTTCCAACCTTATTGATTCTATGATTTCCGTAAATACATTCAACTACTATAAACTACCTAATCAATAACTTTTGTAATACACTGAGCTGAACAAATGATGGTTGTTGAATAATTTAATGAGTTTTGGCATTTTCAACTCCAGAACTGACCATGAACTGTTTAGATTTTTCCCCAGGACATTTGTTCTACAAAATTTCTTCTAAATAATTTGCATGAACAATTATTGCTCTTTAGAGCACTTGTGAGAAATTCATTGTGTCCATGATGAAATGTGAATTCTTTTGGACAGTTCTAATTTGGTGCATCAATCAATTTGCATAATTTCCTTTCCTGACATAACCTTACTGACCTAATATCTGTTTTTCTAGCCTAGAACGATGATCACTGATCTCTCTGACATGTATACTCGGATCTGGAAGAACATTTAAGGACGTGTCAAATTCTAACCTGGTTAATCACTTTCCTTTCACTATAGCTTTAATAAGACTCTGAATTATTATGTGTATGTCATTAGAAAGTTACAATGTTAATTTTAAAAGTTACTGTGCCTGTCTGTCTACTCTTTGCTCCCATTACAAACCCAGGGACTCTGTGTGAATTGTCATTGATCATTGGGTTAAGGTAATATATGCCTAAGTGAAGCTGCTGATGTACAGGCACGTATCTGACTCTGCCATCCAATTACAGCACCTGCAATAACTATTTTGCTATGGTTCATAGTAGCATGGACAGTGGGGGATGAAGAGTTTTAACTCACTATGGCTAAGTGGGAAGCCTCTCATAGAAGTAACCCCTCTGAATTTTTAAGCCTCATTCAAAATCTCTCTCTTCTATTTTCCCATTGATCCACTAAAGGGCAGCAGCGGTTCAACAGCTTTTTGAGAGGATGGGAAGTGCTCAGACCTTTTAAATCAGGTTTTAGGAATCTAAATGTCTTTGTGCCTGTCCATAGGGTACTAAATCCCTTTAAAATCTGGTCAAAGACTAGAGCAGAGGCTCAGCAGTTGGGAAGCCAGCTGACCATTCCTCATTGCCATATTACTTTTTCATCAAGCTGCCCTGTAGAGCTCTCCAGAGAAACCAAGACAATCTGGTCCAGAATGTGACTGTGTGGAATGTTGAAAGACTGCAAGATAACAGAATTCAGTTTTCATCAATATAAGTAAGATAAGAAGCAGGATGCTAAGTAAAATTTAAACCCTGGACTTTAAGAGAGCAAACTTTCCCTTATTCAATACTCTGTGTAGAAACATCCAGTGGGCTAGGGCTCTGGAGGGAAGGGGGGCCCAAAAGAGCTGGTTAATATTCAAACACTTTCTTCTTCAAGCTCAAGAGAAATGTATTCCCTTGAAAAAAGAATCAAGCAAGGCAGGCAGAAGACCTGCATGGATAAGCAAGGAACTCTTAAATGAAACTCAGCAATAGAAAGGAGGTTTACAATATGTGGGAAGAAGAACTAGTCAACTGGGAGGGTTACAGAGATATAGCCAGAGAATGTAGAGATGCAACAAGGAAGGCCAAGGCCCTCCTGGAACTGAATCTTGCCAGGGGGTGAAAGAGAACAAGAAGAGGTTTTTCAAATACATCAATGATAAAAGGAAGAGCAGGCAAAAGGTGGGCCCACTAATGAATGATATGGGAGATGTGGTTACTGATGATGCAGAGATGGCAGAGTGGCTGAATGCCTTCTTTGTCTCAGTCTTTACTCTTAAGACCAGCCCTCAGGAACCTCAGTCGCTAGAAGCAAGGGAGCAGAACTGGAGAGATGTGGACCTTCCGCTGGTCAGTCAGGACCACATTAGAGATCTCTTACACCAACTGAAGACAAACAAGTCCATGGGCCCTGATGGGGAGCATCCACAAGTGCTGAGAGCTGATACCGTTGCTGAACCTCTCTCCATCCTCTTTGAAAAGTCATAGAGAACAGGAGTGGTGCCTGATGACTGGAAGAAAGCAAATGTCACTCCATTCTTCAAAAAAGGATGAAGGATGACCCAGGCAACTACAGACCAGTCAGCCTCACCTCCAGATGGCTGGTCTGTGAGGTGGATTGAAAAGTGGCTTGACAACAGAGTTCAGAGGGTTGTCATCAGTGGGACAGAGTCAGTTTGGAGGCCTGTGGCCAGTGGTGTTCCCCAGGGATCGGTACTGGGTCCACTTTTGTTCAATGTCTTTATCAACGACCTGGATGAGGGGATTGAGAGTATCCTCAGCAAGTTTGCTGATGATATAAAAGGGACGGGGTTGGCTGACACCCCATCAGGCTGTGCAGCCATCCAACGTCACCGGGACAGGCTGGAGAGCTGGGTGCAGGCAAACCTCATGAAGTTTAATAAGGACAAGTGCAGGGTCCTGCATCTGGGGAGGAATAACAACAGGCACCAGTACAGGTTAGGGGCTGCCTTGCTGGAAAGCAGCTCCACAGAGAAAGACCCTGGAGTGCTGGCAGACAGCAAGTTCTCCATGGAACAACAATGTGCCCTTGTGGCCAAGAGAGCCAATGGTATTCTGGGATGCATCAAGAAGGGTGTGTCCAGAAAGTCTAGGGAAGTTCTTCTACCTCTCTACTCTGCTCTGCTGAGAACACACCTGGAATACCATGTCCAGTTTTGGACTCCCCAGTTCAACAAAGACAGAGAACTGCTAGAGAGAATCCAATGGAGAGCCATGAGGATGATTAAGGGACTTGAGCACCTCTCCTGTGAAGGGAGACCGAGATCCCTGGGGCTTCTTGAGAAGAGAAGACTGAAAGGGGATCTCATCAATATATAAATACCTCATATATAAATACCTGAGGGGTGGGTGCCAAGTGGATGGGGCCAAGCTCTTTTCAGTGGTGCACAGTAATAAGACAAGAAACAAGGGGTTCAAACTTGAACATAGATTTCACCTCAACAGGAGGAGAAACTTCTTTACAGTGAGGGTGACAGAGCACTGGAGCAGGCTGCCCAGAGAGGTTGTGGAGTCTCCTTCTCTAGAGACTTTCAAAACCCACCTGGATACATTCCTGTGCAGACTACCCTAAGAGATTTGTACTTTGGCAGGGGGGTTGGACCCAGTGATCTCTTGAGGTCCCTTCCAACCTCTAATATACTGTGGTACTGTAAAAACATTCCTTTCCTAAGACAATGGAAATTCAATTTGACAAATACAGGGTTGGATTATCAATTTGATAAAGATGTGTGAAGGAAGATGCTTCAGGAAAGGAAAAAACAAATCTTGTATCACATTTAAAAGCTCAAATTCTCTCCAGATGAATATTCAGCAAATGTGGCATTGAATAGCTGAAGATGAAAGTGAACATTGCAATAATGGCTTTTTAGAGGAGAAGAAATATTTGTTGGTATTGTCAATGTGTAGTTCATGAAAATAGACTACGCTCCAACTGGGAAATGCAAATTGAAGTTACATTTCTAGAACCAAGCAGGTTTTTTCCTGCTAGTGCAGTAGCTCTAATTTTCCTCACCCCAAATTCACTATTAATAAATCAAGAATGTCTGGACTACCTAAAAGGATACTGGTAGCTGTAAAGGAAAAGGATGTCAAGTTTTTGTTTGACTTGGGAAATCTCATGCTCTCTGATGAGACAACACTGAACATGAAATTCAGAACACAGTTAAACAGTAGCAGGATACTGAGTTTTCTCCTTTTATGTATGAATTCTGTTAAGGTCAGCAATGATGAAAAATTCTTCAAAGTGTTGCTTAAGTGTGGTAGGCAGAGAGAACGGAGGCAGCAAATGGCTACCCGTATCAATATTGACTTCTGTGTAAGCAGACTCAGCAACATGATGGCCCTCGAGACTGAACTAAGACAGGAAAGATAACACACACACACACACGCATACACATTTGCATTATGTTGCAAATTTCTTCAAGCCAAAGCCAATATCAATTAAAGGTTGAGCACAGGTCAGCTTGCACCAGTCCTCTCTGATCTGTATAAATGGATATTTCTTGACCTGTGACCCTGGATATTTTACTGCAGACAATACTCACATTCAAGACATTTTCATCCAAACAGCTTTACAGATTCTTTTCTCAGTTCTGCCAAAGATGAACAAGTTGAGGGATGTTAATGATGTTTTGTAGGTACAAAACCATATAGACAAAAGAACACAAAAAAGAAATGGACTGTGTGGAGAGTGGCCCCTCATGAATAAAATCCACTATATTTAAATTTGAAAGTCCTAATGGTAACAGAAATTTATAGATGACTATTGTCCATTATCAACAGCTAAAGAAATTGTTCAGACATACACAGTAATATGATCTCAGTTGTAGGTTACCATGGACAATTGTCTCACTGTTCCTTTCAGTTTACATTTTACTACATAATGCACAAAGTGCTTCTCATCTGCTCTATGTTTGCTATTGTTGCCAAGGATGTGTGAAATTGGAGCATGACTGAAATTTTCTTCAGTGAGCTTGCATTGTTGGAAGATCAAAATATTGACAGCCTGATTTTATAATTGTAATTCAATCTTGCTGCATGCCTTAGGGCTGTCATTTAGTTTTTACTTCAGGATTATGTTATACCATTTATGGCTTTTCTTAGGTAATACATTGACTGAAGCTGACTTTGGACCCTATTTACTAGAGTTGGCTGAAATCTTTCAGATGCAATGTTTTCAAACTTAATGCTTTTCACTGAAAAATGCCCCTGTCTCTAAATCTAGACTCCACAGATTTATGTATTTTCTTTATGAACTCTTGCAGGAGACAAAACTTACACTCAAGTATTTTGTTTAGGAACAAAATTTCTTGTTTCTGTCTTATGGGAAGGAAAATTAAATAGTTCAATTATTCAATTCAAAGCAGCTCTTCCTTCTAAAGCTTGCAAGCTACATTTCAGTGGAGGAGAGGGAAAAGAACCTCAGGAATATATTTATTGAACTAAAGCAACTGAAAGAAATTAATATCACAGGAAGGAGTTTTGTTTGTTTACTTTATGCCCATTTTGGAGTAGACACAATTTTTCAACAAGCTTTGCTGTTCACACACC
Source organism: Dryobates pubescens (assembly GCF_014839835.1). Lineage (NCBI taxonomy): Eukaryota > Metazoa > Chordata > Aves > Piciformes > Picidae > Dryobates > Dryobates pubescens. The sequence goes on from NC_071614.1 coordinate 42,095,438, forward strand.
AGATGGCTGTATTTTCCTAATACTTTTCCTCACATACATTTCCACTGGAAGTACTTTGCATGTGGCAGCAGGATGTGTGTGCATTTTATTAATCTGCAAGATACTCAACTACACACTAACTCATTGGACCAGATGATTCAATGTCTTCCTAGTAGGGAAGATCAGGAGCAGCTGTATTATCTCCACTCAATAATTGTCATAGATACAAAAAGATCTATTCACCAGCTCAATGCTTTGAAGGGAAATAAATTAATATATTAAAAATGGGTATCAGCATCTTGTTGAATTCCTGGAGCAATTCCTCATTTAGCAAGCAGTAGATTTTCACACTTCTAAGGATGGAATGAGTTTGTAAGTTGTCTAACAAACTGCAGAGCAGTTTGGCTCAATTAAGCACTGCACAGAAAATATTCAGCTTTTGCCAAACCATACATGCTTGTGTATTTTCAGAACTGTCTTTGTTATCACCCTTTATATAGAGAAAACATTGTAAAACAGCCACAGGAAATCCAACACTCTTAAGGTCCAACACTCTTAAGGTCTTGCAGGTTTTCTTAGTATCTATAATATATAAAATTATGAGAAACCTTCATGTATACCTGTATCTGTTCATGTATGCTGTGTTCATTTGAAATCCATTTCAGTGTCTCACCACCCTTACACTAAAGAACGTCAAATGTCTAACCTCAGTCTACCCTGTTGTAGTTCAAAACCTTTGTACCTTATCACAACAAGCCCTTATAAAAAGTCCCTCTGCAGCTTTCCTGCATGCCCCATTCAGGAACTGGAAGGTTGCTCTAATGTCTCCCAGGAGCCTTCTCTTCTCCAGTCTGCACAGACCCAAATCCCTCAGCCTGTCCTCATTGGAGACACGCTTTGCACCTTTGATCATCTTTGTGTCCCTCCTCTGGACTTTCTCCAACAGATCCATGTCCAACAATATATGTAGCAAAACTCTTGGCACTCGCCTAAAAACACTTGGAGATAACCTATCCATTTTAGAAATACTTTTTTAGTCTTTATTTTGGTTATCTCAGGAAATTAAATGCTTAATTGCTGCTTGGAGTACTTTTCTTTCTAGAACCAGTGATCATTAAAAAAAAAATAATTCAGTAGATTACTGAAAGTAGATTACTGAGACTGGGATGCTGCAGCACCCAGCCCACTCCTGGCACAGCTCATTTTTATCCTGAAGGCAATGAAATAGTTTCTCAATTTCCAAAATGGGCTTTTATTCACCATCACACTCACAAGTACATTTTGCTCTGTAGTTTGATTTTAAGAAGAGTTTATCTTCTGCTAGTTTGTTTTAAAGAGAACATTTCCTTTCTCTCTCTAATACTTTCTCTTCTGCCTATTATCTCCTTTGCGCCTCTGAACTAAGATTTCTGTGTGTGCAGGCTCCTGTTGTCCTGAGGACAAATTCCAATCTACAGCCATGAGAGCTGCCAATCTGTGAGATTAATCTGATACTGGAGAAGTCAAGAGTCCACTCCCAAAAGAGACAAGACAAGAAATAGGGAAAAGCAGATCCAGTAAGGCAGATCAATATGACTTTATGCAATGGATGAAAAAACAAAGGTAAGCAACCTCAAAATGTCTGTGCTTGTCTGCTGCTCTTTGGGCAGGCTCAGCCACAGCTCAGCAGCTTGTCGGAGTGCTGCTGTTCTGTTCTGAGTGTAGCCAAGGTTGATGGCTGGTAATGGGTACTCCAAACATGGGGGGAAAAAATATCCAGCCCAGGGCTGGATGGAGGAGGTGAGTGCATCTTACACTCTTCCAGTTTCAGGATTTCAGTTTCCAAACCAGGGTAACTGCCAACCACAGCAAATGCACACAGCTATAATAAAATCTACTCCAATCAGTTAGATTTATAGTGGTGGGGTTTTTTTTGTTTTGTTTTGTTTTAACTAATACCAGTTAGTATTTGGACAACTCCCTAGCTCCTAAGTGAAAACAGCAGAAGCTCATATGATTACATTTTCCCTACAAGGCTGAAGCTTTCTGAGATCACATCCCTCTGCCGCTTCTATCATTTCACCCCATTCAGAGACTTCAATAAATGGTGTCCATTTATTTCAACCACATTTCTAAAGGGTGTTTTGTTTAAAGATTTATTCCTTGAACCACTGGGGAGGGGACTCCAAGAAAATGTCCTTGTCATTCTTCCAAGCTGTGTTTATTACTGTCTGGCCAGCTGTTTTATGAGTCTAAAATTGCCCTCTTGATTAAGTCCAAACATGACCCTTTCTGCACTTGTAATTGTTTCTATATACTGACATAGACTAGCAGCAGACCTTACACCTGTTGAGTTTTTCATAAAATGCCTCTGATGTCCTTATTTTTTTAATAGTTTAACTGCTCAAAAAAGGAATCCTATTTTATTTACAGGGGAAAAAACCCTACACCATAACTTTTGTTTATTTGTTTGGTTTTTCTTTCTTCTTGAAATACAATAAAACAGAGAAATGCTTGTATATTTGCAGATACAAAGCCTAAGTTTCTCTGTATGGCTGTTACATAATAGCTTCTAATTCCTTGCCCATGAGTACAGCCTTTAAACTGATTATGAGCAAATTTTCTCTTTTTATATCAGCATAAGCCCACCATATTTCACATGAAAAAGCAAGATGTTTGTTTTACATTGAAGAGCAAAGAGTTTTCAGTAGAAGGAAATATTATAATCACTCATCCAATCCCAAATCCGCGTCCTTGGATTTGCTTCATTTCACAGAAATATTGCCTACTACAACTGATCTTCTCAAGGGCCTTTCTCAACTGACTATGGCAAAAGATCTCGCTCTTCACATTTTCACTTGATATGCAGAGGTTTAATATAAATCCACAAGATCTAAAGATAGTCATAAACAAAGTCTTCTGTACAGAGATCACTTAGAGCAACCCTCTGTAAAGTGATTTTCAGAAAGCTTTAGGGGAGCAATAAAATCTTGTGCAAACCTCCCCAGCTGCAGGAATAAAGACAGCTTTGCCAGTGATCTCTAGTAGTGTAGACTAAAATTGCTGCACCTCAGCTTTCCATGCCTAGGATGATTATTTTTCATTTTCATCTACCTAATAGAGTAGATTTTTAGAATGAGACTCATATCTTGCTTCTTCAACTCTTCTACCCCTATATGCCCTAAACAAGGGGGAAACTGACTCTGATGAGAATGCTCAATGCCAAATTGTCACAAGTGCTAATGTTTAACTCTCTGATTACATTATAAAGAATTTATTCTGGAAACACAGTTTTACATGCTCATAAGGTATAATGCCTTCATTAAGAGGCAGAGAAATGCAGAAACCAAGCTTGCAAATTAAGTTTAGTTTGTTGCTGATATGTTCAGTAGCAAATAGTTAAATTTTGGTATCTGCCTGCTTGCTCTACAACTCCAGGGAGCTTGAGCTTTTTAAGTGCATGGGAATCATGTTTTGCTTCAGTCCTTCCTTGGCCTGTGTTGCAGGAATCTGTTGCTGTAGTAGCCTATTCATATCAACATAAAGGAACATTTATATAGTATGATGAAACAGGAGAGCTGGGTTTATAAGGATAAAAACCAAAAAAGCAGAATTGGTCTTTAGAATATTAATGTTGCTACATTAGGAAGGTTATTTATATACTGAGCATAAAACCCACGACGGTAAAGCTGATATTTCTCTGCAACTTGAATACCCAGCAAAAGAGGAAACGTCTTTGCTTTCACTTTTAAGGTCTCTGGTTTCTAGCTCCTTGTTTTGAACAGATAACATCACAGGACAAAAATGTGCCTCAGATCTCTTTTTAATTTTGTGGTCTTTCTTTTTCACTTTCTTTTTTAATATGTTCTCCATCTCACAAAGCTCATTTTCCCAGCCTGGTGCTGGAGATTGCCCATCTATAATGAGGCTCAGCCTTCAAAATGTCAAACATAATGAAAAAGAAAAAAAGCCATAATGAAATCAGCCGTAGGGACTTGAGGGGCCTTCTGGTAAAACCTCTGTGAGTCTGCCAGTACTTCAGCTACAAAGACAAATAGGCTCTCTGCCTACATCAGAGGGGCAATCAACACTACCACTGGATGCGAATAACCCAAACTGACAGCATGTATGCCATGAAGAAGGCCATTTCTCCAGGTTACTGTCACTCATACAAAATGAGCAACCTGAGCTTGTCAGACCTGGCAGCAAACAAGAGTAAGAGCCCAAACTGTGAAAACTCATGCTGCACAGGGGCAGGCATTTCTGACTTGGGCATTACAGATTACCTGTATAAAATAAAAAAAAAAAGAGGAAAACCAGAGTTCTCACTAATAAGCCTGTTGAAATGCTGACTTTTCTTCCTCTCACTTCCTAATACTTTCTCTCTCTCCAGAGACACATATCAGAGACAATTCAAAAGAAACACACACACCTCAGTCTGCTGGATGTATTAGGCTTCACCCTTCTGAGACAGAGGAGTTCAGGGCTGGAGCAAGTCACAAGAAACCAGGAGACACCAGCTGGCCCAGGTACCCACTGTGTCAGCTTCAGGACTGGCAGCCCACACCTGGGGCTTCCTAAAGGACAGGGCTGCCATCCAGCAGAAAAGCAAGCTATACAGAGCCCAATTTACAGGTTCACAAGAATATTTAGGACAGAAAATAACGATGTATTGTGAGAAAAACTCAGAACTTAACAGTCAACACTGCTGGCACACATGCTGACTGCAGAACCTCCCACTTTCTTGGTTCTGTGGAACATGAACAAGTCCAGTGAACAGTCTGACACTTCATAGCCTTAGTAGGAAGTTTTGAAGAGGACTGAAACAGTCAGTCTGTGTAGGAGAAAGGTTGGTTTTGGATAGCTTTGGAATGGCTATGTTTGGTCTCTGACTTAGAAAAGAATGTAAACATCTTGTAACTGAAGGGAGAATCTTGGCAGAATTTGGTTGGATGTGTTAGAATACTGTTTTGTTATTTTAACCTATTGTATGCCTTAATTACATGCACGCCAGTAGACATTAACCAATTAAGATGTGACACCTGTGCCTTTCGATAGAGTATATGACTTTGCTGTGTAATGTAATAAATGTCTTTGCCTGCTATCATCTTGGCCTGGAAGCTGTGCTCTAGGGTGAACGAACACCTACAACCTTATTACAAGAAGTCTGGAATGGTTGCTTTCCATCATGATTTCCTTCATATCTGTGTGCCATGAATAAAAATGCAAATGCAATTTTAATGGCTCATTAATGAACATGCTGATGTTTGGGCCAGAAAGCCTAAGATTAACCAGGAGAATAATTGGCTGAGTATCTCCTCACCTCCAGGACAGAACATATTTGTGTAAGTGCCATGCTATTTAATACAGAGGGATTAATGTGCTGAGATCAGATGGGTACTGAGCAGAACAAAAAGCCTTTGAGAAAGGAGGAGATGCTGAAGAGGGGCACAGCTGCAGGACACTTCAGGTATGGGCATGGAAATGATTTTAGCTGGAGGCTGTGGCTGAAATGGGTGAAAATACAGTGAGCACAGCAAAACACAGGTTGATGGAAGACAAACCCAGTGATTAATAGGATGTGATGTATACTTGATTGATTTTTCAAGTGTATTTAGTGCACTTTTCACAAATATCACAGTATCACAGTGTATTAGAGGTTGGAAGGGACCTCAAGAGATCATTGGGTCCAACCCCCCTGCCAAAGTACAAATCTCTTAGGGTACTCTGCACAGGAATGTATCCAGGTGGGTTTTGAAAGTCTCCAGAGAAGGAGACTCTACAACCTCTCTGGGCAGCCTGCTCCAGTGCTCTGTCACCCTCACTGTAAAGAAGTTTCTCCTCCTATTGAGGTGAAATCTTCTATGTTCAAGTTTGAACCCCTTGTTTCTTGTCTTATTACTGTGCACCACTGAAAAGAGCTTGGCCCCATCCACTTGGCACCCACCCCTCAGGTATTTATACACATTGATGAGATCCCCTTTCAGTCTTCTCTTCTCAAGAAGCCCCAGGGATCTCGGTCTCCCTTCACAGGGGAGGTGCTCAAGTCCCCTAATCATCCTCATGGCTCTCCAATGGATTCTCTCCAGCAGTTCTCTGTCTTTGTTGAACTGGGGAGTCCAAAACTGGACATGGTATTCCAGGTGTGTTCTCAGCAGAGCAGAGTAGAGAGGTAGAACTTCCCTAGACTTTCTGGACACACCCTTCTTGATGCATCCCAGAATACCATTGGCTCTCTTGGCCACAAGGCACATTGTTGTTCCATGGAGAAAAACTTATCTTAATTTTATATTAATCATCCATAGATTCTTCTAGACCACAAAAGTACTATTTGCATTATTCATCATAAAGCAGGTGTTTTTTTCTAAAGGAAAGCTAAATTTACATATAATCCATCATTTGCAATTAGCCCAGTGCCCTTCCTTTTGCAGATATAATTAGTGGTAGAGTGCAAAGTCAGCCTTCTCCTGCAACCCCCAGCATCAGCTACAAAAGCTTAGCAGCACTGACTTCCCAGTTCTTTGCTGGCTGCCTAACTGCTAACTGCTCATTTAAAAGTTAGCAGGTGCTTATGAATTCACATATGAAAATAATGCCTTGGACTTAGTTTCAAGTGCCATTGACAGACTTCACAGGAACTGAGAGTTTAGGAAGAATCCATTGATACAAAAACTTCCTTGAAAGCCACTGTCTATTAGCACTGTATAAAATAACGCTACTTCCCACCTGATAGTCCTGTACTCAGTTAACAACCTGGATCAATGACTTATAAGAAGCTGAATAGTATTAGTATTTTGCTCTCAGTCATTAAAAGAGAACATAATTGTGTGGATCAGCAAGACTAGCATGCATGGCAAGAGCTAAAGCTGCTCTAGGGAAAGAAAGCAATATTACTGCTTCTGTAATTGTAAAAAGAGAAGAATTACAGAACTGCAGAGAAGCTCCTGGAATGATTCACAAAACAAAAAATAAAACAAAATCAAGCCCTTGACACCCTGCCAAAAAGAAAAAAGAAAATTAAAAAAGGGGCAGGAATACCTGTTGCTCCTGACCTCAGCAAATTGTAAGGAAAGAAAAAGTGACAATCAAATGCTATCGAGTATGCAAGAAATGGATTTCTGGATTCAGATGGCCAAGATTTCATGCCATTTTTGCTGTCACAGAAGAAATGTGCTCAAACCTCTATCATTTTCTGAGTATGCTGATAGTTTTCTGGGCTAGCCCCATAAATAACAAGATAGACTACTGCTTGCAGTGAATGATGTATTCAGTGGATATATTTAAAATATTCAGAACAAAATTATGGCGATTCCTTCAATAATTAAAATTATGTAAAGGATGTTTTTGAATAGAATAGAATTAACCAGGTTGGAAAAGACCTTTGAGATCATCAAGTCCAACCTATCACTCAACACCATCTAATCAACTAAACCATGGCACCAAGCGCCCCATCCAGTCTCCTCTTAAACACTTCCAGTGATGGTGACTCCATCACCTCCCTGGGCAGCCCATTCCAATGGCCAATCACTCTTCCCATGAAGAACTTCTTCCTAACATCCAGCCTAAACCTCCCTTGGCACAGCTTGAGACTGTGTCCACTTGTTCTGTTGGTGGTTGCCTGGGAGAAGAGACCAAACCCCACCTGGCTTCAACCCCCCCTCAGGTAGTTGTAGATGGCAATAAGGTCTCCTCTGAGCCTCCTCTTCTCCAGGCTAAGCAACCCCAGCTCCCTCAGCCTCTCCTTGTAGGGCTTGTGCTCCAAACCCCTGCCCAGCTTTGTTGCCCTTCTCTGGACACATTCCAGCAGCTCAACATCTTTCCTAAACTGAGGGGCCCAGAACTGGACATAGTACTCAAGGTGTGGCCTAACCAGTGCTGAGTACAGGGGCACAATGACTTCCCTGCTCCTGCTGGCCACACTGTTCCTGATACAGGCCAGGATGCCACTGGCCTTCTTGGCCACCTGGGTACACTGCTGGCTCATGTTCAGCCTACTATCAACCCCCACTGCATGGGGTTATTGTGGCCAATGTGTAGAACCTGGCACTCAGATGTGTTAAATCTCATGCCGTTGGACTCTGCCCATCTGTCCAGCCTGTCAAGGTCCCTCTGCCCCCAGCTCAGTGTCATCTGCAAATTTATTGATGACGGACTCAATCCAGATCATAAAGATATTGAACAGGATGGGGCCCAGCACTGATCCCTGGGGCACACCACTAGTGATTGGCTGCCAGCTGGATGCGGCACCATTCACCGTCACTATGGGCTCAGCCCTCCAGCCAGTTCCTAACCCAGCACAGAGTGCTGCTGTGCAAGCCACGAGCTGACAGCTTGGACAGGAGTTTGCTATGGGGGACAGTGTCAAAGGCCTTGCTGAAGTCCAGGTGGACTACATCCACAGTTTGCCCCACATCCACCAGGCAGGTCACCTGATCATAGGAGATCAGGTTGGTCAGGCAGGACTGGCCCCTCCTAAATCCATGCTGGCTGGGCCTGATCCCTTGGCCATCCTGTAAGTGCTGTGTGATTGCACTCAAGATGACCTGTTCCATAATCTTGCCTGGCACTGAGGTCAGGATGACAGGTCTGTAATTCCCTGGCACATCCATCTGGCCCTTCTTGTGAATGGGCATCACACTGGCCAGCTTCCAGTCATCTGGGACCTCTCCAGTGGGCCAGGACTGTTGAAAAATGATGCGGAGAGGCTTGGCCAGCTCATCTGCCAGCTCTCTCAGCACCCTAGGATGGATCCCATCTGGTCCCATGGACTTGTGGGGATCCAAGTGGCTGAGCAGGTCTCTAACTGCTTCCTCCTGGATTACAGGGGAACTATACTGCTCCCTGACTCCATCTGCCAGCTCAGGAGGCCAGTTGTCAGGAAGACAACCTATCTTGCTATTAAAAATTGAGGCAAAGAAGGTGTTAAGTATCTCTGCCTTTTCCTCATCTTTGGTTACTATATTCCCCTCCATGTCCACTAAGGAATGGAGGTTGTCCTTGCCTCTCCTCTTGCTATTAATACATTTGTAAAAGCATTTTTCTCTGTTTGTGAAAAGAAGATCAAGCAAAGCCTTACCCCTGGTAGGCTCATGCAGCATCTGGGATAAGAAGCTATCCTCCATACACTCTAGGAAGCTTCTGGACTGCCTCGTCTCTGCTGTGTTAAGTTCCCAGCAGATATCAGGCAGGTTAAAATGACCCATAAAAAGGTGGTCTGGTGATCTTGAGACAGCCTCTAGCTGCCTATAAAATAATTCATTAACCTCTTCATCCTGGTTGGGTGGTCTATAACAGAATCCAACCAGGATATCAGCCTTGTTGGCCTTCCCTCTAATTCTTACCCACAGGCACTCAACTTGATCATCCTTAATCTCTAGTTCCATGGCATCTAGAGCCTCCCTAATGTACAGGGCCACCCCTACACCCCTTCTCCCTTGCCTGTCTCTCTTGAAGGGAGAGATAGTAGCTATCAATAACAGTGCTCCAGTCATGTGAGTCATCCCACCACGTTTCTGTGATGGCAACTACATCATAAATTTCCTTCTGTAACAAGGCTTCCAGCTCCTCTTGTTTGTTACCCATACTGTGTGCATTAGTGTACAGGCACTTCAGCTGGGCTGCTGGTTTCACCCCTGACTCCAGCTTACCACACTCAGACTCCTGTCTGCCTTTGCTGCCACCACTTGCATTTGTTCCTGGAACAAGTAAACAGCAAGTGTGTGATCCTCCATTAAGGAACAAAACAGACTAGAAAGCTTTTCATGATGTAGCACAAGAGTTTCATGCAAGATTTTTAATATTAAAAATTACTCAGTTTAATATGCAAGTTGTTTTTTCCCCTACAGTAATTAAGCCCACAGAGACCACTGATAGTTTCTAATGCATATAAGTATTAGCAGCTATACAAAACTGAGAGATAAAAGGTGGGTTTCCTCTTTATGAGATACACTGTGGTTTATGAACAATGTCAAAGGTGATCAAGTTCAGGCGATGTTGTGCTCTACTAGCAGTCAAACATCTCCACTGTACAGAGTTGGAATACTCTCTTAGAAATAACATGACCTTGGAACATTGAATGTGTATATACTGTGAAATCTTCAGGTGATTTGCCTCTCAATGCTGCCTTGCAGTAACTTTGAACATTAGCTAGCTAAAGCTTGTCCTGAATGAATTCTTGATTCATTGATTTCAGCATGGTTTTCCCTAAATCCACTTCAATGACCTTAATTTCATTTAGCCTATGATGGTAAAAGATGTTAATATTCAAAAGTGAAGATACTTGTTACTTGCCATTTGAAAATAGTTATTTCCAGATGTGAAAAAGGCAAATAGATATGTCTGCATGCAAATTTAAAAATGGCTGTCAGAGAAGATTGAGATTTGGGTTAAAATAGGTGAAAAACTTGGAGAAATTTCCTTCAAAAAAAAAAAAAATCCTTATTTTTCACTCTTAAGAATCCCCAGAACCATGTCCTGTCAAACTGGTTTTGAGAAATCAACCTTCATATTCTTAATTTCCCTTCTGTAACAGGAATCTGCCCTAATTCTCACTGGTTAAAAGGTACCACAACTCCTTTTGGAGGTTACTATTGTGCAGTGGTAGTAACTAAATGAATAACTATTCATCCCATGATATGAATGCTTTAAGGTGAAAATTATTTGCAGCTCAGGAACGTTAAATAGATATGAATGTCAGGGTGACATGAAAAGTGATGGAACAAAAGTTCAAGTGAAAAATGGCTGAGAAAGGGCTTTTCAAGACTTGGGGTTTGCAAACCAATGTTGCTTTCTTTTTTAAAAACTTCTGAAAACAACCTAGCAGTAACTCAAGCTCAATAAAGATGCCCCAAAGGACTTCACTGCTCTTGTACATGGCAAAAATACATTTTACTATACTTCAAGACCAAAACTAATCTCTTTCATGTCATATAATCACAATGAAGAAAAAGAAAAAAAGAAAAGGAAGGAGTTATTTTATGTATAAGTGCCTGTGTGATATACACACCAACACGAGCACCGCTGAAATTTCAGATCAGAGAAACTGTGGAGCTCTTCTAATACAGATGTTTGAATTAAATCCTTAGCTCTCAGTGACCGTGCATCTGTCTCAGATAACAGCTGTAGTATTCCCATGGTAAGCTTTTCCAAAAGTCACCTATTTTCCTGCTACACAATGAACAGTTTCACCCTGGGAATAGGTTTCCTGACTTAACTTCCAGGCAGGCCTTTGGTTGCTAGATAAAGGAGCAGTCTAGAATTAGTTATCTCCTGCTCAGGTACGTGCTCCCGTATGGAGATTAAGGTATGTCTTAATTCACTGTCTGCTAACATATGCTGAGATTGTTTAAATTGATTTTTAGACACATATTTTCTGTTTTAGCAGGATATATCCTGACCACTGGTTTTAGTTTGCAGATTTTTCCTATATTTTTAATGAAAATTCATTCATCTAGCATTGCATTTATTGTAAACTGCTGTGGAGTTTGTTGACATCACAAAATCAACAGCAACAACGACTGAAAGAATATTGAATAAATTTGTTGTGACTCGTGTTTTGAAATGGCTCTGGAATAAAAGCACTAGACATGTGGGGCTCAGCAGCAGCAGCTGGGGAGCGCCACATACAAAAATGTAACAGATGTTCAATTACATATAACCATAGATGAGAAAAAGAATATTATATTATTATCAGCTTAATGTAATGTTTTCACAATTTTCTGCAATACATTTCAAGATATGCACGGATTTTTTCAATGAAAGCTGGGTATTTTTCAGTGCTCTGAAATATATTTTTTTACTGCTTAGTGAAAAAGAATGGTTCCCCTATGGAATTGCTTAGTCAGGATTTCTCATACATTCAGCAACCAAAAAGACTAATGGCTTTTTGGAAGGCATTTAGTAAATGTATAAATAATGCTGATCTGTGAGCTATATGATTCCCTTGTTATTCTAACTGCAACACAAGGCTGAATTTTATGGAAAATACACTGGGTGTGTCACACAGCTGCATGTGATAGTTGGACAGACATGGGACTGATAAATGCCAGAGATATAGCAGGTGATATCAGATTGGACCTACATTGAAGATGTTTTAAATCTTACTAAATGGAGGCAATGAAGTGTGGAAGAAGTCTATGTAGGATTGAATAGAATAAACCAGGTTGGAAGAGACCTTCAAGAGCATCGTGTCCAACCTATTATCCCACACCACCTAATCAACTAAACCATGGCACAAAGCACCCTGTCAGGTTTCCCCTTGAACACACCGCCAGCTGGATGTGTAGCCGCAGTTTCTTTCTCAGTGGGGGAGGGAAAGCGGAGCCTTTCCTTTCAACCCACCACACACCATTCACCACCACTCTCTGGGCTCGGCCCTCCAGCCATTTCCTAACCCAACGCAACGTGCTCCTGTCCAAGCCACAGGCTGACAGCTTGGCCAGGAGTTTGCTGTGGGGGACAGTGTCAAAGGCCTTGCTGAAGTCCAGGTAGACTACATCCACAGGCCTCCCCACATCCACCAGGCGGATCAGCTGATCATAGGAGGAGATCAGCTCAGTAAAGAGAAAAGCTCAGTGGAGAACAAATCTCAAAATTCAGCTCTGTGCATGAACATCAGCATATTAAGCTAAGCATTTCCAAAACTAATTTGCTCTACTGCAAGTAGTGCATGTTGGTGGTGCAATTTGATTACGTCTTAAGCACACTGCAAAAGCTGTGCATGACATTTTTTGAACATTTGTGTTACCTTTACCAGGAGAAGGATACCTAAGAATAGTTTCCTGTAGCTAGTCAAATACTGTGTACAAAGTAGTTTGGTGAGAAAGGCCAGTCATCAGGCTGAAATGAAAAATCATACTCTAGGCTACTTTTTTTTTAACGAACTGCAACACATCTGACAGCAGCACAGGCATTTAGGGCCTTGCAAGAAGATTTCCAGTACACTATAAATACGGAAGTATATGTTACAGTATAATTTCTATATATTGTCCAGCATAACATATTGTCCGGCTTTGGGGTTTGTAGGAAGGAGGGTTTAGCCTATTTCACACTGAGGGAGGGAATTACTATGAAAGCAGGAAAAGAAAGATGGTGCTCAGAAAATTTCAACACTATTACATCTTTCTCTCTCTTCAGCTGTATCTGCATATAAGTGCCTTTGACCCCAAATCAGTAATTAATTTCCTGACCTGCTCGGCTGAATGGAGAAAGAAGAAATACGTTCCAAGGGAGTGAGAGAATGAGTAGACCTACTCAACAAAACAGGGAAGTGATTGCTATGAGAGTTGGAACTTCTGAACCGTGTGAAATATTAATTAATCTTTGTGATCAATGTAATAGTGAAATATAGTTGGAAAAAAACATGCAAAGTGGGTGAAAAAAAAATCTACTTTGTATGTCTAGCAACTATAATATTAAAACTATTTCTCATTCAGTTGGTGAGGAGCAAGGCCTGCCTGGCTAGGTGTTCTCAACACCAGAGAGTTCCTGTTTTCTCCACACATTTTTTACATTCCATCCTCATTCAGCAATGCCTTGGTGATTTGGAGAGGTGATTAGGCTGCATTCCTGTTATTACAAGTAAGAGAATCAATAGTAACTCACTTAACTTCATTGTATAAGTGGCTAAAGAGGTGTAACGTCAGCCTCCAAAAAGGGAGAACGCTTCCTATGCATGTAAAAATACTAGTAAGAATTGGCTCAAGGTAATCACCCAGCAAGATTTGTTTGCCAAAGCACATTAATTATTAATCAGAAGCTTGCTCATTCTAAAATGTTTGGCAATTTTAAAATAAAAGAAAAAGGCATCCTGGAGCTGTATCAAACCCAGACCCTACTGAAGCCATGTGATAAAATTACATAGCATAGATTTTGTAACCTGAAACAGATAGTGAAATTAATTCAAAACAGAACCATCCCAAACTCTGTAGAAGTTTAAACTCACTTTGCAGACTGGGCTGTTCTCTATTCAACACTGGAACTTAAGCTTTGAGCTCAGATATACTGCTAAGAGCAAGCATGTTACAGAGAGAAAAGTAGAGGAAAATTCCTTTAAAGATAGTGAGTTGGACTCCAACCCACTGTATGTATCAGTGACAAATCAGTTGACCTGTGAAATACACTTGGCAGGTTACACATTTTAGATCAAAGGACCATGGCTGGATTCAATAATAATCTGTAATACATAGTTTAGGTCCTTAGTTCCTTCTCTGAAGTTCTCCAAGGTTAAGCACTTCATGCATACTGAACAACCTTTCCTGGAAATTCAGTGACCAGAGTCACTGAGAGAGACAACTTTCTGGACTGCCTCCTCTCTGCTAAGTTCCCAGCAGATGTATGGCAGGTTAAAGTCACCCACAGGACAAGGTCAGATGATCTTGAGAGAGCCTCCAGCTGCTTATAGAATAATTCATCAACCTCTTCATCCTGGTTGGGTGGTCTATAACAGATTCCAGCCAGGATGTCAGTTTTGTTAGCCCTCCCTCTGATTTTAACCCACAGGCACTCAATCCTTTCATCCTCTACCTCAAGTTCTGTGGCATCAAGAGATTCCCTAATGTACAGGACCACCCCTCCTCCTCTTCTCCCTCGCCTGTCTCACCTAAAGAGCTTGTAAGCCCCCAGTGCAGTACTACAATTGTGTGAATCATCCCACCATGTTTCTGTAATGGCAACTACATCATAGTTTCCCTGGTGAACCAAGGCTTCCAGTTCCTCTTGTTTTTTGCCCATACTGCATGCATTGGTGTACATGCACTTCAGCTGGGCTGCTGATTTCTCATCTAACTCTAGTTTATGTCCCTCTCTCTCCTCTCCAGAGAGACTGGTTTCATTACCCAACCCCTTCAAACCCAGTTTAAAGCCCTCCCAATGAGCCCTGCCAACTCTTGTGCTAGAGCCCTCTTGCCCTTTCTAGATAGATTCACTCCATCTAGGTCCAGCAGGTCAGGTGTGGTAAAATTTGTCCCTTGATCAAAGAACCCAAAACTCCGCTCCTGGCACCATCCCTTGAGCCATTTGTTGATGGTATGGGTTCTCCTGTTCCTCTCAGTGTACACCCCTGCCACTGAGGGAACTGAGCAGAGCACCACTTGAGCTCCGGCCCCATCACTCAATTGTCTGAGGGCCTTGAATTCCTTTTTGATTGTCCTGGTGCCCTTCTTATCAATTTCATTGCTGCCAGCTTGGATTACCAGCAATGGGTAATAGTCAGAGGGCTGGATTAGCTTTGGTAGTCTCTTGGTGATGTCACTTACCCAGGTCCCAGATAGGCAGCAGACTTCCCTGTGGGATGGGTCAGGACAACATATAGGACCCTCTGTTCCCCTCGGTACAGAGTCGCCACCAACAATTATCCTCCTCTTTTTCTTTATGGTATTAGTCCTGATGGAACTACAGGCCATAATTTTCAGGCCACTTTGCTTATCATTAAGCAACTTCTCACCCCCCAGCCCCTCTTATAAAACTATTCTACAATATTCTTTCTTTAAACCCCGTCTCTTTCAGTTTTGTCAAGATCTGAATCTTTTATACAGCGGTTTCAGCTGGCTTAAACTATCGAGTTCCCCAGGATAAGAAATCAATAACCATTTAATATTTAAGCAGCTTACAGGCAACAATTGAATTGTACATGTGGCAGCAGCGTTCCAACTACACAGAAATTTTGAAAATCAAAATGCTAGAACTAGCAAGGCAATAGGCTGCATTAAGCTTATCTCTATTTGAGGGCAAATTATCTCACTTACAGGATAAACGCTGTTAATGATGCCTTCCAGTGTTTACTTTGTCCCCACTGAGTGCATCCTATTTTGGCCTGGATAAGGGAAATCTGATTTGGGGCAGACCAACAATCTGGCTTTAAACAAAAGACAACTCAGAAGCCAAACAAAGTCAAGCAGCAACAACCTCAATTACCTCTTCCAGTAAACAGGAAATTTTTGTCAATCTCCTGCAGGTGATCTATATCTGTTTTGTTCTCTCAGGATACATTTTGTTGTGGGCCAGCTCCTGAGAATATCTTTCATGACTCTGCTGAAACAGAGCACTTAAAAGAGAGTTTGTGTGCCAAATGTCTAAATGCAGCAAGATGCTACAGACAGGCTGGGAGTTCATCACTGAGAAACCACATAGCACATAATAATAGGAGAGAGACTATGTACAATAAGCCTTCTCACAAAGATACATCCTTTGTTCTCAGACATATCACTAGTAGAAAAGACAGTTCAAAGTGCAAGTTTGTACAGGTAAAAGAGCTCAAGCAAACTCCTATACTGATCCTAACTTAAGGGTCTTCCCTCTACATCTACGTATATGTACTGACATGCATAGTAATATGAACAATCTGTTTCTGCATATGTTTTCAGTTCCAGTTAGAAGCTGAGAAGTACTCCCTGTTGAAACAGGTTAAGTATAAATATATGTACTTTCTGCTAAAATGTTTAAGATTATGGATGAATCTGGCATAATATATTTTTCCATTGATACAGGAAAGTTTAAAAGCAAAATAATCCTTACCCTTTCATAAGCAGTGAAAATACTTTCACAGTGAACACATCCTTAAGTTTTAAGGGAAATCACTATGTTATTTATTCCAAGCCTTTAAGAGAACATAAGAAACCTGAAGCAAGGATTGTGTGGTGATAAAGAGCTTGGGTCCATGTAATCCTTAGCTTGGCTTTTTATCCCAAGAAAATGCGCTTATTTGTTGCAGATAGTTGGCTGCTCCATGAGCATCGCTAAACTGTGTGAATAGTCAGTAATGTTTGAATTTGCAAGCAATGCTCTTTCCTTGAAAACTCATTAAGAATTATTTTTGCCAGCCACCAGTGCAATGAATCTATTGCTGCAATACAATATTACTGGGTGCTAATTTTGTTTATTTTCCTGTAGTCTTCTCATGGCTAAAACCAACTGAGAATAAAACCAGCCAGTTAACTATTATCCTTGAAGATTTTTGCATATGTCTCCAATTTGCTTCTGAATTTCTCACTACCTAGCTACTTGGGAGTGATTTACTCAGAGTACTCTGATAATTGCTTTTAATTCTTATTAATTCTTGGTTTTAAACATGCTTGAAGACTTTGAGCAGGCATTTGTTAGCTTTGAGTAGCTTCAGAACTGATTCTTTTGTTCAAGATCTGCAAAGGTTTGGGCAGTCCTTACTGACTGCGACAGGATGGATTTTCCCAGTTTTAAAAGCAATTCTGGGGTTTCAAAAATCCCCAGAAGCAAATCAAGGGATCAAGGGATTCTGCTGGGGCTCTGAGGATGCTTCCAAGGCAGGTGAAAAGGACACTTTATTTAGCATTTACAGGAGTTTAATAAGCGATAGGTATCAGTAGTCTTTTACATGAGCAAATACCTAGTGACAAATAGTGGTCCTAGAACAGACATTCTTCAAGGAAGCCAGACCTGACAAATCATCTTTAGTCTGGTATCAACCAATACAACAGCAACAGCAGGTAATTGCATTAGTGAAAAATTCTGGGGAACAACGTTTGGAGAGTCAGGGGCATCTAATAGCTACAATGCTTGGTCAGGAATCAGAAGTCTCTTGCTTATAGACACTGTTTGTCTGACACCCCTTTTGTGCATGCCAGCATCTAATAGGAATGATAATGCTGTATGCAAACCCACCAGCAGGTCCAAGAAGAGAAGCCCTGGGTGCAACTCTTTTGTATCCTGAGTAACATACTCCAATTTACAGCTGTCCTAAATGTAGAAAACCGAGATCAGGACCCACTTTTACATCGGTTTTGTTTTTGTGGTATTTTTTTCTTTTCTTTCTTTTTCAGAGAAGCCAAAGTGGCAATGAAAACAAATTAGATGATAAATACCAATACAATTTCATTTCCTTGATAACATTGCCTGCCCTCACTACGGATTTGTTACTTCCGAGTGTGTATGTATATTATATCTGCACCTGCAGGAGACAGGGGGCTGACTTCTACTTACTGGGTTTAAGCAGAGATGAGGATCTAAGCTCTAATGAGTAATCTGGGGCATGTTAAACACCCGCCTTTGCTGCTAGCTGCAAGCTCTCAATGTAAAGAAAGAGTAAACCACCCCAGACCTTTTTGCTTGTTTGTTTGTTGGGGTTTTTTAAGGACACTCTGGATGCTGACTGTATATCTCTGCCTTGGACGTATTTGCGTCTCTGAGCATTTAGTACCTGTACTCATGGTATCATCAGCAGAAATATTTCCTCTAGGTGCTTGCTGCCTCAAGAGGCACAACTGAAAGATATTTGCAAGTAGGTTGTTGGTTTTTTAATTTTAATTTAGAGCAAGACTTACATAAATAAAATTCTTGAGTTGCTGGGGTGTTATAAAGATGTCGAAGCACAGCTTGGGGAGTGTATTTCTGAGTGAATGTGGATCTCTGCAGCCTACAGCATTACGACACTGAGCCACATGAACCCAAAGATTATAAATGAGTAATGGATGCATGAAGTTAAGGACAGCTAGTCTCAGGGTTGATACAATTGAGATTCACTCCATGTGGTATTTTTGGTCAGAGACTACAACAGAGCATTACATAGACTTACTAGTAGAGTTTTCTAAGAGAAAGTATGTTACTATCATGGTTACTGATCAATTACTGCTAATTAAAACAAACTACTTGCTTACTTAAAGCAATTATAAACCTTGTGCTAAGAAACAAAAATTAAGTTAAGCCAGCACAACTCATTTCTTCATCATTTCCCCATTGGTGAAATAATTAAATTACATGTTGCAATTTTTAAGTATGCCTAGCATAAATTATTGATTTTATTATATCATCATCATTGAACAGCCTACCAATTTTTAGGAGTTGCAGAAGCTTTCACAACTCTAGATTCTTATCACACCTGATGTAAAAGCAGACGAAAATATGAAAATAGTTTTGAAAATTCCTTTGTATGCCCACTGGCTAGAGAAGCATTTTGCAGGTGTTTTCTTTTACACAGGTATTTGCCAGCTTTATCAGAAATGAATTGACAGCACGGAATGCAAACCTATGCCACCATGGTAGACAATTTAATTTTTCTCTGACCATGACAGGCTTTCCAGAGGAACATGAAAGAGGAGATTTTTAACAGAGAATTTCCCTTTTGCAGTTATTATTCTCTTCTTACCTTTAAAAGAACTTGATAATCACACCTGTATCTTCTGAAATTCTACCCTTATTTCCTTCAATTTTATTTCTTTCAGATTATTTCTTTCAAAACATTTCTATCTGGTTGCCACCTGGATCTTCAAATTCTTTTTATACTCTAATGAGTCTCTTCAGAAGTTTCTGGGGGGTCCTTAGGAAAGCACAGTGCTGTGCACATCCAGGTTACATAAATTCCTGCCACCAGAGCTCCCCAGTCCCCAAGAGGTTTGAGTACTAAAACAATGATAGTGCTGTGTATGTTTAACCTCCCTTTTCTTCTGTTCTTCCTCCTTAAATGATTTAACTGCTGGGTCTTCTAACTGATTAACTCCAGCTATGTTCTTGTAATCAAACTTTAAATCAGAGTCAGTGACCATTTGCACTTGGGCTGGATTTACTGGTGTTTGGATTTATATTGTTGCATTTAGCTTTTCCAAAATAACCGTTGTTTTATATTTTTGACATAACACAGATACTGAGATGTCTTTTTAAATCATCTCTCAAGTATGTCAACTAATCAGCATTTCTATTTCATGGTTACAGTCTCCTAGCAACAAAACTTTATCTTAAACTGACCCGTGTTGTTTTGGAGACCCTGAGCCCAGAATATTTCACATCGTTTTCTCACATGGAGATTCACAGATTGCATTCGGTTTGGAAGGAACCCTCAAAGGTCATCTTGTCCAACCCCTCTGCAGTAAGCATGGACACCTCCAACTAGATTAGGCTGCCCAGGGCCACGTCGAGTCTGATCTTGAATATCTCCAGGGATAAGGCCTCACCCAAATCCCTGGGCATCCTGTTTCAGCATTCTACCATTCTCATTGTAAAGAACTTCCACTTTATGTCCAACCTAAATCTCCCCTGCTCCAGTTTAAAACTATTGCCCCTTGACCTATCACTACAAGCCCTTCTAAACAGTCCTTCCCCAGCATTACTATAGGTCACCTTCAGATATTGAAATGCTGCTGTAAGGTCTCCCCAGAGCT
Source organism: Dryobates pubescens (assembly GCF_014839835.1). Lineage (NCBI taxonomy): Eukaryota > Metazoa > Chordata > Aves > Piciformes > Picidae > Dryobates > Dryobates pubescens. The sequence continues at coordinate 42,115,519 of NC_071614.1, forward strand.
TTCTCTTCTCCAGGCTGAACAGCCCCAGTTCTTTCAATCTGTCTTTGTCGGAGAGGTGCTCCAGCCCTCTCACCATCTGCCATTGGGCCCCTCAACTTAAGGAAGATGTTGAGATGCTTGAATGTGTCCAGACAAGGGCAACAAGGCAGTCCAGGCTGCCTCCAATGTTGACATCACCAGTGAGTTCACTTGCATTTGTGACCATCAGGTCCAACATTGCATTATCTTGGGTAGAGGTGCTGTTATGTGGCTCGGGAAGTTATCATTGAGGCACTGCAGGAGTTTCCTCAATAGCCTACAGCTTGCCATGATATTTTTCCAGCAGATGGAGTAGTTGAAGTCCTGAACACAAGAGCTTGCAAGTGTGAAGCCTCCTCTGTCTGGAGTAGGAAGGCTCCATCAGGGGGCTCCCCTTGATCAGGTGGTGTAGCAGATTTTAACCACAAGGCTCCCTTTGTTGCCTTTGTCTCTAATTTCTTTCTCTAATCCCATAAGCTTTTGACCAGTTCATCACAGTTGTTCAGAAATGTTTCTTCACACTCTATCCATTTCCTGACATAGAGGGCAACCCCTCCTTCCTCACCTGTCCCTTCTGAACAGTCTGTAGCCATCAATAGCCACACTCCAATCAAGACTCATCCCACCAAGTCTCAGTGGTGGCTATCAGGTCATAGTTTTCTAGCTGTACAATAGCTTTCAACTCCTGTTTGTTGCTCATGCTGCATGTGTTCTTGTAGAGACACTTCAGCTGGGCAATTGGCTGCATCACTTTCTTAGCAAAGCTCCCATTGATTTCCTTGAGGGTTTCTTCCTTGCTGGTTTCTACTGCCTCAGGATTCCCCAGTGAACGGACCCTTTGTTTGTTGCAAGCAAGCCTGATTTCTTCCCACTCCCCCTTCACATCCCTGTCCCCCTTTGAATCTAGTTTAAAGTTCTTCCTATAAGCCCTGCTAATTCTGTCGCTTAGTAATTTCGCTTGTTGTCATTTTGATTGCCTGTCAGGTTTAACTTCATTATCTTGCCTGAAATAAAGCATCAGGAATATGCTAACATTTGGACTCACTACTAGTGCTGGTTGTTCCCTTGCAAATAATCCACAAGTCTGTTACTTAGCAAGCCCTTCCCTTAAAGAAAAAAATAAATCTAAAACTCCTCTAGAACATGAAACTCACAAAACCCACACAACACCAACAAAACCCACAAACAAACAACCCCACCCACATTCACAGCCCATTCATGACTTACATGCGAAGGACCAATGAAGAGAAAACTTTCTTCTAATCAAGTTCATTGTCCTTCAGGACCTCAACAGTGTAGTGAAATACTTAAGAACTCACAGAGATTAAAAGACATGGAAATTATTACCTGCTGGTTCCAGCAGACTTCAGTGAATATGATATAAATACAGCTTGAAACTGGTTTACAATTTATCTTTGATTTTCATGATGTGCATGGAAACTTCTACAGCATTCTCTCAGAGAGACCTCTCTGTCCCTCTGCTACATTCACATCTTTTTTTCTAACTGGGCAAAGAGAAAAACAGATCCACCTGCTTTGCATCCAGAGAGAAAATCAGATGCTGAAGATATGGGGAAGCTTTGCAGATGTTGCAGTTAAAGGAAAAACAGGCAAGAGCAACAAAGAAATTTCAAACATACATAATTTCAAACTTCATAATGCTGCAGCTTCATGGAGGATACCTGCACCTCATGATGAGTCAGAAAAGCCTGCTTCACTTGATCATTTGTAACCCTGATTGACAGGACTTCAGATCTTGCCAGTTCAGTCAAAAGTAGAGACTAGCTTTGACTGCCCCTCTCACAGTCCACGGTGTATAACACAGACATGGTATTTGACTGGGGTGGGGAATGAACTTCTGCTTAACCTGGCTGCTACACATACACACAAATTCAGCTTTATAGATGTTTTATTGAGCCCAGTTTCTAAAAAAAATGTTGTTTGTGTAAAAGCTAGACAGATAAAGTGAAAGACTTGTACAGTACCAGCAAAGTGGCTTAGGTAGTCATGACAACCACGTCAGTGCTTATAAAACTTCCCTTCTTCATAATCTTTTTTTGCAGTTTAGATAACACACATGTGAGCTTTAAAAAACTAATATCTGATCTACAGCAATAAAATGAAAAGTAAATGTTTATAACCTCCAAAATAGTGGAAGCTGAGACACTGACAGTTGTTTGGTGCTATTGACAATAATAGTTTTCTCCAGTTTCTGTAAGGGCTCCTGGCTTCTCAATCTGTCCAAGCTTAAGAGAGACCAAGTCTTACCTCAGATTTGGGGGTGAGCAAGGAAGGGAAGGAGGGAGAGAGTTAGCACTACTTTCTAAAGGTCAGACACTAGATACACAAATTATTACTTCATTCAACACTAGACACCAGAAGGGCTCTGTTGCTCCAATCCCAATACAAAGAACATCAACTGCATGATTTGTGGGCTCCTATGAACCATACTTATTTTAGCAAGAAACAACGTTCATATTTTTCTTTCCCTCTTCTACACTCATTACTTTTTCATTTGGTTTACAAAGCAGAAATTCAAAATCTCTCTCGGTTTTATCATTCACAAGTGGAAGCCAAAGCACACCAGAAATAAATACCCTTCCTCCAGCCCAGAGAGGTGTTAATGGGTCTGCTTCCAGCAAAAAGGGAGCAACTGATGTCAGTAAGACAAATCACTCTCTCTCTCTAATCAAGTAATAAACTCAAGAAAATCACAGAGCTTTCCATACCGAAGTCTGCCAAAGGGTTGCTTCAAAGGAGGGTGTGGGGGGGAAAAGTTTGGCATCCATACTTTTTAGTAATTGAATTTACTTTCATATATTATTATAGTTAAGAGGCATCATTTACCAAGGGAAAAAATACGTAAGACTTTTCTTTTATAATAAAATACCTATGATCAACATGTGGTTTGGTTTATTTGTTGTTGTTTTTTTTTCCCCTTCTTTCTCTCACCTAGGAATAATTCGTTGACATCCATAAGAATTCCCAAATTTTCAACAATACCAGACTTACAATGTCTCCATCATCAGCCTTGGGGAAACAGCTCCATCTTCTGGGAAGCCGCTCTTCAGTGGTCAGGCAGAGATGGGTTCTCATGGATCATCCTGTCTCTTCTCCAGAATCACACAGAAATACCAGGGCTTTATTAGAGATGTTTATCAGTGCAGGACAGCCCATTTCAGAAATCAGTCTCCTGTGAGCTGGCTTGTAGATGGCAGGACTGTTAATGCAAAGAAGAAGGGCTGAGTAAATAGAAATGTACCAACTAATCGACTGCAACAAAAACATCTCAAAAAAAAAGAAAAGAAGAGCAAAAGGAGCCAGCTGAGTACTCAAATCCATGGACAAGCTGGTATAAAATACAAACATCAGCCTTAGAATGATCTCTGTCATAAGCAAATTCCATAGTTCACATGATGGAAATGAGAGCTTATTGAAATGCCTCTAAACCTCCAAAATTAGTGATACCAAATATAAAAGTACTTACCAAGGCTCATAAAGCAAATACCTGAAGAAGGCGTCTTCTCCAACAGAAAAGACTAGAAGTTAGCTACTAGTTCTACAGACTGGAAAAGAACTGTTTGGTGATTTGGATATCATATTTAACAATGTATATAAATGGAAATTTAGGGTGGATACTTTGCATTTCTTTTCAACTGAAAAGCTTCCACATTGTGAATTTTTTTGGTCCCACTAATCACAAATAATGTGTTATATAAAGGCTGTGCATTTATTCCATACATGAGTGATGCTAAGGATAATTGTTAGGAAGAAATCAGTGCTTTAAAATGATGTTATTTCATCAGATGTGATTTTCCTCAGGACATGTACAATTTGACTGAAGTCAGATAAGCAAATAAATATGGCTATCATCTCAACTGTTGTTATTAATATTCATAGGAAGAATTTTCTGTTTTTTATACACAATAGCATTTCAGTCATTTTTTAATGTAACTTTCAAGAGCACTGGGATAAGTAGCTTCATTTTCAGATCCCTGTCCACTTGCTCTTTAGCTACAGAAAGAAGATCTTAAAATATCTTTAAGGGTAACTGATCTTATTAAATGTCCCCACATTTTTTTTTTCCCCACAGAAAATAATGGGCCTGGAACTAAGCCAGTGAAAAGTGCATTCCTTAGTTGCTCCCCGGAAACTGTGCATCATGCTCCTGGACTGACCTGTGGGGAAGGGGAGTCCTATGAGGCAACGAATGAGAACAAATAATCATTCTCAGAGAACACTCACGATAAAAACCTGTCTGTACCACCATCTAGTATCATCTAGAGGTGGAAGCTCTCTGAGGACACCAATAGGAGTACATCTACCATTAATTCCAAGGTTTTTTGGTGGGGTTTTGGGGCTTAGGGAAGGCATGTTTTTTTTTTTTCTCCTCTAATGACTTTAAGGCTTTGGTGTGTAGTTCCACTTTTAGCTCATTGATCTACCTCATGGGGGAAAATACACCAAGTGCATGTAGAGCAAAGAACCTACTTGAAGATGCTAGTTTTTTTTTCCTGATTGCAGAATGTAATGTCACCAGATTGATTTAATTGCAGGTGATGTCTCATGATTTTTCTGTTTTTGCCTTGTGACCTGAAGAGATTGTGCTGATCTCCTAAATCATGCACAATATTTTTTCTCAGTGGATAACCAGAAGAAGAAACATGGCAAGAGTAACTGTACATCCTATGTTGTACTGAGTCATAAAGAGAGGGTTTATGATAGGGTCCCTACTAAATGCAAGAAATGAACGATAGAGCACCTTCACTCTAACAAGGGATTTTTAGTTTTCATAAAATGCTTTCCCTCTTATTTGTTTGTGCCTCTCCTTGTCTGCCCCTCCAGCTTATAGGCAGAACCAGTGTCAGACATTTAAGCGTTTTCCCTCCTAGTTGAAACGTTATTCTTAACTTTGGCTGAATTTGGTAGAACACATCTAACTTTAGTCAATTGACACCAGCTTTTAACATCTGGGAATTTCAGTATATTCTCCCTTTCTACAAGAGCTCTCCAATTCCTCTTTACCACAGCAGCCACAGCGTTCATGAAGTCTAATGCAACCTAATTTATTAAATCACAATTCACACATACACATCACCCTCCCCACCCCCCTTATTTCTTTAACCAGGTGCTTCAAAAAGAAGAAAAAATGGAAGAGAAACCTACTTAGGTATGGCACAGACCACCTTCCCCATTTCTCCTGCTGATATTTGGATATGGGAAGGTCAGTCTCAATGACTCAATGTCTTCAGGAAGAATATGGGAGCTGCTCTGTCCAAACAGAGCTATAGCAAAGGCAAGGAGGAAAAGTGCATTGAATATCTGCCAGCCCTCTTGGAAACTGCAGCCCAGCTTGAAAGACTGCTGGCTTGTCATTGCTGAGATGTGTGCCAAGTCATATGAAATTGCCCTGGAGAGGAAAGATGAGGGAGAAGGGTAAGGGGAGGAGATACCCAGACAGTACATGCTGTGAGTGCTAACGAACACCCCTTCAGCACTGTCTGCACTAGCTGAGACATAGTCTCCCTCTATGAGGTGCTGGGAGCCTGTTGGTGCTGCAGACAACACTGAGGTACACCCACCTCTGCTCCAGAAATAGTCATCTGGTAATTAGAATAGGTTAGAATAAACCAGGTTGGAAGAGACCTTCGAGATCGAGTCCAACCTATCATCCAACACCATCTAATCAACTAACCCATGGCACAAAGCACCCTGTCCAGTCTCTTCTTAAACACCTCCAGTGATGTGACTCCACCACCTTTCTGGGCAGCACATTCCAATGGCCAATCACTCTTTCTGTGAAGAACTTCTTCCTAACATCCAGCCTAAACCTCCCATGGCACAGCTCGAGACTGTGTCTTCTTGTTCTGGTGCTGGTTGCCTGGGAGAAGAGACCAACCCCCACCTGGCTACAACCTCTCTTCAGGTAGTTGTAGACAGCAATAAGGTCTCCTCTGAGCCTCCTCTTCTCCAAGCTAAGCAACCCCAGCTCCCTCAGCCTCTCCTTGTAGGGCTTGTGCGCCAAACCCCTGCCCAGCTTTGTTGCCCTTCTCTGGACACATTCCAGCAGCTCAACATCTTTCCTAAACTGAGGGGCCCAGAACTGGACACAGTACTCAAGGTGTGGCCTAACCAGCGATGAGTACAGGGGCACAATGACTTCCCTGCTCCTGCTGGCCACACTATTCCTGATACAGATTGTAACAGATATCATAGAATCATCCAAGCCAGAAAGGATCTCTGGGACCATCAACTTCAGCCATTTCAACCACTTGACCAAGTCTCACTACACCAGATCTATATGGCTTTTTAACACTTCCAGGGATGGCAATTCAGCCACCTTCCTGGGCAGCCTGTTCCAGTGCCTAGCAACCTTTTCCACAAATTTTTTTCCCCCTGATGTCTAAACTTCCCTGGGTGCAGCTTGAGGCCATTTGCTCTCATTCTATCATTAGTTACTTCTGAGAAGAGATCAGAGTCTACCCCTCTACAACCTCCTTTCAGGTAGTTGTAGAGAGCAATAAGGTCTCCCCTCATGCTCCTTTTTGGTAGACTGAACAGCCCCAGTTCCCTCAGCTGCTCTTCACAGGACTTGTTCTCCAGGCTCTTCACCAGCTTAGTAGCCCTTCTCTGTATGTGCTCCAGTGCCTTGATATCTTCCTGCAGTGCGATACCCAAAACTCAACACAATACTCAAGGTGTGGCCCTCACCACATGTTTCACCCAGTATCTTCCCTACCCATCATCCCAGCCTTACAGCAAAATATCATCCTTAATTACCATGTCTTACAAAATCAAGTGCTCTGTCATGCAAAAGCTTTGGGTTTCTTTAAGCCTCTTCCGCAAAGTTAGGGAGAGATCTGAACTTCCTGGCTTGTCATCTGAGAATAATTTTTTTGCTGAGCTTTAATCAATGAACTTGAAAACATTTGCTGATCCAAACTATAACATATAATTTTAGCTCATTGTCCATGGTGCAATCAGTTCTTCACTACATAGATCAACAGGGAAACCCCAACTCCAGCAAAATGTATATAAACAGCAAACCCCACTAACAAGTATTTTTTTAGTACTCCATAACACTTCTGAAGTGGTTTTTGTCATTTCCAGAAGTCATGTATTTGCACAAGGAGGAAATAGTTTGCTTCCTCTGTATTTATTATCCATGTGGACAAGACGATAAAGAAGAAAAAAAGAGAAACCTCCTTGTCATTACTAACGGAGCCACATTACAGACTCAGCTGCAACATTTTCCTGTACCTTTTTACAACACAACTTCTTGGATAATGCAGCTCCTGAGATGTTGCATTTAATATAACAGCCAGTGTAATGGTTGGGATGGTGTCGCATAAATAGTGGACAGGAACAGGGCTTTTAAAATGACAAGTCACCCTATTCCTAGGGATTTAAGGCAGAATTCTTTTCCTCTCTCAAAGGCAAAATTTACTTTAATTATTTTTTTCCCTAGTGGTTCATGTAATTTGTTCTTGGTTAAGCACATCATAGTCGAGGTCCAGCCTACAGCCACAACACATTTGCAATCATATTTACAACAGTGTGTACCAGGCCTGATTTTGAGTCTCTCCATATCCAGGGATGTCCCCCCCCGCAAAAAATGTTATGTGCCCTGTGCCTGCGGGAACGATGTCTATTCTCTGCCAAGAGGATTGTTGAAGGGCCTCTCAGCAACCTTTGATACATATTTAGATCTGTTGGAGAGGGTCCAGAGGAGTGCCACAAGGACAGTCAGAGGGTGGGAGCACCTCTCCTAAGAGGATGGGCTGAACAAGTTGGTCTGTTTAGCCTGGAGAAGAGAAGGCTCCTAGGAGGCATTACAGCAGCCTTCCAGTACCTGAAGGGTACCTACAGGAAAGCTGAAGAGGGACTATTTATAAGGGGCAGTGGTTTTAAACTAGAGCAGGGTAGATTTAGATTGGACATCAGGAAGAAGTTCTTTATAATGAAGGTGACTCTGGAATGGATTTCCCAGGGATGTGGTGGACACCTCCTCTCTGGAAATGTTTAAGACCAATCTGGATGAAGCTTTGAGCTGTTCTAATGGAAGGTGTAATTGCCCATGGCAGGGGATTGAACCTAGACAATCTATAAGGTCCCTTCCAACTCAAGCCATTCTATGATTCTGGTTTCTAAAGGGTGTAAATGACTTAGACCATACTGGAGCATACATCACGGGCTTAATGCTGCCAGAAAGTAAGTGCTTGTATGTTCAGCACTGAACATGCCAGGAGAAAATACTCGAGGCAAGCTGTCCTGCTGAGAACAGCCATACATTTTTTTAACCTGCATCTCCTGTATTCAGCAGATGTTAAAGTCAGATGATCAATTATGGGGGGGAAACATAGTTTTTACTCTGCAATTGCAAGCTCTGCAAGGGCCTGAACATATATAATTGTACAGAAAGAAATTAATCTCAAACTGAAAAAGGCAGTACAGCATTGCTGCTTATGTCAGACAGCCACCAAAAGCTGAGGCTTTGCCATGGGAAATACAAGGCGTCCTGTAGTACTTCAGCAAGAACACCACATTGAGAAAAACAAAGGCAGCACCCCACTGGGTTTAAGGTTTAGCTGACATATGGTGTATCTTGCCTCATCTGCAAGTAATTTTATTGCCTGGTTTTGCCTAGCTGTTCTTTTTTTTTTTTTTCAGTGTGACTTCAGAAGAATGATAATTAATTTTAAAATAACCATGGGCTCTTTTTCAGCTTTTCCAGACTAACACGAGAGGTCCGTACTGAAGTACATCCACTAGAGCCAAATATAATTAGGCATAATTTATTGCCTCTGTTTCCTAACTTCTATAAAGGGCTTTCCTCAGAGGAGATAAATTTTAATGAAATTAAAGGTCCTTCATCACATGTAGGTTTTTACTTCTTTTTACCCCTGACTCCTCATTTCACATCCCACAGTGACAGGCTAAAGGCACTCACATTTCTCAGAGCTTCCTCCCTGTGGAGACAACATAGACACTCTGAAAAGTGAAACTGAGGCATGGAGAGGTGACTTCACCTTCCTAAAATGTACCAAGTGAACAGAACAAAGTACAGAGACTAAATCTTCTGGAAGCAGTTCCCAGCTAGCTTGCTTTCTCTGAGTTTCTAAGCATCTGAGAAGAGCATAATAAATTGTTTTTCACATTACTGAGGAAACACTTGACCATAAACCTCACCAAAGCCTGAAGTGTGTGAAACACTAGATTCATACCTACAAAATGTTCCAAAATGTGGCCATTTCATTGACAACTTTGCAAAATCTAGGATCACAGAAAGTGCAGAAATGCAGTAGACCAATGTAGGTTTTTCTAAAGGCATTTAGAAAATCAGCTCCCTAAGTCGCTGTCCTATTAAACCAGGAAAATGCTGCTGCTGTGACATGGGTGGCAAAATGTTTAGAATGCACATATCCTCATGCTTTTGTCCCAGACCCTGCAATTCAGTAATCCATTTATGTATATTCTCTTAAAATATTTTTACTGGAATGGGTTGTCCAGGGAGGTGGTTGAGGCCCCATCCCTGGAGGTGTTTAAGACCAGGCTGGATGAGGCTCTGGCCGGCCTGATGTAGTGTGGGGTGTCCCTGCCCATGGCAGGAGGGTTGGAACTAGATGATCCTTGTGGTCCCTTCCAACCCTGACTCTATGATACTATTCTCCATAAGGTACTTTGTGCTTGAATGTTAAAACAGAGATGATGACCACACTGGCGGGTGCTGAAAATCCATAGAGCCACCCTGCAAGAACTGGGTATTAAACAGTCCTTTCCTGCCCATGGAGAGTCATGCTACTCTGATTCATTTAATAATTCAGATCATGGTGTGATTTAAAGTCAGAGGCACAGGCAAGGTACTGAATTTCCAGAAAGACCTATGCCTAGGATCATGTAATGCCTAGAACAGGATCAGGCATTTCCAGTGCCAATCTGCATACAGTGATCTGACAGCTCTCACTGCAACACCAACCCTGCTCAAGCGGGATTGCTTGCAGGACCAGATGCTGTGTTTTTAGACTGGGTGTTACCAATTGAATCATGTGCCTCTGAGGTTGGTAAAAATGTTGCTCACCCTGGGCGCTACAGGGTCAGACCTTACACTCCGAAGCACATGTAGATGAAACCTTACCTGGCAACCACAGGAAACAGCAGTAAGCTATCCCCTTTCCCCTCAACCTCATTTCCCAATGCCCCCCCCACCCCCCTTCACCTTCCCCTCCCAAGAAAATACTACAGAATTATGGCTTTAGAATTCAAAAGACAGGATCTTTGTTTTAAGGGCAACACAAAAAGGAGAGAAGCTATCACTTGCATTCCTTAAAAGACTATTTGTAATCATTTGTGGTTAGCTAGTTGGCACAATTGTCTGGTATAGGCTGTACTGCCACCACCCCTCCACACTGATTAAAATTACCTCATTTTCTCAGAATTTCAACTAGTCTGGCCCACACAATTACATGCTTTTCCATAGTGATCCTGAAATTCTGAAACACCTTGAGAAAAGTGTAACAACAGCTAGCTATCAGCAAAGCCCTTCTAGAATCGGAATAGCATTGCCTTTCTTGCCATTTCTTTGAGATAAACTATTGATGTGCAATAATACAAAGTGCACAGTATTAAAAAGAGTGAAAGCAAAGACTTCATAGCAAATGACTGCTTTTGGGCTATTCAAGTTCCGTGGGCTACTCAGCCTCCATGAAACTTAAATACCTACTGATTTTTGCAGTTAAGAAAGTATGTATTTTGTTTCAGGGGAAAATGCTGTCAGTAGCTATAAGTGATTCACCAGAGGGAAAAATTAATCATGCATACTTGAATGCATTTCTTTAAAGAAAAAGGATGGCCATTGTACAGTTCACATGCAACTCAGCTCTGAGGCTCCTTTTGTGCTCCTCTAATGAAATGAAGAGCAGAAATGCCATTGGCTTTCTGAGTGTAGTGGAGAGATAACATCATTCTCTGCCTTGCAGCAGCTCTCAGGAGGGATTACCTGGAGTAGAGTCCCCCGTATGTTATCCTCAGTATTTTCTCTCTTGACTTTCCCCATGTCTGAATCTACACAATGTTTAAGTAGAGCCTGGGGAAAGGTTGCTACTGAGCCTCAGGTATTTATGAGCAAATGCATTTGGGGAACTTCCTATAAAATTTTACTGTGGAGACGAACCAATAATGGAGACCAAACCCAAATGGAAGGAAGAAAGGAAAAACACTAGAGTTTGGTCACATCCCCTTGCTTAATATCCCTACCTGCTTGCCAAACCAAACTGAAGAGAAGCAAGGAATCACATTTTTACAGTGGGGTGCTATAAATAAAACAAGTTCAAATATGGGTTGTTTCACTGCCATTTTATTAATGTGGGAAGTAAATAGCTTGCAAAAAGTATCTTAACCACCTTCATTCTGGATCTATGTACCAAACTTCCGTGTCATGCTCTGAAGACTTCTGTAACTGCCCATTATTCCAATCCTATTCAACATTTTATGGTAGAACAGACTTCCTCTCTCTTTTTTAAGTGAATACAATTTGAGGGCCACTTACCCCCCTCTGTGACCTTTATTTGTACATACATTTCTCCAGAGAAGTATAAATCAAAGTCTTTGTATCAAATAGCTTCATGTCAAAAGACCAATGAGTCATACACCATAACCCATCCAGAATCTCAGGAGCTTTGTTGAATTGAAACACTAGCAGCATGTAAACTATAAAGCATAAACTTACCCAGAATGTGCTTTTCCTGCTCTACCAGTTAATTTCAGTTATTAAATGGCCACACTTCAGTTCTTGTCCCCTTTTTACATTCACTTTTTATGAGGATCCTGAGAGAGGGGCTTTACTGTCAGGCAGGAAAAACCTTTAAGTGAATAGCGAACGGATGTAGAAAAGTTGCATTTGGCAAGGTTGAAACATGTACTGGCAACAGACAGGTTGTTCTGAAGACTTACATTTATGTGGATTTTTAAGACTTACATTCATGTAGTTCCTGTAGGAAACCTATCAAATAATCTCTGACAGGGAATCTAGCTGGACTGTTGAAACTCTTGACTGAACTTCTGAGTGACATGCCCCTTCTAGAATATAATAGAATAGAATAAACCAGGGTGATTCCTAGTCAATGCTTGGTGAATAATTGCAAACAACAAAACATTGTAGCAGTAGCTGGTCCATTCACAAACAAATTACTGTAAGGAAGAGTAGATCTGAAGTGTCCATTTCCCCCTATGCTTACTATTTACCAACTTCTGCTTGAAAGGAAGCATTATGGACCATGAGTTCACTCCTGCATATTGTAGGTTCAACAAGACCAAGTACACAGTCATGCACCTGGGCTGCAACAATCCTCATTATCAATACAGGCTGGGGGATGAGGGTATCAGAAGCAGCCCTATGGAAAAGGACTTGGGAGTTCTGGTAGATGAGACGCTGCTAAGGAAGACAGACTGAAGGAGCTGGAGTTGTTCAGCCTGGAGAAGTGGCTTCAGGGAGACCTAATAGAGCCTTCCAGTACCTGAAGGGGGCCTACAAGAAGGATAGAGACTATTTACAATGGCCTGCAGTGATAGGATGAGGGGCAATGGCTTCAAACTAGAGAAGAGCAGATTTAGATTGGATGTTAGGAACAGGTTCTTTACCATAAGGTTAATGGAACACTGGAACAGGTTGCCTAGGGAGGTTATTGAGGCTCGACAGGGCTCTGGGCAATGAGATCTAGTTGAGGATGCCCCTGCTTATTGCAGAGGGGGTTGGGCTAGATGACCTTGGAGATCCTTTCCAATCCAGACTGTTCTATGATTCTGTGAGCCAACAGTATGCACTTGCAACCCAGAAGGCAAACTGCATCCTGTGCTGCATCAAAAGAACTGTGGCCAGCAGACTGACAGAAGTGATTTTGCCACTTTGTTCTGATAAGACCTCACATGGGGTACTGCATCTAGCTCAGGTGCCCTCAAGGCAAGAAGGACTGATGATGAGGGTCCAGAGGAGTTAATTGAGGTCCCATCCTTGGACATATTCAAGGTCAGGCTTGGTACAGCTCTGGGAGACCTGATCTAGTGAAGCATATTCCTGCTCACTGCAGTGGGGCTGGGCTAGATGACCTTTGGAGGTCCCTTCCAACCCAAATCATTCTATGATAAGAACACATCAGAAACACAGATGACTTATCCAACAGAAAATTCAAAGTCAAATGCTAATTTGTATTTAAATAAATCATGATTGCATACTGTTAAGTCAGTTTGCAAACCAAGCTTAAAAGATGCATAATTAACAATATGTCTGCTCCACATTTATCTGCAAGAAAATATTTTTAACTCTGCGGTGTATCACCTTTCCTCTACCATGTCAGACACTCAGTCCTTAACATCACCTCAAAGGTCCTCTGCACTTATCCTACCTCCAAAGCATACCGAACTATAAAGCTGACTCAGCATCCCCTCCCAGTCGACAATACTGCCTTGACTACATAATACTACTCTGTGTGTAACCACAAACCCCATATCTATGTTAGCAGGCTCACATATGATACCCTGTGGCATAGAGAAAAGCTGCTTTGGGTATGTTCCACTGATGATTTCACCAAGAGATGACTAGAGGAAAAAACAAGGCTTCTCCCTATGAGATGCAGAAGAAAGCTCTTTGCTCATAATTGAGCCAGGCACCATTTGCTAAGTGTTTGCAGTAGTAAGCGAAGACATTTCTCTGAGATAGACCATTATTGGAGGATGCTGGAAATACATTCATTTTGCACTAGTCATTGAGTCAACTCCAGAGAGGCTGCCATTACTCACACCAGAAAAGTCTTTAAAAGATGAGAAAGGCTAGTGATGCTGGCTGTGCTGGAATGTGTTTCTCCTCCTGCTCACTTTGTTGTGAAATGCACTCTGAAAGCAATAGTGTACCAAGGGAAAGTCCATCCACTGAGGAAGAAACATTGATCCACTAGAGAGTTCAGGCTGCACAGGACCACCTGGTACTGCACCCTCTTTCTGAAAAGTACTTTCATGCTTTTATAGGCATGGCCTGTATTTGGGTAAGAAACAACAATAAGAAATAAGATGCAACTTTTTTCTCCTGCATTCCCTCAGTGTGGGCATAAATCCAGATAAATTTAATGGACTTCAGTGAATTCTTTGCAGAACATCATACATATAAGTAAAAAGGGACAGTAATATGAATAGAATAGAGTTAACCAGCTTGGAAAAGACCTTTGAGATCATCGAGTCCAACCTATCATCCAACACCATCTAATCAACTAAACCATAGCACCAAGCACCCCATCCAGTCTCTTCCTAAACACCTCCAGTGATGGTGACTCCACCACCTCCCTGGGCAGCACATTCCAATGGCCAATCACTCTTTCTATGAAGAACTTCTTGGTACAATGCTGGGGGGAAAAAAAACTAGCCATGTGAGCAGTGTTTTTTTGGCATGTGTTTGTTTTGATGTGGAAAAGTACTTTTACAGAATGAACTCTATAAAAACTTCAAGTACATGAATTCTATCTCATGAAAACCAGTGCAACTAAGGATGTACCTCATTGTAGGCACGCTTTAAAGCACCAGCTTGTTTCCTGGAATTGCATTTAACTCCAATTACCTACAATTTTCCAGCTGTTGTCATCTTAGCCTTCTATCTTCCAGGGCTTGCCTTATGCATTCTCAGAAGTGCTTTTTGTAACAGTACACCGAACGTTAATTTCCCCACAAACTTTCTTGTCTAAAATCTTGCCTTTTTTTGTTCTTAATTCTGCAGAAAGGTAGAAAGACCCTGAAACCTCCCATACATACTCATGAAAGTGACTGAATAACCCACCTTTTGTACACTGATGTTTGTCAAATATGTGTGTGAGCTGTCAGCATAGGTGCTGATGGGCTTGGAGGGTCAGCGAATCATGCCAGGTGGTATGTGAAAAGCAAAAGATGCTGGAAAAAGATTTTAATACCACATGACCAAGAACACTGTGTGATTGCACATGCTGAAATTACCACAAGTGTATCCCTTGCTGTGTAAAGGCTTTAGAAAAATGTAATGATTGTTATATTCATGGGCAAAGATTAAAAAAAAAAAAATCCCTAAGGACTAAAGCGTCATCTGGTTAATGATACAAAATGTTCATCCCTCCTCTTGTGAGCTGAACATGTTGTGACTGAGTCCAAGACACCAAAACACTGAGCTAAATGGAATAGAAGAAAAAGTGTGTTCTTCTCCCATCTAACATCTCAACACCCCCTATGCTCCTGGTTACTTTTCAGAACTTTTTTGACAGGGCAGCACCACTTTGAAGAAGGATGCTCCAAGGCCTAGTGTGAATGATTGCATCAGTGCTGTATCCCTGCCATTTCTGCAGCATGGTACAGTTGCAGCTTGCTGACTGTTTGAGAAAGCTACAGCAAAGACACATTCACATCTTTCTCAGGAGCCTTCTCCACCATTTTCCTGACTCTCAAAATGAATATGTATTAGAAGTACTGATAGGAAAAGTCCCAATCATTTCCTGTTGTTGCCCTTCCAGTCCTGGAAATCTGAGAGCTGCTGGAGTTGTGTGAGGTCCTGATGGCTCCTGTGGCCACACGCTGACAGAGATTATAGCTACCATTATATTTACAGTAGTGTCACAACTGTTACTGTTTTGAGATTGGATTACTACTGGCTGGGGATGGGTGGCTGTAAAGTTATCCAGCAGAAAGGAACCTGAGGGTTTTAATGGATGAGCAGCTGAGTATGAGCCACCAGTGTGCCCAGGTGGTCAAGAAAGCCATTGAGGTGCTGCAGCAGGTACTAAGAAGGGCAACTAAGATGATGAAGGGCCTAGAGAATGAGTGATATGAAGAGTGGGTAAGGGAACTGGGACTGTTTGTTTTGAGGAAGAGGAGGCTGAGGGGAGACCTTATTGCCTTCTACAACTACCTGAAAGGACAACATAGAGTGGTAGGTGCTAGTCTCTTCTCACAGGTAAATAGTGATAAAACAAGAGGGAATGCACTTGTGTTCAAGAGGGGATTGGACATGGCACTTGGTGCCGTGGTCTAGTCATGAGGTCTGTGGTGACAGGTTGGACTCTATGATCTTTGAGGGCTCTTCCAACCTTAGTGATACTGCAAAGATGCACCAGGGTATGTTTTTGCTAGATATTAGGAAAAAAATTGCAGTGAGAGTAGTCAAGCATTGGAACAGGCTGCCCAGGGAGGTGGTTGATTCACCATCCCTGGATGTGTTTAAAGGTCATTTAGATGTGGTGCTTGGCGATATGGGTTAATGATTGGATCTGACAACCTCAAGGGTCTTTTCCAACCTGAATGATTCTATGATTCAAACTAGCACTTTGCAAAATGACAGGCTGTGGCATCTTCTGAAATCACGCTGCAAACTTATAAAGTTTAGGGCCACAAAGTTTTTAAACACTGATTTGTTTAAATGGCACCAGCTGTCAAAAGTTCATCTGTTAAATCCTGCTCTACTTGATCTGGTGGCTTAGTGCTGGTAGGGCTCCAGCTTTGTAGGGGGCTGGGAAATTAAACAAACAAACAACAAAAACAAAAAAACCCCAACCAAACAAAAAAAAACCAAAACAACCACCAAACAAACAAACCAACCAACAAACCAAAACCTGAAAGGCTGTTAACCTCACTGGAAACAGGCAGGTAAAACCTTTCTTAAGCAAGAACACTGTGCTACTTCCTGAAAGGGTTTTGATACTTTTTCTCCAAATGCCTCTTTTCTCACTAGTTGCTGCTTAATTTCCTGCTTGCTGTCCTGTACAGACTTTTAAAAAAAAAAAAAAAAGTAATTAAATAGTAAAAAAACTGAACCCAAGCAGGTAAATCAAAGGCACATGATATTCATTAGAATAATCTTACCCTCATACACTCACATGTAATGAATAACCTCCACAAGGCCTGAAAGAAGAATTCTACACTGCAGTTGTTTAATTGCCTCTCAGAAAATACCATAGTATTCCCTGGGTTCTACTAGAGCAGCTGGTTTATGGGAAAGTTGCTTTTTGGCCTTCAGATATGCATGCTGGATGCATGCAGGAATGACAGAATCCTGTCAGAAGTGGAGTGTAATGCCAGACTCAGATGAGCTGGGCACAGCAACTTAGAGATGCATGACTGTAAAATTTACAAATGCTTCTTTGATCAAAGAGTTTTTGCAGCACAGGTTTTAATCCCATCAAATGTGTGTAAGGGTGAAAGCTGATGCCTCTGAAAGCAACTTGTTACTTTCAGGCCACCTAGAGTGTCCTTTGATATTTTCAAGAGACAGAATAATGCATTTTGAAAAGGTTTTAATTTCTGAAAAAAATAATTTTTAAAAATGAGTTGTCACTGAGATTTTGCAGGCTCTGGATGCCTGGTATCAAGTGAGGTGTAGTACAGCAATTGTTAAATAGCACTTGGAAACATTTTAATGCCATTAATAAAGCTCATGGCAACAGCAGTTTGTATTAGCCTCTCTAAGTGTACTTCATAGGATGGAGATGAATTTATTTAATTGAGATGAAGCACCTTTGGACAGTTGGATCACTTGCTATGAAAAACTGTATTCAACACAACCAGTGCCTATTAACTAATGATCCTGCTGCAGGGGGCTGTAACGTTAACATCCGCTTGAAGGCAGAGCTCAGAAGCTCTGCTTCTCAAAACTCCTCAAATTAAGTCCTCACAAATGAAAAAGTTAATATCCATGAAAATCATTGTGTAAATGCAGAACTAAAGAGGGGTTACTTGGAAATGTAAACATACAGGTCAGCTATTAGGGGCCCTATTAAATAGGGTTTCCAGTTCTCTTTCTCTCTACTCCAGCAGTATAGTCTGTCATGAGAGCAGTTTGGGTGCTTGGTGTCTCTACAAGGGTATCATTAACAATTAATTCTTCCTTTGTATTTATCTGACCAGTTGGTCAATAGTAAAGTATTTCCTAGGCCAACAAAGCTGCCCCCCTTTTTAGAGCATAACTGTGAAGGGCTTTGAGAGTGCATAATCACAATTGCTTTTACAGTATATTGTTCTATTATTCCTCAAACTGGATCACAAGGTGTATCAAACTTGTCTTGTTTATAAGATGATGACATATGAGCAGAAATCTTACAATCTAGCCAATAGATTTGCATGTGCAAGGGTGGTTCTCAAGAAGAAAGGGTCATGAAAATTCAGAGGGATACCTGGAAAAGTGAGGATGCCTCATAAAAAAATGTTGGTCTTGGTGACAGTGGTGTCAGCAAGTCAGCCACTCGCATATGGAAAGCGATCTCTGGGTGATAGATACCAGGAGGCAGGCGTGTGCAGCTTTGTTTAAAGATTTAATTACTGTCTGAAATGCATCCAATTACTATCTATTAATTTAAAGGCTGTTTGATTCTGGTGTTAATTCCGTGTCCTTAGATGATTTTCAGAAGTATTTGTCAGGAAATACACACGATGTGAAAGCAGTACAAAGTAAATGTAACTTACTGTTTTCAGAAAGGCACACAGGTCTGTCTGAACATCTTTCCCGGTTTGTATGCAATTCAACAGCAAAAGGTGCTGCTTGGGAATTTCAGATTACATACAGGCAGCACTGGCTCATGCAGTGACAGATTCAGGCAGAAGGGAGAGAATACAGTGAGGAGGTTTGACAAAAACACTTCAGGTAAAGTTCAGTTAATTTATTTAATCTTAAATTACTTGAACTCAAAGATCCATAAAATCCACTCCTAAAAGTTAATCTAACATTTGCATTGCTGTATGTGGAATAATTACCAGAACACATTTAGCTGAAATTAACTGGTCATTTAGACTGTGCCCTTCCACATGTTAATTATCCTGCCTATGCTGAATATGGTGAAAATGAAAAAAATAATTGGAAAGCATCAGTTTCTTCATGTCAACGCAACATGTCTTCCTTTGCCAGGAAAAAAACAGTCATTACAGAATAACAGGGACACCATTTATGTGCTTAAGCATGTTGAAAGTGGGATGCATAACAGATGCATAACATATTAAATGAATCTGAATTATACTTTTAAAACTTACTATCAGCATAGAAATACTAAGTCCTCATTATAGTGAAATGAATTATGCAGACCTCTTAAAACCAGACTTTTCACGTGTCAGGAAAACATCTTTTGCTATAAAAAATTTTATCCACAGAAGTCTGACTCATTGAAATTTCATCCCTAGTCAAGGAACTGGTTCCTGGTGTAGTGGTTTTTTGGTGGTGTGTGTTTTTTTGTTTGGTTGTGGTGTGGGGTTTTTTTTGTTTGTTTAGTTGTTTTTTTTAATGCTGTAGCTTAGACTTGTACTCAAGGATGCAAAAATGGCTTTCTCACCCAGAGTCCCATTGCAATTAACACACTGAGTGCTCATCAAGAGCCTGGTCTAAAATACTCCAAAATTAATAAACACTTATGATTATGGCAGGTCTTAAGTTACACTGGGCTTTGTGATCAGATGCATGCCATTTGTAAGAATCATGGAATTTCAGGGGCTGGAAGGGACCTTGAAAGATCATCTAGAAGGAGCTAATCAGCCTTTGCAGCACTATCATCTATGAGTACCTTCTTTCTTAGAGTGACTTTAGGCATCATACACAAGCAATTGTATTCAGAGCTTTAAGTGTAATTTAAATTGTCCTGTGGGGAAGCATGGCCAAAGCCTATGTGTGATGGGCAAATGCTCCTCCCTAGCTCTGAGCTTTTATCAGAAATCTCAGGGCTATGTTTTCTAATTCTGCCATGGCTCAAGAATCAGGTACTGGTGAACACTGGAGTGAGGATGGGAAATAGAGAAGGGAAGAACAGAGTAATAGATTATCAAAGAGGGAAAGTCTATGTTATTACATAATATCTAGCCTGTGGCAGACTCTGGGATGAAGCCAGGAGTAGGTGTTGGGGCTATCTGTAATAGTATCACCCTACTCTCCCCCAGTAGAAGTTATGAACAGATTTTTAATGCTTGAGTGTTTTAACAAGTATTTATCTCATTTACAAAATAAAGTCAGTTACCTTTGACATGAATAGACAAAGTTTTTAGAAGAGAAAGTGTTTGCTGGTTTGTTTTTTTCCCCTGCCCTGCACAATACAAACATTACCCCTCCCCTTGCTTTTTCATTAAACAGAGCCACTTTTTCAGTTAAACTGTACCTGTGACAGAAAAAAGTTTAAAAAAAATATATATTTTTTAATTCATCTTTGAGACAAAGACTAAGCTACTCTAAATAAGAATAGCCTACAGAACTCAGAGTTATGTCTATTTATACTACTCCAGAACCTAGGAGGAAATGTTATTTTCTCTTCTGTGTTATTAAATCAGATAGCCCAAAAGGATTTTGCTCAAGTGCAAAGTTCTTGTTATCTCTTTTGCACTCTGTTGGCTGTACAGAACACCTGGAAATTAAATTTGATGTTATCTCCTGCAACATCTATGCCGTGCAGGAAACAAAACAGGAGTATGTGGTTTAGTGCTATTTTATCTAAAGCCTGGTTAGGTAAATAGAATCTCAACTACTGGATAGTGTAGTTAGTACAACTTCAGCTACCCATTTTAAATACATCTACTTTCTTTAAGTTTTAGTTTTATTTGGCTGATGTGCAAGAAGAATCAAGGTCTCAGCAGATACATCACAATCTGTATATTGCTTAAGCAACTTATAAATATCAGGATTTTCTTTAACACACTCCCATACCTTTCTGACAAGAAATTGTTTGGAAACTATTTAAGAAAAAAAGAAATAGAGATGTGGGCTATATTAAAAACACTGATATGCTTTTTGTGATATATGCCACAGTAAAAGTGTCTGATGTCATCTCAGAAGCACCTGAGTTTGAGTATTTTGCTTTGGAGACTTTGAATTGTAGCAATAGCTAACAAATTTTGGATTTTTCCATCTGCAGGATCTGTTTTGGGATGAATTCTGCCTCAGAGGGAATTCCATGGGGAGTTCAGGCAAAACTGGTAAAAACTGGGCAAAGCCAAACTCTGAACATGGAAAAAAAATCAAAGATTGTGACACTAATTTAAAAGTATTACTTGATTAAGTGCAGTTACAAAATGCAGGGTTATCACCTCAGTTGTCACTGAGGTTTTAAAACAATGCCTACAGGATGTAATGACATAGATGGTCTAGTACCAAATGTCATCCCAGAGAAAGAAAAAAGTTTCCCCCAACAAAGAAAAAACAAAACCCAACCAACCACACACACCCCCCAAACAAATAAATCCACAACCAACTACAAAATCCTACTCTCCTTTGTGAGAGACCTTACACAGTCCTACCTAAAATAATTCACTTTATACCTCTCAAACTGAGCAAAGGTCCTAAAGACTGTATTCAAGGCAGTCAATATCTGTATGCCAAATAACTGAATTAGCTTCTGGAAAACTAGTGGAATTTTACTGTGTTTACAGCTTATTTGGTTTGCAGGGTGAAAACATTAATATTCTTAAATCAACTTGGGAAGGTGGCTTTCTATATAGAGTTAATATAGTCCAGAACCTTGGGCGTTTTGTGCATGTCCTGTACCTCTTTCCCACATTGCAGTAGAAAATACGTGCATGATAATCACAGAAAGTGTTTTTCAAATTAAAATACAGAAGACTACTTTCAAATGTATCTGCTTTATCTATTTTTGTTACCCCAAATTGCTGAAGAGTCCTGTTCTTTGACTTGTTCTCAACATGCTTTTATTAGCAATGTTTGTCAGCTGCTGATTTATTTTTTTTTTTTAATGCAAATGCAAGCTTATAAAGGAGGAAGGAAACCAGAATGGAATAAAACTCAGCAGTGTGAGATGAGAACACAGGCTCAAGAAGCAGCAAAGTTTTTTGATGAAAGCTTGTCAAATGGAAAACTAGTTGTTGAACCACCAAGGTGATCTCAGACTGACTTTAAGCTGCCATGCAGTGACAAAAAAAAGGAAAGTTTGAAAGTAAGAAAAATATTTTCAACATTCAAGCTGCTGTACGAGGGCCTAATTACTTCATTTGAAATGCTGAACAAAAGCTACCAGAGCTGTATAAAAGTCAGAAGCTAAAACTGGTGTGAAAGGTACTACCCAGGGTAATTGGGGAAGAGAAGGTAATTGGGAACCGAGAGACTTTGGCTTCATTAGTAGAAATAAAAAGTGAATGGAATTGCTCCTCTAAGTGTGAGTGAGCCCCAAGGAGGGAAAACAGCTCCATTAACCAAAGGAGGAGAGCTACTAAACTTTCTAACAATAAATGCTCCTAAGCTCCATTAGAGCAATCTGATTGTGAAATGGCCCCTTGGCAGGGGAGCTATATAGGCAGAAACAAGTTAAAAGGAAATAGACAAAAAAATAATAAAGACAATAGACCAAATACAACCTTGTCCCATTAACTGCTTTTAAAAAGACACCTATTTAATCAGGCTGCTAGCTTCAGCAGGAAATAAAATGTGCTAATCCATCAAGTCCCTCAAACAGAGCATATTGCTAACAGCACCCAGATTATTCCTGGAAAGCACAACGGAAACATATGAAGCTCAGGGTGAGAGCATCAGACGCTTGGTTTTACACTGTCAAAATGACTTCAATGTCATTAATCAGAACTTAGCATTTTTCATTTTTCCCCATGACCAGGCATGTATTTGCAAACTATTTAAATCTCCCCAGTTTCAATATGTCAGGATGACAAAGGCTGAGCTTGCAGTAGAAACCTATCACATGGTTGATTAATGCTCTGATAAATGATTCAGAAGTTGGTGTCTTCCTATCTGCTCTTCATAAAACCCAATCTGTATGTGTGCCGTCACAGTTCACGTGGATTCACTGAGAAGAGGCTCTTTTTTGTAGGGATGCATATAAAAGAAGTCAAGATCAACGATGTGAATTCATGGGTTTTGAATTATCTAAAAGAGTAGATCTGCTTCTGAAGTATTAGCTAAGTCAATAAGACAATGATTAAGAAAATACACCATGAGTATGCAAGTGGTGGGCCTGCATAGACACTTGCACGCAGCAGTTGCTCATGTGAAGGCAGGAGTTCCTGAGGTGAGTGTTGTGCAAGACAGTGTTCAAAGTTCATGCCCACAAGAAACCCCTTGCAGGGTGTAACATTTATTTAATGACACTAGAAAAGCCATGAAAACACTAGTAGATGAAGCTAATGACCATGTAGAGTATGACTTTTACAAAGACATTCACAGTCACTTCTTTGTATCCACCTTAGCCTGTTACTATCTTCAATGTTCCCTTGTTTGAGCATCACTTTTCCTAAAACTACCCTTCCCAAGGTCACTTCAGGTACTACCTTCCCAGGTCAAAGTGACTGATATCTGATTTGGCTGTCCTTTGCTTTGCCCTCAGGTGTTAGCTCAAGCAAGTTAAACATGCATCTTTGTGCTTGCCTTCCAAAGAAGCAGAAAGGAATTTTCACATGAACAAGTCTCTTTAATCAATTTTCCTGTTATGAACAAGCTTGCAGGCAGTGAGTGAGGCCCTATTAGACTATCAGATAGAGCTCTGGGGCACAGAAGTCTTTCTTCAATAGAAAACGTCAAGCTAAATGCAGGTTAGAGGAAGTTACTTCCAGCTAATGATGTCAGCACATTACACAACCGCTAAAGAAAAATAAAAATCATACAGTAACAAGAAGACTAATTACAAATGACCAACAGCAATTGCTGCCCTCTCACAGGCTCCCTTTCTGCCATAATGCTTTGTCCCCTCTAGGGCTGATTATGAACAAACTAAACCAAAGAGCACTTTTTCTTCCTTCTTTTCCACCAAGGGAGCTTCATCTCATGCCCAGCTAATTGAAAGGGTGGCATCCATTAGTACAAAAAAATTACTGTTATTAATTACCATAATAATTACTAATAATTATGCTGACTCTAGTGACTACATTTCTCAGTTCTTTATAATGTAAATTGCTTGCTTGTGATCCTACCAGATTATGGGAACCCCAACAAAACTAGCCTTATAGAATACATAGAATAAACCAGGTTGGAAGAGACCATCAAGATCATCGCGTCCAACCCATCAACCAATCCAACACCACCTAAACAACTAACCCATGGCACCAGGAACAATTCTACAGCTGTCTAAATTGGTCCTTGAAGGATGTGTCTAATTATTATTGCATTTATCATGCACTTGTGATGCTCTGCAATCCCTCCCTGATATATTAGGTTGCATTAAGTGCCAATCCACTAAATGCTCTAATGTCAATCTATACAGCTCACGTGCCTGCTGTTCAGAACACTCACACCAGTTTGGTTCAGGCCTGGAAAGAATACTGCTCATTTGCAGCTGGAAGCAGTTAGAAAGGTGCAGTACTCCCTGGTTGCTCACAGCTGCCATTTCTTTAATCTCACTGAAGTCTCAGGGATGTATTTCAGGCGCAACATCAAGGTGGTCACATTTGTTTTACCAGTTGAATGATCAGGACCCGTATGGATGTCATTACTGAAGACAATTACAAGATTAGTTGAGAGGGAGGCAGACTGTGACAGAAAAATAATTTTTTAGTTTTTGCATGAAGAGCTCTTTTTTTGAGTGGAAAAACCCACCTTAAACTCACTAACAATGTCTAGATTTTCTTTCAATGAAAAAAATTGTTCTGTTTTTAAATACTGTGCAAAGGATTAAATAGTGAATAATGAATTAATTTCCTCAGATTGATGCCAAAAGTATTTCTTTAATATGACACCATGATGATTTACTCAGTAAATAACAGATAAAGCTTCATTTCTTCACACTTATTTCAGAGTAAGTGATCTAATTGCCATAGATTGAGACATAATGCAGAACAACTCTTTACAGAATTTCTTTCCAGCATTATCAAGCCAATAGGTTAAACAGAAAGAAGTTAAAAAGGTCTCTGACCTGTTGGCAGGAAAATCCCATCAATTTTCACTGTCCCACTTAAAGAGAACAACTATAATTGGCAAGATCTTCTTGTGTTCTGGAAGAATGCCTGCCTGCAAAGCAGTGGATTCTAACATCGTTCTTGGAACTTGATCCACATGCAATTAAGGAGGTGCAGAAGCAACCACTGATGACACTATGGGAGTCTCATTGGCTATTTCACTCAACTTATGGCAAGTAGAATCATAGAATGGTTTGGGTTGGAAGGGACCTCTAAAGGTCACCTAGCCCAATCCCCCCTTCCCCCCTACCCACAGTAAGCAGTTGCATCCTCAACTAGGTCAAGTTGCCCAGATTACTGTATAACAAATGCACATCATGAAGATATGCACACAGCTGAACTAAGGAGAGATGCAAACAAGATGGGAATTGGGAAAAAACCCACAACCCTGAATTATCCCAGAATCCTTTATCATATTTGATGTCTTTATAAAAAAGCTGTAACTGCAGTTGAAAGATCCATTAGTTACACTGACATTCTTAAAATAGCATCTGTTATTTTCTGCTCCTGCATCTGTAATTACACGTTTGCTATTTAATGTTTATTAAAATAAGAATTTACTTCCTATTTAATGCTTATTAATATAAGAATTTATTTCATAACTAGTTGGCTATTTTGGTACAAAACCAGAGGAATGAAGGGGTGGACTCCAGGCCAAAAATTCTGCTGTCAGCTCACATTTCCCTTTGGTAACTTTTGTCAACTTGACAAGTCTCTGTTTGATCTTCAGATTAGCTTTATTTTGAAGACCCACAAATTAAAAAACAATTGCCCCCTGCTAGGAATCATAAATTGCCTAAAACTTTGGGTACAAGACCAGTGACACACAGTACTCAAGGCTAGATTCAAGAAGGACAACAGACTTGGATTGACAAATTCAAGCCTGCCATTGTTTGTGTGCTGGCAAGCTCACTGCAGGAGAGCGTACATTGAAAGGAACCTGGTAAGCAGTTACATGTCTATAAATTGGCTTAGATACTGAGTGCCTGAATGAAACTAGAGACAAAATAATGTCAAAAGAAAGAAATAATCAATCATACAAGATCTTTTAGCTACCTTTTTTAGAAATCCAGGGAGAATTACTTGAGGGCTGGATGTGTTGAGCAGTTGAATCCTGCTTCAATCTCATATTTGTCCATCTAATCCCACCTATGATATTCCTAACTGTGCATTTCTGTGCAGTAAATAGAGATGTTTGACTCAGGTAAGCAGGGTTTGGCTGCAGCCTTTGCTATGGATTAACTCAGATTATTCTAGAAGGCATGAAATGTTGAAGGTAAAAAAAAAAACACAAAACAACTGAGAGGCAATATAGCTAAAGATGCAATTTAAGACAATAAAACCTTTAGGAAAAGTCTATGTTTTTCCCCACAGAGACAATATCAGGGTACTGGATCAAATATTTTACCACAATTATTATATAATATTTGTTCTGTTCAATTGGCCAGTAGTTTGCTTAGAGATCAGCATCAAACAGAGCTAAAGCTGTGCTGTTTAGTTGTGAGTATTCAAAGACAGGTGAGCCAATACTGTTTTCTCTCTCTGGTTGGGATGACTGAAGAATATCTGAACACCTACAGTAATGTTTGCTTCCATGGATACTTCTACCTCTAATACGTCTGTGAACCTGTGTTCAGTTGAAGTCCTTCTTGTGTCTGACAGAAGATTAATATTTTTATAAAAATAAATCAATAATAGGAGTTGTTTGTGAAGTGTTTTACAATGCTTAGTCCTGTGGCAACAACATAAATTGCTTTATTTGGAAAAAATAAAGGGGATTGGGCAGAAGGGCAAGAGA
The DNA here is from genome assembly GCF_014839835.1 of Dryobates pubescens. Classification (NCBI taxonomy): domain Eukaryota; kingdom Metazoa; phylum Chordata; class Aves; order Piciformes; family Picidae; genus Dryobates; species Dryobates pubescens. The sequence continues at coordinate 42,142,208 of NC_071614.1, forward strand.
AAAAATGGAGAAAGGTGCTCAATTAAAATTTAAACAACTGCTTATAGCCATGAAAGTTTAAAGGAATCTGGCAAGATGATAACTAATCAATGTATTAGTATGGTCAGAAAAACATTTGAACATTTTTAATTCAAAAGGAAAGGAAGGGAACAACTGATACAGTTACGTTTGTTACTGCATTGACTTACACACTTTAATGCAATAATGTATTAAAGAATAACGAACTGAAGAGTAAATCACATTGCATAATGACAGAGCAGAGATGATCCCATACTATAAAGCATGTTAAAAAAAGTATATCAGAAAGTGGATAATCATGACTTGAAAATAAAGATGTGTATTAACTAGAGATGAGGCTATAGATAAGAATTACTGTCTTAAGAGGAACAAGTTTCTTGTCAAACCTATTACTAAAATACTGTCCAAAATACGGGTAACTGCTCTGAGATCAGCTGCATATATATACCTTACACAAAACTAGAAACATGGTGAGGAGCAATACTACTGCACTACACAAGGCAGCTTTTCAGATTGCATTCCCAGACTCTCCCCCAGCTCACTACATAGTTGCTGGTAATGTGACAGACCTAGTATTCAAGCTTTTGCTGATTGTGTCAGCTGATGTCATATTCAGTGGTGAAAAGAACACAATCACCTCCAAATTTTTGCCTATTTGGTGCTGGTCCAGACAATGAGCTTCTCAATGCACAGTGTAGCAGGAAAACATGCAGCATTTCAGCTCAGGGGAATTCCAGAGTTATGAGCACCACAGAAAGCTAGTGACTATGAAGAGAATGCCAACCATGAAACAATGTTTTGAGCCACTGTAAAAGGCGGAGAATGCTTATGCCAAACATAAGTGCTCAAGGAGCCCCATGGTATATGAATGTTATCACTATCACTAGTCAGCCTTTGTATATCATTATATGGATTCTCAAGGTACCTCCATCCCACAAATTACTTTGTGCATTAGACTGAGCAATGCAGTTTGAGCACTTCTATGTATGTTGGAGAGTCCCAATTATAATAGTTAGATCTAAACTTCAAGGCAATACTTACTATAAAAAATGAGGAGTAAAAGGAAAGAAACTAGACAGTAAGTCCACAAAATATTGGCAATGAAATGAAGAAAAGGTGTTGGGTTTTGTGGTTTTTTTTTGTGATAGAGAAGGGCACAGAACTTGGAGAAATGGCTGTTAGCCAAAAGAAATAAATTACTGGCAGCAATTAATAAAATAGCTATGCAGAAATTTCAGCAGAAAAGCAAACCTACAATAAAAGCTTCTTTCAAAACAGATGTGACGGTCTAGTCTTCTATTCAAGGGACACTTCAAGCCTCATATCAACCATTCAGAATGTTAATTTTAGTGTCTATAGGTGCTATTTAATTTTTAAAAACATTTCATTCTTCCTCAGCAAAACCCAAGAAATCTGCTTTGAGCATAGATCAAAACTAGAAAACCTATGCTGACAGTGAAGATTTTGAGTGTCTGAAAACAGAAAAGTTTAACAGCAACCGTTCTGTGACTTTAACTGTTGCTAAAAGGCATTCATTATAATGCAGCAGCCTTAAAATTACTGCTATATTAAAATACCATAGAAAGAGGAAAAAAAAACATACACAAACATTTAGAAAACAGCATTTCACCTGGTCACTTCCAACAATACGGACTGGGTTCATCTCTATGGCGCTAACCTTATACCATTTTATTTCCAAGTCACATTAAAAAAGAAACCTCGAAAACCCAACCAGGATCAGAGTGACCCAAGAGAAGCTTGTACAAAAAGGAACAGCAGCAAATTATTTTTTCCACTACAAAATAAGGAGCAAAAGCAATTTGAATCCCCTTCCAGGAAAGAAGGGAGATGTCAAAAAGGGAGATCTGAAACTCCTATTAGCAGCTGGCAAGCAGCTGACAGCAAGCTCTGTGCATTGATTGCCTGATGCTGGCCACAATCCACATCATCAACCACACGGTCAGATTCTGATATTTACTCTTTCATACACATTAAAGTTCATAAAGGGACTGTTTGGAGATGTGCAAAGCATGTAAACATTTAGTGATTTATACCAAATACAATCTGTCGATTCATGGCAGCACAGGAGTGCATGCCCACAGTCCTATTTTTGCAGGCGTGTGTCAAACTGAAGTGGCCAGAAAAATTTTCAGGTTTGCTTTTTCCCTTGTTGGTTTTGTCAAGAAAAGCTAGTTTACTAAAATCAAAACCTTTTCTAAAAACATATGATCTAGAGGAATTCCAGCCTTATTTAAAAAAATAGCTTTGAAATGAGACTATTTTATTATGACATTCAAAATTAATTTATTGTAGAAATGCTCCATTGCAAGTGATGTTAAAGACACAAAATATAAGCAATGCATGACTGACCCTGTCTGAAGTTTTCATTTTTCTCTTCAGTTTATAGCTGTATTTGAGATAACAGTTTTTGGTTCAAATTCAGGATAGAAGAAACTGTGGGGCACCAAACCAAACAAACAGCCACCAGAACTCACTGGGCAGGAAGATTTACTCCCATTCCAATCCAGTAATTGCAGAGTTATTATATTTTGAAGACATAGATTTAAAATTGGGAGCTGAACATCAGTGTGGGCAGAGCCCTGCAGACATCCCCATGTGGAGGATGGAGGTGTACATGGTTTTATCCCCATCATACAGAGAGAAGGTTCCAGGTCAGCTAAACATTAGAGGGAAGGATGTGCAAACAGCCTAAGGTTTTCTGAAGAACATAGCACTGATGCTGTGGTGAATGTCAAAGAAATCAAGTTTGTACCCCAAACCCCACATCAGCAAGATTTTACAGGCAAAACTGTACAATACTCTTTTGAAAAGTGTATATGCTCCATTTCCAGGTAAGCTTACAAGAAATCAGCCTTGGTGACCTGCAGGAGGTATATAGAACAAAACTGCCAGTGAGAAGAGCAAAAGGCAGATGGCTTTTATTTCTGTTCCAAGCATAGCAGCAGATAAAAGTCAAATTACAATATTCTACAAAGCTATGGATATTCTATAAAAATGCTATCTCCATTTGGCTGGTTAGCCTATAAAATCAGAGTCGTCTTAAAATTGGCTTTATATAATAATCAGAAAACTAAACAAGATGAGATCAATATAAAATTTAGCCAGCACCAAAGGAAAAAGGAGAGTCAGTACAACACTGGCTCTGGGCTGACCGTTTCTTAATGGTGTTATGGTCACGAGACCCACATGAAAAAGCTGTAAAGAATTCCTCCAATAGTCCCTGGGACACAAAGTTCATAATGCTACTTTGAAAATAAATATGCTGTAATATTTTAGTGGAAAGGAATCGAAAGTATGTGCTATCCCCTCCCTTTGTTGTTTTTAAATTACAACAAAAATCTCAAAAGGGATCCTTTAAGAGATGACAGCTCCCTTCTTAAATGCTATCTCTAAATAAAACAGCTATGGTCTTGAAGACCAATTTATCTCTTAACAATTTCTTTCATTGAAGAAGGCTCTAAAGTTTACAAATAATAAGGGAAGTTAAAACAACTCTGAATAACAAAAGACACACCATGAAACAGTGTAAAACTCACTGAAGTGTCTCTTTTGTATATAAATATCAGTGCTTCTAATATTTGGAGTCAAGAGCAACATTATGCCCAAATGAAACAGAAATTAACGAGGATTTCAAGTTCAAGGAATGTGTCTGCTCATGTCCAGTTACAGTAGCAGGGAGCTATGTTATTAGAATTCCATCTTTCCTCCTGCAACTACTCAATTAGCATATTGGTCCAGTAGTGGCTCTTGAAAACTTACATACCTCAGATACAGATGGAATGTGGTAGCTTTTTCCAGAAAGGTAGCAATATGAATAAACAATAGACAAACCTCTGGAGTAGACTAAGACTACTACATTTGCATCTCCTAAAGACAAACATGAAAACAGAGCAGTTCATGCCATATTCTAAAGAAAAGTATAAAGAGCTTATTCTTGACTGCATGCAAATTCTCTCTCACTACAACACATAGCTGCCTGTAGGTACAGTTTAGAGGCTAATCTGGGAGAAATCCAGACTGGGGCAACTTCCCTTCTGTATTTAAGCTTCCATCCAGGGCCCCTCTCAGCCTGTCTCTGTGCATTGGTGTTTGTGGTATGGGGAGCTCTATGCTCCTATACTGTACGGAGGCAGACAAAAAGTGATGAAGAAAGATTAATTAGTCTGATAAGTTTTCAGTTGCTTTATGATTCAAACTATTTGGTTGTTGTAGTTGGTTGGTTGTTTTTTTTTCTCTTTCTCTTTTTCTTTCGCCCCTGCAGCACAAACATTGTTGACCCAATCTCTTTATCCATTTGGATCTTATTGCACACATCTGGGTTTTAATAAGTCTTTGTCCTAATTTACTTAATTGTATGGAGACTCTGAATTCTAAATTCAACACGTTCGAATTCAACTTCTATTATTTTTGTATCACATAAAAACAACTGCTGGTAGCACATCTCACTTTTTATCAAGTGCCTTCAAAACCCTGAAGAAACAGTGACTGAAGGGTGCTTCTATATTACTGCAAACATTAAGGGATATCTTCCTAGATAGTTATAATTGAGGGATAGCTGGGTACTGTGTGCTGACCTGCACAGTCACACCCCTGCCCCAGGCTTTGCAGCTCTGCCTTAATTTGCACATGCAAGTCCTGCAAGCCTTTAGGATGAAATTTTCAATGCTGTTCTAGAGTCAAGTCCAACCTGAGTGAATTCAGAACAGATTTGAACATGCCTTTCTATTGCAGCAGCACACTGAATCAGCCTGAAAAGAGAGCTGAGAGAAGATTCCCCACCAGCAATGAAACCAGGCAATAACCCAGTGCTTACTGTGGTGTACAAAGGGAGAACATTTTCATTTCTTTTCCAGACTCAGCACTAGGCACCAAAGGAGGACAGGATTCTTTTTCCTTCACACTTGCAGAAAATTGGGTGGTTTTTTTTGTTAAAAACAATTGGTTTTGCTAGCTGCAAAAGTTAATCTTACACAACATTTTAAACCCACCTATGATGGAAACCATGTCTTAGTGTCTTATGTATAAGCTACAACTGGAAGTTGTGTCTTTGTATATGTCTTTACACATCTTTTTCTCTCTAGATGATCACACTTTTATCATATGATTAAAGCAACTGCAAAGCAATTCCATGTGCAATGTTTATAGTCTTTGGTACATGCTTTGAGAAAAGAAGTGGGGATTTTTACTCTAAACTCATATGTGTAACCATTTTATCAGAAGCACTCAACTTCAAATTAATAAACATCACTGAAACTGTTAACTTACACTGTGTGCCTGAACACTTGTTTGTTCTGTGTTTAAATGGGTTGGCACACAGGAGCGGTGCATTATAGACCTTAAAGATCATGTAGCTGCAACCACCCTGCCATGGGCAGCGACACCTCCTGCTAGAACAGGTTGCTCAAAGCCTCATCTGGACTGATCTCATGCATTGCCAGACATGAGGCATCTGCCACCTCTCTGGGCAACCTGTTTCAGTGTCTCACCACCCTCACAGTGATGAACTTCCCAATGTTCAATCTAAATCCACCCCATTCTACTTTAAAACCATTGCCCCTTATCCTATCTCCACAGGCCCTTATAAGAAGTTACTCTCCAGCTTTCTTGTAGGCCCCCTTCAGGTACTGAAAGCTCCCTAAGCCCTTGGCATTAACCACTCCTACGATCGTAGTGCACACGCACTGGCTGTCCTACTAATTTCTTATCTGGGCAAAGGTGCCTTTATGCTGTACATAAATACATCTCCATATTATTGATACAGGAACCATTCAATACCTGGCTAATTTTAATCCCACTCAGAAGAGTAGTAATGTAAAGAAACATAGCAATTTTTGTTCTTCTTGATTGGTCTATCTATAGATAAATAATAGACCTATTTTATCAGCACAATAGCATGATTGGCTGTCCAGGGGGGATTTCGGGATGGAAGTAAGGAAGGAGGCTCACATTGAGAACAACAGCTATGCAGCACTGAGGTATGAATAAAGTAGGAACCCAATTCACTGAATTCTGCTGAGAGAGTTCAGCTGCCCTTATTGTGGTATATCCAAGTGAACTGCAGGAGGAGTATCAGCCTAGTAGCATCATTCAACAGAAGACAGTGATGAGAACATGACATCCTTAGAATTACAGCTAAGTGCCCCATAGGCACTCATTGAAGCACCAGCCACTTCCATTCTCTGCTGGACCCTGTCCATCCATGGGTATCTTATCTATACTCTTCTGCTTTCAGACATGTCCTGCATAGAAAGGTATTTTAGGCTCACAAGTTATAATTTATCACCAGGTTTGTAGACATGTTGAAAATAGTCCTATCCTGTATTTCAGACTACACCACATTTTGAGGCAAGGTACAGAACACAAATACCCTTTGAAGCTGTACAATACCTGCTCCTGGTGTTTTGCTCTCAGACTGTTTATCCTGTTGAGACTGTGTTACATTTATGACTTCTATGACATCTCACCGATTTTCAAAAACATTTAAGGATAACCTTTTCTGAATGCTTAAAGTGAATTGTTCAGAATTGGCTCTTTGGGAAAATTCAGCAAATACATGTACAGCTCTCTTTCTTGAATTATCTTCTTCTGACAAAGTACAGTGTGTCCCTTCCAGAGAAGTCTTGTTATTCCATGTTCTGTGTTTGGCTAGCATAAGATTAATTTACTTCACAAGAAGCTAGGAGTGGGCATTTGTATGACAGCCAGCTGAATCATCCAATGGGGTATCTAACACCATAAAATCATGCCCTCTATAGAAAGGGGAGAGGGGGCTGTCTTGGGGAGCAGCATTGGGCTTTTTTTGCCAAAAATCTGTTAAAAAACAATTTTGTAAACCACGCTTCTAATATTAATTAAATGGTCTGTGTTCACAATGGGATTCATTTATTTGCATGGTGGCATTGTAGAAATCCAGGGGGCACTGTGTATCCCCTGTGGTAATGTTTATTATATTAGGGAAATGGAACACATCTCTCATATTGCTGAACTGGTTATTATGCATTGGATATTGTCAACTTATGATTACAGCAGTGAGCACGGGTGAAGCTGATATTTGTATGCAGCTGTCTTGGGATTAAGGAGCGGACAGATGCTCTTTACCCCTCCCCAAAGGAGTAAAAGAAAATGCTCCATATAGGATTGGAAAGAATTGGACATGTAAATGGTAGTACTATTTATAACTACATACAACAGTATAAAAATATGCAAAATAGAATCATAGAATCAACCAGGTTGGAAGACACCTCCAAGATCATCTAGTCCAACCTATCACCCAGCCCTATCCAATCAACTAGACCATGGCACTGTCTCATCCAGTCTTTTCTTGAAGATCTCCAAGGACGGCAACTCCACCACCTCCCTGGGCAGCACGTTCCAATGGCAAATCACTCACGCTGTGAAGACCTTCTTCCTAATATCCAGCCTGAACCTCTCATTCCATTGGTCTCTGCCCACCCATCCAGCCTGTCAAGGTTGTTCTGCAGAGCTCTCCTACCCTCCAACAGATCAACACCTGCTCCTAACTTGGTGTCACCTGCAAACTTACTGATGATAGACTCAATCTCCTTGTACAGATCATCAATAAAGACATTGAATGGGACCAGGTCCAGCTCTGATCCCTGGGGGACACCACTAGTGACTGTCTGCCAGCTCTCACCACCACTGTCTGGGCTCGGCCCTCCAGCCAGTTCTTGACCCATTTCAGAATGAATGTCCAAGCTGACAGCTTTGCCAGGAGTTTGTTGTGACATATGGTGCCAAAGGCTTTGCTGAAGTCCAGGTAGACTACATCCACAGCCTTCCTCACATTCACATACATTCATATTTAGCCTCAGCCCAGTTCTCTCCAGTCTGGGCATTACCAAGAACTCACTAGACCAGAACCTTCCCTAGATCTGCCCCCCACCAAGCCAAAATCCCAAGCCTCAAATGCCACTCCGCCCCGTGCCCCCTACAAATGATGCAGTTAAGCCAAGGCCTAGCCAGACTGCAAACCTTCCCCCATATAGCAGAGATAAGAACATTTGTGCCTAAGAGTGGGGGGAGGGGGTGGGGAGAGAGAGAAAAAGAGAGAAGAAGGGGGATGAACTGCTTGTGCTGTTTGTTTATAAGGGGGAGATGCAGGCATTATGGGAATGAAATAACTAAAGGTTACACTTTCTGGTGTCCACTTCCTGGGCAATCCAGTCCCTCTGGAGGACTGTACTCTCTGGCTAACACATTCAGCCTTAAACTCACAACAGCAGCATTTTCATATATTAGTAATTTTATGGGCAAGACAGAGTAGAGAGCTTTCTCAGCTTTTGAGAATATTGAATATTCTCAGCATGTACAAGCCAACATGCTCCCATTACTGTGTCTCCAGACTGTGTCCAAGATCTTGTTCAGGGTTACATAATTTTCTTCCAAGAACATCACCTAGACATCTGCCCTGAGGCTGGATAATTACGAGTGGCAGGGTGTGTGGAAGAGCACTGCCAAGTGTCCAGAACAGCATTCAGCTCCAAAGTTCTGGAACATTGCCCCTGAACAAGTGTAGAATCTTGATAAACAAATAAAATATTTCAGCTCCTGAAAGACAGAAATCACTGCAAAGTGCAGCTCCCTGTCCATGGCTAGTTGAGTCCTTTTCCACGCTATTTAGTGCTGTCAAGGGGAAGATGTAAAGTCAAGGGACCCGCACAGGATATCCACTTTATAGGAATAAAATGGTAAGATGTCTCTGCTCACCAACCAAATGGAGACCCAGGCTCTTTTAGGCTGTGTGGGTTTCTAGAGGATGCATATCCCAGACTACAGCCTAATTTTGAGTCCTCTCTACCAACAGTTTTCAATGAGGCCCTGTGCAGCAACAAGCAAGTGAACAAATTAAACAGGATATTTTGCATGCAGTATACCTCAAGCCAGACCAGGCAGGATAAGATCTTAGAAATGTGCCCTACACTACAGCCAGGATGATGGGTACTACATGAAGCCTCTGGCAGAGGGCGCCTGGGAAGACCCAAGGCCAGCTCCTAAGATTTCAGAGATAGGATACAAAGAATCTGAGGCCAACTATATTCCAACTGGAAAAGAGAGAGTGGCAGCATATGAAGGAGTTTGAGCTGCCTTGGAAGTAACTGGTCCTGAAGCACATCTCCTCCTGGCACCTTGACTTCTAGAGTTGAGCTGGATGTCCAAAGGGAGAATTTTCTCTATACATCATGCAGCTGATGCCACATGGTGTAAGTGGGTAGCATTGATATCATAACAGAATCAAACAGTGAGCTCCAGCTGTCCAGGAATGTTGGAAATCATTGCAAACTGTCCAGAGAACAAAGGTTTTGGATGTCACTGGAGGAGGAGGTGGCAACACATGGTTGGAAGGCCCCACTATATAACTATATACTGGAGGTCTCAACTTTGTGGCTTCTATTTTGGAGGTGCCCAGCCTAAACAGCCACATCAGTGCATCCTCCTTAGATCATTACATAGAAGTAGGCCATGTCTTTTTTTTTCCTTTAAGGGGCAGTAACCCAATTGCTCATAACCAGAAAGAGAAATTAAGAAATAATAGCTCCAGATGAATTCTCCACCACATTTAAATCAAATTGTGGGTAAGTACTTCTATGAAGAAGAGAGGGAAGACTTGATATGTACTCTTTCTGGAGTACTTTCTTTCGATTAATGAAAGAATGCTGGTAGTACAACATACCTCATGCCATGAGATTTCAGACATATTGTTGAGCTCAACTTTCCCAAGTCAGGAAACCCAAGTGTCCAACTTGGTATTGTGACTAAGACACTAAGTGCTGAGTCAGAAGCACTGCTTAATACAGAAAGAAGTTGACTGCAGATCTCCCAAGACCCTGCTTGATTCTTGGACAACACAACACCCTCCTACCCAGCCCTGGAGCTGGGGGATGTGCTGTCAGCAGCTCATGGGGTTCTCTACATGACAGCCTCTGCTGTTCACATCAATTGCCCCAAGCAGTGTTTGGGAACACTAAGAAGCAAAAGGGCAGAGGAAACGTCAAAAGATTTTGTCCTTCAGCAAACTGGCACAGATGCATCAAAATCAACAAAATAATTCATTTAACATTGATACATTTGATACATTGCTGCTGAAATTCTGACTATTCTATAAATGCCTTCCATTGTCTCTTATTACCTTGAAAGCCCAAAGGCTGTTTGGAGAGTTGTTATTTAAAATGCTTTGCCATTTAATGTAATTAATAATAATCCACTTTTAGCTCTTTGCTAGACAATGCTAGACAATGTGAATTTACAACACCAAAGGCTTATACCTACTCTTTGCAGAATGAATGTTTGTAATGTTCTAAGATATCACAAACTACAAAAATTCTCATCCCTCATAATAGCTCAAAGTGTAGAGAAATCTCTATATACACACCAATTTACAATGCAAAGTGCTCTTCATCCAATTTGATGCATCTAGATTGTTGTTTGGCAAGGAATGCTGGTGCATGCAATGGATGATAGACTGTCTGTGCTGACGGAACCAGAGCTCAATTATATTGACTTCTGTGGAGTAATGATTTTGTCCAAGGTGTTTAAGGTTAGTCACATGTGTGCGTGCCTTGCTGAACCAAAGCTTCTGAGATGAACATCATCCATCATTTATGTGTCTCAGGCTTTCAGATTAGCTATCTTTCTCTGCAGCTCATGTCTTGCAAACAAACCAACCTATGTGCTAGCCATCTTGTGCTATTTTCTTCTTATGAAACTTGCAGCAAAACCAATGGTTTTCTTTGGTTAGAATATAATAGAATAAACCAGATTGGAAGAGACCTTCAAGGTCATTGTGTCCAACCTATCATCCAACACCACCTAATCAGCCAAACCATGCAACCAAGCACCCTATCAACTCTCCTCCTGAACACCTCCAATGATGGCAACTCCACCACCTCCTCGGGCAACCCATTCCAATGGGCAGTCACTCTCTCTGTGTAGAACTTCCTCCTAACCTCCAGCCTAAACCTCCCCTGGCACAGCTTGAGACTGTGTCCTCTTGTTCTGGTGCTGGTTGCCTGGGAGAAGAGACCAACCTCTGCCTGTCTACAACCTCCCTTAAGGTAGTTGTAGAGAGCAATAAGGTCACCCCTGAGTCTCCTCTTCTCCAGACTAAGCAATCCCGGCTCCCTCAGCCTCTCCTCATAGGGCTTGTGTTCCAAACCCTCTCACCAACTTAGTTGCCCTTCTCTGGACACGTTCCAGCAAGTCAATATCCTTCCTAAACTGAGGGGCCCAGAACTGGACACAGTACTCAAGGTGCGGTTATCATTTAAATATTAGAACAAAGCAGCTCTGTTTTCTGAGAGCTCCACCAAGTTTAACATTTTGACAGATGCTGAAGAATTGCTTTAAAATGTGATGTAAAACCCAGAAACCTTTTTTGTTTGTTTTAATCCTTCCCTTCCAGCTAGCAAGAGAGACTGAAATGGAGAGCAGAGGCAAAATGAGGAGAAAGAGCGTATCCTTGTATTTTTATTACTGGAGGAGAATAAAAAGATGGTGGTGGCATAGGACTGCCAGACAAAGTAGAGCCCTGTCCATTTCTGTCCTGAAGTTTTGGGACCCAGATAAAGAGGGGTGGATTTTTAACCAAACCACAAGGAGTCTCAATATTTTTATTTTCAGCCTGTCTTAATACATGAACAGAAATTATGAACTTGAATGTTATCCAGACTCAAATGACACTAAACGTCACTGTCAGATGTTATTTTCCAAGCCGTAAATATGTCCAATTAACATAAAAATCAGACATTTAGCATGCAGATAAATTAAATAATTAGCTAACTGATGCAAATACCAGCTTGACACTATTTACCCTGCAGCAACTAGATACTGGTTTGTACCACAAAATTTGGAGCTGCTCCTCTCCTTTCATCTTAGGACTTCTGATAGTTTAGAGAGGTGTTTACTATAAATTTCTGACCTGTTTTCCAAGTACAAACTCTGCCATGGTTTGTCTAAACTCCACTCTTTTTCCTGGGCTAGTCACAAAAGACGCTATGAGTAAACACCTCTTGAACTGACTGAAGCTCTACAGCTATATAAACCATAGCTATTAAAAGCTGTCCTGAACACCCTGCAGACATCTGTCATTGATAGTGTTTAAGCCTTGTTTACTGATTACAAACCACAGTAGATAGTGGACCTAGCAATTGCAATGTGATTTGCTGGGTCTGTACTCAGATTCCCGCTGATAGTATTCTCAATCCTAAATAATTAAAGATGAAAAATGGATCTCTGACAGTTTCTCTGTTGGTAATTACTTAAAAAAAAAATAGAATATATGATAGTGTAGTCCTTGAAAGCATTCCTGCCTTATTTCTTGAGAAAAATATGACACTGGAGTCTGAAGTACTGTAAAGTACTCCATCTTTCTACATTTTCCTTTAGAAGATGCTACCTAAGGATTTAGAAACTTGCTTGGGAGATAAAAGATGATTGAAACAACTTTTGCTTAAGGCAGCACATACTTGGCCTATGGAAAATAAGTATTTAGAAATTAAATTGATTTCTTTGGGGGCTGTTTCTGTTTGGTTTTTATACTGATATGAAAAACCTAAATGACATAAACCAAAGAGCTTCTGTATTTAGACAGAACCCTGCCTAGATATCTCTGCCAGTTATTCATGCTGTTGGGTGTGACAAAGTGCTGCATTAGATTTGTCTGTATTTGCTATAGTCTTCATTTAAGCCATTTGGGCTGAAAATTCTCATAATGGAGTTTCTGCCTCAAGTTCAATCAGTTAAAAGTATTCAAGTAAGAAAGAAACAACTGTAGCCAATGGAAGAACTCTGTGACTATAAGGTGCTTCCATGCCTGCCCCAGCTTCTGTCACAAAATACACTTTCCTGTACACCTCTAACATCTATTCTGGGGAAAGATCTTCAAGTTTAGCATGGAGGAGCAGTGAATATACAGAATGCTCTTGAAAAAAAAATCCATTCAAATTTTGGCTTTGATTTTGAATTTTATTTTGGAAACATAAAAGCAAATTATTAACTTCATTATTCTGATCTTACTAATGCCACAGAAAGACTTCCATTCTCTTCCACAGGAGCAACTTTCATTGATACTGTCACCTCACATCCAGAGCAGTCTGTCTTTTAAAATAATTTACCATAAAATATCACAGTCACAGATAACAGAAGAAGGGAAATCTTATTTCTTGTTTCAGTGCATTTTAATACACCAAGATTGTCCTGTTAGCTTTGTAAGATGCAAGGATCAAAAGTTCTAAGATAGAAAATGCCTTTAATGAAATCTGCTACAATCTACCCACCTTTTACATTGCAAAGGGCCTCAAGTTCAAAAGCACATGGTCCCAAAAATCCCAAGCCAACATCTGCTTTCATTACACACTTCTCCCATCTGCTGCACTTGTTTTATCAAGCTGCAGGATTGTTACAAAGATTCACCCTTAGTTTTATTTTTGTAGCTCCAGATGTGAAAGGGTATTTATGATTTCTGTGAGTTAAACTAAAATACCAATGAGCTAATGATGGTTTTTTGACATCCCAAACCCCCTCAGCTTTATGATGAAAGTTATCCCTTTGCCTGCTATATCCTTCCAGGAACAGTGAATGAAACTGGCCTCTTTACTGTTTTCCAGACAACTCATTCTACTAAAAAAGCATCTCCATGGAAACAAGTAGCCATTCTCCCCCTTCAGCCTAAGGCAACCAGTGCTAGGAAAAATTACTGTAGTCATGGTGTTCCTCAAAAATAAGAAAATCAGCCATGGCTTCACAATATTTGATTGCTCCCCACATTGTTCTTGTAGCACAGATAGAAATTTTATCTATGATTTTGAGGAAGAGGCTGTTGGTAATGGTTTTGCTGCCCAACACCCCCATCCCACCCCTTTTGTTGGTTGGGTTTTTTTTGTTGTTAGTTTTCTCTGGGTTGCCAGGATGGTCTTAGCTGCTCCAGGAAGATTTCATGTTTCTCCCTTATGGTTCTGGCAGTTTATTGGTAAGGAAGGTTAAATATTAAACATAATTAACTGCTCCCCATAGAAATTAATATCAGCTATATTCCATTTAGTGGAAGCTGCTCACAATTAAAAAGCACTTTTGAATGGAAAGACATGCAGGGAGGAATAAAAATTTCCCTTATTGATATTCAAGGAGACATACTTGTTCAAAGCAAAGGGGCAAATAGACCTTTGATAGAATTAATCACAATCTTCTCCACCCCTGGAAAATGGCATTATTTTTTTCCATGATTTAAGGAACCTTAGAAGATACTTCTAGCTAGAGAAAGCCAGCCAACCCACCCTCAGACTTTCAAGTTTTCAGCTCAACAGACAGTAGCTTTGCATTCACAAGTTTTCTACAGAAAAGCTGAGGGTTTGGGTTTTTTTTTGGAGCCTCCCTGCACAGTACTTCAAAACTAAATTTTTGGCTGTCATGTTTACATTACAAGAAACATTAAACATCCTCCCCTCCATCTATCAAAATCAGATGAGATTTAGGGGCTAACTTACAGTTAGCCATCTGAGTAGGAAGTTGCTGTGTATTCTTTGTATGATGCCTTTCTGTATCACTTACCATAATTGGCTTATCATTTTCCTTCCTGCAACCCCCCTCTCCCCATGAGCACAATCATTAAGTTCATTTAAATGATTTTTATGAAGGATAATTTGCATGTTCCTTGATCTGCTTTGTGTTTAGACAAAAATAGTGACCATTTAAAACACATTTTTAATCTATCAATTTCTATACTGGAAATGTGATATCTGCCTTTAAAATAAAAAATATATAGTCCCTGCTCTCAATAGAAAGGCAAAAGAGCAGAAAAAAAAAATATGAGATTCTGTAAGAAAAAAATTCCCCTGAAACTAGAAATGGGAGGTAAAAAAAAATTAGATACTTCAGTAGCATACCTTGCCCAAAGACAGATTTATATTTGTTTATCATCTAGGACCAGGTATTGGTTTCCAGAAAACTGTAAAGTTCTGGTGAAATAAATGTAGCTGAATCAAATGATACCAGCTAATGATTAAAATCACAGGTGCTGACACAGCACCACATACTCTGAATGCTACAGTCGAGCTGCAATAACCCTGAAGGCCTCTGTAGTCTGTACATCCGTGTTCCAGGCCCCAATTATATCAGTAGTTCATTCCCATCTTTTATGTGGAAATCGAAACAAGTGAATCAGCCTGCAAATCATATCACAAGGTGACTTCAACAAGTAGTTTCCCCTGTCCATGCTATTAAAAACACAATAGATTTTAAAAAACACAAGCAGCACCATTCCTTTACTGGCTTTGAGGGGGGGAGGACAGTGGTGGGACACAAGGAAAAGTGGCCTTTCTCTGACTAGGTGCTGAGTGGCCTGGCACCCAATGTGGTTTGTGTTAGTGTCTCCAAATGGAAAGATGACAGCTTGCAGGCTCAGGCTGGTGCTTGCAGGCACCGTGTAGTACTGTTGTCAGGCAAGATGCTGCTTGAACTCATTTTATCTTTTAGCTATTGTCTGGTGCATTCTGAGAGAATAATAAAATAAATAATCATAGAATCATCATAGCATCAAAAGGGTTTGAAGAGACCTCTGAAGATCACAGATTCCCACTCTCCTGCCAAAGCAGGACCACCTAGGGCAGGTTGCACAGAAATGCATCTATATGGGTCTTGAAAGTATCTAGAGAAGGAGACTCCACAACCTCTCTGGGCAGCCTGTTCCGCTACTCCCTCATGTTTACAGCAAATTTTTTCCTCATGTTGAAGTTTAACTTCCTGCATTCCAGTTTGTATCCTCTGCCCCTTGTTCTATTACAGGACACCACTGAAAGGAAACTAATACTTTATTCTTGACGCACCCTTCAAATATTTACAAATGTCAGTAAGAACCCCTCTCAGTCTTCTCTTTTTCAGACAGCTCCAGGTCTCTCAGTCTTTCCTCATAAGAGGAAATGTTCTACTCCCTTCAGCATCCTCATAGAGCTCTGTTGGACACTCCCTTTCTGTGTCCAACTAGGGAGACTAGAATGGACACAATACTCCTGTTGTTGTTCTCACTAGGGCAGAGTAAACAGGAGGGAAAATTTCCCAAGACCTGCTGACCACACTCTTCTTAATGAGCCCTAAGATACCATTGGCCTTTTTGGCCACACAAGCACATTGCGGTCCCATGGAGTCCTGGTGGATGAAAAATTATCCAAGGTCCTTCTTCATGGAGCTGTTTTCCAGAACATCAACCCTAAACTGTACTGGTGCATGGTGTTGTTCCTCTCCAGGCAGAAAACTCTACAGTTACTCTTGGTGAACCCATTTGCCCAGCTCTCCAGTCTCTCCAGGTCTTGCTGCACAGCCTCCAAGTGTTTCAGCCAATGCTCCCAGTTTGGTATCATCAGCTGATTTGCTGAGGGTACACTCTATCCCCTCATCCAGGTCATTGATGAAGATATTGAATAAGACTGGGCCCAGTACTGACCCAGGTTTTCAACTGGACTCTGCACTGTTGATCACGACTCTGAGCTCTGTTTAGCCAGTTATCAATCCATCTCACCATCCATTCTCCTAACCCACACTTCCTGAGCTTGCCTGCGAGGATGCTGTGGGAGACTGATCACAGAGATCCACCACTGGAACTGGACCATTCCCGTGGCAGTTCACCAGAGCTGCAGAGGTCAGCACACTGGGCTTTCCCCCCTCCCCCCTCAGAATACGGTATGTGCACAGCGAGTGGAGCAACCCCCCTTACTAAACTGGCTGCTCTCATGAGAGAAGTGGGTGAAGTGTGGGTGGAGCTGCAGCCTCAGCGGGCTACTTAAACACCCCAGGAGCACAGGGAGCCCTGCACACCAAATGAAATTGAACAGGAGGGGGTGTGGTGAGTCACATCTGGACATGCCACAGCAGTTTGTGGGGTATGGGACACAGGCAGGAAAAGCAATGGTTGCAACCTGGGCAAAAGCTGCTAGCAAAAGAAATGTGGCGACACAGACAGTGGTCCCACATAAACAGATAGGCACCAAAGCCTTTCACTTGAAATGGCGTACTGCAGAGACAATGCCTGTGTTTGTTGTGAGCTGTTCATAGTCTGGACGATTGGGCAGCGAGGTGGATTGGATTGTGGTCAATGGGATAGAGTCTAGTTGGAGGCCTATATCTAGTTCATTTTCCAGGGGTCAGTACCGGGAACAGTAATACCAATGATCTGGATGAAGGAACAGAATGCACTGTCAGCAAATCTGCTGATGACACAATGACTGGGAGGAGTGGCTTGACACAGTGGAAGGCTGTGCTGCCATTCAGTAAGGTTTAGAGGCCTATTTTAGAATCTACAACAGTTCTACCCATATTCATGGGCCCCTTAATTCTTACCCTTAAGCTCTCAACACCTTCCTTCCCACTGCGATAGAGCTCAGTACCTTCCAGTTCCTCTAACACTGAAAAGAGCAACTCCACTTTCTTGCCTTTTTGGTTTGTCTTTCCTAAGAAGTATGAAGTCATCCATGACAACGTTCCAGTCATGCAAGCTATCCCACCACGTTTCAGTAACTGCAATGAGATCAAGGCCCTGCCACCTAGCACAGTTCTCCAGGTCCTCCTGCTTATTTCCAACGCTGCATGGATTGGTGTATTAAGCATTTCAGAAAAGAAGTTGAGCATGTAGCTATCGCCCTTGAGGGGTGGTAGACCTTCTGCTTCTCAAAAATACTATCACTGCCTCACAGGTGCTGGGCTGCTACATCCAGGAGCCTCACTAGCAAACCTGGTCACATCCCACTCCCCCTTCAAACCTAGTCTATCAGCTCTTGTGTCTTTGCAGTGACATGGATTACCTTCACCCACCTCCACTGAGACAGACAACTGCAAGACCTTAGTACCACACTGCCCCACAGGTACTTGCTTGTCATTTGCAGGCTCCACTCTAGCAAGCCCATTTTCATCCCTATCCCACTTCAAACCTAATTTAAAGGCCTTTCAATGAGTCCTGCTAAATCTTGTCACAGGATCCTTTTCTCCCTTTAAGACAAGTTTACTCCATTTGTTGCCAGCAGGCCAGGTGTCCTACAGACTAACCTATGGTCAAAGAACCTGAAGTTGTGCTTCAAAGCCAGGAATTCATCTGGTGGCTCTTCCTGTCTAAACCCTTATCAGTCACTGGAACTGCTAGAACAGAGGAAAGGATAGATAACAAGCAATATAGACCAGCATGATGATGCTGAGGTAATCCAGAGCCAAAGATATTTGATATTCATTCATAAGAGCTGCTTTTGCTAGCATTAGTGCTATGCAGAGCTCTCACATATCCCTTGCCTTGCAAAATCTGAGAATTGTTTGCATTTGGGGGAAGAAAGAAATAATCATGAACAACATGGTATTCTGACTGGAAGTGTAGAGAAATGGCTTTTCTTTTAGGATCATATTCTGCTGCAGGGAAACAGGTAAGGAAGGAAGGCATTACTCAGAAGGGAAATGAACTTGGCTGATTTGATATGAACCCACACGTGATGGATATGCCATGAGAGTACAATCTAGGAGAAGTATGGGTTTGGAAGAAAAGATGTCATGGTATGGACCTATAATTCATATTACTTAAAGTACTTTCTCCTGCATTTGCTTTCAAGTTAACTGTTTGAAAAACCCTCTTCTGAGCAACTTCAGAATGAAAGACTATGCCTTTTCCTTTCAAAAGTGGCTTGGTGTTCTTCCACACCCACAAGCGTGCAGTCGAGTCCCTTCAAGCAAAGCTCTGTAATTGCAGCTTCTGCCTGAGTGAGGGGTCTCATGCAATGAAAGAGGGAAAGGCAAATCCTGTTGCCCCCAAGCTTTAAAGGGATTCATTACCATGCAAAATGGTTGATGAAGTAAAATTGCAAAATGGCTTTCATTCCCAATAGCACCTCATTAGTATCACAAACTGCCATGATAAATAATTCAAATACATTCAAGCCAAGAAACCCTCCTAAAGGTGCCAGACAATTTGTTTGGTTTTGTTTTTAATGCTTAATGATATCTTTTTCCCAGCCACAGCAGCAGAACATCTCACCTATTTTCAAGTTTTTGTAAAATCACAGTATTTGTGTAATCTCCATCATACCAAAGAACATTTTTAGTATCTGCTGGAGGAAAAGGGTCACTCTCATAGCTGGTAGTTTCCACTATAAAAGTGGTTATAATTTGATTCTACATAAATCACACAGCACAACTCTTCTAAGAGCATAGATTTCCAAACATGACACAAACCACTCAACAGATCCAGAAAAACACTCATGTATCATTTTAAAACAAATTACTTGAAGCTATATATCAAGTGCTTTATCTCCAAAACTACTGTTTTACACATGCTTTTAGCTTGAGCACAATCCTCAGGTTAATACTGCTCACCCAAATAATTTTTTTTAAACTCATAACCAAGAAATTCCCTATACTGCAAAGTGTGCTACTAGCTAAAGATGACAGGGAGGATATTTCAAGATGTCAGGTAGCAGCTGCTCTGACTTGATGGGAGCTGGAACAAAAGGAAACATCAGTAGCTTAGAAACACACTGACACTAAACACATTGAAATGCAGGAATATGATTTACACCAATACCCAACAATGGATAAGGTTTAATCAAAAAAACATTCTTAGTCCTCATTCTGAAATACTTAACCTCCTTAGTTTAGAGATTTCAGGAATCATTTTTTTACTATCTTCTCCTATTCTGCTGTACCTGGAGGTCTGTATTTGTACCAACTGTAATTGGAAAAATGTCAGCAGGGTGCAATCTTGAAACCTGTTGGATGCAGCCTTGGAGCACAGTGAAAGCAAGCAATACATACAAAGGATCTTCAGTATCAGGGTTCTTTTGGTAGGGTTACAAGAAGGTGCCTAGAGAACTTAACACTATGGCTTAACCATGCCACGATTCTGTGCAAGGCTCAGACATCTACTTTGTTTTGGGGACATCTATTAAATCTCATGGATAAACTCAAATTTGAGACCTCTTTCAGAAATTAATGATGGTAACCTGCACTTTACACACAGTTCTTGCTTCTTGGATTAAGATACTGCAGCTACTGGTTAACATCATACTGCAGACTAGGAGTTACTATCTTGAGGATACTAAAATAATTTCACATGAAAAGAACTGCCATACCCGGGAAAAGAAAGGTTAGATCAATCCACTGCCCCTGTGAAGCAGGAAGAAAAAGGTAATGCAGCGTACCATCTCCATGGTTTTTACACCACCATTTGGGGAAGAAAGGCTTCCAGTCAGAAGGCCTATTCCTCCTCCCTCTGGGATTGCAAGGTCCTGTTCAATCAGCCAGAGATCCAGTTCTTCCTGATCCCACAGCTGTAGAACACCAACAATCAGCTCAGACAGAGCTGGGAACACTTCCCTCCCCAGAGTGAAGAGGATAGAATAGATGTAATTGGTCTCTAGAAATCCTAGTATTAAGTGATTAATGAGTATATTAAGTGCTTTCACAGGGCTTTTTCACTGCTGGAGTGTCTGAAGAAGCTCACTATAGTATAAAACCTGGACAGCAATGCTCTGCACAGAACCCTTTCAATCTGACTGAAAGCTTTGAGGAAGTACTATGGTATAATTATGGATCCAAGAGGAAATATTGCTATAACTGCAACAAAGTTAATGCTAATTTATAGTCAATCATTTGCCAAAAAAGCAACCAAATTCAAACAATTTTACAGAATATAAGGTATTTAAATCTAAACCCATCTATTCAAACTGTTAGATTCAAATAGGGTTACCAAAATCGGGAGTAAACTGTGAGAGTGTGCAAAGGTGATCCAGGTGTGAAAGCTGGTAATCAAATGTAGTTTCTGTAAGACACAGTCATGTTTATTTAAATCAGAGATAAATTCCACAAGGCCAGGGATTTCCAAGCTGCTTACTACTTCATTAATCCACTAACTGCCTACTAGAAAATAAATCAGTCAAACAGCTGAGAATCTGAGCTAATGATTCTGTAGTTGTCTTTCCAAACTGCCATTGCATTTGGATCAAACAGCTTTTGTTGCTGTGCCACTGAAGTAGATATTCTCTGAATTCCACACAACAGCTTGCTCCAGTAGCTTTGATGCAAAAATTTCTCTTGTGATTTATTCCTTCAATCTGAAAATAATTTCTGAGGGAAAGTAGAAATATTGGCCTTCCATCAAAGAAAAGAAAGATAGCAGTAATGATTTCAGAAAGATTATGTAGATCACTAGCTACACTTGCAAGTCTATGCCTTGAATCACTGGCGTGATAGATGCTGAAAGGGCCTTTTGCATCTCAGCATATAGCATAGAAACTGCCATTTAAGGGAGCAGAAAGACTGATTTCAAGGATACTGGCTCTTAGTAACTGACTTATTCTGGGCTGCAGGTAAAGAACTTCAGTACAAGCCTCTTACTGGTGGTGCACACACAAGACAGCCCACAATTAACACAACTTGATAGCTAGTTAAGATTTTTCTAACCTGGAAGAGAACACTAGCCAAAGTAATTACTCTGGATATTTAAAAAAGAAAGGAAGAAAAGAAAAAGGAAAAAAAAAAAACTAGTGAGGACAATAGCCCAGAATTAATTTGTAAGAAATAGCCTAGAGATGGCTAAATTTCAGCTGCCAGATGTAGTTAAACCAGAGCACCGACACTGGACAGAAGCACATTTTATCCTCTCTTAAGAGAAACATTTCTGAGATCAAGTTGCTATCTAATTGCTGAGGTGGAGTTTCAAATTCAAGGCTGTCCCAGGCTCATGCAGAACAGCTTTTTACACTGAAGAGAATTAAGTCCTCAAGCATGGGGTAGAGCCAAGAACCAAATTTCCATTTGTGAAATGCTGTGCTTAACTACCAGCAATGTCAGTAGTACTGACAAGTAAGCCTCCTGTACACCCTACAGGTCTTATGTAAGCAATAGGCAACACCAGACTAGATTCTGATCCAGTACATATTCAAGCAGTTCATTAACTTAGTCTCTGAAAGTCATGACTTACACCTGCATACAAAGGTTGGGTTTTTTGGGGGGAAAAATGTCTATATTATCATCTCCACATTCACAATTACTGCCTATCCAATTTCTACATATATAACTGATGCCTGGGATTTATTGTAAAGGCCACTATTATAATGACTTCAGTAAGAGTCATGAAATACTGTGGAAATGAAGAACTGCAGAGTCCTTGGCACATTTATCTCAGGAATGGGCGCTGTATTTACAAGTATAATCCATTTAAGATATTATATAATTGGATGAATAATAAAAAAAATTCTCATTAAAACCCCAAAGGATGCTGATATAGCAAAATGCATTCCTCTGACCTTCACTGTTTTTTGTTGTCTGATTTGACTCTTTCTTGTCTCCTGCTAAACAGAATAAATTCAGCCTTTGAGATTATTCTCCAGCAAACTCCTCTCAGATATTTCCACCACCCATTATAATGTTCTTTTACCCTTCTTTATGTGGTGCCTGCATAGGTGCACCCTATTTCACTGTCATAGGAGGTCAAGACAAAGATGAAATGAACTTTTACATGATTGCTTGCAAAATAAGGAAAGGGCACAGCATTGTTTTGCCTTTCTAGCCGTATCACAGACATCAATTGCATTGCTATCTGCAGTTTTTGGCGAGTGATCCAGATAATCCCTGTTTAGTCCCACATATCCCTTCTTTGCACACATGCTGAACCATGGGCACAGCTCCCAGGGCTGTGCCCAGGCTGGCTGCTGCTGGCAGGAGGATAGCACCACATACCGGTTATATTGGGCAGCCCTTCATTGAGCCCTGATAAAGGAAGCTAGCTATATTAACAATCTGGCATGTTACTAGCATCCAAAGCAAAGCATGAACAAAGATAAACAATTTTAGGGCAGAAAACAAAATATTCATTACCCTAGAGATGAAATAACAAAACTACTATGACTCTCACATCCCCAAGTAAGTTTTAAGCTAACTTTGAGCTCTGATGTCTAAAATGGCATCATAAAAATTTCCAGGATCACTAAATGTGAGGATGTCTCAGTTTCTGACACTGCATCTTAATGCATCTTTTGAAAGTGCTTCAGAGATCTATATCTGCATCCCACACAAGCTAAGCTTGCCTCCCCTCTGGGTATTGCTCAGTCATCATTTGCCCATGCTCTCAGTTTCCTCTCTGTTTTTAATTTAAAGTGGGACTCAAAAATAATTACAAGGTATTAGCAGGAAACTGTTTGAGAGGGGCAGAGTGAAGTCCTTGAACATACGAGGGACAGCAGGAAGTTTTTCTGGCGCTTTCCTTCAGAGAAACTCAACATTGGTTCTGACATGATAAGACAGGGAAATATAGCACTAGTTTGTATTTATTTTTGTTTGTATATCAACTATTTTCTATTCCTTAGTGTTTCCATTCTGTTTCTTTTCAGTCTGGGTGCTAGGAAAGTAAGGTTTGAAATCAATGTTTACATATGGGGCAATTAATAAAATTATGATATTTAATAAATGGTTGTTGTTGTAAATTCTTTTCCCAAAATATCACAAGACTTTTAACACGTGCAGTCAATCGCCAAGAAACCAAATTGTTGTGGTCAAAGTTAAATGCATATCTTGTGCTTGATTATGTGAAATGACAACCTAAATAAGTACATATAGAAGCTATTATTCTGTTAGTCATAATTTCAATCAGCAGGCGTCAAACATCATTAGCTGTGATAGCTTTGGGATTTTTTTAATGATATATAGCCTTAATGGAATACTGCGAGGCATGTTGGTAGTTATGTATCAGCTTGGCATTTGGCTTTTCCTCTGGGAAAATACAAGGTGATAGGTATTTAAGAAAAATGACAAAAAGGAAGCTCTACAATAATTCTCAATAAAAAGGAAAGTGTGGGCAACAACAGAATCACAAATTTAGAACTAGCATAAGCTGCTTGGAATATATAGTCAATATCTGACCTTTGTTTATTTTGGTAATGTATTTTTTAGAACAGAAGTAGCTTAGATTTGGAATTTTTGCAGCATAGAGGGAAGAAAAAGTTTAAGTACAAACAAGGAATATTTTTATTATAGTAATAGTAAGCTGAGGTTTTCTTATAACAAAGACCTCTTAAAAAAAAAAATGTAAAAATAATTTCACAGGTGAAACACTCCAAATCTTCTTCAGCACTAGTACTGTACCAAAACTTTTTGTCAGCTGTTCTGACTTGGGTCCAAACAAGCCACCAAACACATATTCTGTTCATTTGAGCAGTTTAGTTAAAGCCATTATTAATTTTCAGACTTGTGAAATAATTTTCATATTAAAAATGAATGCAAACAGAAACCAGTAATGGTCCATTTCACAAGAAACATGGAGAGGAAGAAAATATTAACAAGCACTTGCATATATTTACACACAACATGATAAATGTTTTAGCAGGATTTTAAACATTTTTTCAAGAATAGTAATCAAGATCTTCTTTAGATACCCACATATCATCATACTTAGCTCAGTTTATTAGACTATAACTGCCATTGCCTTGGACTTCTTGCATAATAAAATATAAAAGTGATAGATGCAAACTGCTCATAATTTGTTGGTTAAGCCACTTCAAATTCTGGTTATGACTTTTATGCAGGAACAAACCTTCAGATGGAACCCCCAAGAACAGTACAAATAACTGAGTTTGAGCCATTGAGCTATAGGGCTTCCATGCTCCTGGAGACCTTTCTGTTCAGCTAACTCACCTTGCAAATATATCTCTTTCCCTCAATTCATTATCAACATTTGGGGAAAAGAACCACAACCAACAAACAACCTCCCCAACACATTTCAAAAATCCACCCTTCTCAGGGGTATTCCCAAGAGAAAGCAAGTTTTCCACAGTTCTTCACTGCACTGTTCTGACTGGGGTTTAAGACCCCACCACTGCAGTTCAATTGAAAGCAGTCTTTTGCAGCTGCTATAAAGAGATCTAAATCTTTTAACAAATCATTCACAGGCCTGATCTAAGCATAGATATAAAGCCCAGTACATCCAAATGCACATCAAGTTAAACTAAACCTCATAAATCTCAAACGTATGCAGTCAACATAAACTTTCTCATGTCAAAGTCAAAGATACACCACCATTTTCTTGCCCTCCCCCTAAAAGGTAAAGATAAGTACACAAAAAGCTCCTACCCTGACAGAGAAGTCATCTTGCTGCCATGACAGAACAGATGAATAACATAAGCAGTCCACAGGCAAAACAAGAGAGAAAATCTTCTTTGGCTACTAAAGGGCAAATGCAGTGACTGAAGGACAAAGGGGAGGTGAAGAGACACCCAGCTGTAGGTAGTAAGGACATCATGAAAACAGACAGGTGATGCCTATCTATGGGGATGCCCAGGAAAGCCTCAACAGGGTTCTTAATGGGTTATGCTCCAGCTGGGGTTTGTTATTTGATTGGAAATGCTGGAGGGCACTCAGAAAAAAACATCAGCTCCCTGGGTTCGTTCATGGGTTCTTACACTGTAATTTTTAAAAGTATTTGTACTACCTTCTATATATTTGGTTTAATTAAGACTATGTGAGGAAGTAGTATGATTCTTGTACAGTATAAATGAGGAGAAATAAATAATTGCTTTATACTGATTTATTTCCATGTTGATTCAGTTTGGCCTGGGCTAAAATTAGTGGTAACAATGCACTCAGTGTTGCATTCTCTTAGACTCAAAAGAGGTTTTTCTGGTGTTATTTGTCTTTCACGTCATTCTAGATGAAAGACTTAACAACTAGCTTCAGCAAATAGAGGACAAAATCCTTGTCTGCAACTGAAACACAGGGTGACAAAAATACCTGCAAAGAGCAGACTCCAGAATGAAGAAAATGCTCTAATTAATGCCCTAAATACTACTCTATCCTGCTAATCATGTGCTCATGGCTAGTCAAACATTCAAATACTCTTGCAATGACTAATGGCAGTTAGGCAGCCTTATATTGTCATCATGTGTTTATCAACAGTAGTAATCAAATAGAAATGGGAAAAAGATCAATGAAATACTGCAAGTCTTTTATGGAGTCCATGCATATATACCAAATGGACTGGGCAGGACTGTGACCAAAGAAGAGAACCAAGTGTAAGCCCTTACTCACGTGTAGTACTGTGGCTACTATAGTTATAGTGATTTAGAGGGGAAACCACATGAATATATTACTCAATGAAAGCAAAAATGGCACAGGGTTTTGGAAATTAAATGCAAAGCATCATCACTGAACTCATATTGTAGTCTTTTAATTCTGTCTCGGGGGAAAAACAGTACATTCAATGCCTTACCCACAAATGGGGATAGTATTGTGAACTGGAGAAACTTCCATGCAAAGATTTGAATACATACATTGCCACAGAACAAAAGTGTGGTAGTTTCAGGCTATGCCTAGAAAATTTTCCACAGACCTTGAACAGAGTGAGGAAGCTGAAAAGAGCAAAAGATAGTTCACCTATCTAAGCTTTATGGAAGACATCTGTCCAATGGGATTATTTAGAGTTTATCATTATTTTTCTTTTTATATCCAGTAGTAATTATTTACATTCTACTACTTTCTGTTGAAGATCTGTGGAAAATTTTCTAGGCATAGCCTGAAACTATCACAAAAAGGAGCATGAAAAAATAGGCCTTAAAGCCAAATGAGTTAAAAATAATTTTCCTGGCCCAGTTTTTCAGCCCCAATCATTGCTGAGAAAGTAAATGCTTCAGTGAAGACAGGTTCTAGCTAAAAAAGGTATTAGTTCATTTCTCCTCCTTTGTCATGAGCCCTAAGTTCTTTTGTTGATTCTGACTCTTTCTTACTGTGTTTAAGGCAAATAAAAAAACAGAGGAATTGAGCTGGGTAAATTTAATAGTTGGGCTCAACCATTATCTTTATCTGAATTACATCAGTAAACTGAGAAAACAAACTTCATAGTATTATCTGACTAATTGAAAAAGGCCTGAAAGTAGCCTGTCTCACTAGCATCTCTTTCCTATGTGAACTCATGTAAAAAAAGTAAACAAATCCTTATATCTCATACAAAATAAAATTTATCTTATGGTATGTATTCGGAAGTAATTTCCCTATATGTAAAACACATATCTTTCCGTGTCTTGTTGAAGTCATATCAGACATCAGTTTGACTTGAATTGCATTAGAGAGCTGGGACTAGTTTCAGTGTTTGCTCTGCCAAATATATTTATCTGGAATCAGAAATTCTTGATGATATAACGTGAGAAAATAACTTCTGTTGCCCTGATGCTTACAGGCTAGAAAATCCACTCACCAGATTTATGCAATAATAACAATAACAACACAGAAAGAAAATAAGCCAGTATTTCCCTAAAACACTGGGTTCTCTTTCTGCTAGATGGTCAAGACTGAGATGGAAAAGGTCTTGATTCATCAGTACTGATCATTTGGGGTATTTCACTTATTCTTGAAATATGTGGCTCAGTATAACTTATGCAACCTATTAATCACTGTGATGTTTCTTATTAGCAGAGGCCAGTTTTTGTTAATATACTGCTAATCAATATCCTAACAGAAGTTGACCGCAGCTGCAACAACCCCAAGCATTTATTAATATCAGAAGAAAGGCTGAGTATAAAAGTTGGAAACTCACCCCAAATACCTTCAGGCTTATAGATTTTGTCCAGTTTGATTTTGTATGCGTGGACATGACCACGGAACTAAGGATTTATGCACTGGCTACTTGCTTTGGATGAATTACCAAGTAAAATTCGATTCTGCTTAGAAAATCAATGAAATTCACATCCACGAAACTGATGCCCTACTCTGAAAGACTCAAAGTATTGCATTTGTATATCAAGTTTTATTGACAGGAACTCTGAACTCAAGCTCTGGTCTGAAATAATTGGTGAGGGACTATGAATGAGGATGCTAGTTCCCGTCAATAGATCAGAGGAGTCTGTGGTTGTCCCTCATTTTATGAATGCAGCTACATGATGTGCATCAGCAGGATTCTTGTGAGCATGTTTGGGTAAAAGCCCACCTATGGAGCCGTAAAGCGTTACCTTTCAAAATTAAGGCTTTTTCACTTTGTCCTTAGGGTCTGCTTAACATAGCCTCTATCTTTAAAGACTGCAGACTTCAGCCTCTAAAGAGTTGCTCTTCCAGATACATTCTGGAAATTCAGCACTGGAGCAAAATAAGAAAAGTTGAGAGCAAAAATAATAATGTCTTGGTTCCTCCTATCATTCAGGGGATTCTTCCAGGAATTACATTCATGTGAGAGTCAGAGGCTTTAGTACACCCCTCCTTGAACTTATTGAGTACAGCCATAACAGGAATCTGACTGCTTTTTAGTTCATCAGTGTTGGTACTGCTGTTCCCTGCATGAAATGATGGTAATATCTTTAGCCCAAATGATACAGCTTTTCAGCACATTATCTATTTCATAGAATCCTTTACATAGGAAAAGACCCTTTAAATCATTGAATCCAACCTATCTGTTTGATTGACTTATTCTTAATTTGTGGACAAACTTTTTCACTGTAAAGATGATTAAATATTAGAGGGCAAGAGGTAGAATGGAGTTTGCTGCTCACCATGAAAATGTTTCTGGTTTAAAAACATAAAATGACCTCACAATTTTTAAATGGACAACAATTTAGTAGATATTGACTCAATTTTCAACTGTGATTTCCCCTCCCTTCAATGTTTGCTCTGCTTCCCTTTATCTTTTTTTTTTTTTTTTTTTGATCAGGGATTGTTGTAGGTTAGGCATTAACTGTCCTAGCATAGAGATAAAAAGTCCTCTGGGGGATGGAGAGTCCCAGGGGAGGGCACAAAATATTGTAATCTGTTATTCTATTCCCTTTTCCCGTATCTCCCTATGTAAGGAACAGGGTTGGGTCCTAAGCCAGGGTGGATTGTGAGTGTGTATATATATCCTTTTGCCTTTGTGCCTTTTGTATTTGGTTTACTTTTGTAAATAGTATTTCTGCTTAACCTCCAGTTCTGTGCAGTGTTTCTTTATTGCTTTGGGGTAAATTCATTCTGTCCTCAGTCCAGAGCTGTTTTCAGTTCAAACCGAGACAGCACTGACCATGAATGGACTCTTATCCCTGGGAACAGGCAGGGAATCTAATACAGCCTGGCTCTGAACTCCACTTGATTTCACTGAAGAGAGTTCAATAGAGAGAAACAACTTCCTGAATATCATAGCATTTTTTTCAACTGTACAGCCTTACATATATGAGTTGCTTTTTACCTTTTTGTACAGGAGTCTTTTGTCAGGCTGCTGTGTTACCAACAAGGAAAGGTGGCAACAGTCACCAAACCACTGCAGAAAAGGGGCAATGCTCATATCACTATTTTACTGCTCTAGGCTTTTGAAGTTTTTTTTGGGAGAAATGGTATAAAACTGAGTTAAGGTAATTTGGCTGAGCATAGGGAAGGGGCAGAATGACTCCTCACCTACAAGAGGCAACTAATTTTGCTGCAAACCACCAGGAACTGTACCACTACTTCAAAAATATAACCTGTGCTTGGAATAATGAAAAGTGGTTATACGAGGCTGGGTAGACTTAACAGGAAGAAATAGATTAATAGTTCTCTGTGTGAGCATAATTGATTTTGGACATGTACTCCACAAACCCTTTACCAATGATTTATCTTCATTTGGAAGGTATAACACAGAGTTCAGTCAGATCCTCAGAGAGCCATCCGTCAAATGCATCATCAGCAAAAAGTGCTGCTTTCTCTTTCTATTTTATTTTTCCTCTTTCTTTCGTATGTGACTTAAACAAAACATAAGATCATTTTTCTTTTGAAAAGAAATAAATCGCTGCTAGTTATTGAAGTATTTCTAGGTCAGGTAACCCACCAGAATGTGTAACGATTGAATTTTTTCCTGAACCATGAATTTTCCCTTTCTCTAGGTTTATAGCAACACACTAGACAAGAAAGTTTGAAAAGACATGAAGAAAAAAATGGTTTGGACAGCTGAGCCGAATTAATGACTTTGCCCACTGTGCCCATGCATGCACCCCAAAAATTTACACACTGTGCACAGAAAATCATCAGGCACTTTGAGTACCCCCACTGTTATCAGCCAGCTGTGAGACCCAGCATAACCACACATTAATCTGTTACTGTCTAAGTCAACTCCAAAGATAATAATGCATCTACCACCCACTGCAATTCCAGCTCTGCTCAGCCTCTGCACACCAATAAGGCCAAGCTAATGCCATATTTAAACCACTGATGATAAAGTGTAAACAATCCTTACTACTGTAGCTATTTTTGTGCAAGGAAAATTTTCTTTAAGGAGTTATACTTGGGGCTTTAACAGGGCTCATCATTCTGGTAATGAGCAAAATAGGAGCGACAGCTGTTAATGAAAGGCGAATGTTTGATTACCTCCAGCATGCTCCTTCTGCCTTCCAGTAAAAGTGCCATGAGAAGAAAGCCCCAGGCCAGGCTATCTTCATTCTCCTCCAAGAAAAAATGCTGAGGAAGACTCTAAAAGGCAGTTTCTGCAAGGGGTCCCTGTCAGCCATGTCACCCAGAACTGACAGCACAGCATCAGGGTTCACTCCAAGTGCTGCAGAATTCGTCCTCCAGATTAGTCCTGATTAAAACTCTCACCAACACAGTTAGCTGCCCATTGTAATAGGCTGGACCTATAGTTTGCCCCTAGTAGCACTCTGCTTCTTGCTTATGATTGATTTGCTTGGACAGAAGGAAGTTTGCATAACCTGTTTCTCTCAGGCTGCAGTCAGAAGCTTCAATAGGGTATAGAAAAGGTAAGGGGAGAAGGAACATGTCTAACACATTAAAGAAAAAGAACAAGAGTGGAAACGTCTGCAGACAGGGTTAAAATTATCTCAAACATTAAAAGATGACAAAGGAAGATGGAATAAAACCAGACCATTCAGGCATGAAATTTGAAAAATAAATGTCACACTATGTCCCAACCATCTCCTTTGCATATTATATATTTTTTTCTTTATTCACTTTATTGTAACTTCTGAGGAAGAGCAATACAATTCTTTCAAATCACATTTAAGAAATGAATGGACAGTGTTATTTGCTTTTAGGTGTGTAAGCTCATAGAAATGGGCACCTCTCATATTGATTGTAGTCTACACATAATTTTTTTGTGACGTTTAAATTGCACTCAATTCCATCGGGCCTGAAAGTGTATGATAATTTTGAGAACATTTTCTTTTTGATAATTTTCTTTTGCTAATCAATCCAGGATGTAGATGATACATGTGGTAAACACACAGTTTGGACATCCACAATCCCATACCTTCTTCCTGGTGATATTTTCATAGACACACGGAAAAGCTGAGGTAGGAAGGCAGCATATAATCCAAATGCCATTCAGAGAACAGTCAATTAGATCAGGTTGCTCAGGGCTGCATCCACATGAGTTCTGAGTATCTCCAAAGGATGGAAACTCTAAAAAGTAATTGGGCAACTTGCTCCAGTGTTTTATCATCCCCAAAGTAAAACCAAATAAAACAAGATAAACTCCAATAATTCCTTATTTGGAATTCCCTGAAAAATCAGTTTATGTCTGTTGCCTCTTTCGCTGTCAAGATTTTGCATTCAGAGCAACACAGAGAAAGAAAGGAAAAATACTTTCCTCTTTTTCTTTAAAGACAATTTTATTTCAGAAACCTGTAGCTGCAGGTATAACTGTCAGTGGGGTCTAAATTCATACTGCCAGTTCCTATGCTTAATCTACAAAACTGTAATGAAGTGAGATTAGTTAAAATGAAGTACAGTCCCCCAGTAATTGAGATGGATTCAGATTTAATTAATCTTTTGTAAAAAGTTGATAGGAAAAGGTAATTTTTCTTCTATAAAACAGCTCCCTGCAGGAGAAAATCCTTCTTCTGTGCAAAAAACAAACAAACAAAAACCCAAATAAATAAATACCTAAACTGAAAAAAATACCTTTCTACAATATGAAACCTGCTCCTTTATGAAAATATGAGTAGCAAAGGAATTAAATTAGTCCAATAATTTCAGCTTTTTGAAGACTAAAAATTTCATCTTATCCTGCAGTATTCTTATAGAAAGCTTAACTGCATGAGTGAAGGGCAAAATTTTCCTGAAGAAACAAAGATCTGCCTCTTTCTAACATGGGCATGTTTATTTACTAATTCCAGGACACATCTCTTAGAAGATGTCCTGCTTCTGTGAAGGTTTTATATAGAAGGCACAAATTTTGGTGTCAGTGCGGCACTGCCTTCTCTTCCCATCTTTGAGACCCAAAAGCAAAGATCTGTTTAATCACAAAAATGAATTATTTTGGAAGAAATCAGGAACAAATCTGATTTCTAAACTAGAAATACTTCTGTTTATGTTAATCCGAAGATTTTGTGACATAAACCACGCTCTATGGTTTACATGACCAAATGTTGTGCTCTACTGGACATTATGCTTGGAGAATAATTGCATTCAACCTTTAATCTGCAGTTTTATACAGACCAATGCATTTCAAACTGGCATTTTCAAAAGGAAAAAAAACATTGTCAAAAACTAAACTACCATGAGCTGATCACTTAGCTGTCTCCTGCATGTAGGGGAGAACCCAACTACACAGTGCACTCTTAGTACTCTACAAAGAGCCAGTAAAATAAAATCCCCTATTAATAATGATGGTTCCTGCCTTCTATTTAAAAAGTTTAAGTGCATTTTCAGTGTTCTTCATCACTAAATGCTACAGTTCCCCTGGTGTTCAATGTGCTGATTTATCCCTAATGAAACCAATAACAGATAATAGAAGAGACCCCACAGCATCGTTAATTACAAGAGATGTTAATTAGATGTTACACATGGGAACAAGACAGATGGCAAGACAAACAGCAGTCAGACAGATAGATATGGCTGAATACCTCACACTGTCCTAGATAGATGATAAATTGCTATTTGTGTAAGCTGATAAGGAATGACCTTGTCTTAGAAAATACATTGTGGCAAGAAATATTAATGATGACACGAAAAACAAGGGAACAAGCATATACTTCCTTAGTTCATATGAGTCCATTATTGAAATAAATGAAACATCCCAGATGAAGAAAGGAATGGTATCTGCAATGTGTGACAATGATTGTCATGTGGAGAGATGGCTAGTCGGCTTCCCACAGTTGCTGTTCACTCTGTTAATTGTGTCCCAGCAGTGAAGAACACTAACATGTCAAAGGTTTCTCATGCCCTTTTTTTTTTTTTATTAAATTCTCCCTTTAATTGCTATTTTATTTTTAAATAGTTATCAGAGGCAGAGCCTTATTATTAAATAGTTATCAGAGGCAGAGCCTAATTATGTATTTTATATTAACTCGTTAGCAAAGAAGAAAAACCAAACTAACTTTGGGAATAGAAAACAAAACCCAAACCCTTCCATCTTGGCTGCTGCCCACACACATGGGCTGCAAGATCCACAACTTCTCTGGGCAGCCCAATCCAGTGCTCTGTCATCCTCACTGTAAAGAAGTTTCTCCTCATGTTGAGGTGAAACCTTCTATGTTCAAGCTTGTATTCATTGCTCCTTGTCTTAGTACTGTGCAACACAAAAAAGAGATTGGACCCTCCACTTGACACCCACCCCTCAGATATTTATAGACATCGATCAGATCCCTTCTCAATCTTCTCAAGACTATACAGCCCCAGGTGTCTCAGTCTCTCTTCACTGGGGAGGTGCTCAAGCTCTCTAATCATCCTCATAGCTCTCTGTTGGATTCTCTCCACCAGATCCCTGTCTCTCTTGAACTGGGGAGCTGGGGAGCTGAAAACTAGACACAGTATTCCAGGTGTGGCCTCACCAGGGCAGAGTAGAGGGGGAGAATAACCTCCCTAGACTTGCTGGACACACTTTCCTTGATGCAATCCAGGACACCATTGATCCTCTTGGCCACAAGGGCACATTGCTGTCCCATGGAGAACTTGCTGTCCACTAGGACAGGACGTTTAAATCACCTGCTGTGGTTCTACCCATGCTTCACCTGTCCCTCTTGTGAGAGATGCCAGCTCAGGGAAGGAGGAGTGGACACTCCACTCAGCACTTACCACCTGTTTCTGCTCTCTAGAAGCCACTATGCCACACTGTGACAGTCCTCTGCCCTGCCGCAGAGACAGAGCAGTCCAGAGGCTGAGATCACAGACACAGATCTGTAAACACACATGTGTTTACAAGAAACAAGCATTGCTGGTTTTATCAGCCTCCCCTCATTTATTACCTGAATTGGCACTTGCAATCCTATGTATAAAATTGATACAAACGGTTTGCAGAGAGCTCTGCAAGTTACAGCAACAACTTGTAATTTGTTTCCCCAGTGGTCTGCTAGGTAGGAAAGGCCCACTTTGCACACACAGTGCACCAGTTTCAATTCTCACCTGAAGCACTACATCTATAACGGGGCTACTCCATACTTACGTGGAGATGCTGGGACAGGCTTCATTGTGGCAATGGATTTTAGGATTCCCATCATGGGACAAAGAAATCTCATGGTGGACTGTGTTACCTTCTAGTTAAGGCAAACAAGAGCCTATCTCTATTTGTTCATCTGTGCTATGTATGTAGTAGATGGATGCATATGATATGTAACTAAGCAACCAGTCTTGGTAGTTATCAGTAAATAAATACCCTCACACTCCAAAAACTTTTGCCACATTTTAAACAAGATAAGATTTTATACATTATCCCAAATGATTTGCTTTCAAGGTTTTCTGCACAACTGATTTCCACTGGGACAGAAAGCTGCTGATTAGCTAAAGACTATCCATTGCGCATCTTAACAGACATGCAATAGTTTTTAGAATATTATTTTTACTACCTGTCAATGTTATTTAGGTTTTCTTCAGGGTTTGTAATACAGCCCTAGGTGCTGATTTATTTAAATTATTTTCCAATATACCTTGAAATCACAGAAAATAGAAATAAATGGATAAAGCATGGAGCTCAAGGATGTGTTGTTCCAGACGATCTGTTTCCTTGGCTTCATCTTCACAAAGACGACAATGAAACACACAGAAACAATGAGTTGAATGTAAAGAAACTGGGAAAACATTATCTTAAACAAAACAAATTACTGTGCTACTGAATAACATGAAGAACACATGCAATGTGGAGAAAAATCTGGATTTTTTTAATATGGCTTCTATAAATAGGTGATATTCATCAACTCCACAATGTTTTAAAATGACTATTATAATGTAAGGTCTTGCAAAAATCTCACATTAATCTCTCTAATTTTATCTTCTGAGTTTTGAGGGGAAGCCCTTGTCTCTTACCCAACAAAGAAAGCTGAGGAAGCTTAAAATCCAGCTATTCTATTTGAAGCATAAAGCTTTGATTGTTTCATGGGTTCTTATGCATTTATTGCAGCAATCATAGGATCTCTATGACAACGATTCTAACAAATGCTCTCTGAACACTGCTACTGCACAATGAATCTACCATACTTCATAAAACCACTATGCTGATTCCTTAAATTATTTTTAGAGTGCACAATTAATTGTTATGATGTTTTACCAAGAAAAGGGAGAGTAGGCTAGCACTACAACACATTAAAAGACATAAAATTAGGGATATCTGGAACAAATGCAAGAGTTCATGGTTGTGTCAGTGTTTTCCTATGCTTTCCAATTTAGGCTGATAGACATCTTCCAGGCTGCATCAGCTAAGAAATCAGAGCACAAACAACTGGAACTCAAGAGTTCACTCTGTGGAATTTTCTCGGTGCATTTTAGATATTGTTAAATTAAGAAGCAATAACAACAATAGTGCAAGCAACTTCCATTCAGATCTTCTGGTGCACTGTGCTCAGGCTTGTTATGTCTTATCATTGTTAAAATGATCAGGACCTTTTGGAGCTCAACTAATCAGTGCCCACTGAAATATTCTTCTGCCTTCTCCTCATTTGCTATAGAAGACCATTAGGAATTGAATGTTTTGTCCCAAGATATGTAGATCCAGGAAGACCAAACTGCACTTCAAGCTGCATCATACAGTGTACCAAGGCAGAATTATAGAAAAGGAATCTCTCTTTTCTTTAATTCTGTACTAGCTGGGTTGCATAAACAGCCAAATCATTTAACAAGATCCCTCACAGCTGAAAGGTGAAGGATGTGTGAAACACTAATCATGTCTATATTATTCCCTACCACTAATAAGTGTATTCTTGTATGTGCCAGTATTGTGAAACAGGCTATGAAACAGGACCAAGAATGCCACGAGATTCATTAACTTTCTCAGTTTGTTCATACAATGTGAATGGGAAGAGAATACACCACTGTCTCCTACTTGTAGAGAAGTATGTAAGAGGTGCCAAATCCCTCTCTTAAGTGTACTTGATTTCATATTTGCCTGTTTATGATTAGCAATAATGGTGCCATTGTACAGATATTTCATTATCCTGTCATGAGAATGAAAGCACTTCAGAAGTGTCTGTCAATATTTACAGAATCACTTTGAAATAGATTTCAACTATCCCTCTTTGCACATTCTGTAAGCATCTGTGGTGGTGTGGCCACAGATGAAGTGTGAAGGCTCCACACAGTAAAGCCCTATGTGATGCAGGTCACTTGCCACCAAGAACATATTCCCTGTGAGGCACAGGCTAGTTGTGGTACCAGTAGCTTGGGGAAGCTGGGGTGGGTGAAAAGATAAGCTGAGCAGTCTTGGTGTAGCTGTCTGACAAATGAGGCATTGAAGCCAGATTTCCAGAACTCATGAAAAATGCTTCAGCCAAGACAGCTTTTTCTGGCAAGATTAGCACTTAATTTAAAAATACCCCTTACTACTTGATACTTTACTCTGTCATAAATTAAGAGCACAAATGCTCAGAAATCCCAGCATTCCAGCTCTTGTGGACAGTGATCAGTCTGTGACACCTCAGTGTCTCTGCCAGGGCAATGGCCACATGCACTGCTGAAAGACAGGAGCAAAGTCCTTTAAACAAGTGGTCCCACAAAGGCCTGTTTTCTTTTTTCCCTTTTTCTGAAATAAGAATGAGTTCAAAGCAGCCTTCCCTATTTGCAGCAATGACCGTTTCCATGGCACCCAAAGCAGCAGCCAATGGCCTTGTTATCACAAGAACTCTAATAAATTTCAGCAGTTTGCTGAGAAATGTGTTTTGTTTTGGGTTGGTTTTTTTAACCCTTTCCATCTTGGAGTCTCCAATAAGGTCTTAAAGTCTATGGCAAAGTTAAACTCTTCATAGGAGCAATAGTTTGGTCAGAGGTTTTTTAATCAGGAAATAAAACAGAACATACACGGACAGAAAGGGAAGGAAACAAAACACAACAAAACAAAACCACAAACCCTATCATTTTTCCTAGCTATCATGGACTTGACAGAGCTCTAAAAATGATTGCCTGATGAATCCTACCTGAGCAGCATCTATCTTGCACCCACCAATGGGTAGCCATGGATACCCCTGGAGAGAGAACATCTTCTCCATTAACTGTGTTCCCAAAAAAATGGATAAGCTGACATGCTGTCCTGTGAATTTTCTATAAGAGATTAATGAATGTGGGCATTTTACACTCAAATATACTTTTCATCACTCTGGTATTCATTCCTGTAAAACCTCATGAATATGTAGAAGTGTCTTTTACATCTCTTTAGGATCTTCCAGGCTCAGTGATTCTTAGATGCCTTTTGCTTCTAAGGGATTGATTCTGTGGTTTTCACTTCGATTTTACATACA
Organism: Dryobates pubescens; assembly: GCF_014839835.1. Lineage (NCBI taxonomy): Eukaryota > Metazoa > Chordata > Aves > Piciformes > Picidae > Dryobates > Dryobates pubescens. The sequence continues at coordinate 42,179,872 of NC_071614.1, forward strand.
ATAATAACTGACTGAATAGTGTTTATGAACCTGTGAAAAGCAATGGAAGAAAACTAGCTTTTCACAGGTTCAAAGGTGGCTGAAAAAAATCTGTGTATTATCCCTTGTGCTATGTTAATTATTGTGGTATCAGCCTTTACTACTATTGCCTGTAATGCAAAACATGTATTTGTCACTGCAGTAATAAACGGGTTTCAAAATGGAGGAGAAAACAGAAAGCAGTGTTCAAACGCCAGTAAGAAAAAACACATCCACAAAAAGGATGCAGCACTAACCACTGCATTTGAGAGTACAGTGCTAATAAGAAATTTTGTTCTAAATTCTAAGCACCTATCTGCCAGAGATGTCTCTGATGTTGAGCATTACCAAGTTATTACATTAAAGGCAATCGATCAGCATTGGGGTTGAGGTGGGAGATTTTCAGGTTGCCACAAAATGCACTGTACAACATGGAGAACTATGGAGCAAAGCTGCCATCAAATTTATTTCCTATGCCATGACAGAGGAAATGGTGGTTCTCCACATCCTGGTCTCAGTTCAATACCTGTTACTGCATCTGCTCCACTCTTTACACCAATAATTTACAGATGTGCCTTGTGACCCAAACTCAGTAAATAACTGCTCAAAATATTTGTCCTCCCCCAAAGAACCTGGGATTCAGCTAATAAACAATAAAAATAATAGATCCTGTAGAACCATAGGACTACATCTTTCCCCAAACATGGCTTCTGGGCACTGTGTGAAAAATAAAACTGAAAAGTCTCAACTGAATTTCAAAGAGAAAAACTGTTCTTCCCCACATCTAGTTATTAACATTTCTGTACCAAAAAAATTACTTAAAGTAGCTATCCTACTCTTAATTATTGAAAAAAATATGTACAGAAGTAAAATCACATGAGCTTAACCAAAGTATCAAACTTCACCTCAAAGGAAATAGTCTTTCCTTTTAGAGCATAGGAGGGGATGTGTGGATGTGCAAGAAAATAATATGTTGATAGGGAATAAAGATGGCAGAGCAGGACTGCTGTTCTTAGGCAACAGCAACTTATTCACTAGAGTTACTGACAGCGCATTTTAACATGAGAAATAGCATACAATAAAGCTATAGAAATATTTTAACATCTGTATTATCACATGTTTTAAAATGCACTCTAGCATCCCAGGCTGTAACTATATGCTTTACATCCTTTTTCTCTGAGGAGCTGTGCACATTCTGCAGAGGCATGGGGAATACATTCAAAGAAAACAGAGCACCAGGAATCTCCATTTCATTTACAAAGTGATTAATAAAATAACTGAGATTACTCTCATTTAGCCATCATTGTAATTCATTTTACAGCCCTAACATTTTCAGGTTCAGACATTAAAATGATAATAAAAATGCTTAGAAGGTATTCTCTTTAGTTTATAAGCATGATGCAGTTCACCAAACTTACTTCAACTTCTGGGGAATTGCCAAGAATGTTAATAAACTACAGTGGTAGAGGAGTCTATTAATTTTTGGACAGTGTAATTTGTATTCAGATACTGTCTAGAAATAGTCTGATTATTAAAAAGTGATTTTTTACAGTGAGCATGGTGAAACACTGGAACAGGTTGCCCAGCAAGTTTGTGGATGCCCCCTCCCTCGAGGTGTTCAAGGCCAGGTTGGACAAGGCCTTGAGCAACCTGGTCTAGTGGAAGGTGTCCCCAGCCATGGTGGGGGTGTTTGAATCTTTAAGGTCCCTTACAGTCCAAACCATTCTATGAATCTATAAATCTATGAAATAGTTGCCTGGACAAAAAAATCCTCATAGACTGGTATTCTGTGTTGTTCCTAGCAGCACTCCAGTAGTTTTCCTTCCACTCCTTGCCCTTGAATGGACTTTTTCCCCTGCAGATGCAAAGCCCACTATACATCATTACAATACCATGTCCTGCTTGCAGCTGCTGGAGGCATCCAAGCTAACATGTCATTTATGAAGTATTTTCATTCAAATATCTGGTTATATGGAAGGGATGTCCAGGCAGCTTCCTCCAAGACATTTTTGTAAGGATAATCCTAGACAGACTGCTCACAGCTGGTGTAAGCAGAAAGATCCAGCTTTTGAGCTATGTAGAAGTTGACCCCCTGCCGACTGAGCTTTGGCTCCACGAAATGGATGATTTTTGCTTTGTTGTTCATTTGACAGACTGGAGGATTGACACAACCAAGGGATTAGTATTTGTTTTGTTTCAAAACATTGAAAACAACCACATTTTGCTAGCATAGCGCTTCATTCACCACGTGGGCTGCTCTGTCCTTCAGGGAGTTACACTACACCACTGCTACCAGCCGGAGTTGCTGCCAGTTTTGTCATGACACCTTTACTACTGGCTTAGGAAGATTGCATCTAGTACCTCATTTTCCACATAGCATAGCCTTTACCCCCCACTACAGAAAATATCATTGCTGTCCTGTTGATCTGTGCTAAATGAAAAGAATTTGTACTGTCTGTGGCATTCATCGGATTGCTCACTGTTCTCTGGTGCCGTGAGGGATTTAGATGAAATATACACCACATATTCACCACAGAAATACATACTTTGTATTTTTCAAAATATATTTCAGTAGCAGAGAGTATTAAATACCACTAAATATTGAGCAGCTCCAGAAAAAAACATAACGTTCTACCCAATTTCTTTCTTTTTGTCTCAGGCAGGTAAATTATTAGGAGCTTTATATCAGAGACCAAAACATTTCAATCTTCCTCAAGACAATAGTAATAAGATGTGACAACCATAATCTGTGCATTAGTATATATCAAAAGAGATGTTTTAAAGGTGTGATTGTAGATTATTTGCAGTAGCAGATGTGTGATATTTTGTAGATCCATGACATGGCTCTGATTGCTCTGTTTTGCAATTGCTACAGCCAGAGGTCTTTCATCTGTGAACATACTTGATTACTGCTATTAGGAACATATTTATTGAATGAGGAAAATATTTAAGGGCCTACAGTTATTATAAAAGCCTGTTGTATTTGGTGCAGAGAGAGATAGAGCAGAAAGAAAATAAAATTTTGAGAGTATGAAAGCACCCATACCAGTTTAAGCCTGACATGACCAGTAGCTACACCATCGCCATCAGTTTGGCTTTACTTGTGGAGGTCTCAAACATGACACAGAGCAGAGGTAACTCGACAGTCTCAGATGAGGTTAGAGATGAAGGGAAAAAGGCTGAGACCCAATTGTAAATAACAGCAAATCTTCCCCATCTCTTTTCCTTATACATCAGCTTTTTTGTTTTCTTTTCTTCTTTTTGCCTCATGAGAACTGGGGAAAGCTTTAACTTATCTTGCTGCTTCCTACACTGTGTTTCCTGTGAAATATCAGTTATATGTGAGTGCACATGGGTGGAGCCTGTTCAGGTTAGAGCACCCAGTTCCTGGAGTGTTATGTCCCACCTGCACAGGGTCCTTTCCTCCTTTTCTCAGTCTTGCTAAGGGGGAAACTAGTTTCTACACCTGCAGCATTAAACCAAAATAAATATTTGAGAGAGAGAGAGAATGAATTATTCGTGTTTGATTTGTTCTGCTTCTCACCACATAATTTAATCCCATAGCACTGTTCCACACAACTGATGTGATTTATTGTGATTCACTAGCAAATAAGTTTTTTTATTTTGAAATTGTTATCTTGATTAGAATTTTCATATGTTTTATGTTTACTTGCTTGTATCTTCTTCAAAACACTTTCCACACTTCATTTTTTCTATAGTGCACTTCTATATCATAACACTGATATGTAATTATAACATACAACACAAAATGAATGCAAGGTTCATGATTAATTTGAACGATCAAAAGCAAGCGTTAAATCCTCCTGCCTGAACGTGACTTCTGAAAAAGTTAATTATTCCTGTTTATGTCTGATTTATGTCTTAAGGCTTTCTACTAAGTTACAAGAGATTTGAAAGGATTTTATTTCTCAGTCCTGGCTACAGCACAGCAGAATATTAAAAGCTCAAATAATATGAGACATGAAAAGTTATTGCTACTATTTACAAAGTACCAGGAACAAGTCCTGCTTTCATTTATTTCTGAAGTTACTCCACTGAGTCTGATCTCCTACTGCCCTGCATACACTGAAATTTTTGCAGTATAGGTTAGAAAGCACTCCTGGTCTGTTCTACACACATTTCAGCTTGACATGACAATGCCAAAGAGCCACAAGAGAGCCACTCCTTTTTAAAAAAGATGCTTTAGGCTAACAGAAAATATTATCGATAAAGCTTGTGTGTATTTGAGAAGAGCTGGAGGGGATAAACAAGCTGTGTTTCTAATGTCCTGTCAAGGCACCTGATTACAGTTTTCATTGAGTTTAAAGGGATGCACATGGTTTCTCCTGAAAAAGGAGGGGAAGTGTAACATTGGTTTCAAAGAACAGATTAGTAAGAGCTCCTGTAATACAATTTCTAGGGCATTAACTAATGGTATTAGTCCCAGAAAATCACAGAAGCACATAACAGGTGTCAGGCTAGAAGAGGTTAAGCACAGTTGCATAGTGTGGAGATAGCAGAGGAGGAGGAAAAGTATCAGTTTAGATCACAGACACTGCCTACAGCCCTCAGACATGCTGCAGAGCTGGTTCATTGCACAAGTTCCCACCATGAGGAGAAGGAAAGAACTGCCCCTGGAGGTAGGATGGTCCAGAGCTGGGCCAGAGCTGGTGGGGGTCAGGGTTGAAAGATGCTGCTGTGCTGTATGCTGAGGCTTGTTGTCTCTGGGCTATGTGAGAACTCACCCACAAGGTTGTAGAGAGTGCCTGGCTCTTGGCTGGGGCATTTCCACCTGCAGCACATCTTGTCTTGAGTGGTGTGAACTCAAATGTACAAGGAAGACACCAAGTACCTTTACAAGAAGGAGGGAAAGGTTGTGGAATGTGGTGTGAGAATATCTGTTCCTCTTACATGCAATTAAAAAAAATAATAATCCAGTGTTGATCTGGGGTTTTACAGTGTTCTTACAATAAAAATATGATGGGTGGTGGAGGTTTGTGTTAGTTTCCTCAGCAGCCATGAGCAGCCAATGGGCTGATTAGCTCACAAGCCCATCAGAATCTCACCACTGTTACTGCCTCTCCCACATCTCTCCCCAGGACTCTGCTGCTTACTGACATTGATTCTGCAGTAATTTGTGTCTTTCCACAAATCATTTTCACCCTTCACCTCCCTCCTCCCCATGGCTGAAACTGATGACTATGAGTGAAGCCACTCTGGCCTAACGGACAGGTGCCAGCTGGGAGCCCAGGATGGATAACCAGCTCCCATCAGCTTTTCAGAGCACAGTGTGAGTCACAAAGCCAGCAGATCCTCCTGGCAGGAGAAAAAAGTTAGTGAGGTAACTGCTGAGTGCAATCATCTCATTCCATAACCAAGCTGAGTGGTGCTGTCAATATGGGATGTCATCCAGAGGGACCTGGACAAGCTGGAGAGGTCGGCCCAGGTGAACCTCACGAGGTTCTTGAGCAAATACAGGGTTCTGCACCCAGGCCAGAACACTCCTTATTATCAATACAGACTAGGGGATGAGGTGATAGAAAGCAGCCCTGTGGAAAAGGACTTGGGGGTGCTGATCTGTGAGAAGCTGGACATGAGCAAACTGTGCACTTGCAGCCCAGAAGGCCAGCTGCATCCTGATGTGTGGCCAGCATCCAGAGAAGTGGTTCTGCCACTTTGCTCTGGTGAGACCTCAACTGGAACACTGCATCCAGGTCTAGAGCCCTCAGTATCGGAAGGACACAGAGCTGATGGAGTGGGTTCAGAGCAGGGCCATGAAAATGATATGGGAGTGGGAGCACCTCTGCTGTGAAGACAGGCTGAGGGAGCTGGGGTTGTTCAGCCTGGAAAAGAGACCTAATAGCAGCATTCCAGTACCTGAAAGGGGCCTACAAGAAGGATGGAGAGAGTGTTTACAAAGGCCTATAGTGATAGGATGAGGGGCAATGGCTTCAAACTAGAGAAGAGCAAATTTGACTGGATATTAGGAACAGGATGTTTACCATGAGGGTAGTAGAACACTGCAACAGGTTGCCCGAGGAGGTGGTTGGGGCCCCACCTCTGGAGATACACAAAGTGAGGCTTGACAGGGCTCTGGGCAACCAGATCTAGTTGAGGATATCCCTGCTGACTGCAGAGGGGCTTGGACTAGATGACCTTCAGAGGCCACTACCAACCCAGACCATTCTACGATTCTATGATAACACTCAAGGCTGCAGCAGAACCAGGGTTCCAGTCCATTGTGCAGCATTAGGCAACACAGTAACATTTCCACCCAGGATGAAGTGTTTCCACATTATCTAATTTTGTGTGGTTTAATAAGTGAATCAGAGCAATACAGGATGTGATCATATTGCATAACATGCCATAACTAACGATTTTATCAATGCTATAGGAAAAGAGGCAGAGTCGAAAGTAATTTGCAGTGCCAGCATTGCCTGCTCCTCCCTTCTTCCCCTTAAAAAATCAAAGAACCTTCTTCTGCAAGAGAAATATAGTCACATAATTCCAGGCAGTCCAATCCAATTTCACCATGAAATGATTTTTTTCGTTTGCTTTTGGTTTTGTTTTGGTTTGGTTTGGGGTTTTTTCCCCCCAACACTTTCAAATCATGACTTCAACAAAAAACTGCCCCACACATTTAACTCCAGGCTGATTTTAATCCATGAAAGAGAAGTAAGACAACCTAAACCAATAAAGAATCACAAAATTACATACCAAAGATCAAGTACAAGACAAAAAGGACTGAAACAGTCAATCTGTGTAGATGATGAAATACCAGCAGTTACAGTAATTTAAAAGCCCATCCCTTGTTGGCACTGCCTATACTTGAATTTGGTCCCTGTTACGAATACTTGCTGGAGCAAGGATTCTACTTCTGACACCTCACTGTTTGCAAATCCCATGGCTTGGCTCAAGGTGTTTCCATATTCATTCAAGTTTTTGCAGTCAGAAGAAATACTAAGTGAAGTATAGTCCCTGTGTATATTCCATGTATGTCTCTTTGTGTGGATGTAAAGCTTTTGGCTCTAACTGTATGAGAATGAATACTTATGTAGAAAAGAAATCAAGGCAGTTCCTGAAAGAATAATGAATGACCATGCTTTACACCCACACTTATTTTTCAGATCTATTATTAAATAGGCTATGTGGCTATGTGAAGACTTCGAATCACTGTACAGTCTTCAAAACCTCTAAGCCTATCATTTGAAGATAAAGACTGAATCTGGCAAACTGGAATGCAAATAATTGTGCTGTTGGGTGTAATTCATCCATCCAGCCTAATAATACAGTTATATTTATACTAATCCCTAAGCAATAATCTCTGTTGAGCTAGCAGATATCATAGTCTCATATGCATAATTCAAGCAAACTATTAAGAAGACTGTAGATTTCCTGTGGGTAATGTTTAGATTTGGTTTAATACAACTAAACTTTGCAACACGTAGCACTAGATTTTACAGATATAAGAGTGGCAGTATATGTAGTACACATCCTTTCCAGCTACTTAGTTAATCCCTGTGCTGTTTGGTGTCACTTATTTTGCCTTTGTAACCTCCTTTAGTAGAGGTCTTTTGAACTACTGTGACACAAGGAAGTGAATTCCAGGGTTGCAATCCTACTTATTACCCTGCTACTTTCAATTATTATCTTTATTTTTTGTATAAATGCAATCAGAATTTCTTTTGACATGTTGAAGAATTACACCAAATAGGTCTGGCCTGATAGTAAATTCTTTAAAGATCTGTTACAGACAACATAGCAAACATTCCAGAAGTCTTGAAAATTTCTTAAGGGGTATAAACAATAAACAGAATCTTATGGTTCAGACAACAGAGGATAGAGATAGGAATGGAAAATTTCACCAAAATGATGTACTAAAATTTATTAGCAACCTTACTGAGGGAATAACAAATTCTTTAATTTGCCTGTGTGCAAAGAGAGTGTGCTTTTACTACCCCACTATGGTGAAATGATAAGAATTTCCCACTTATAGAGCCTATGAGTTATAAAAAGTGTAATTTCACTACCATAACAGTTTTTAAGCTGTCCCAGATTCAGGCAAAAACATTACATTTGTTAAAGCATTTACTTAAGAAAGTCAAAATAGTTTATTTTTTGGACTGTAAATGTCTGCTCAGTCATTCTTTTGGCATACAATTTCTGACAGTTCTTTGATCTCTAGGAAAAGGCAGAAAAGGACAGTCATACTGCATAAGCTGTGGGCTGAAGCATCACTCCAGCTTAAGGATGTTACATACACACTACACTACTGGCAGAAGCCATTTGGCCACCTTGGGGTCTATAAAACTTACAAACTGGTTGGGAGTGGTGACTCTGCCTATGCTGGAATGTTGGATTGGGGATTTTTGATTCTTTCATTTGGTTTATTTACACATTGAACTAAATTTACAGAGTTCAACAGCACACAGTTGATTCAAGTCAAGTTTCAAAATGGCATTGTTAAGTCAAAGGAGAGCACTGATCATACCATTTCAATAAAAAGGGAAATTTATTTGAAAATAATGAAGGTGTAACACTGGCCCAAATCAATCCCTTTGAAATTTTGTAAACATTTGCAGGACCCTAATTTGTCAGCATTTTTGAGCTGCTGCAGCAGGGAAAAGCTGCTTGCAGCGTTAGGCTGTACTTTGCTAATAAGAACTGACTGCAGCATCTCAGAAGCTGATGAAAGTCATTCTATAAATAGTGAAGGTTTCTGTTACAAAATACATTTACATACATTAAATCAAAATGCCATAATTAAGGTAACCACTTCAGAGAATGTATAATAAAGAAAAAGGCCATTAATAATCTCTTACTGCATGCAATTATGGGAAAAGATTGGGACTGAGACAAGCTACCAACCTTTTGCATTTGGAGAGGAATTGTTATGTTCTCACTGTTTTGGTATAAATTACTAGTAGTAAAAATGATAAGCAAAACATATAAGTCTACTAATAATATACACTGTCACAGATCTTCTAAGGTTGTACTAAGTATATTGCAGTGTTTTCATAATTACAATCAGTTAAATAGCTGGTTAAGTGAGTGGTGCAATTTAAATTACAAAATTTAAATGTTTGAACAATTTCCCTGCAGATTTGGAATGGCTCCTTAAAAGGTCTAAAGTGCCTGTGGAGTGCCAGGATTCTCTGCAGTCAGTGATTGTCTGCTGTTTGCAATCAGCCTCCAATTTGTCACTGCTTCCAATAAAATATTAATGTAATCAGGTGAAATTATTCCCCCTTTAGCCCCACGTTTGGTTTGGAGTTAGTGTCATGTTTTCTATTGTTCTATATGAGTATGTGGCAGTCCAAGGAAGTAAGAGATGGTGAGACAACAAAAGGTGGCAATTTAAAATTGATACTTGAAGAAGCAGTATAAAGCACTACATGTCACTCTGGCCTAGGCTACTCTAGTTAGAAATGCCACCCCTGACATCCCAGAAGCTTCCTAGTCAAAGGATTGTTTGAAACTACTACCACATTACTGCTTCTGTTCAAACATTAGCAGTGATTTAATTACCATCAGCAAAGCTCTAAAATATGAACCACCAATATCTGTAAAGAAATTAAGTTACCTTAACAACAGTCACAATTAGTGCAACTATAGATTGTGATTAAAAGTAAGTCTTAGATAAAGAGGGTGAATTTCACTAAAAATGCTTCTGTTAGAAAGATTTGACCTTCTTACCCATTAGATCCCAACATTTATCTGGAGATGAAAATCAAGTTACAATTGAACTGAGACAATTACATTTCAAATTTGGTTCACAGAAAGCTCAGGTTTCGACTCTAATACAGTTATTTTGTGACCTTGGGCACCTCTGTTAGAGTTCTTACCATTTCCAAATGAAGATAATACTTTTCTGATTTTGCAAAGAGCTTTGAAACCTTTGCTGAATTGTTACAATTTATGTCTACATCCCTGAATGCATAACTGAACAAGTTGGCTGTATTTGCACATCTGAGCCTGGATGGAGTTGTGAAGAAAATATTTACTCAATACCCAAATAAATGTGGCTAGAAACATTGCACCATATAATAACACTTTGCTTAATTGTTTGGGTTTTTTTAACAAAATCCTAAATAGGGCTGTGGGTCCTACTAGATGTGTGCACTGAAACCCATGAGACACACTTCAGTTCAGTCCTAAGCACACATCTGTACAATCAGCTAAGTGAGCACAAAATGTGAATATATGAAAACAGTCCTATTCAAGCCCAAAGTCAACACATCCTCCATCAACCTCACCTCAATGCCTTGATCCTCCTATATGTGGTCTTGTCACACTCCCACTGAAGTCTCTGAATCGATGTTCTATTAACTTCAAAGACAGATCAACTACGAGTTGGTTTTTTTCATTCATTGCAGATTCTGGCTATCACCTAAAGAGCTTTCTGATCTCATCCTCTGTGGATTTGAAGTGTTCAACTTAGTAATATTAAGGAAAGGAACTAGAGTGGTGACTGATGGCATGGTTTGATAGATTCAAATCAGTAGTGATGGCACCAGTGAATATACTGTCTCAGTAATAAATCAATCAATCAATCTATTTTTAAAAGTAAATAAAGAAATATTTGAAATGTACAAGCACAAAAGAAGCAGCTCTCTTTTAGCCTTTACCCTTACAAGTTATCAAATTATCTCCCCCTCAAGCTCTGTAAGCAGGGCCCTGTGGCAGCTCTGTTCTAATTACAGCATGTGAGTGAGGAAAGAAGGTGACATTTAGCAGTAAAGCAAAGGGAAAAAGAACACAGCCAGTTTTGTGCTAAGCAGTGTGACAGCACAGCCATTGATATCAAGTATATTTATGTGGCTGCAGAAATGCCCTTAAAGACCTCTCGGTGAGAGAATCTTCTGCATTATCAGATTTCACACTTGGGAAAGGTTTTCCTTTCTCCTAAACTGCCTGTGTAACTCTGAAAACAGGTATGACCAGTTGTACCCACGGTATATCCTGTATCATGACTGTTTGCCTGATATGACATATGGTAGCTGGATTTGCACACAAGTGTCAGTCATCTCTGGGAGTGAGGTGTTTCACATTACTGACTTCTGAGAAGGTGATGGAATATTCTCTTCTCTAAAGAAAGTGATTGTCCTTTCTTCCTCTTAAGCCTTCCAGGTTGTGTTTCTTACCTAGCAATGAAAAAGTTACGGAGTTTTCAGAAGCCAATATCTACCTGAAGGTCATGTGCACAGTCAACAGAAGCAGCTGTGTTTCTGCATTGCAGCTGAAATTAGCCAGCATCAAGATTGTGTATTAGGTTTTCTCTGCAAGTCCCCAGGGAGAATATTGGCCACAGAGACAAAACTGAAAGTACAAATACAACAGATTTTTTTTTTTCCCCCCCATCTGGTATGAAGTCCACAAACAATGAGTGCATTTGCATATGTTTTAATTATGACTCTGCTGTTACCAAGAATACATTAAAAGCATCCAAGGCATATTTGTAATATTCTCTTTCTTGCATCTGCTGTGAGGAAAATGCAGTGTAGTAAATCCCTATCTAGTTGGCATTCATAATGAGAGCCAAGCACCATCTCTAACATGACTCTGTCTAATTTACAAGGAGTAAATGATTTGTAGGCAAAATCAAAAGGGGAAAAAAAATCCTGAAAAGTACCCAGGACTATGCAACTACATCAAAAAGAAACAGACTAAAAGCCATGTGAAAGGTGTTATGAACACATTTTCTTCTTCAATGTCTTTTGCTGCTTTTTTTTTTTCCTGGATTTGTTTTGTTTTGGTTTTGGTTTTCTGCTCTTTCCTCTTCTTTGTCTAGCAACACTGACCTTTTGTAGGAAATCTAAAACCTGATGTATTTTTATGATCCTGGATAGTCAATGCACTGAGATGTCTCATGCAAGTCAGGGCAAAGCTTAGAAGACACCCCAAGAGAGGTTCAGAAAAGTTTGAGTTTTTTCCCTTTATTTGGACTTCTGACCTAACATGCCAAAAAAACCCCCAGCTCTAAAACCTGAATTTGTCCAAGTTTTCATCAGTTTCTTAAGATTCTCTGAAAGCCAGAGGAGTAGTGACAGTGACTGATTGTCTTGATGCACCTCTAGCTTTCAGTTTGAACTGCTTGCAACCATATCTCTTGCTGATTTGTCTGTGTTTAAAACTGTGATTTTAAATTCAAGGTCAAGACCATTTGAATTACTATATTATGAGCAACAAGGAAAACCATCAGTCATGTTCCAAAGGAATGAATATATATATATACACACACGCACATGTTCAAAACCAATACTTGTTGGTACTTTTTTCAGTTGTGTTTTGTTTTGTTTGGGTTTTGGGTTTTTTTGTTTTTTGTTTTAATATGTATGTGTGCTCCTGTGCCAATGTGTAAGGAAATAGATAGTATTACTTAGAAGTAGTCCATCTGTTTTACAGCCATGGCAGAAGATCCTACATGGCATCTAACTTTGCTGATCTGGACTCTACAGCCAGATTTAAAACACGATATTCAATCTGCTGTAACATGAGCTGGATTCCACCTTTTCTTATGCTGATATATTGGAGATCCTTAATTTTCAGAAACATCCTATAGCACTATTTTAAACTTCCATTTTGGAGGTAACTTCTGTAATTTTAAGTCTACAGGCTTGTTTTGTACTATGAAAAATCCATTTTGATCACATAGGTAAGGTTAATTTAAGATGAAACAATACATATAACCAGTTAATGAATGTGATGCAAATTTATGTTTTCTGGTGTTTGTTCAACAGGAAATACGATGAGAAGTATGGAACATGGGAATACAATGAGGCTGTTTTGGTTTTCACAGGAAAAATATATTGAGTAACAAATATGCAGCTTGGTTGTGTGACTCAAAACCTAAAATGTCCATTTTCTTCTGTAGAGTCATTTAATTGAAAAAAATGGACTTGGGATCACTGTCAGGCTGTCCAAATGTCTCTTTTGGTGACATAAAAGAGCAGTTAAGTAGGCAAAGTGACAATTAAGTGGATTGTTGTCAGATGAAGCATCTGAGTACCTCATTTTGACATCCTGTTAAGACACCCATATCTGAAAGTTAAACTTGTAACATCAAGGACTTTCAAGTCCAGGATGAAAATATCCCATGCAGCTAACAATGAGGTGCTCTTGTGACTTCATTTCAGTGACTTCATCTTTCTAACATTAGTATTAGTATTTATTTATAACTAATCACAAATAGTACTAAATTATACCACTAGAAAGACTTATTCTTAAATAATAGTTGAACAAATTGTTCCACTTCATCCATAAAAGGGAAAGAATTAGGAATGTTAAAGAACCAAGAAAAGACAAAAGAAAGAAAAAAAAAAGAATAAAAAAATAAAAATATCTGCAAACTGTCAAAAAAAAAAGGCTAAGGCTGGCTGGTTAGCCTGGAGAAGAGGAAACTCAGGGGTGACCTTATTACTCTCTACAACTACCTGAAGGGAGGTTGTAGACAGACAGATGTTGGTCTCTTCTCCCAGGCAGCCAGTACCAGGACAAGAGGACACAGTCTCAGGCTGTGCCAGGGGAGGTTCAGGTTGGATGTTAGGAAAAAGTTCTATACAGAGAGAGTGATTGCCCATTGGAATGGGCTGCCTGGGGAGGTGGTGGAGTCGCCATCACTGGAGGTTTTCAGGAGAAGACTTGATGGGGTGCTTGGTGCCATGGGTTAGTTGTTTAGGTGGTGTTGGATTGGTTGATGGGTTGGACGCGATGATCTTGAAGGTCTCTTCCAACCTGGTTTATTCTATGTATGTATTCAAGTATAAAAGCATTCTAAGTTTTGTTGTAGAGTGGAAGAGATTTCTGGAATATTTTAAGAAGTAGAAATACTGTTTGAGATGAATGAAAAAGAAACATGATGTTGTCTCCTCTGAAATCACAAGTAGTTGTACATTTTGTTTTCAAAGAAGTCAGTAATCCTCTCCATCTTCATCTGGTTCTGTGCATGCAATCAAAGGAATGGTGGTTTATGCAGGGTACTAATGAAACTGGTCTGTTTCTCTGACAGAAATAGAAGACCAGAATTAAGAGAGAAAATGAAGATGCACTGTCATGCACATACTTTAAAACCTCCCAACATCAATGTTCAGTTTCAAAGCAAATTCTGATGTCAGGCCAGTTTCTCCTCGATGAAGCTGGCAAGGAAGAAGTAAACTTAGACTTAGCAAATTGTTTCTGCAGAAGATGGCTTTATGCTTCACAAGCTTTAAGATTTACTAAGAATATCAGAATGGGGACATATGTTCAAACATAAAGATATTATGTGCATATTTACTAGATGTAAAGTCAGAATCTCCTATCTGTGCCTTACAAAATGGGTTGCATTGGCCCAGGAAATATATACATTAAAGTTACTCATTTATTATGTCTTCCTGTTGTACCAAAAATCACTCAAAAAGAAATAGCAAATAGCAGTGAATTAAAAGAAACTATATAACTACAAACTAAGACATTGGACATAGTCTCTGCTATTAAGGACATGCTGTGTTAAAGCTGTGGATATAATCTCTGTGGGGATTTCAAGAATTAACAGGAGGGGAGGAAGACAAAGAGCTGATTCAGGCTCAGAAGCTGTTAGATAGCACTAGATATTTTTCTGGCCAAAAATAAAAGAAAATGAAACAAAACAAAAGACTAAAATAACTGATAGAGGCAACTCCTTCTGTTCAATATAGTTTCAATATAGTTTCAGTGGTTTACTACCACAGCGAATCCAATCCTTGGTTTTCCCAGCCCTCCTGTCCACAGCTATTTCATTACATGCAAACATTCAACCCAGGGTGCTTGAAATGACTGTGCACAGCTGGTAAATCTTCCTACTATATTCTTTGTCAGTTTTCACCCTTAATACATATTTGACCTGATGGTCAGACTACCCGTAGACCTAGACTATCAGGATGAGAGAAAACAGACTGCTGTTGATCAAGGGCTCAGTGGTCTTGCTCCCTAAAGTGTTTCTTGAATGAAAACTAGATCTGTCTACAAGTATCTTTTTCCAAGATATAACTGTCTGCTTGTTGTGTTCAAGGAAATATTTTTTATTGCCTGTGTGCAACTACAAGTTTTTCAGAGAGTCAGGAAGATAAAAGATTCATTATAGCATGCCTGGCATACATTTTGGAAAAACTAAGCCTCCTAAAATAAAAACAAGCACTGTGGACTTCACTCCCTGCTCCTCTCCACTTGTTCTCATAGTTTCTCTCTCAGAGATATTGTAAATGATGAACCACCACCCCAGATAGTGGCACACTGTGTGTGACCTGCACAAAAAGTTTGTGAATGCCACATGAACAGGTTAGCTGCTGGTAATTTCTAGTCCCAATTTATAGACACAAGACTTAAACAGGGCAGATATTATAAAGCAGTAATTTTGCTCTGCATCCATACAAATCTGTTTTTCTGGGTTTGATTTCATTGCAAAAGGGTTATCTTATGGTCTTCATAATGGGGCTTTATGGCATGACATATTTACTAACACCACAACACTGTTAAACTCTCCTCCCCTGAATGTAAAGTGAGTTTTACTATCAATTTCAGTGTGATTATGATTTCATGTTTTAGTCTTTTTTCACCCTTAAAAAACTGAAAGCTTACCAACAAAAGTTTTGCTTTTACTACTCTCCATCTTTTCAAAGCCCATTCATTTTATGTCTGTGGTAAGCTGATCAAAGTCAGGCCATTAATTGCTTTTTTTACAAAGCAATGCAGACCCATTAATCTTGAAACTGAGTATACATTATGAGTGTTCCTGTGGTTTATGCTAAAGATTGATCCGGTATCTATTAGTGCAGTTTTATGTACTTTAACTAACAGCACTGTAGGTCTTCAGACTAATGGTTTCTTCTTATATTTTCATGAAAAAGTATTTGCCACTTACTTCATAGAAAATTTGGTTCATGAAATAAATGTGTGTTACACTGAAAGAGAAAAATCAATGAGAAGAAAATAACTGCATAATTTAATGGTTTCCACTGCTATGGAAATGCAGCATTACACAAATAAGTAAATGGGTATGACTGCAGGAAAAAAAACCCACCCCTCAACAGAAAAAATAAAGGCAAATTGCTACTGTTCCAACCTATTTTACACATTAGAAATCTATTACATATTTTGAGTCACACCCTGTTCCTTTTTTATTTCCAGATAATGTGGTGTTGGTTAGACCCACTGACAGTTGTTTCACCCTCCTCCTCCCTGGCTTGCCCGAGAGTGCACATAGGAAAATGACATTGTTTACAGAAGGAAGAAATGTGGCCCTGAATACATATAAGCTAAAATACGTCGATTAACTTAAGGCTACATCACACTAGAATGGTGGTATTTTATTTCCAACTCATAGAGGTCAAGATGATTGTATCCAAGTGATGATTATGGATCACTGTGAAGTTAGTGTGTGAAAGAAGTGCTGCGTCTTAGAGTAGTGGTTTACTCATATACAATTTTTAATTACTTGTGTTTGGACATTTTAACTAACAGAAGGCAGTATGTTGAACTTTTAAATGTAGATACATTTAGGAAATGAACATCTATTCATTTTTAACTCAGTGTGCACAACAGCTTAATAGCATCATTACACATTATAAATACATCACTATACATGACAAGCATGATACGGTACCTAAGAAGATAGGATTGCACATTTAACCCAATTATTTGGTGAGACATCATTACACCAATTAACTATATTTTATTATTTATCATTTATCTTCCCACCAAACCAAGATTCCTATTGGTAAAACAGCATCCTTACCGTCTAACAAAGATAATTACAGTATTGTTTAGAAAAAGCACATTTAGCTAGAAAAAGAGGGTTGGAATGATGTGCAAATCAGTCATGCAAAGTCATTCAGATGCTGATGGGATCCCATCCCTTGCTTTGATGACATTCGTGTTGCTGGATTTTCCTTTTATGAGTTTTGTCAGTGAGAAATCCAACTAGTTTCCCTCTTTTCTAATGCCAGAGTTCCCAAATGAGCACACTGAAAGCCAGCACACATTCCCATTCATCTTCTACTAACTGAGTCAGGTAAACATCATTGCCATTAAAGTGCTGTCCTGGCTCCCATTGATAATGAAAACAATTTGCTTAGAAGCTCGTAGGAACTCCAGTGCAACCTCAGCTCTAAAAGGAATGGGGTTGCCCATGTTAGCACAGTAGTGAAAAGTAGAACAAATGGTAGGCAAACTAGCAGATAAAAGCTGTATTTCTGAGCAATTTGGCACTGGGCAGACCTCAGTGCTAGCTGGTTACATGGGGACAAAGAGGGTTCAAAGTTGTTATGTAATTTGCTGCTGTCCAGATCAGCACTAACATACCATTTTTTCTCCTCTCTTTCTAAATCTGCAGAGTAAATTTATTTGATATGGAAAATGTAACTCTATGAAACCTGAAACCTCCCAATACTACCTTTGAAAACTAAGGTAGGCTCAAATCCTGTCTATAAGCATAGGCAGAGCCAGTGAAGAAGCAGTAAATAAAGTTTCATCTAGGTATCTCAGATGGGACTTCTGGATCTCACACCACTCCTCTAGGGCACCTGAGTTGTACTAAAGCCACCTAGTTTAATGGGAAAATATGCTTTATTCTGCTTTTACACAACTCAGCAAGTAATTTACATTTTACCCTATACAAAGAACGCACAGACAGAAATTAAATTTTTCATGGCAGAAGCACAGGGCAATCAGGCAAAAACTGCAGCAGAGAAACTTTTGGTTTGGTCTTATAAATATCTTTACACATTTTCTTAACAAATTTAAGTGTCTTTTCTTATTCCCAGTATAAGTTCCTTTCTTTGCTTTCCTAATTTTTGTGTTCTCTGCTGATAATCATCCCTCTATTGCTAAGTGACTCACCTGCCTCAGCAAAATTCCCAACAAAATATGTTAAACTCAATCAATAAAAGTGAATTCTACAGAACACTTGAATTAATGAGGTATCAGTAAAAATTCAGTGGTTTCACTTTACAGGCAAACAGCTCTAATACGCTGTGCTCAAGGTACAATCCTTACAGCACTAAGAAGAATTAGTGGGCCTGAATGCTAAGTGGTCACATTATGCACTTGGGTAACAGCTACCACCTTCAAGAGGTGACTGTCAGCATGTCTTTCAAAGACTAGATAAAGACATTCCCAGCAAAACTGACGTCCAAGCCCTGCTTATGTCATATCAAGCTTTGGTAGCAGTATCAACAGACACACATAGGAAATGTCCTTTGGTACTTATGACTGGAAGTGATATCTATCTGCAAAGAATATAGGACAGAATTTTTGCTCGCCGGTGCTGTCATTTATTCATTATGCCTCAGAAATGTGAGTAACAGCAAATAAAACCAGTTACTTTGACTACACCACAATGGCCCTGAAGAGTAAAATGGCCTTGGCTGCAGAAGCTACTGCCTAATGGTGTTTAGCAAAGCTTGTGTCTAGGCTTTTACAGCCCATGTGACTTTACAGATTAATACACAACACATTTTTTTTTTTCCCGGCTGCAGTGACGTTGGTGAAAACAAAGCAGACAGACTTCTCCAAGTGTCTTTAAACATCTGAATCCCAACCCCAAAAGTAGATCTCTGCCTGTTTTTTGATGCATGTTATTATGTAAAGAGCAGTGTGAAATATTAATATTCTTTGGCAGGAAAAAATTGATTTGTCTAGAATAATTTACTTTAGAAAACCCCTTTTGTCAGAGCAGAATCAGCTGTGAACCCTGCTCATCAAGACCACTTCCTACAAATAAGGGTTTTAATACTGGATGTTTAATAGGAATCCTGGCAGTGTTATTTGAAAGGTGCTTTTGTCTCTAATGTTTTTGCATTTAGAGACACCGCTGACAAACTCTTCAGTTTAATAGTCACTGGTAGAATAAATATTTTGAAATTCTCTTTTTGTCCTCTGGTTAGATGAAAATAGAAGCAGGGTGTTGGCTGTACACAGCATAGTTGGACTTGCAGTCTTTTGATCTTGCACTTTGGTTCAGGTTTTTGATCTTTGATTCCCACATCTGTTTTCTTGCTTGACTGGTTGTTAACAACAGTGCTCAGGACCACTCTTCTCTTTGGAGGAATTCACCAAGATCTAACACTGCCTCTCCATTTGTGGTTTCCCTCCCTTGATCCTACCCTTTCACATCCATACGTAGAGTATGTTGCCAAAACAGGTCTTCCAAAACATGAAATAATTTAACATAGCTTACAAAATGTAATCTATACAATTACATGTAAAATGGGAAAAATATGCCAGCACAGAAAATTGTCTTTGGAAGACTTTCACAGAAAGATTTTTGTTTTAAAAATACAGACTCTGTTGCACTCAGGGGAAATACTATGGGAGTTTCTGTTTCAAATTTCTTTACTCCTATGAGCCATGAGTTCTTCACACTGAGCCTCTGAGTTTTTGCAAGGCACTTGGTAAAGCAGCTGATGGATAAAGAAAGAGAGAAGGTTTGAGGCTTCTGGGTTAAATTTTATGACGAAGACCATTGTAGGAGTGACCTTTGCCTCCTGATTTTACTGTATGCCTGCAACATCACAGAGAGAGCCTGATACTAACAATAGAATTGTGCACAGGCATAAACAGCTGTAAGCAAATTCATATACATAAAATGTATGCAGAAATACACATATATGATGTGTGTGTCAAAATTTATTATTGGTTTTTAGACTATATCTATAATGCCTCAAGAAGCAATAACCTGCTAAGAAGAAACTTGATAATCCAGGTATTCACATATGGGGAAAAAAGGAAAAAACCTTATAGGTAGCTGCTATTTTCTTTGCAGCCATTTCCTGTTTGTGATTTTCTAAATAGGTGATACTAGAGAGAAAAACATCTACACAAAATACAAACAAGCCAAAAATCTCTGTCCCAAACACTTTTCAAAACATCTGCCAATCACCACATTGTTGTGTTAACTACAAATTTGAACAACATCATGAAGCTGCCTCTATAGGATAAAAAGGTAAAGGTTCAGCATAATATTTTATGGCCTATGCACAGTTCAGTTCAGTCAGACTAAGAAGAAAAGAATTATTCCCTGTGCACAAAGGCCATGGTTCTCTGAAGCACTCTTCCAGTACTAGCAGCAACACTGGGAGCCTGGATAATCTCAGTCTACTGGAAAGTTCAACTGCTACTGTAAATGGTAAAGTAGTCCATTTGGCAAATAGATGAGAAAAAAAAGGCAATCATCAGACAAAAATTCTGTGTGGCACTGCCTCTCTTCAGAGAAAAGCATGAGAAGGACTTTTTATAACTGTTTAAACACCAAGAGCCATAATACGTCAAAGAATCGGTTCTTCAAGTATGAACAAATGAATTAATGCTTTTAAATGAATCAAAATAAGCTTGTCAGTCTTTAAGAAGCTAAGTATTCAAAACACTCTTTTTCTTTTTCTTTTTTTTTTTATGCCCCTTGTTGAATTTTCACCCTTTTCTTAGTCTTACTAAAGAAAGACATTGTGGCCTGCTTCTAGAAGTCCTTTGATTTTCAGTGCCTGAAGGAGCAGCAAAAGAGGAATGGGAAGGATCACAAACAGGAGAAATTCTAGACTTGGCATATCAGCCCTTGCTGTCAATGCAGCACCTGGCAGCACAGCACCAATCCATGTGTCAAATCATGTCCTGCCTCCTCTCTTCCCCCCAGGTGACAAGTATCTTTATCCACACAATTTTACAGCCCTCTGTTAACGGGGTGAGCAACACCACTCTGTGTTCCCATTAAAGCCTCTACGAGGGTTTTCAAGGCCAAAGGACAATTAAGATGCCATTTGAAAGAAATACCCAAAACAAGATGAGTATGAGAATGGTGGTCTGAGATCAATTCCCACACATAGTGCTAATGATCTTGTGAACAATGAATTAGGGAAAAGCAGCAGCTGGTGCAGGAGAACCAGGAGTTAGGGCCAGTAGTCAGTTTGGCTGCCAAATTGAAACCAACAAGCACAAATAAACCAGTGCCTTCAAAGGGTGTGCTCTGCTTAAATGCCAGTGCTTATAGATCTTAAATCTTAAAAACCGTTTCAGACATATCTAATAATTGCTGCATAACTATTTCTCTCTTGCTTCACTTTTCAGTGGCTGAAATATTATCACAAAGGTCTTGAAAATCTGGGGGGAAAAAATCAGTAATGGCTTTTGCTAGGTTCTTGTTAACTCTGGAAAAAAACCCACTTGTATCTTACGAAGATCAGAGAACAATCATACAATTGTAGAATCATAGAATTGTTAGGGTTGGAAAGGACCTCAAGGATCATCTAGTTCCAATACTCCTGCCATGGGCAGGAACACCTCACATTAGATCAGGTTGCTCAGAGCCACATCCAACCTGGCCTTAAAAATCTCCAGGGATGGGAATCCTACCTCCTCCCTGGGCAACCTGTTCCAGTGCCTCACCACTCTCATGGTGAAGAACTTCTTCCTAACATCCAGTCTTAATCTACCCATGTCTAGTTTTGCTCCATTCCCCCTAGTCCTATCACTACCTGACACCCTAAAAAGTCCCCCTTCAGATACCAGAAGGCCACAGTTAGGTCTCCTTGGAGCCTTCTCTTCTCCAGACTGAATAACCCCAACTCTCTCAATCTGTCTTCATAGGAGAGGTGCTCCAGCCCTCTAATCATCCTCGTGGCCCTTCTCTGGACACGTTCCAGCACATCCAGACCTTTCTTGTGATAGGGGCTCCAGAACTGGATGCAGTACTCCAGGTGGGGTCTCACCAGAGCAGAGTAGAGGGGGAGAATCACCTCCCTCAACCTGCTGGCTATGCTTCTCTTGATGCAGCCCAGGATGTGATTGGCTTCCTGGGCTGCAGATGCATACTGGTGGCTCATGTTGAGCTTCTCATCCACCAGCACCCCTAAATCCTTTTTTAAAGGGCTGCTCTCAAGCCTATATCAGTGCTTGGGATTGTACTGACCCAGATGCAGGACCTTGCTCTTGTTGAACTTCGTGAGGATCACTTGGGCCCACCTCTCCAGCCTGTCAAGGTCCCTTCCCTCCAGCATGTCTGCTGCACCACACAGCTTGGTGTCATCAGCAGACTTGCTGATGGTACACTCAATGTCACTGTCCATGTCACCAACAAAGATGTTAAACAAGACTGTCCCATTACTGATCCCTGAGGGACATACACCTTCCCTAGCCTTCTTTTTGTCATTAATAAACCTATAGAAATATTTACTGTTCCACTTGATCTCCCTGTCTAGATTTAATTCTAACTGACCTTTTGCTTTTCTAACCAGGTCTGCTTGGGCAGCTTCCTTGTATGCCCTCCATTCTATCTGTCCATTCTTCCACTATTTGTAGAATTTCTTTTTGTGTGTCCAGGAGTTCCTTGTTCATCCAAGCAGGTCTCTTATCATTCTTTCCTGCCTTTCTCTTTGTTGGTATACTTTGCTCCTGGACACAGAGAAGGTGATCCTTGAACACTGACCAGCTGTCAGTCCCTCCTCCCTCTGGGGCTTGTGATTTCTCCCAGAGCTTGGACAATTGCAAGGCTGGTACCTATAGATTTCCTGAGACAATAATGGCCAGTGACAACAAAGATTGAGAGCTAAAACCCTGACACTGTAACCTATAGAAAGAGTTTTCTCCAAACATGGCCAAAGGCACACACACCTGGCCTGCTTGGGCTCCAGGACATGTTTAGACAAGCTTGGGCAATGTGGGTATCTTCCTGAAAAACCAGACCTGCTGGCTCCTGCCCCATTGTCTTGTTCAGGGCATTTTTGAGGCTTTTTGTCCCATCAGGACACTGATCCCTTTACCAGTTGCCCCAAGATCCTGAAGTCTCTTTTAATTGATTGTGAGTCTCTCATTGCTGCATCATCACTACCCACCTGAAAAAGCATAAGTGGGTAATAGTCTGAAGGACTCACAAGGGTGGAAAGTTTACCTAAAACATCCTTTTCCCAGGCACCATGGAGACAGCAGACCTCTCTATGAAGTGGGTACCATCTGCATATTTGGCCCTCTGTTCCCCTCAGCAGGAAGTCACCTACAACAATGACCCTTTGATTTTTATTTTCAGGGTCAGTTTTTGTGGCTGGCCTGAGGCAAGTCAGTCTTGGTGGCACTTTCAGCCATCGTGAGCCTTCATCCTGGTTCACAACCAGTTTCTCCTGCAGAGCCTTGTATCTGTTCTGCAAGGGCACTGTAGGTGGCCTGCTTCTTAAAAGAGCATGTTTGCTCTATCTGTAATATTTATTTCATTGAGTAGCAACCTGTTCCCACTGACCCTGCACATGTGAGCTACTACAGGAAGGCTGGGGGGCTTGCTGGTGAGAGGATATCAAATCCACTGCTCCACTAAGAGTTAACTCCTGTTCTACTTTTGTAAAGATCAGTTTGTGGAAGTAATCAGTTCCCCTCTCACTCTCCCTAATGTTTCTCAACCTACTCACCAATGAAACACCCAGGGCAGTTTCTCCCAGATCTTGTAGCATGGATGAGGCAAATACAGACTTGGATAAGTTGACCAGGAGAAGGTGTGAGGGACAATCTTTTCTACCAAATGAGAGTCTCTTGCTGAGGAAATCCTCTCTGGAACAAACCAGGAGGACTTCCACTATTTCTTTCCTCAGGCAAGGTATCCTAAAAGTTAAACACTGGGAGAGTGGGTGTTTTGTGTTTTTCATAAAGCTTCAACTAGGGAAGGCAAGCTTAAACACATTTAACTTGGTCACTTGCCTAAATGGGATTGTGGGATTAATGCTTATTGAGCTGTGTGCTATCAGTACATACTGTGAGTTTAAGTCATTAAACATGGAAAAGAGCAATGACAATGAGTACAGTGCTGCAGAAGCTCCCAGATCACCTGTGCTTTACAGCCATATGCTCTTTTTTTCCATGCCTTTTGCAAATTGAACTTCACAAACAAAGGTAGGTAAAAGTGCAGTTTGTGACTACAGTCTAAAAAAAAAAGGAAATGCCAAAAGACATTTTAAAATATACAACTTTCCATCTCTCACATTTATGTATTGTGAGAAAAAATGAGAGTGCAATAGCTTATAGCTTATCTTCTTTGGCAGAAGTTTGTAAAACTTAGAATTTGAGATTTGCATTTTGTATTTCCAAGTGCAAAGATGTATCTGCACGTCACAACCCCAGCTGTGTGATCTGAGTAAGAAGTTCCTTCAAGACAAGGTAAGCTGAGATTTTGACATTGATTCATTTACGCAACTCTTGTCCCTTGGGGACTAAACTATACCATCTCTCTTCTGTACACAGTTCTGCTTCTCACTTTACCAATTTTCTTATCTTTAGACACTGTATTAAGTTTAATGTTGGAAATCTGGTATTTTGGAACTTAGAAGATTAAATCATTCATTATCCTGGGCATCATTCACTAATTCAAATCATATCTGTCATCTGCTTGCAGGCTAGTCTACCATTCCACAATTTATTTAGGTGAGTCCTATTTCTACTGTTACTTCAGTCAAAATAACTGTGCCTCTGCTGCAGGCAATATGGGTGGTCTGTTTTCACTAAGAAGAATGACAAGATGTGCTAAATGATGTAGACACAGACAATTAAATTAGGGAGAATAACTGTAAGGAGTTTGTGATCTTCCTCACTGCAGCTTGCAGATTATGGGTGAAGTTCAAAGCTTCAGGACATATATGTGGAAGTGCCGTATGTTTGATGCTCCTCCCTTTTGGAAGCAAGATATGAAGTTCATTTGTCATATCCCATATGAAAAGAATCTAATTCAACTGATGTGATAGAATGCAGATTGTTAAGTGCCCACAGTCTCCCAGAAGTGTAGAAATGGCACTGTGGGGAGCCGATTACTGAGGCTTCTTGTACACAGTGCCTAGTGCCCAGAAGGGATCTGCTGAGAGGGGCTTGCTTCTCTGTCAGGTGCTGTGTTGAGCTGACTTTTGAGTTAACATAAATTATTCATATCCCTTTTATCAGTTTTTACCCTTATTTTGTCCTCTGCTTGATTTTGGTTCCAGCTGCCAAATACCCTGATGTCTTTCAAGTATAAATGATAACGTGATTTGAGTCTCATTTGTATTATTTAACTTTTGCTAATAACTTCATATATTTCAGCATTTTTATATTAATGTATCCTAGGGTTAAATTACAGGAATTATGGTTGTTTTATCATCACAAAGAATGCTCTAATTTATTGCTGCTCTATTTGAGTTCTGAAATTATTTTGACATTATTAAATACCAAGACTTATTTCTAAGATACAATGGAATTGTTCGGTGGCTTCCTTCTACATTTTCTTTAGCTTTTCAATTTGTTAATAATATTCTTTACTAAGTAATGCCCATTAGCTGCATGAATATCCTATTGCAAAATGCCTAAAAGAAAGTACAATCTACTATTATAATCCTATCACAGCAAAAATGCTTGGAATTTCATTTGCAAAAAGTCTTACAAAAATTGTGTGTGTAAGAATTTCCTGTCAACAGCTGGAGGCTTTATGCAAAGAAAACCTTTCAATCCCTTTAAAAAATCTATAAAATCATTAAAATTTGTGTGACAATTAAGTTTATTAGGGGACAAAATTAAAGGACAAAGGAACCATTTTTCAAAGACCAGAATCACTTCCCCTTTGGACTTTTCCTGCTGCAAAGGAATTAATTTAACATTGACAGACCTCTGGCATCTGCACTAACTAAGGATCTATCCCCACAGCCCCACAATCTTGAACCACATATTTGTGTCAGCTGTAGCTGCATATACCATGTCACCTGCTGCTTCTTCTAAAGATTATGACTACCCAGAGAAAATGCCTGTGGTATCCATTCACCCTTCTGCTGCTTTCTAATACCATTATAGCTGCATTGTAATG
Source organism: Dryobates pubescens (assembly GCF_014839835.1). NCBI lineage: Eukaryota > Metazoa > Chordata > Aves > Piciformes > Picidae > Dryobates > Dryobates pubescens. Next base: position 42,205,697 of record NC_071614.1, read on the forward strand.
CTGTAGTGGTTAATTAAGCAGTTACAGAGCATGAAGTACAGTAAAATGAACTGGAGATAAAGACATGTGAGAGTCTAGGAATGCTAGAGGTAAAAGAAAAAGATTGAAATAGACACTCAGAGATGTTGTAGTTAAGGTTCATAAATCTTTCAAATTTAGGCTGAGACTTCAGCTTTGAGGAAATCGAGAACTCAAAATTACAGACTTCTTATCCTGAGTATTTTAGCCCCCTCTCAGATCTGCTTGAAAGAGGGCAACAGTACAAAATAGTTGCAGAAAAGGTGAGGGGGCAAGCACCAAGACAGAAAAATAATTTGTGCAGAACTTTGATTCCTAAATCATCAAATTTGAAATTGCTCAGTAAAACTGAATTAGACAACTTTCTGTCCACTCTCTTAGAGCTCTTGACTGAGAGGGTGATGTTTGGAAAGCTTGATAAGGCCAAATATCTGAAACATCTGAGAAGCACAGCTCTCAAAACAGAAAGTGGCAACTGGAGGTGTTGGGAGAGAATAGAAGGCAAGTTCCCAAATGAGCAAAGCACTCTCAAGAGAGAAGACTCTGGAGAAATTAAACATTTTTGGCAATGAAGGCAAATAAGAAGTGGAAACCAACTTGACAGTCCTCTCTTTGAGAGACACCTGAGGCTTTCAGCTTGCACATGCTCTGCTAGACTGCACATCAACAATGATCCCACCAGGTCCTGCTGATTCTCCTGTTGGAGAAGTAAATCTGTGGAGGAGTAGAAAGGTGGGAGAAAAATGCAGACAGGACCTGGGAAAGGACAAAGCTCTGGCATCAGACATTGTGACCAGCTTCAGCTAAGCAAACAAATGAAACCAAAATGAAAATGAAAGCCTTCTTATAGAAGTGTCCAGCAGCTACTTAAAATGAGAATATGTGACCACAGGCAGTTCTGTATGAATAAATAAAAGCAGCAGTCAAAAGTCATGTACCAGTCCCTGTTCCTGAAACAGTACAGTTTCTTGTCAAGTCCTTGCTCTTCTGTACTTGCTGGTGCTCATAGAATTGCCCAACTAGTCACACTTCCATTCAGCAAGATCATGCCAGGGTTCAGGAATTGGGTGTTCCTTTACCTTGGCCTCCCATCAAGCCTGATGTTAAAGACATGCTCCTTGTGCATATCAGGATCCTCACTAAAGGCAGCATCTGTTTAAAATGACAATGTCTGAGCAAGGTTTAAGAAAGCTATGCACTTAGGCTCTTTGATTCTGACTTTTACCTTCTACCTCTGCTGCTCAGAAGACTGCCAGGGTCTGTCACCACCTCTCATGATAAAGCTTGGCCAATGTACAAGAAGGAATATGAGATTTATGTCTCTACAAATTGTATTTACAAAAGATATCACAGCTCTACAGCCTACAGAGAGCATAAAAATCCTTACGGCACAGGTATTCAATGTGAAGTTGAGAGATGCAGTGGTTCTGATCTTTGCTTCCTAGTATGTTCATGCAGTCACTTCTTAAATTACTAAATAGCAATTTTCCTGAGATGAAGGCTCTAGAACTATTCTCCAAGTATTTGCTTATAGCCTTTTTATCCAGCTCTTCTCTATTTGCAGGTGAGTAAACCTCTTTCCAAAGGGTGGCCAGCTACAACAAACTTCTCCCCCACCAAATTGTCACAAAAAATAGCAAACAAAAGCATGCAATTAATCCTTCCGGTAGATGCAAAACTCCAATCCTTATGACTAAACCTGAAAACACACAAAAGGACAAACATGTCCTTGTAGCCATAGTGCTAACCATGCAGTGCTCAAAATATTGCCTTTACCAGAGACTCAAGGAATGAAAGCTAAGTGGAAAAAATGTCTCCTGAGTACATGTCGAAGTGTTTGCATCGAGTCCATCATCAGTAAATTTGCTGATGACACCAAGCTGGGGGCAGGAGTTGATCTGCTGGAGGGTAGAGAGGCTCTGCAGAGGGACCTCGACAGGCTGGGCAGATGGGCAGAGTCCAACGGCATGAGATTTAACACATCCAAGTGCCGGGTTCTGCACATTGGCCACAGCAACCCCATGCAGAGCTACAGGCTGGGGTCAGAGTGGCTGGAGAGCAGTCAGGCTGAGAGGGACCTGGGGGTGCTGGTCGACGGTAGACTGAACATGAGCCTGCAGTGTGCCCAGGCAGCTAAGAGGGCCAATGGCATCCTGGCCTGCATCAGGAACAGTGTGGCCAGCAGGAGCAGGGAGGTCATTCTGCCCCTGTACACTGCACTGGTTAGGCCGCACCTCGAGTACTGTGTCCAGTTCTGGGCCCCTCAGTTTAGGAAGGATGTTGACTTGCTGGAACGAGTCCAGAGAAGAGCAACAAAGTTGGTGAGGGGTTTGGAACATAAGCCCTATGAGGAGAGGCTGAGGGAGCTGGGGTTGCTTAGCCTGGAGAAGAGGAGACTGAGGGGTGACCTTATTACTCTCTACAACTACCTGAAGGGAGGTTGTAGACAGACGGATGTTGGTCTCTTCTCCCAGGCAAGCAGTACCAGAACAAGAGGACACAGTCTCAGGCTGCGCCAGGGGAGATACAGGCTGGATGTTAGAAAAAAGTTCTATACAGAAAGAGTGATTGCACATTGGAATGGGCTGCCTGGGGAGGTGGTGGAGTCACCATCACTGGAGGTTTTTAGGAGAAGACTTGACGGGGTACTTGGTGCTGTGGGTTAGTTGCTTGGGCGGAGTTGGATTGGTTGATGGGTTGGACGCGATGATCTTGAAGGTCTCTTCCAACCTGGTTTATTCTATGTATTCTATGTATTCTATGTATTCTATGTATTCTATGTTTCTATCTCAATAATGTCCTCTTTTTTCTGTTATAAAACAAAAATGCTCTTGTATGACTCAATTAATGCACAAGCATGATAAGTCTACTGGAAACAAAATAATTGTGTTTTTCCTTTCATATGTTATTATATATGCCAGAAATATGATCATTTTGAATGCAATGCTTTATTAATCAAAGATGAGGTGGTTGCCTCTCTCAACACCATTAAAATTTAATATCTGCAGTTGCTGATCACATAGCACTGTGTCTTTAATGTTTTGCATCTTTCCTTTTATTTGACAATTCATTCACCTTTTGCTTATGTGTTTGTTTGTTTTTCCCAAGAAAGCTATGTGTTAAGTTTTAGAGTAAAAAAGACATGTAAGCATATACATGTAGAGTTTCTTTCTTGTGAGTTGTCTTGTTTTGATGGACATACTAAATTAAGACATTTTTGCATGCACAGAGCTGTGTATCATAGATACCCTCATCACTCTGCTAAACAGCATGCATTTCCAACTTTACACCACAGAAATACAAGAAGTGTTCACTAACATCCCTTTCTCAAACAATAAACAACTCCAAAACATTCAAAGCTGTTATCAAAGCTACAAACCAGAAGTTTTCCTAATGTAGGAATACTCTAATCTCTTTCAGAAGATAGGGCGTATTCAAAGGGCAGCTTTTAAAGGCATCTAAGTAAAAGTGCTAAAGTGTTTCAGTAACAAATACAGCTCTTATCTGAAGTAGTGTAGAATTCCACCCATACACTCTTCAGTGGAAATCCCTATCACTCCCACATCAGAGAGATTGTTAAATTTCTCTGCAAAACTAATATGAATTTTTAATATGAATTTTTCATATTTTTTTCCCCTTCTATTATTTTGCCTTTTATTCTAAATTAATGGGAGAAGGAACAAGCTTTTGTAAAGCTGCCACATCTAAATAATGATCACTGGGTTTTCAACATCTTCATCAATGACATTTATGAGGGGACAGAGTGTCTGCTCAAAAGGTTTGCTGATGACACCAAACTGGGAGGCTTGGGTGATACACCTGAAGGCTGTGTGGCCATTCAGCAAGACTTGGACAGTCTGGAGAGGTGAGCAAAGAGGAACCTAATGAGGTTCAACAAGGATAATTGCAGAGTCCTGTATCTGGGAAGAAGTAATAAACTGCACCAGTACAGGTTGGGAGGTGATCTGCTAGAGGGCAGCCCCATGGGGAAGGACCTGGGATACTGGTGGATGACAAGTTATCTGTGGGACAGCAATGTGCCCTTGTGGCCTGGGGTGCATGAAGAGGAGTGTGTCCAGCAGATCGAAGAAGGTTCTCCCCACCCTCTACTCTGCCCTAGTGAGACCACACCTGGAATATTGCATCCAGTTCTGGGCTCCCCTGTTCAAGAGGGACAAGGATCTACTCAAGAGAGTCCAGCAGAGGGCTATGAGGATAATTAAGGGACTAGAGCACATGCCACATCAGGAGAGGCTGAGAGACTTGTGACTTTTTAGTGTGGAGCAGAGAAGTATGAGAGGAGGGTTAATGATTGTTTATAAATATCTGAGGGCTGGGTGTCAAGAGGGAGGGGACAGGCTCTGCTCAGATGCACCCTGTGATAGGACAAGGGGCAATGGATACAAACTACAGCACAGGAGGTTCCACCTCAACATGAGGAGGAACTTCTTCACTGAGAGGGTCACAGAGCACTGGAATGGGCTCCCTGGAGAGGTTGTGGAGTCTCCTTCTCTGGAGTCTTTCAAGACCCATCTGGATGCATTCCTGTGTGTCCTCTGCTAAATTCTATGGTACTGCTTTGGCAGGGGGGTGGACTCAATGATCTCCAGAGGCCCCTTCCAACCCCTAACATACTGTGCTCTTGTGGAATCCCATTTACAACAAATTGGACGAGCAAAGGTGCATAAAATGTATGGAAAAACCCTTTTTGACTCTGCCTATCATGCCAGATCATCAGGAGCATGCTATTGTCACAGATTCACTGTGTAACACCTGCAGCACCAAAAGAAATTAGAGCGATAATTATTTCCCCAACGCAATCAGGAAGAGCTCCTTTTGCACAGGCTTGAGATGCAGATGTGTTGAGCAATGTGCTGTTTCAACAGATCTACTGTGCAAAGGAGTGCAATTTAAATCACTCCTTTTTTTTTTTTTTTTTTTTAAACAGTGACTGATTTTCCAATACTGTTGAAGGTACCCTTACCTTCTGGGACATATTTATGGAGCAACTGTCTCTTCTTTATCTTATACCAATATTCAAAGCTGCACACAGAGATGCACAGTACAGTTATAGAAAGCATATGTGATCAGCAATGTCTCTGACACTGTGGTGAAAAAGTCATATTTCTACATCAATGTGGGACAAGCAGAGCTTTCAGGAGGACCATGCTGATGAAGAAATCCAGCTCTGAAAGCAAAACAGTCATTATTTTCCCATCTATGTAACCCTAGACATGCTACATGCCTGTTATTTTTCTTCTAAATATGTTTTGTTCTTTAAAAATTCACTCCCTTACTTAGTCTCCTCCTTAAAACTTACCCATTTGTATGTGTATGAATAGAGCAGGCTTTGTACAGACTTAGAGCATCCACTAGAATGACAAATTAACCTGGACCTCTAAGAAAAATAAGTTTTACAAGAAAAGCTACTAAAACTGAAACCACGTTAAATTTACCCAGCACAACCAATGAGTCCTGTTGGAAAGAACCAGTACACTGGATAAAACAATTAGGCATTAACTAGATAGCAATCACAGTTTCTTCTTGTGCCCTTCCAGTTTGACAAAGTAATTATCACTGCTTTTGAAAGTTAGCTGAAGGTACAGTTAAAAGCCAGCCAGGGCTATTCTCAAAAGCTGTTCAAGAATAATACTGTTTACATCTAGTACCTGAACATGCATAGACCATAAATTAATGTGCTGTCCATATAGGTGAGTTAAGGGGTTTCACCCTCTCTGTTTTAGAAGAACAAGGATATTGTGTTCTATTCAACATAGAGCATCACCTGCCAAGCATTACATAGATTCTATATATAAAGTCTTTCTTTATGAATGAATTAAGAATTTCTTCTTCAGCCAAACACTCATAATGCAGAACTGAAATGAATCTCCTGGGCCCATGGGTTCAGTGTGCTGCTATTGCAGACAATCTCACCACAGCATTTTTCTCCTAAGGGTGTCACATTAAAATTTACAAGAAACATCTTCAGTGCTAAAACATTTTCTGAATATTAAATCATTTTAATATAATTTATTTCTAAGATCACTATAATTTATTTACTTTTTAAATCAACTTGTTAATATCTGAGTGTTAAAGGTCAGGAATTTATAAGCAATTTAAGCTCTTAAAGAACTTGAAAAGCTATTAAATATTGAAAATATTGAAAAAACCCTTCCAGAAACTAAAATTACAGACCTTGTTAATTGGGATGGTAGAAGCAACAAATTGTTCTCTTTCCCTTGCTCATATTGTGTAATTTATTATGCAATAAATAATTCATATGTTTTGTGAGAACTTGGCCATACTGCACAAAATCAGCTGTGAACAACACACTGTTTGAACTTTCAGCCACTTTTCTGTAGTTGCATTCACTAGTACAGCATCTATGTTTCACTGGCTGGTCCATTTTTCTCAAGTGTGAAATGACCAATGTTTGCACACAAACCTGCCTCCAGACTTAGCAAAATAAGATGATGATAAAATCTATTAATGTAACCATCTGCTCTGAGCTTGCAGAAGGAATTCTAGCTAGTTTGTCACATATAGAATAGAATAGAATAGAATAGAATAGAATAGAATAGAATAGACCAGGTTGGAAGAGACCTTGAAGATCATCACGTCCAACCTATCATCCAACCCACCTAATCAACTAAACCATGCAACCAAGCACCCTATCAAGTCTCCTCCTGGACACCTCCAATGATGGTGACTCCACCACCTCCCTGGGCAGCCCATTCCAATGGGCAATCACTCTCTCTGTATAGAACTTATTCCTAACCTCCAATCTAAACCTCCCCTGGTGCAGCCTGAGACTGTGTCCTCTTGTTCTGGTGCTGGTTGCCTGGGAGAAGAGACCAACCTCTGCCTGTCTACAACCTCCTTTAAGGTAGCTGTAGAGAGCAATAAGGTCACCCCTGAGTCTCCTCTTCTCCAGACTAAGCAATCCCGGCTCCCTCAGTCTCTCCTCGTAGGGCTTTTGTTCCAAACCCCTCACCAACTTTGTTGCCCTTCTCTGCACTCATTCCAGCAAGTCAATATCCTTCCTAAACTGAGGGGCCCAAAACTGGACAGAGTACTCAAGGTGTGGCCTAACCAACAAGTAGAACTGTCATATAATTGGAAATCAGTGGATGTAGATTTTCACTGAGGTGTTTTTTTCTGTTTGGGTTTTTTGTTTGTTTGGTTGGGTTTTTTTTGGTAATAGAATGGTTACAGACACCTTATGAAAAATGTATTTCCAGAAATACATTAAATACTTTTAAAAAATCCCAACCCTTAATCCTCATACTCTGACTTCAGGAATTCACAATACCCTGAATTAGGCAGCTGAGAATCTATAGTCAACATTCCCTGAACCTCAGTCTTCCATGTAGTCCAGAAGTGAGACTATGAAAAGGCAAAAAAGTGTTGAAGAATGTAACACATTAATAAGAATGGCAGCAACACTGTAAGTTCTGCTCCAAGTCAAGAGAAACCTCAATCCACCACACATTTCTGATTCATGACCAAGTGAAGTAGGTTAGATACTGGTAGAAGAACAAAATGCAGGACTAAAGCAATGCAGATTCATTACAGACAGTGGTCGGAGGTATGTGAAAGAGCTGATCAAGATACCATCGCTGCCTGATTTATTTGTAACAGTGAGTTTGGGACTGATTTTTCTCTTTTTTGCACTCTAGGACCCAATAATGAAAAACTGTAGCCATAGTAACCCTGATGCTTGCATCCAAAAAAGATTTTACATTGAAACACCACTGAAAGAGCAAGGCTGGGGGCAAGGTGTTTTCGACTGTGTTGTAAAAGGATACATATCCAAGGATCAGTTCACCATCAGTTACCAGTAAAATGGGCAGGTTGTAACATTCTCTGCTGCTGCCACCTTATATTTAAATCAGTCAGTTATGTCAAAAAGACCAAAAGGCAAAGGACCGAGCTGTGATATCTCAGCCCCACTGATGTCAATAGTCCATATCCCAGGGATTTCAGTAGGGACAGGATTTCACCTACAGTGGAGAGTTTCTGAGCAGAATAAACTAAGAAGTACACCAGGGAAAAAACAAAACAGCAGCACAAACTATCTGTATCTCCATCCTGAGCACAAGAAAGGCGGTCATGCCACACTTACAATTCCAAAGGTGAGAAAATACTAAATTCATTGCAGAAGATCCAATAATGAACCTTTCAAAATCACCTGGTAATAACAGGATAGGTGAAGATGAACACCAAAATTTATTTTCCCTCCATGCAACCATTTTTATTAGCAATATCTCTGCATTTTCTCTCTTCACTACTGCAGTCTTAACAGCACTATAACCCCAATTACATAGTGACAGCAGCATTATGCATTTATTAGACATGACATCCTCTACCCTTCTTCAACATAAGCATGTCCTGCACAGAAGATGCAGAAGAGGGGCTCCAGATACATGAGTAAGCTACTATTATTCAAACCATTTCCCATACGTCTTATAACTTAGGTACTTTCTTAACCTGTAGAAAGACCTGAATCAGTACAAACGTCCAAGCAGTCTCACTGGGGAAGGCAGCTTAAGCCAGTGGGATGTAGAGGAGCAGAACCATTCTGCAGCTTCCCCAGTCACACCAGTGACCTGACAAGAGTGAGTCTGTGTGATGATCCATATTTGGCATTCCCAAAGAAACCACAGTCTGAAGCCAATTTATCAGTACCACTGTAGAAAGAGATCTACTCATAGCTCCCATCCAAATTTAGCAAAACTTTCTAATCAGCAAATCCCAAATCAAATAGCAATGCCTGGGAATGCCTGCAGTGATGCCCGGCATGGTACTGGCTTTTCCCTGCCTTTATTAAGTTGTTCCTGGGAATATGCCCTCATCCTTTAAAGCAGTTCTTTTGTATATTCCCTGCTGGAGCAAATGGTGGCTCTATAAATGCCTCAAAAAAAGCATTTAATTTAGATTGAAAAGGGCAGTTAAAAAATGTATTGGTTCTAAAAGAATACTTACAGTATTCTTACTGTATATTGTATACCGTATACTGTATATTACTGTAATACTTACAGTTTAATGAGTACATGGGATAAATATGGGGAAAGCAATATTCCAGCAAGACAACACAGTGCCTTGTTTGGAGTTAATTATCCTAGGAGATTTATTTGCTTAGTTTACATTTATGATTTAATTTGCAATAAAAGTTGCAACTCAACTGAACCTCCAGACCCCTGTTTTTTCAAAGTGAATTAGCAAAGGAAAAAGCAGAAAACCCACCAGCACTTCATCAACTTGTTCTCATTGTGGGCATTTACTGAAAACAAGCCCCTAGAAGCTTGTGCACTTGTAACAGCCAAGATACTGCCTCTTGCTCACCAAATTCATTTACAGTAGTTGTTCCACTGAGGATGTGCTTTAATCATCAAAACCTACCAGTGCCTCTGCATCTTATTCTCCATCTCCCCTTCCCCTCTGCTTTTTTTAGCATTCTTCCTTTTTAACCCACCTGCAGTAATCATCATTCCTGGCTCCTGGGCCTAATCCTGATGCTGCCCTGCATACAGCAAAACCTGCCCTCTTCTCTGCAACAGAACAGGGCAAACAAGTGCAGGGCCAAAATTATTTCTCTGTGCAAAAAAGCCCTCATCCAAACTTCTATTTAAACTGCCACAGACTCAATTGCTCAAAGAAAAAGAATAGATGGTGCAGCACTAAAAGGTGATGCAGCAGTGTCAGACAAACCTCTTCACAGTTAAGATGCAAGGCATTGGATCTTGGGGCTGGCTGCTCTTATCCATTTAGACATAGTTGCCACCACTTCTACATGGATTAGATCCCATTCTGCACATAGCTCCACTGGCTGCATCTCATTGTGAGCATAGCTGGGTTTTAAGCAACTGATGACCTCTTGTGCTGGAAGATTCTTTGGCAACTCTCCTAAGAACCACCCATGATTGCTTTACATTATTGAAGTAAGCATTTGAGATTGGGCTGTTTAAGGTGAGAGTTCTCAGTGAGCACAGGATTGATTTTGCACTCCTGGTTTTATCTGATGTGAAAGACGTTTGACTTGTGGGTCTTTCCACAAAGCGCCACTTCAGACAGCCAGTGGAGTGCTCATGCTTCAGGGCTATGAGGGAGATGAGCAGTGGCTCAGGGCTTGTTTTCTCTATGCAATATTTTGAAAAAATTATGTTCAGGATTGACCAAAAACATCTCAGTGAACAAGAGGGGCACCAAGGACTGCATGTGAAATTTCTTGGGAAAATTGGATTGTGTTTGGTGACACAGCTAATAAATCCATTAAAGTACTTCTTAGGGAAGATGAGTTTTGAAATATATACCTTTGCCTTTTGGTTGCTTTGTCTATGAAGTTCAATTAGCAACACTTGAATAAGATTGGGGAAGGTGCATTTATAGTTAATTTGTATCTTGCATTTTAAGGTACTTAGATAAAGGCAATCTAAGTGCATAGTGTTACTACAACTAGCATGTTTTTGCACTGGCTCATAAATATCTGCCTCCTTCTTCTTTTTGGTTTTTCCAGTTTTCAGGGAAACTGTCACATTTTAGAAAAAACAAATGCTAATTGCATGGAACCTCAGGAAAGAAAATGCTCAGATAACTTTGTTTTGTTTTGTTGTTTTTTTTTTTAATGATTGAGTATGTTTATTTCAGGCAGTACATGAAAACTAGAAGAAAATGGAAATATAAAAGTATATAGGATGTCTACCACATAATGGTTCTTTGCAGGAAGAGGAACAATAAATATTTAATATTAATGTAAATATAAAGCCATCTGAGGAGCAACTTCTGCCATAATTTCACTGGGAGAGATCAAGTGCAGCTGGGTTAATGCACTGAACTTCCTTCAAGAGCTAGGCCTTCAGCAGTTCATGCCCCTTCACCTACAAAGGATTAAGCTGAATTATTTATGTTTTGGTAATCTTTGGCAGTCCATACTCATCACTCTGACACAGGAGATACAGTTACTGCATGTTGTTGCTGGACAAGCTCTCCTTGCGCATAAAACCCAACAGCAGGATGGAGTCTGCTTTCAGGTTCCCGCTGTATCTCAGCCTCATCTGGGAGCAGGTAAGGCTGCACCTGCATAGAGCAGACCCTGGTGCACAAGAAGTGGCATAATCTATGACAGAAAACTGGAGTGTTGGCTTAGACTCTGGCCAGCAACTGTTGAGGAGCTGTGTCTGCTACTTATGGTATGTTGTTTTCTTTTCTTATCTCTTGGTTGTCTTTCAATACACATAATCCAAATGAACGAGTTCTCTGTAATAGTTAAATACTGAAACCTGTTTAGCTGATCATATCATGGAGCAGCTGGCATGAAGAATAAATCATTTTACTATCTGCTTACTTACTAGCACAATTTTTGTTGTTGTTATTTTGGGGGGGTTTGGGGTTTTGTTTGGTTTGGTTTTTTTCGCCTGTTGCTTAGATCAGTAGAGAAACTGTAGTCACTGAAATCTTGCATGAAGCACTGGTTGTGATTGGTACTGGGCTTGGGGATGATGTCTTTACTTTTAGAAATGAAGATTAACAGAATACAATTTTGCAGGCAAAACTAGATCCATTAGCCTGCTGACAAATGCAGATTTAAAAGGAGAAGAATTACTTAAACACACTTGTCTGGGAGCACTGCAGGCTGCTTGTAAGCCCTCTGATCAGATGAACAAGCCAATGGTGTGAGGAATAAAGGAGTGCACAGCTCATCCACACACACAAAGTTACAACAGGGTACGTTCAGTATGTTACTTTGTTGTCTTCCAGGAATGGCTGGAGGAAAGAATCAGGAATGAAGCTAAAACTCAAAAAATTTGTGTCACCACCTCTGTGCAAAGCACTGAAGCCCAGAGTACCACGTGCAAGTCCAACATATTTGCAAGCACCTACCAAAACTCCTTTAGTAGTATTTGAAATGAGATAGCCACAGAGCAAAAGAAACATGTACTTGGACCTGATTTTGCTTGGTTCCTCCATCTACCCTGAAAATACAAAGTGCCCAGACTTATTAACAGGGTGATCTCACAGGACAAAGGTGATGACCGTGGCAGTAACACTGTGCCACAGCCCACATTGGTGTGTCAACTTGTGACATTTCACAGGAGATGGAGAACTTACCCCAGTTGTCACCAGTGAGAGCAGGGCTTTTATAGTACTTTTTTTTTTTTTTTTTAAACTCTGAAAAGTAACACAAATGACAAAAGTATTTTTCTGTCTGTGCCTTGGAAAGAAAAGGTGATTTTTCTGTCAGCTCTGCAAACTGACACTTGAAAGTAAAGCTGTGATATTTCTGTCTGTTGTACCACTGATAGCAACAAAAATGCAGCATTTTAGTCTGTGCTGGATGGCCACAAAGTCAAACTTAGGCCTGAGGAGGAGCTGGAAGACATTGTGTATCAAGAAAACTATGATATAGTGGCCATCACAGAAATGTAGTGGGATGTCTTACAACTGGAGTACCACAATCAATAGCTATAAGGAAAGAGAGCTGGTAGTGTTGCCCTGTATGTCAGGGAGTGCTTTGATTGTATTGAGGTTAATGATGGTGATGATAGATTTGAGTGTTTTGTGGAGGGGAGGGGGACTACAATGGGGAAATGGATCAGTAAGGCAGATATCCTGATGGAAGTCTGTTATAGACTATGCAACCAGGATGAAGAAATAAGTAAAATGTTGTTTAGATATTTGGCAGAAGTCTTGTGATCACTGGCCCTTGTTCTTGTGGGGGACTTCAACTTCCCTGATGTCTGCTGAAAAAGTAACACAGCAGAGAACAGTCCTGAAGGTTCCTAGAATGTGTGGATAACTTCCTCACACAGCTGTGATGGAGCTCCTGAGATGTGTTGTGGTGCAGGACCATGGCATGGCTCCATTTCTCTGTGCCCATATGTCATACTTTTTCCTCCTGTTGGAGGCCAGGATAAACTCTTCCTCTGTTTTTGAGGGCTCTGAGCAGCAGTAAAAGACCAATCCTTAAGTATCAGGGGCAAAACATATTTGAGCCCTTCTGTAACTTATGGCATTGTTTGCCTGACACAAAAAGAATTGGAGAAACTCAGGATGCAATGCAAAACTGACCTTTTGGGACTTTTCTGCTTCTCTCTATTACCTCTGTTGGTGGAGCCCCAGGGACTGGCTTTGCTGTTTTTAAGCTGAAAGAAACCTGAGACTGATCCATCTGCCATAAATTTCTGCAGTGCAAAGAACACTGTAAGCCCACCATTTTCCTGCCTGGGCATGCCATAACCTAGACACAGTGGTGGGACAGCAGTCAATAGAGCAATGCCATGCACTGCTACCAGCAGCAGTTTCTTTATACCTCTGATAGAGTGCAAAGAAATAATAGTGCCACCAGAGTTATATTTGAATTCAGCCTTCCACTGTTGACATCCCTGCTTTGATAGCACAATGATACCTTTTAACAGTTGGTCACTAAATATTTTGCTTTCTCTTGTTCATTGCTTAATACCTAATAATATTTTATTTTCAGCAACTTAAATTTATATATTCTGAGGCATGTTCCAAAACCTTGTACCTGTGAGCAGATTCCTACAAGGCCAAACTTTTATTTTGAGAAGGATTTTGTAGCAATGTGGAATGGGGTGGCTGATTCCCAACCAATTATTTATTCAGAGAAACTTCTGCTTGTGAGGAGACTGCAAAGTCCTCAGGACTGTTTCTCACTCAGAATTTTTCCTGGGTTTTCTCAGAGACAGTTGTGAATTTCACAATTTTTCACCCTAAGAAAGCTCATTGACTCAGGGGTCTGGGAATGTGGCAATCCATACAAGAAATACAGCACCATGCTGCAGTTGATGTGCTGACAAAATACAATACACTGTCCTGTAAAAACACCTTATGATGACCAATTCTACAGAAAATGTTGGGGTTTTTTTCAGTTAGCTTCTACCTGGATACCTTAGTCCTGTATTTCTGTAAAAGGGATGCCAGCAGGTCTACTTTAAAGCAGCTCGTATAGCTTGACATGGAACTGAGTTGTGCTTCATGGACATAATCATTGTAACCAAAATGAAGAGAGAACCAGAAGGAAAGAGAGACAGACAGAACTGATTGGTTGTTACCAGGCTCTCTTCAAGTGAATTACCGAAGTAACATGCCTCCAGAGATAATGTGCCTCTAGAGGTTATGTGCTTGAGGGAAGCAGAGACATGTATGTACTACAATGAGCAATGAACCTCTATGTATTACAAGACACTACAGAGACAAGTTTTTTGACCATCTTGAGAATCAGTCTTCATCATCAACTAGGCAAGGAACACCATACTCTTCTTTCCTGGTGTAAAAATATCAAATATCAGCCAAAAATTGGACCAGAAGACACATTTACATTTGGATGACAAAAAAACTGACTGGCAGCAATGAAAACTTTAGAATCAATAATATGGTTTCATTTGGAGCTATATGGATCAAAGAAAGCTTCTGTGTCTTCAATAGGGACACAAAAAGAAACATTTTCCAAAGAAGTCATGAACTGAAGGGGCTTTTAATCCCTAAGAATATATGCTGAAAAGTTGTTAGTGCTTGACATTAAAGATGATACATCCTGTTTTGTAGTTAATCTAAAGACACATAGGCAGAATTCTGAATGCACATGCATCATCGTGATTGCTGCAAAAAAACACATGAAAGCTTCAAACTACCAGGTCACACTGTAGAAAGAAGGCAGAAGAAAAATGATGGCTCTGTACTGAACTTTGGTATACTTTATGAGTGACAGGAGAGTTGCAGCTCATCAACTTAACTTCTAAAGATACATATGGATGGAGATTTACACTTACCTAAGCAACATGTAAATTGCATTTTCTTGAGCTTTATCTAAATTAAAACTAGCTTTTGTTCAGGGAAAGTAATTAAGACAAAATAGTCAAAATATAATATGAAATAAGCAGAACTCTTAATTTACTAGAGGATAAGTTATCAACTATTCTATAATAATAATAATAATAATAATAATAATAATAATAATAATAATAATAATAATAATAATAATAATAAAAAAAAAAACCAACAACCAGGTTGGAAGAGACCTTGAAGATCATCGTGTCCAACCCATCAACCAATCCAACCCACCTAAACAACTAACCCATGGCACCAAGCACCCCATCAAGTCTCCTCCTGAAAACCACCAATGATGGTGACTCCACCACCTCCCCAGGCAGCCCATTCCAATGGGCAATCACTCTCTCTGTATAGAACTTCTTCCTAACATCCAATCTAAACCTCCCCTGGTGCAGCCTGAGACTGTGTCCTCTTGTTCTGGTACTGGCTGCCTGGGAGAAGAGACCAATATCCACCTGTCTGCAACTTCCTTTCAGGTAGTTGTAGAGAGCAATAAGGTCACCCCTGAGTCTCCTCCTCTCCAGGCTAAGCAACCCCAGCTCCCTCAGTCTCTCCTCATAGGGCTTGTGCTCCAAACCCCTCACCAACTTCGTTGCCCTTCTCTGGACTCGTTCCAGAAAGTCAACATCCTTCCTAAACTGAGGGGCCCAGAACTGGACACAGTACTTTACAATAAATTACAATAAATTTACAATAAATTACAATAGGTGCAAATAATCAGCAATGAACTCACCTAATGTATGTTTTACATATGGTTAAAAACAATTGATGTGTTAAAAGATACATCCTATATGTGCTAATGAAAGACCTGCATGGATATTTTATGTACCAGAAACATGAGCAGATCCTTCAAGTATCATGAGCCAAGAAAGCATGTAATGTGTTGGTATCGTCTAACTAATGCTCCTCAAGGTTGGGAGTCAGAGTACTTAATTTATGATATCTGTTTAAATACTGATATATGCTGCCCTAAATTTTTGTTGGTGGTTTGCATCCACTCCCCCCAAAAATCTGTATATAGTTATTTTTTTAAGAACTGGAGTCTTTAGATTTAGATAATTAATCCCTATATCCCAAAACAGAACATATCCAACACGCATTCTTGTATGTGGAGGGTGATTAACTACCGAGGGGAAGATTGGACTTCTTCTCCAGAGGCAACTTCTGATTCAAGACTTGATGCTTTCTTCAGACATGTCATTTCATTAACCATAAACATAGAATACATAGAATACATAGAATAAACCAGGTTGGAAGAGACCTTCAAGATCATCGCGTCCAACCCATCAACCAATCCAACACCACCCAAACAACTAACCCACAGCACCAAGCACCCCATCAAGTCTTCTCTTGAAAACCTCCAGTGATGGCGACTCCACCACCTCCCCAGGCAGCCCATTCCAATGGGCAATCACTCTTTCTGTATAGAACTTTTTCCTAACATCCAGCCTCAACCTCCCCTGGCGCAGCCTGAGACTGTGTCCTCTTGTTCTGGTACTGGCTGCCTGGGAGAAGAGACCAACATCCGTCTGTCTACAACCTCCCTTCAGGTAGTTGTAGAGAGTTAATAAGTTCACCCCTGAGTCTCCTCTTCTCCAGGCATTATATCTTTCTTTTCCTCAAAAACATACAGCAAGATAGATCCCTATATCAGTGAAATCCACTGGAAATCTGCCATATACTCCATCAAGGCAATGATATTTCACAGAATCACAGAATTATTGAGGCTAGAATAGGCCTTGAAGATCATGAAATGTAGCCTATGACCCAACACCACCACACTGACTAGACTATGTCACTAAGTGCCACATCCAATCTTTCCTTAAACATCCTTTCTCTTATTCAATATTGTAAGAAGACCCAGGTAGAGACCATAAACAATATTACCCTTGATATGATACCTCTCATATCCTGCAAATTTTTACTTCTAAGGAATAAGCGTTTTGGAGAGTTGGTATCTAAAAACTGTTATTTTACCAAGTTGTGTATTTACACTGACATAATTTGCCAGTTTCTTTGTTCACTCAACAGCATCCAATTATCCCCTGAATTCCTTCACAGAACACTTAATTTCTCACTTTAGCAATTCCTACTGTAATTCAGCTAACCTTTCTCTTAAGATTCTCTCTTCAGACTGGTAATAGCTCTGGCCTTTTGGAGTTGCAGACCCACTGATGATTTCTACCAAGTACTTTTGCCCTGGTGCTAGTGCCTTCCTCCCCAGCTGTGCATTTGTGTCCTTCTCAACCTGATTTCTGCTACACCCCTCTCTTTCCTATCTGAAGAATTTTTATTCCTTTCTGACTAGTATTTTGTTAGGCAGGCAAGACCTGATTGAGTCATATCTATTGCTGCCTGGTTCACTCAGTAAACATTTGCATTTTCTTTCCTACAAATTACAGGCTATAGTAATACACACCCTGTAACCACGAATTAACACTCAGTCTATTTTTATTTTGTCTAAGTGCTACCACTGACTTGGAATCACTGACTTGGAGAAAGGATGATTTTGCCATTAGTGATGCTTAACTGTGCTTCTTCAGAAGATGACTTTCGCTGCTGCAGATGCAGGACAATGCTGCATGTTTTTAAAATCTCCCTGAATCTTCCTCAGTATCCTTAAAACAACTGTAACTAGATCCAGAAAGATTTCCAAACATTTTAATTGTGTAAACTCTGAAAAAAACAGGAACATTTTAGACTGTGATTGTTATTTTGAGAAAACAAAATTTTAAAATGAGGGATGGGGAGATTTCATTTATTTGAAGCACCAAGAATTATTGAAATTGTCCTTAAAAAACAGCTTCATCTTTAAGTACTAATCGACTTTAAAAGACCTGGAATGTTAGTCTCTTGAAATTGCCTTTCTCTGGCCTCGCTAGTTGATGTCACTCGTTTTAAACTCGCTGTGATGACCGTAAAGCAGCAAGTCTGCATGTTAAATGCGAGGGTACCCTCTAGTGGTGACAGTGCTGGATCTTCTCCACGGGACATAAGGAAGTCCATCAGAAAAGGATGCGCCAGGATTCTTCCTGTATATTAAATGTAATCCCAAATGCAGGCATTTGAACTTTATGAAAGGTTTACATTTTCTTCATGCAGATGTTACACTTAATTTCTTTCCTACTTCCTTCTGCATTATCTCCTGTGGGATTTCTTTTTTCACTCACAACATCCATACAGAAATTCAAAGTCTAACTGTCCCTAAAAATGACAGCCGGTTTAGGGAATTAGTGGAAGCTGCAGTACCTTGCAGCCCTTTCTTTGAGTTAGGCCATTGGTCAGCAATGTGACACGGGGGGCATGTTACTCACAGAAAATGCAATGCTCAAGTTCCTTATCAGCATTTTAAAAAATGCTAAGATTTCCTGAAAAAAAAAATCACAGGGCAAGTGGCAGCAATTGTTCCACTCATTAATTTTAATTTATAATTGCATTATTATTTTAAATATAATTAAATAAGCCTCTGTATCATGGGTTTGGTTCTGTTCTCAGATTTATCTTGTGAAAATCTTGGAACCATCTTCATGAAGATACATGCCTCTGTTACAGGAATATAAAAGGACTGTCAGCTGCTATTTTTGTGCTTGCCATCCTGTGAATTTGTTGGCATTTAATCAAAAGGAGAAGATTTCATTCTATATACTGCTACAGAGTAGCAAGAGATGGTGCATAGTAATCATAGACAAGACTGAATAGAGTGAAAATGTGGGAGAAATCCATCTCTGTTCCCAACCTTGTTCAACATTTTCCCTTCCATTGAGAGAGTTAAAGGAAAATTTGACATGGTTTCCTTTGGACAATAAAGACCAGATATACTGAACACAATCAAGATGGAAATTTGTTTATGGAAGGCAATATTGGCATGCTCCTGGGGAAGAGTTCCATGGTACAGAAAGGAAAATGAGAACATGGGAGTACCTGGGAGGAGGACATTACTGAGGGTAACCCCTGCTGGCAACAAGACAGATCAGTTTCAGGCTGCCCACATACCCTCAAGCAAACATGTCAAACCACATCACCTGGAAATTTTTGTTTTGTGAAGATGATCTGAAAATGTCCTGAGAACCGTGAGAGTGTGGGATATTTTACATCTTGCCGGTATTCTCGTGGCAGTTTAATGCTTTTGCTGCCACTCCAGGCTGCTAATATAAAATATATTTGTTTTAACCTAAAGCTGGTTTCCAGATGAATGATCTATGATGTTTTGTGTGAAGTTTCTTTTTTTTTTCTTTTCTCACTCAGATCTAACTGATACAGAATATGAAGATGGTACAGCAGGCACAGAAATTGATGGACACCAGCTGTTGTCTGATGAAAGCTCTGTCATGTGGGGACAAGATTGAAGAAACTAATGTGAATAAGGTGTTTGGGTGTCAGCCTCCAGCAAATTGTGATGTACCCTACTATTCTTGATTCCTTTCACTTCTGACAGTTTGGGGAAAACAAAATTCAGAAGCTATCTGCTTTTGGGGATAGCAAAATTGTTTGTGAGTAGAAAATCAGATATTAATGTTTTAATCTGATTTAAGTCTTCCACCTCTGACAAGAAAGCATCTGCTGATATTGTAAGTAACTTTTTTGATCTGTGTCACAGCAGTGGAAGGGCATGAGCTTCCCACAGCCCTTCCTGAGGCTTGAAGGCTATTTTGGAAGTAATGGCTTTTGCTCTCAAGGAATTCTGCCAGCACACCCAAGGCTGACAGAAGCAGGGAACTGCCTAGCTGCTGTCTTTGGTGGCTTTCTAATTTCTGCAAATATTCATCTCCAACTTAAGCCTTATTGGCACAATGACGTTCCCATTACCAGCACATCTAACTCGCTCAATCTATATGTTCAGACTTCCCTTCTGTCTTATTCTAGGTTCTCTGGCTCCTCTGGGACTATTTTTCAATTGATATAATTGTTAGTATTACATTTTAGTCCAGAAAGTTTATTGTTATTTCTAATTTTCTCATTGCTACATAGATGTCCTTAAAATACAACATATTAGAAGACAAGTAATGCAGTCTGGATGTCTATATTCTTCTGTTTCAGAGCGCTTCTAGAGAATCTTCTTACTGCTAGTCTCTCATACTTGTGTAGTAAGTAAAATATAGAATGCCTTTCTAGCAGCCACAAACATTTTAGTTCTAACTCTTTATTGAAGGTCTTAGCTATATTTTTAAAAATGAAATTACCTCTGTTATAGCCTTTTTTAAGGTCAAGTCCATGAGTAAATGCTTTAGATGGTGAGGATTTACAGTGCAAGCCAGGAAAATGTTATATATAAACAGAGATACAGAAATTATGTATTACTGTCACTGGGAAATGTTACATAAACCTTTCTGCATTCTTTGTACCATCTAAGAACAAGCACACTTCTCCTTTGCCTTGTACCAAATGATCTCACATGGTAGACATGCTGAATTTTGAGCCTAAACAGACATCAATCACAGTGAAATTCCACAACTTATTAGCTTAAACCTGGGCAAAAGGTTTGTTTATTTGTTTTAAAAAGGGAGGGGAAGCAGCAGAGAGCTGGCAAGTGTGACGCTATATAATTAACATCAAAATTGTTGATATATATCTTGTTATAGCTCAACATCAGCAAAACTGGCAGAATCATCCTCTTTGAAAAGAAATAAATAAAATATTTATGTTGAATAATACATTCATGCTAAGAATCTTGAAACACTTCCCAGTACCCAGCACAGTGCTGTTGGCAAAGCAGCATCCAATCCTGTGAAAATATTCTATTTCTGTAATGCATTCTGATCAGTATTAATACAATTCTTATTCACAAAAAGGCAGTAATCACCATAAAGGCACTTGGTATTTATACAGGAGCAACATGTACAATTCCATCAGAAACACATTGTGCTGCAGTATTCAGGACAACATGGCTAAAGGCATCCAAAAATTTGTCCATTTGCTTGTGGATGTGGGTCTTCCAGAGCTTTCCAATTCATCTATACATATCTGGTTCAAGTTTAAGGCAAAGTTTAAGGAAATACTATTTTTACTATTAAACAAATAAAAGCTCTTTCCCCACCCCCTGATATGATACTATCCAGCAATATAGTTACTTCTCTCTTATTAAATTAAATGTTCAACGTAAAAGGAAATTCAACTTAATGTGAAGAGCCAATTTCTGTCAGCCAACGACAGGCACACAGGCTCAAAGAAAATAGCTGATCATTAACAAAATTGAGGGTATTTTTTAAGCTTAATTCTTTCTGTAGCTTCTGCACTGCAGCTTTCTATTTTATATTCCTCTAGGAATCTATGTTTGTTCAAAAATGCAAGTAGAGATGTATCCAGGCAATGACTCAAGGCACAAACAACACTTAGGTAAAAAAACCTGAGATCAGGATTAAGTACTGTTTTGTCTCAAAATAATTTCCAAAAGGCTTCCTTCTATGTGCTAGACTTCTTCATGGGCTTTGCTAAAACCACTGGCCTCTGCCCACTTGAAAGCTGTTAAAGTTTTCAGTCAAAACCTATTGACCTTCAGCCTAAAACAAGGCTTTCTTCAGTCATGTATGAACATCATGGGCAATATTTATTCCTGACAAACAACCTAATTTGGGTTTAATTTTACCTAGGGAAGAGAATGAGTCTACAAGGAGAGCAACATTTAGAACTAATCTTCATTAAAACTTTGCACTGAGAAATACAGAAGAAAACTTGCATCTGAACCTATAATTGGATACTGCCACTTTTTTCCTCCCAAACTTTCTTACCCTGGTGCTGGTCTCTTCTCCCAGGTAATTAGTGATAGAGCAAGAGGGAACAACCTCAAGGTGCAACTGGGTAGGCTTAGGCTGGACATTAGGGGAAAAAAAATCATGGAAAGATTGCAATGGGCTGTCCAGGGAAGTGGTTAAGTCACCAACCCTGGATATGTTTAATGGTTGTTTGGATGTGGTACTTGAGGATATGGTTTAGGGGTGAACCTTGTAGAGTAGGGATATCAGTTGGACTTGGTGATCTTGAGGGTCTTTTCCAACCTGAATGTCTCTCTGTGATTCTGTGATTCTGTGATTCTGTTTTTATGCCATGCTCTCTTTTCAGGTGTGAGGAGAGCATAGCCAAATCCCTAGCTCTCACCAAGGCACCAGCATTCCCAAAATAATCAGAGAGAATTTTGCACTGTGCCAGCATGCCTCAGAGATAAATGTTATGTGCAAGTTGTCCCATGAGGCCACACAGAGCAGAGACCCTGTAAATTAACCCATGCAGGAAAAAACAAGGAAGTGTCTGAAACATTGTCAGGTGTTCAAGATGGGATTGAATGTGGCACTCAGTGCCATGGTTTACTCATGAGGTCTGTGGTGACAGGTTGGACTTGATGATCTTTGAGGTCTCTTCCAACCTTGGTCATTCTGTGATTCTGTGATTCTTTAGCAGTTAGCACCTTGCTTGGGACTGAGCAGAGATGTTGCCCTTTCCACATTTTCACACCTGGGTTTGTCAAAACCTCAAAGCTTTCCTCCTCACTCTTTTTGTCTGTTTGTTTGCTTTTGGGTTGTTGTGTTGTTTGTTTTGTTTTGTTTTGTTTTGTTTTGTTTGTTTGTTTGTTTTTTCTAAACTAAGCATTTATTCCAAAGCACAGCTCCCAGCACACCTCCCTCCCTTTTATGTGACAACTGTGATAAATCTACCATGAAGCCAACAGGAAGAAATAAAAGATTTTGTGACTCTCTAAGAGGTTTAAACTCTAGTTTTTAATCTCTAAGGAAGATTTTTAAATGGTGTCTGCATGACGAAAGAGGAGACTCAGAGCTGAGAAATCCACTCTACCCTGTTAAAACAAACCCAAACCATCCTGGACAAAATAAACTAGTCCTTGGAGATGGCACACCATGCACCTGGGCCCTGTGGGAGCTCCCCCAGCCTTCAGCAGCTACTCAGTGCCCTGAGGAAATCCAAAACACCAGAGAAGAGCATGCAAGCACAGCGGGTACTTCTGTGTTGGATAGCATTTGAACTAGTCACAAATTATCCTCTCTCTCCATCACAAAGACTTCTTGATGCAAAACCAAAACCCCAGATTTCTACATTTACCCCATAACCTTCAGAAATATGAAGATAAGGATCTGATTTTGTTTTTACTTTTGGAGGCCAGCACAAAATAAAGTGTGAGAAGTCTGAGAAATGCATGGTGCCATGGTTACCAGTGACATTGGATCCCTGACTGAGCAAACTAGCTGCAGGAATGATTTCTGTGTAAACAAAATTACTCAATTACGTTAGCTGTGTAAAATGTGATGCAATTTGATTTCACAGATGCAGGATGAAGTTTATGTTTTCTCTGTCTGTGTGTAAACTCGTCAGTAAATACCTTTTTGCCCTGCTCAGCAGTCACACTGCTTTCCTACTGACTGCACCTATTACATCAGCTTTGCACTATCAAGAAATGGATTGATATGGGAGTTGGTTGTAGCTGTCACTTTGGTCTCAAGTCTTTCCCACATTGTTCCAGGTAAATTAAATATGCCAAAAAGATACATTTTTCCCTCTTGAATGGAAAATAGATATTTACTTTGCATGACATAGTGAAAAACACTGGAATTCTGGAAAGGTGAATATCATTCCTGTCTATGAAATTAAAAGCCCAGCATGATACTGGTGGCACTTTATCTGGGCTATCTTCAAAGTTGGAGTAGGTTGCTGAGGGCTGGTCCAGCTGAGTTTTGAAAATATAAGGATGGAGATTTCTCTGGGCCCCTATTCAGTGTTTTACCAAGCTCACCAAAACATTTTTCCATTGACTAGGTTTGTAAGATAAAGCCAGCATCACCATCATACTTTGCCTCTATTTTCATCATTGCAAAGTGAGAATATTATTATACTCATCTTTCTGAAACTGATCAGAGATCTGGTGATAAGAAGCATGGTGATAGTTATTTATTTCTATTCACAAGATTTAAACTTAAGTGTGAGAACAATTGTACATGTACAATTGTTTCTAGAAGGAAGAGGAATTAATCATATTCTCAGAACTGATTCCCAGGTCAGTGCTGCAAGCAGTTGCTGCTTGCAGAGGTGAGGTGTCAGTTTGGACATTAAAGATTTTGTACCAGTGATAGGATCCCAGGAATGAGAATCCCAGAGATTGAACTGTTGCCTCTCATGAAATAGACGTGTTCATCACTGAACGTAGCAGCAATCAGTGGTGTAATAGTTGAGAGACAAAAACTAGTAAGGACATTTGATAACCCAGCAACAAAGCAAATCCTCTAAGACTCCCAAGGATGCAGGATGATATGAAGTGAGAAAACTAGACATAGTTACTTGAACATTAAACTGCACCATAAAGCATTGACTTAAGGAATGAATGGAGCAGAGCAGCATAATTCCAATACCAGGATGAAGTACTGAGGCCTGATTGCCTTTAAAAAAGATTTTTACAGGGCAAGAGGAGAAGCTGTGCTCTTGGAAAATACCATCCTGAACAGGAAGCATTCATCTAATGTGGGCTTGTGTTAAAGCTAGACAATACACACACCTGGGAATATCCGAGGGTCCATCTCTGTGGTGTCATAGGATATGTGGGGCACAAAATTACCTTGGGAATGGCAGAAGGTGCATTTGACAGGTTTATTCAGTTTGTATCATGGGCTAAATGATTATATATCACACCCAAACAGCACACTGCTGTGCATGCTTATCAACAGTTGCTGTTACCTAGCACTGTGGAAACATGGATTTTTAATTCATAAAACAAGTGACTGGATTGGTCTTAATCTCTTCTTCATGCCAACACAGCATCACAAATTGCTGCTTGTCACCAGCAAAGTGGATGATTTCTCACAGTCTCTGAGATGACAACAAAAGTAGCATTTAAATATTGGATAAACCCTGAAATCTTTCATTACTAATTGCAAGAGTTTTTTCTTACAAGTTTTTGCCTTAGGAAACTAATCCTTGGTGGTCTCAGACTAATCTGAATGGAGGCTAATCAAAATATAGCTAATAAGTATTGCTTGGTAGGCTTTTATATACAATATTATTTCATATCTCACTTTACATCTCTGTGATCTTTATTCCTTAAAAGCCTTTGATTGATGCTATGAAAGACAGCCTCTGGAATCCCCATCTTCTCCTATGCTAATTCCAGCCTCTTCACTTTCAGATAGACATTGCGGATGACACTTTCTCAGGCTTCAGATGTTGGTCACAGATTCTGGAAACAGACAGGTTATGGTGTCCCTTCCCCTGCCACCAGTACACAGAATTTAGAAGTACTTCATTGTTCACTTGGAAAATATAAACACAGTTTCTGCTTATTCCTTCCTTCCTGCATAGTCACAGCAAACAACCCTTGCATTCCATGATTCCACAGAATCAGTGGGATTTGGGAAGACTTCTTACTGTACTCATCTCATAGTCTTTGGTAGGAATTCTAAGCAAGAGAGATAGGAGAAGATGTAAATTTTGAGCTAGATATTCTTCCAGTATGTCTAGTCTGTCTCTGGAGACTTTTAAAGACCACCTGTATGTGTTCATATGTGACCTGCTTACTCCAACAGGTCCTACCCCAAAAGATACATCTCCTGATCATGTTTGAGGCTACTCTGGCAGAATACTAAGAACCAGCCCTGTCTAGAGTTTTAGACAGCTTCTGTCTGGTTGTATGATGGTTACAATGTCAGCATCTTACACTGTGCTAAGGTCTCAAATTGATGACCATGAAAGTATTCTGACCTGGAAAGTTGCATCTTGAGTATATTTATGGATGATGCTCTTTGACTCAAAATTTGTTGTAACACACTGACAATGTGCAAAACCACAGTTGTGTTGTCAACAACACTGTACAATAATAATGAATGAAATGTCCAGAAGTTATGGACACAGGGGGAGAGAATCTCTTCGGAGCTCCTAGTGAATGTTACCAAAATACATGATGAAATCAGGCAGTATAAGCATTTTCTCCTTCTTGGAGTAGACCACAGACAGTAAGGTCTGGAGTATGAGGAGTCAATGTGCCTGCCCTGCAACTCCAAAACCAGAGTGCTGAATTTTCAGTAAGTGTTCTTGGTAACCCCTACAACTGATTTCTGAAGCAAACCACAATGCAAAGAGTTGGTGAGTGCTTGGCATCTTCCTAGGAAGTAAGAAACGTTCAAGGAAAGGTCTTACTAAGTGTGCCAAAAAGCATGTCTGAGTTGAAAAACTCTTTTCTGGTAGAGAAGTTAGCCCGACACCAGGATTATGTCCCTAATCACAATGATTTTGGATGTCCCAAACAAATAAAAACCACCTCTTCACCTAATTTTTAGCATGCATGTTCTGATTTAAACGAGCAATGTACCTATTAACATAGACATATATGAAGATGTGCATATGGAAATGTATTTGTTTAGAAAAGTACACACAATGTTTTACCTTCTGAAAGATAAAACAGAACATGTATGTACTAATTCATTTCCATTTAAACTCTTCTTGTTTTCTATCTACCTATCTAGAGAGAGGGAGAACTACATATATTGCTTTATCTTTCATGAGTATGTGCAGCAGTTCATGCATTTTTCTATATAGTCTTTTTCTTTAAAACAAATATACCCTATACTAGTATCACTGGCTTGGAAAATAGCCATTTTAGCAACTGAGTTTAAGATGCTGTTCTATTGTAATTCTAAGAGCAATAACAGTGGGATTTGATATGTCAGGACTCCTGGCAGAGCACAAGGAGGTACATATAGGAAACCACACTGTAAATCTGGCTGAGATGTTAAGACATTTTACATAGTGAATTTTCAGCATGTACACGTAACTGTACTCTTTGAAAGTAGCAACTGTGTCATCTTGTTTCACCTCTGCTTATTTTGGGTATTTCTAATGCACTCGCACAGTTTGGCTTAAGTGGTAGACAGCAATTGTATATAGAACCGACTGCAAAGACTAACATTTTCACAATTACTTTTAATGCATATATTTAACTTTTACACCTTTTCTGGTTTATTTTGGTTTGTTCAGATATTCTTGTTTCTTCTTCTTTTTTTTCCCCTTTTCTTTTTCCTTTTTCTGTGTTTGTTTGTTTGGTTTTTTGTTTGTTTGTTTTCTCTGTGTGCTTTTTGTATACCTGCTGCGTTTGCAGAGTTGCAAGTGGATTTTTGGGGACTTGACAGAATGCATAAAAGCCATGCACAATATGACTTCAGATGGTTACTTTGAGAATCTGGAAGGATTTCTTCTAGCTCATAAATTTTTCTGGGAATTGGTGACTTGTTCCTATCTCTGATGAACTTCAATGGAAGCTTCCCATTCCCTACTACACTAACTATAGTAGGAAAGCCCGGCTAGCTGCATACAATACTGGAACATACAAAGCCCCCAAACCTCAATACATTTGAAATTACTATTGCTTTTCACCTGGTATATAATTGAATACACAGAATACGTAGAATAAACCAGGTTGGAAGAGACCTTCAAGATCATCGCGTCCAACCCATCAACCAATTCAACACCACCTAAACAACTAACCCATGGCACCAAATGTACCATCTATATGTTGCATATCAAAAAAGTATCAGTATAAATCCTTAAAGACTATAATATAGTTCATGAAAGAAAAGAAAATATAAAATAAGAGATGCTGTGAGGCAACAGAGTTAGAAATAAAAGCAGCCAACTAAGAGTTGGTGTGAAGGCATAGTGAAGACACCAAAACATTGCACAGCATATAGCAAATCCAACAGGGCACAGGGACCAGAAAAAGAGGAGGCATTTTATCACTCTTGTTTTACCAGTACAACAAAATTACAGCTCCTGCTCAGCCAAGACAGGCCTAAATAGGCACACCTACATAAACTACAAATACACTTATCATACAAGAACAAAGAATGAATGAGAAGGAAGTTTTGTTAGGCTGATAGAAGTTGGAGTTTGAAACAAGACAGTTATCTACACAGTGATGCTATAATTGAGAAGAACTTGGATAAGCGGTGCTTCCTTTAACCCTCCCTTCTCATCTCTCTGAAAGTAACAGTTAAGAGGTCCCACTAAACAGTGTGGCACAAAGGTGGTTCATCACCACTCTCACTGTTCCATGGACACACACACACAAAAGGTTTTCTGTATTTAGGTTTATATTAATTATTTTTTTACCAATAAAAATTTTTCTTGATAAAAATTTATTAGCAATAAAAATTTATTTTCCAGAACATTCCCACTGCCCTTGCAAAACACATATGGGGCATTGGAAGTTGAGGGTGAGGTGATTCTGATGGCAGAAGACACACCATCTGGGGTATTGTCTGAAGCAAAACAGCCTAAGGCAAAACAGCCTGCCCCCAGCATCAGGACTTGTTCTCTTAATAGTTATGCAGTTAGGGAACAATGATGTTGCAACCAGAGCTCCCAAGGCAATCAAAAAGGACTTCAAGGCTCTGGAAGAACTGGTTGAAGGGTCAGGGGCACAGGTAATTTTTTCATCAATATCCTTAGTTCCTCAAAGGAACAGGAAAGCAGGTGTAATTAACAAGTGGCTCAGAGGCTGCTGCCACCAACAGAATTTTGGGGGTTTTGATCTTGGGGAACTTTCTGTGGCACCAGGTCAGCTAGCAATAGATGGAGTACTTCTATCCAAGAGGAGGAGAAAGATCTTAGCACATGAGAATGGCCTGTCCCCCAAAGGGAAAAAGGTTCTAGGAAGGAAGTTGTCACGTCTCATTGACAGGGCTTTAAACTAGATTCGAAGGGAGAAGGGGCTGAAACCAGTCCCCCCAGACAGGAGTCTGGGGATGGTAAGCTGGAGTCAGGGGTAAAAACAGCAGCCCAGATGAAGTGCATATATACTAATGGACGAAGGATGGGTAACAAACAAGAGGAGCTGGAAGCCTTGTTACAGTAGGAAAGTTATGATGTAGTTGCCATCACAGAAACATGGTGGGATGACTCACGTGACTGGAGCACTGTAATCAATGGCTACAGGCTCTTCAGGAGAGACAGGCAAGGGAGAAGGGGTGGAGGGGTGGCCCTGTACATCAGGGAGGCTCTAGATGCCATGGAACTAGAGATCAAGGATGATCAAGTTGAGTGCCTGTGGGTGAGAATTAGAGGGAAGGCCAACGAGGCTGACATCCTGGTTGGAGGCTGTTGTAGACCACCCAAGCAGGATAAAGAGGTTGATGAATTATTCTATAGGCAGAGGTTGTCTCAAGATCACCAGACCTTGTTCTTATGGGTAACTTTAACCTGCCAGATATCTGCTGGGAACTTAACACAGCAGAGAGGAGGCAGTCTACAAGGTTCTTAAAGTGTGTGGAGGACAGCTTCCTATCCCAGCTGCTGTGTGAGCCTACCAGGGGTAAGGCTTTGCTTGACCTTCTTTTTACGAACAGTGAAGGGCTGGTGGGAGATGTGGTGGTTGGAGGCTGTCTGGGGTCCAGTGACCATGAAATAATTGAGTTTTCAATATGCAGTCAAGCTAAGAGGGGCAGCAACAAAACCTCCACTCTGGACTTCTGGAGGGCAGACTTCAGGTTACTCAAGGAACTAACTCAGAAGGTACCTTGGGAAACAGTCCTTAAAAACAAAGGGGTCCAGGAGGGCTGGACCTACTTCAAGAAAGAAATCTTGAAGGGGCAGGAGCAGGCTGTGCCAATGTGCTGGAAGATGAGCTGCCAGGGCAGCCAGCCAGCCTGGATGGTCAATGAACTCCTAAAGGAATTAAGGGGAAAAAAGATGGTGTATCATCTTTGGAAGAAAGGTGAGGTAAACCCTGGTATGTTTAAGGATGTTGCTAGGTCATGTAGGAGAAAAATTAGAGAGGCAAAAGCCCATTTAAAACTTAGACAAGCCACTGCTGTGAAGGACAACAAAAAATACTTCTACATAGAATACATAGAATAAACCAGGTTGGAAGAGACCTTCAAGATCATCGCGTCCAACCCATCAACCAATCCAACACCACCTAAACAACTAACCCATGGCACCAAGCACCCCATCAAGTCTCCTCCAGAAAACCTCCAATGATGGTGACTCCACCATCTCCCCAGGCAGCCCATTCCAATGGGCAATCACTCTTTCTGTATAGAACTTTTTCCTAACATCTAGCCTGAACCTCCCCTGGCGCAGCCTGAGACTGTGTCCTCTACAAATATATTAATAGCAAGAGGAGGGGCAAGGACAAGCTCCACTCCTTGGTGGACACAGAGGGGAACGTAGTAACAAAAAATGAGGAAAAGGCAGAGGTACTTAACACCTTCTTTGTCTCAAATTTTAATAGCAAGATAGGCTGTCTGCAGGACAACTGGCCTCCTGAGATGGGAGATGGAGGCAGGGAGCAGTATAGTTCTCCTGTAATCCAGGAAGAAGTAGTTAGAGACCTCCTTAGCTACTTGGATCCCCACAAATCCATGGACCAGATGGGATCCATCCTAGGGTGCTGAGAGAGCTGGCAGATGAGCTGGCCAAGCCACACTCCATCATTTACTACCAGTCTTGCCTCACTGGAGAGGTCCCAGATGACTGGAAGCTGACCAGTGTGATGCCCATCCACAAGAAGGGCCGGAAGGATGAACCAGGGAATTACAGGCCTGTCATCCTGACCTCAGTGCCAGGCAAGATTATGGAATAGGTCATCTTGAGTGCAATCACACAGCACTTGCAGGATGGCCAAAAGATCAGACCCAGCCAGCATGGATTTAGGAAGGTCAGGTCCTGCCTCTCCAACCTGATCTCCTATGATCAAGTGACCCACCTGGTGGATGTGGGGAAGGCTGTGGATGTAGTCTACCTGGACTTCAGCAAGGCCTTTGATACTGTCCCCTATGGCAAACTCCTGCCTAAGCTGTCAGCCTGTGTTTTGGACAGGATCACTCTGCACTGGATTAGAAACTGGCTGGAGGGCTGAGCCCAGAGAGTGGTGGTGAATGGTGTCACATCCAGCTGGCGGCCAGTCACTAGTGATGTCCCCCAGGGATCAGTGTTGGGCCCTCATCCTAATGATCTGGATGAGGGCATTGACTCCATCATCAGTAAGTTTGCAGATGACACCAAGCTGGGGACAGGTGTTGATCTGTTAGAGGGTAGGAGAGCTCTACAGAGGGACCTTGACAGGCTGGACAGATGGGCACAGTCCAACAGCATGAGATTTAACACATCTAAATGTCGGGTTCTACACATTGGCCACAACAACCCCATGCAGTGCTACAGGCTGGGGTCAAAATGGCTGGAGAGTGGCCAGGCAGAAAGGGACCTGGGGGTACTGGTGGACAGTAGGCTGAACATGAGCCAGCAGAGTGCCCAGGTGACCAAGAAGGCCAACAGCATCCTGAACTGTATCAGGAACAGTATGGCCAGCAGGAGCAGGGAAGTCATTCTGCCCCTGTACTCAGCACTGGTTAGGCCACACCTTGAGTACTGTGTCCAGTTCTGGGCCCCTCAGTTTAGGAAAGATGTTGAGTTGCTGGAATGTGTCCAGAGAAGGGCAACAAAGCTGGGCAGGGATTTGGAGCACAAGCTTTATGAGGAGAGACTGAGGGAGCTGGGGTTGCTTAGCCTGGAGAAGAGAAGACTCAGGGGAGACCTTATTGCTGTCTACAACTACTTGAAGGGAGGTTGTAGTCAGCTGGGGGTTGGTCTCTTCCCAGGCAACCAGCACCAGAACAAGAGGACAGAGTCTCAAGCTGTGCCAGGAGAGATTTAGGCTGGATGTTAGGAAGAAATTCTTCAAGGAAAGAGCTGTTGACAGTTGGAATGGGCTGCCCAGGGAGGTGGTGGAGTCACCATCACTGGAGGTATTTAGGAAGAAACTTCATGGTGTGCTTGTTGCCATGCTTTAGTTGATTAGATAATGTTGGATGATAGGTTGGGCTCGACAGGTCTCTTCCAACCTGGTTAATTCTATTTTATTCTATTCTATTTTGGGCTTCTCAATATATTTTCCATGGAAGTTTTCACTAGGAAAACATCAAACTAATTATTTGATGATCTCTAAGCCTCAAGATCATGTTTTTGTTGCACATGCAGAATCAGAAATATTGAATAAAGCCTGAAAGAAACCTTTCATTACTGGCTAGCTAGGAAAACTGATTGAAATTCTGATCTGCTGTCCAGTGGCAAATTTTGACAATTCAGTACCTATTTTCGTCCTACATCACGATGAAAACTTTAAATATTCATAGATTCTGTGGAACAAAATGCACTTAATGGTTCTTCCACAAAGAGAATTGACTTTTCAGAATCATTTAAGTGATGTTTTTTCTTTCTTTGATATGCTTTCTCCTGGAAATTATTGTGGAGACTTGAGGCCCTTATTTTCTCTAGTGATACATTATACCAGTGAGGGTTTCACACCTCCTCCTGCTCCCTGCAATTCCTCTGCTTTTTACCAAAACAAACAAACAAAATCCAACAACAACAAAACCCCTCACAACAAAAACAAGAGCAGCAGTCATCACTTAAATACAGAGCTTTTTCCACTGGAAAACTGTTACTTTGTAAAACTAAGCCTTTAGGTATCAAATGGAATTTTAAGATGAAACCAAAGGATTTATATCACAAAGTAGCCAGGTTACCACTGGTCATTAAAGTGAACATCACCTCAGACTACTTCCTCTCTCCCCCAACAATGCTATTGATTAGTTCAGGCTCTTTCTTTAGTTTCTTCTAGCAAAAACAAAAACGAGAAACAAACAAACAAACAAAACAAACAAACAAACAAAAACCCCCAAACCTATGCAAATGTAATTTTTGACCCAATGCTGCAAAACAGGAACTCATGTGGCTTATGGAATGGGTAAAACTTTTACTTTAAAAATATATTCTTAAGCCAATTCCATTGTGACAAGCCAAACTCCAATAACTATGAGTGCCTTCACAGTCCTGTATTTCCTACTACAGCAAATGCACTCAAGTTGTCCAAATGACAGTGTAAATCACTACAATATCTTCAGGTTACCAAAATAACATGAGAAAAGAAGGAACTGACAAACCCTTCACACAAATCTGTGAGGTAAGCAGAAAGTCTAATTCAGTATTAAAATTAATTGAAACACTTGGCTGTGTTTAAGAGAGTAAACTGTCCTGGTTTTCCTGTCAAGGTGATATGTGTCACCCAATGCAATGAGTGAATAGGTTGGGGTCATATTGAATTTATTGGGGTTTTTTAAAACCATTGTTGTGCTTAGGTCTTCTGGGCACTCTGCCAAGCATAGCTGGGTGAGACGCTATTTAGTGGAAGTTGAAGACAAAGCATACTGATTTGGTACTGGCCATTTTGTTACTTTTCAATAGCAGAAGTCACTGGCACAAATAGTGTTGCCACCAACAATTTCATTAGGGAAATACTGCCAGAGTTACAGGAGTGTCCCTCTGACATTCTTTGCATTATGCTTTGAATAGGTATGTGTACATTAATTATGGCTAATCAATTGAAAACTCAAAAGACTCTTATCTCATGGCTACACAGAACAATCCATGTGTGTCATGATAAAGGCCATGTTCTGAGATGCATGTAGACAGCCTTTAAACACTGCACACAAATTTCCCTGTTGGAATTACTTCAATTAGCGAAATGAGGAAAAGGTATTTAAAGCTATCCATGAGGATTTATTTTCTAAGGGGATATCAGAGAAGTGGGTGTACAGTGAGCCAACATATGCAAACCCTTAGCCAAGTGGAATTATTCACTGCCATTAATGGTGCCAGGGTCACCAATATTTACACACATGGGAAAGTTCAGCTGTGATAGAGGTCCTCCAAAGGCAGAAAGTGGGAGGTTACCTGTGATAACCACACAGTAACAGAAAGTTGTCTTTAGAGACGGTTTATATCAGTAGCAAAAAATAAAATAGTTGAAGATGCATTATTAAGAGCATATTAATAGATTAAGATAAGTGATTGTTAAGACATGCCTCAGACAAATAGAATGGAAATCAGTGACTCCAAGCTGATTACCATCATGTCTCCACCAAGAGACACTAATCACTGACATTTATCCCAGAGGCATTTGCATCATACATGTCTATTAATGCATAAGTAGAGATGAGTGCACAGTATCTTTTGCCAAACTACATCAGTGAGACACCAAAGAGAGGCAAGAATATTGGGCTTTTTTCTTTCCTGTATAGACAAGAAGCTATTTATCAGCAAGTTAAAAGCAAGACTAAGGCACAGGAAATTCTGATTAGATAAAGCTTTTTCACTGTAAGGCTGGTCAAACATGGACATGGGCCCATATAAGTAATGGGATCTCTTTAAGTTCTAATGAACAAGGCACTGAGCAATCTGAACTTAAAGCTGGCCCTGATTTAAGCAAAGATTTGGACTAAAGGCTACCAGAGATTTTTAAAATATAAACATGGCCCAAAACAGAGAGGCACCTCTGAGACTCTATAGTATCTGAGAATATATTTAAAACCGTGCTGAGACTCTATTTACTCTTCTTTGAGGCTGACCAGCCTTCATTTTCTTGATTTTCTTGACTGTTTTAAAGTTGCTCTGAGTGTTAAAATTACATAAGTATCTGTCAGGCTTTAGGAATGTTGTTTTGTACAGAGACTACAGAATATTGTACTAGAAGCATTGCAGAGAATGGATAGGGAATAGGGAGGTTAGGGAAAGGGAAAATGCATCATGCTTGTAACAACATCTTTTAAATCCAGTTCTGATGCTTTCATTTATCTCAAGTGTTTTCTAGTAGAAATAAGATATTATTTTTCTTCTGCACAACAATAAACAATAACAATCAGCAGCAACATCTGGGCTCTGCTTTTCTTAATACCAGTTTCATGCAGTTATAATGTAAAGTGCAGGAACTGAAATTGGAAATAAAATGTACATGATAATTTGACACTTGGAACTTCACGACAGCTGTGCAATTTTACATCATTTTAACCACAGACTTCTGCTGTTAGGTTCTATTTTACAATAACACTTTATTCACCCAGAGAAATTTTCTTACTCATCATTGCTAATGTTTTGGAGAGTTTAAACTTAATGTTCATACTCTTTTGTACAGAAAGTGATGGAACTGAAGTCACTTCAAATCAAGATTTCCCTGTGTGTCCTGAGTACCCCCATCCACTGTTCTCTGTCATGCATCAGGTCATGCACAAGATTCATCCCAGATGAAGCACAGAATGACTTCTAGGGTTGCTGTTGTCTCTGCTTAATCTTTGACATTAACGCTTGTAAAAAGGCAGTCCATTAGCCAGCATAACCAGCAGTGAACTAGTTTAGGTACAGCACCTAACATTGCCTCCTACTTACCTGACCAATTTTAGAAAGGGTGCAGGATGAGAACCCTCAGGGGATGATTTAAAACATCCCTTCCAATGTTTCTATCACTCGTGGTGCCATATCTATATGCCTTTGCAACACATTTCAAATTACATGCTTCAGGGAAGTGCCCTTCAGTAATAAAAATGCAACAGCATCCAAAACTGTAGGGAGGAAAAATATCCTGCTCCAATGCCAACTTTGCCACAGAGTTTTTGGAAAACCATAAAGCCAAAGACACTGATGAGAAGATACATTACCTGATCTGTAATGTAGTGAACACATGGTAGTACTTAAAGTGTTCCTTGCAGACTAAATTCTTTCTTTACACATTCATTTATACAACTTGTACCCCTGAGAACATCAACAAACCTCTTATTTCCTTTACTTCAACATAATACTGATCCACAAAGACTTCTGGGATTGTTCCCCTTTCTCCTTATATTAACAAGGATTTTCTTTTTCTGGGGAGCAGGAAGGACTCATAGTCTTAGATAAATACTGTATTGAGTTTCTCTTCAAATACCATCTTAGCAGACTATGGAAATGCCTTTAAAAAGTAACACAGTTTTCGCTGATGGAGTGCAAAAGCTGCTGTCCAGCATTTGCTCAGCTGACATCAATGCCCAGCACTGTCCATTATCTCATCATTCCTTGTCACTCCTGCCTTATCAGTCATAGAAAAGCCTGGGAATTTTTATTCTTGTTCAATTTGTCAGCCTCCTCCAAGAAAGCTTTTGTGTTCCCTGGTAGCACCTTGAAGCTCTAGTCCTGGTCTTAGAGTGGCAACAATAATACAGCTCATAGTAATTCAGGAAGCAACAAGCTATTGTGATATTCTCAAGCACTTACCACATTAGCTGAGAATAGCCAAATGTAGTCTTCTGTTTCATCATTGTTTGTTCTGTCCAATTAACACATGATGCATTTCCTTCCAACTTGTGATTAGTGTCAAACCATTTCAGCAGGGAATTGCGAACAATTCACTTTTCTTAATTTTACTAGGAAAAAAAACCAAACAACCAAATTTTAAAAAACCAAGCATTTCCTAAATCTCAGGAGTTTTGTTTCCCATAAAATCAAATAATCACCAGTAGAGGCTGATCCCAAAATCTCATTTACTTCCATGTGGGTCAAACACTGCTTTAAGATTAATAAGAAATTTACTGCTGACGTTGCATAACAAGAATTCTACTTTAAATTTCCGCCACCTTAGCAAATTTGAAACAATCCCCATCTGCCCTACAGCACAAGCTAATTATTCCTTTTTTTGATACTCTTAAATTGGACTGATGTCCATCTATATTTATTTGCATAGCAACTTCATAGTAAAACTGCATACATGACAAGTACGTTGAGAAATCACTGGAAGAGGAAGATTCTGTAAAATTACAGAGGTTATTTGCTGTAATTATTGAGCTCAACCAAACAGCTATAGAATATTAGGGGCTTCAGGCTGAAAGGACAAATTTCAGACCGCAGTTTCAGACTTGGTAAATTACTAAATTGAAAACTGTGGGAAACATAAAAAGCTGCCTGGAGTGCACTTCAAAGAGATAATTTGAAAATATGATTTGTAGCAGGGAAATAAAAACAGAAAGAGACCAAAGAAGCAAGGAAGTAATAGAAAGAATTTACCATGTGTCATCAATGGCTGGCCCACCTCATTCTATGACTGGCCACCTTCACAATCCATATTCCAGTACCTAAGTGGATGTAATGTTGCTTACAAATAAAGACTATTAATATCTAGCATTTTAGTAGGGGTAAAAAGAAAAAGTTTGTCATGCCCACATGTGTTATATATACTGATGAATTCATAAACACTGCTACCATAACTGCAGATGGACATTAAGGAAATGAGATAGCTATGCACAAAAAACTAGCATGAGTGCCTGAGACACAGTAACCATGCTTTTATCTGAATTCTGAATGTGCCCAAAGTGTTGCCTGTATGTTACTTGTTTGTAACAAAGGGCAAAGGGCTTTTGGTGAAAGGTTAAGCAGCTTGACAGAACTTGTCTGAATACAAATATACAAAAGAAGTAGCTATGTGTAGTGGTTTGAGCCGTAGCTGGGAGTTAAAAGCCCAGATGGGGGAAAGGCTGAGAATCGATCCCCCACACCCCCCTCCTTCCCCCAAACAGAGAGGGGGGGAAAAAAAGGGTAAGCAGCAAATCCACTAAACAATAATCTGGAGTCGGCTTGGAAGTAGAGAGGTGAAGAATTTTCTTTAAACTATATACATATATATAACAATAACAGGAAAGGTTCACAAGGGCAAGGAACAAGGATGGATAGGAGAGGGACAAGAAAGAATAATACAAAACCAGTCTCTCTCTGAAGAGGCACGGAGGCAGCAGGGAGAAGGATCAGGTCTGGCCACGTGGCTGAGGAGCAGGAGGGCAGATGCAGTAGCTCTCATCCAGCAGAGGCAGGAGTCAAAAGGAGAGCCAACAGCTATGATGTCCTGCTTTTTATACCCTAGCTGGGCAGGGAGGGGGGAGTGGAACAGACTCAGCTTCCTAGGGGAAAACGCCCTGCAGGGAGGGTAAAGTACCCGCAAGCCCTCCACCCTGCTTTGTTTTTTGGTTTTCAGAAAAGGGCGTTAACCCACCACAATCCACCCCTCTGTTCCCCTTCCTCTCTCCTGCCACAGCCCCTTCATGCAATCTTGACACGTGGTATTTGAATCCTTGGCACAAGTTCCTTGTTATCCCGGCTTGCTCTCTCCCAGGGCAGTCTCTCTCTCTCTCTGGTGATGGTCACTGTAGGTGTGCTTGAACTGGGCAGGCATGTGGAGAAGAATCAAGAATCAGTCTGTCTTTGAAAGGGAAATCAAAAAAATCAGGGACAGTACATTGCTGTAGGGACATCAGGAACAGGTGAGGTGAGATGATGCAGGAGCTCTCTGGGTTGGTGTGCAGTGTGTACGTCGAGTCCTGGATGCTAGGCCAGTATTAAACTAGGAGGGAGAAACTTAGAACAATTTATAACTATTTACATAATGACAATAATACATTGATGAGTGTTGCCTCCTCCGAATTCATCCCCTCTCAGCCAGAATCACGTTCCGCTGTGGGATGCACTGAATGTCCCCAGTTTCTAACATGACCCAGTACGTGTGACCAGGACCCTCAGCTGAGACCACCCCTCGGGTTGGTTTGCCCCCACCAGCAGCAGGGAAAACCCACACTGACTTCCCCAGCGGGTTCTTCTCAGCAATCACAGGAACTCCATCTCCATCCACTGTTTGCAGCAGGTCAGACTGGGCAGGACCAGCTCGCTTCACAGATCCTCTGCTGTTCACTAACCAAGTGGCTTGAGCTAGGTGCTTTTCCCAGTTCCTGAAGGTTCCACCCCCTATGGCTTTTAGGGTGGTCTTTAGCAAGCCATTGTAGCGCTTGACCTTTCCTGCAGCTGGTGCATGGTATGGGATGTGGTAAATCTACTCAATCCCATGTTCTTTTGATCAGCCCCTTATGAGATGGTTCCTGAAGTGGGTTCCATTGTCTGATTCAATCCTCCCAGGGGTGCCGTGTCTCCACAGGAAATGTCTCTCTAGGCCCAGGATGGTGTTGCGAGCAGTGGCATGAGGTACAGGGTAGGTTTCCAGCCACCCTGTACTTGCCTCCACCATGGTCAGTATGTACTGCCTGCCACTGTGAGACTGAGGCAGGGTGATGTAGTCGATCTGCCAGGCCTCTCTGTACTTATATTTCGACCATCTCCCCCCATACCACAGAGGCTTCATGCACTTGGCCTGCTTGATGGCAGCACAGATGTCACACTCATGGATGACCTGTGAGACAGCCTCCATAGAGATGTCCACGGATCTGTCCCGAGCCCACCGGTATGCAGCATCTCTCCCTTGGTGGCCAGAAGTGTCATGGGCCCAGTGAGCTAAGAACAGCTCACCCCTGTGTTCCCAGTCCAAGTCTATTCGGGAGATTTTAGCAGCCAGATCTGCTTGGTGGTTGTGCTGGTGTTCTTCATTGGCTCTGCTCTTGGGGATGTGTGCATCGATGTGCCGTACCTTGGTTGGCAGCCTGTCCAGGTGGGCAGCGATATCTTGCCACAGGTCAGCGGCCCAAAGAGGCTTCCCTTTTCTCTGCCACCCATTCCTCCTCCATTCCTTCAGCCACCCCCACAAGGCATTGGCTACCATCCAGGAGTCAGTGTAGAGGTACAGCACTGGCCAGTTCTCTCGTTCTGCTCTATCCAGGACCAGCTGGACAGCTTTTACCTCTTCGTACTGACTGGATTCACCTTCTCCATCCCTTGCTTCTGCCACTTGCCTTGTCGGGCTCCAGACAGCTGCCTTCCATCTCCGCTTGCTGCCTACAAGCCGGCAGGACCCATCTGTAAATAGAGCATAGCCCTTCTCGTTGTCATGGAGATCATTATATGGGGGAGCCTCCTCAGCACAAGTCACTGTCTGCTCTGGTGGCATTCCCAAGTCAGCACCCTCTGGCCAGTTGGTGATCACTTCCACTATGCCAGGGCTTACGAAGCTCCCCATCCAAGCTCGCTGAGTTATCAGGGCCATCCACTTACTCCAGGGAACATCTGTGGCATGATGTGGGGTTGAGCCTCTTCCTTTGAACATCCAGGTCAGGACTAGAAGCCTTGGAGCTAGACTCAGTCCCAATTACCTCAGAGGCAGCCTGTACACCCTCATAGGCAGCTAGGATTTCCTTCTCTGTTGTGGTGTAGTTGGCCTCGGAGCCTTTGTACCCCTTACTCCAGAAACCTAGGGGCCTGCTCCTGGCTTCACCAGGGGCCTTCTGCCACAAGCTCCATGTAGGACCATTCTCACCGGCCGCAGTGTACAGCACATTCTTGATCTCTGGTCCAGCTCGAACAGGTCCCAGAGCCATAGCATGGACCACCTCTCGTTTGATCTGGTCAAATGCCACCTGCTGCTCAGGTCCCCACACAAAATCATTTTTCTTCCTTGTTACATGGAAGAGAGGCTTCACAATTTGGCTGAACCCGGGAATGTGCATTTTCCAGAAGCCCACAAGCCCCCAAAAGGACTGTGTCTCTTTCTTGTTTGTGGGCTGCACCATAGTGGCTACCGTGTTCACCACCTCCTGAGGGATGTGGCGATGGCCATCTTGCCATTGAACACCCAGGAACTGGATCTCCCTTGCAGGCCCTTTTACCTTCTCTTGATGGCAAAGCCAGCCTCCAGCAGGATATTGATTATCCTTTTACACTTCTGGTAGATTTCCTCTGCTATCTCACCCCATACAATGATGTCATCAATGAACTGCAGGTGCTCAGGGGCTCCACCTTTCTCTAAGGCAGTCTGGATCACCTCATGGCAGATGGTTGAGCTATGGACCCAGCCCTGAGGCAACCGATTCCATTGATACTGTACCCCCCTC
Organism: Dryobates pubescens; assembly: GCF_014839835.1. NCBI lineage: Eukaryota > Metazoa > Chordata > Aves > Piciformes > Picidae > Dryobates > Dryobates pubescens. Next base: position 42,246,172 of record NC_071614.1, read on the forward strand.
CAGGTGAAAGCAAACTGTGGCCTGCATTCTTCTGCAATGGGAATGGAGAAAAAGGCATTAGCAATGTCAATTGTGGCATACCACTTGTCCGCCTTTGATTCCAGCTCGTACTGGAGCTCCAGCATGTCCGGCACGGCAGCGCTGATCGGAGGAGTCACTTCATTCAGGCCATGGCAGTCCACGGTCAGTCTCCACCCTGCTTTGTTTTTTTTGTTTTCAGAAAGGGGCGTTAACCCACCACACTATGGTACATAAGAAAAAGGCAGGAAGATGAAGGAAACCAAGTGGCCTACTGCTGATTCACTACCAGCCCCACAGGTTTTTCCTATTTAAAGTGCTTCTTGGATGTGAGAACACAGTTTGATTTCACTGCCAATAACTACTACACAGAGCAAGTGATTAACTTTCAGTAATTCCTACAACAAAAGGCAAAAATATTAATGATACTATCTCATAGACTTCCCTCACCTGATTTTTTCATAATTTCTCTTCCCTCCCTCCCCGCAGAACTGGGAAAAAAAGGAAATAATCAAACAACCCTCTTTAGAATCAGAGTAATGAGCCATCCCAAACCTGTTACTTTACTGACCCAAAACCTTAACTACTCATTTTATGTCCCAGTCTATTATGGCACTCGGTGAACAACACATGCAGGTGGTAAGCCATTGTTGCACTTAATTCAGGGTGGAATTACACCAGTTTAAAATCACTGAGTATCATATTTGTGATACTAATTAAAAGGGGGGTGCACAGGGGGGGTGGGGGGGAGAGTGGTTAGCGTTGTGGGGGTAGGGGAAAGAACACATAGAAACTCAACAAACCCCCAATGATTTCTATGAATAAGTGCCTGGAATTCAAATTCCACAGCTGGCAATTGCAAAGAAGTTCCCCTGATTCCCTGTAGATTTCTTTTCAACACGAAGCTTAATTAAAGTGCGTTGTTTTTCTTTCTACACAGTAAATTCCCTCTGCACCTGCCACACAGAGCAATTCTTTCCATACCAGGAACAGAAATTCAAAGGAATCCCTGAAGTATATCAGAGTTCCACTTGTACTAAGTACTAACCATACTTACCTTTTGAAAGGTTTTGTTTACCTTGTTTAAAACTTGAACAAGGCTAGCCATCATTTTGCCTCTGCATTGCTCAGACAACTGAAGAAGTTAGTGGAATACATAAAATACTGCAATAAGCCAAAACTTACCCTACAGCAATTTCAGTTCCCTTTCTAAATTAGTTCAAGGAAACAGCAATTGGGTTGCTCTCATTCCATTTTTTCCAACAGAAAAAAAGGCTGTTTTTTACTGGATTTTGTAAAGAATTTTAAGTAACAGCTATTTAACTATAGAAAAGTAATCAAGTGCCAGACGTGAATGTCAAGGTTATCTTGGATCAAAAGCATTGTAAAAGAATAAAAGGAGGTTTTATTAATATCACTATGCTGCATGGTATCCTGAAAACAAAATATATAGGAGAAGAATCTTGTTCCCCTAAAATACAGTGGTCTACCCAGAACACGTATGAAAAATAGAACTTTGCTGGGTAAATGCAGAAAGCAGTAGTGGCAATAGCTTCAGGCGTTTCTGTAACAACCAGGGACATACACACTGGTTATTTTTTTCTCTCTCAACACATCAGGTAAACTAAGATACATAATCAATTTTTCTTTCTTATTCCTTTTTTTTTTTTTTTTAAATAAAAAGTTCATTCATTGAAAATCACTGGGCTGTTTAGAAATAGCACTAACATTAATTATCCACAGAGTATGACAAGTTTAGAGTCACAGTATCTAGAACATTAACACAACTAAGCCCTCGTTGCTTAGTAGCACCCAGAACAACAAAAACAACTAGATATCAGAGATGATATCTAGACTCCTGGGCCCAGGGAAGGAGAAGTTTTGGAAACAGATCCACACAACAGTTCTGGCTAGAAAAGTTAATGATTTCAAGCTCACTCACTGATACAGTTCAGAGATGTATCAGTGAAATAAATACTCTTGTACAGTGTCATTCCCTCAATCAAAAGCAGGCAGATAGTTCCCTACAGACTAATTCAGCCTGCTCAGGAGGATAAAATGCAGCTACACTGCCTACAGCTTCTGAGCTGGCTTAGTTATAGTCATGTGCTAAAGTGGCTATATTGCTTCTGGCACCAAAACAAGCTTCCTCAGCTCTATCCTGCCTCACATATTCTTGATAGAGTATGATTTTCTGAAAGCTCAGCTCAATCCCAGCCAGAAATACAGAAAGTTAACAGCAGCCTGACTCAGCGTGGAACTGAACAGCTTCCAGCAAGGGGCCACCCACAGCAGGAATGGGTAAAACCTAGCAGCAAGCAGGAATGTGCAAGGAAGGAGATCCTGAGGAGACAAAACTGCTATGAGAAACTGCTGGGGCTGTAGACCTGAGAGTCTAAGACCCTCAAATACCTCACAGAAGTTCTGTTCTTCTTTGCAATACTTCTAGGTTTGCTAAAGACAAATTTGTGTAAAGTAATTCCATATGTATTAATGCTCCTCTAAGTATGTATATCATGCCCACTGCATAGGAGAGAGAGAGATGATCAGATTATGGGCTGGAACTCTAGCAGTCTACCATCAGAAAACAGGAAAACCAACTCCAGTCTTTCTTACCAGTGGGTAAGTAAGCAATTGATTCATAAGCCCCTTGCAATACTTGCATTGGTAACAGTGTACCATATTAAAAACATCAGATTGAACAAAACACACAAAAATCACAAAATCACAGAATGTTAGGGGCTGGAAGGGACCTTGAAAGATCATCTAGTCCAAACCCCCAGCCAGAGCAGGATCACCTATACCAGATGACACAGGAATGCATCCAGGTGAATTTTGAATATCTCCAGAGAGAGAGAGAGTCTACAACCCCCCTGGGCAGCCTCTTCCAGTGTCCCATCAACCTCACAGAGGAAACATTTTTCCTCATGTTTGCATGGAACTTCCTATGCCTCAATTTCTACCCATTTCCCCTTGTCCTGTCATTGGGCATCACCAAGTCTAATATATGAATTGAGATCCCCAAAACCTAGACATAACTTCCCACAGCGAACTTAATCACCTTCACTTATCCAAAATGTTATGTACCTGATAATGCCTATCACACAGTATTCGCCTCCTGTGTTGTCTTTAGCAATTTCTATCACTCATGTTGTTCTCTCTGCAGTCAAACTAACCACCTCATTTCCTATAGATTTACCCTCTTTACAATGACAACCAAGAAATAGGATTTTTAATTGTTACATCACTAACTTCACAAAACATTCCTTCTGTTTGTGGGTGTTGCAGATGATCACACTTCATGACAAGGCAGGCCGTCCTGGGGGTTTGGATAGGGCAGGTTTGGGGGGGTTGTGTGCTCTTTGGTTTATTTTGAAGGGTAGGAGGGCATTTTTGCTGTTTTGTTTGGTTTCAGTTGTGGGAGTATTTCTACACAAAACTCCTCAGAATCCTGGCCACACGCTCTCAGCCTGTTCACTAGATGTGCTTACATTATTAAAAATAAATAGTCACATCAATATTAGGACAACAAAAACTTACACATGCTTCCAAATACTCATGTCCCTTCAGTTGAGCAAATGCTCTAACTAGACTGAACTCACCCGATATGACAGTCCAGGAGATGTTTACCATTGCCGTTCAGCAAAATATGCAGGCACGAGGTTTTTCTTGTGACTCTGAGGAAATTAAATATAGCCCAGGTGCTGGAGCCCCTGGGAGACTGTTGAAGAAGCCTCATGGTGAGAGGACAAAGCTCAACACCTAAAATGTTTGCAGCACAAACTTCCGCTTTCCTCAGAAAACAGGAACCTGCGCAGGGTGTGGGTCTTGAGGCGGGGGCTGCACTGAGGGGAGGCAGGAAGTGCCCCCTGCTGGGCACTGCCTGCTGCAGCTGGTTCCTGCTGGTTCCAGAAGGTTCCAGCAGCGCCAGGCCACCGCACCTGCTCAGCCTCTCCTGATGTGCCTCAGGAGAAGCAAGTGTAAGAAAAGACAAAATGGCACCCAGCAGTAAAGAAAAGCTGTACTTCAAAGTACGAAGCACACGTTGTCTTTGTGGTAGCTTTTATGCACACATATATGCATTTATGTATTGTGTGCTGTCACTCCAGAAAGAGCACCATTCGCAGCAGCACAGTTGAAGCTTCCATTAGCTGCCAAGAGTTCAAGCCTGAGCTACACTTGTGTGTATTTCAATATATGGATTGATATAAATAAATAACCTCTTTAAAGACAAATTGACTACACTAAAACAAAGGACTAGCAGAGAAAGAATTGTTTCATCCAAGGTTTCCTCTGTAGCCCCTTCCTGTTATTTCTCAGACCTCATTTGCTTCTCCTACTGAGAAGGTCACTGGTGAGATGTATAGAAATAAAGTGAAAACACAGGATAAATAAACTCAGACCATCCCCTGCCTGCACTTGCAACTTCTGGTGGTGCAGCTTATCTTCCAACTAAACTCACAAAAGTCTAAAAATGTTGGCCCTGCAATTGATTTACTATTTAACTGCTCAAAACACAGGTAGTGAGTGACTTTGAAGCCAGAGTGAAAATTGGGAGTCTTTCCTTTAAATGTTTACAGTATTGAGGATAAGATACAATTACTTGTTTGGGTGGGTTTTTTCCTCTCCTTTCTCATTCTGCATTGTCAGTTAATGCTTGCAAGCCTAAATCCAGGTATTTCAGAGAAAAAGAATAGACATATATTGAGAATCTCTAACCTGCAACTTTTCTGTTTTGATCAGCCTCATTCTAGGGGGGGCTCTTTCCTATCAACAATATTTATCAAAATGTTTCATGAAGGTTTATCTGCCACATTAAAATCAAGCCAATTGTGTATGATGGTGAGACTCTGGAAAAGGTTGCCCAGAGAGATTGTGGATGCCTCCTCCCTGGGGGTGTTCAAGGCCAGTTTGAATGAGGCCTTAAGCACTCGAGTCTTTTTGAGAGGCATCCCTGCCCATGGTGGGGTGGTTGGAGTAGATGATCTCTAAAGTTACTTTCATTTTATGATTCTATGGTTGAAATTACATGAGACTAAAAGGACTTGTGATGGGCTTTTGATGGCCAATAAAAATTAAAACATACAAGTTGATATAAAAGAATAATTTGTTTTGCATTTTATTCAGTGAACATGAAGAAAAGGTACCAATTTATAGTGTGTACTGTTTTATAGGGGAAACACATTTCCCAGAGATTTCACAGAAAAAACTAACTAGTTGATATGGTCTGAAGATGCAAGATAGCTTGTCTGGTTTTGTTATCCTCAGAGCAGATGGGACAAGAGCCTGACCACCTTTGAAGTCCATTCTTTCCTAAACAAAACAACGTGACTGAGGATAGCATTTTAGAAAGTAGCAGAGCCAAAATCCAGTGACCAACAAATTCAGGTTTGTAAGGAATTTAGGAAGTTTTAAACAAGTAATTTTGGGGGGCAGGGAAAAAAAAAATCACCTCAGACCCCTTGGTAATGTATTGACAGGCTCACTTGGCTCATATTCTACAAGTCTTCTGATAAGACAATCACACCTTCCTCACCAATATCAAGGTATCATTTAAAATGTGCATTGTTTATCCTTTCTGATACATTATACATAAAGCTCAGCTGCCTCATAATGCCAAAGCAATCCAAGCACGATAGTTTCAATATAAACATTCATTAGAAAGCAGTCTCTCTGTTCTCAACCAAAGCAGACTGTTTTTTCTTCTTTTACAGTTTTCAAAAGTAACCTTATACAAAAAGTTATTGCAGTTGCAATGATAAAAATGAGCGGGAAATGGCAATAAATAATACAGTATCTTTTCTGAGTACATCACGGGCTTTGACACTGAAGAAGTCTCTTTTTTACCTCAGTGAGCTGGGTAATATAAGGTGTCTAAATAAAAACAAAACCAAAATATCGTCTGTCTCTGCCATAACAGTAGGAAGATAAAATTCCTTATATTGGCTGTAAACAGAAGTGCTCCTGAAAGAAATGATGACTAGAAATATTTTTGGACGAATTGTATTCACTGCTGGTTTAAAGGAGGGAAAGAAAGACATGTGCATGGAGGGAAAGAAAGACATGTGCATTGAGGAAAAGAAAGGTAACAATTGAAATTAAATACTCAGATGCCTACTGAAATACAATTTCTACACTTGCTAGGGTGAATTTATAAATATTCTCCATCCCCTACTTATTTGGATGGACAGAGCCCAAGGATGCTGCAGAAAGTGGGTCAGTACCCCAGACTTAAAAATCCAACCTGAGACAAGAGTAGCCATACTAGCAGTTTCTATCTTACAGCACTTTTTCCTACAGTCTCTGAAATACCTGATGTGCCATAAAGGGGGGCGGGGAGGGGGAAGGGCCGAGGGAGGGGGCATTCCCCTTTGCCTTTGCCAATGCCTCTTTGTAATATGTAGCTGGGATAGACATGGGAAGCCTAGGTACTACACTAGATTAACCTCAGAACAACGCAACCTGCTACAGATGGTCTGCTGTATCCCACACAGCACAAATTCCTACACGGCATCTACATTGTTAAGTCAAACTAAACAGAGCAGACTCTAAATTCTATTTAGCAGCTCAGTGAAGCACTGATTCTGCAAACAGCATGTTAAAGAAGGAGTCTTGTCACAAACTAAGGAGAAATAACACAGGAAGACATTTTAGGAAATTATGCAGAAACTGCCATACGGTTTTCCTTTGTTGAACGGGTGATGCAAAACATACAAACAATGCACAAGGATAGAGAAGTAACATGAAATTATTTTGATTCCTTTCTATTATCCCATGTAAATTAAGATTTGAAATCAAGATTTGAAATCAACATAGAAAAATTAGGGACAGAAGACATACTGATAGGAGCTGTAACAGTTACTATCAAGTAATACAAGCAGACCTGACTTGATTTTTGCTTTGTGAACAGAAGCCAACCTGCTCTTTTGCCCCTTTTGCACCACTGTGAGCGCACCTTCTTTCCCTTACTGAATAGAGAATCAGATAAAATCATTCACTGAAGCTGTAAGATGTCTATATGAAATCTGAAAGTATATGAGAGACAGTGTGGAGAATTTTATTCAGCTCTCTGCTCACATGAGCTCTGTCCTCTATATCAATATTTTTTTCAGGTTTAAAAAGTGATGCTGTATTGTCTGATTAATTTTCAAATCTTTATTCTACCCATGGCAATTACTCTTTTTTTTTTTTTTTTTTTTTTGGTTCATCAGGCTGAAGTCAAACAGGAGACATTTCAGCCCAAACAACACACACTAAATGTGCAAATTGCATATTAATCATTAATGAGTTTTGATCATCTTTGCCTTGATGAAACTGCACCTGAATGTGCAGGCACATAGCCTTTTCCCTTCCAGGACACCACGCGGTGGCACAGAAAATAGATAGCATATTCTCAAAGAGGAGAAGAAATGCTGGTTATCTTGAATGTCAATGTGATCAAAGAGATCAGCTAAAGCACCCATTCTATGTTCTTTCCACCTAAATACCTTTTCTCAAGAGGCGCTGTGTAACTCTCAGACAGGATTTCATCTAAATGTGCAGGGAGCATTTATATCTGTCTAGCTTGTTACTGCAGATACCATTAAAAGAAATGCACTAATACTTTGTCATCATAGTGGCAAATCCCAAGAGAATGTAAATGCCTTGCAGATTAAAATCTTTTCAGATCAAATCCAAGGTAGGTCACTAAAGAATTCTGGCTACACACAAGCTCATGACATCACAAAAAAACTGTAGTAATGACATGATGAATGGCAGCACTGCACTCCTTGATAAACATACAAAGACCACAGCCTTATCTTGACAAGTTGTATCTTCCATGAAAGCTGCTGAAACCAAAACACCGTTGGTGCAGAAGATTTCTAGGATTTGGCCACAAGTCAGCAGGAATTTTGACTGTCTCATTCTGATGTTTAACATAAAACAGCAAAGAACGATGGCAAGCATCAAAGTCTATTGTCTCACTGATTTTCCAAGCATGCTTCTCATGCTGTCTTTACTTACAGTCCCCACAGACATTAATAAGAGGCAAAAGATAGGGTGAAGGCAGAGACACACCTGTGCAGCACACCCCTCCATCATTATTTGCATTGGCTTCGAATGGCTTTACCTCTTTTGACTCCATCTTGACAGACTACTACAAAGCTGGTTAATCTAACAGGTTACAAGGCTGATTAATCTAAGACAGATTTATTAATTGCATTACCTAGGCAACTCTCTGGAAGTTTAACATGAGTGTACATGGAAGACAAGACAAAGAAAAGGGGAAAAAAGCCCAAACAAACCAAAACAGAAATCTAAGTCCCCTGAACCAACAATATACATGCACTCCATATTCAGCTTGTTCTTGCCCATTTTAAATCAGACTGTGGGATTGTATTAACAGCCATGGTGCAAAACACAGAGTAGGATCAGAGTGGAAGATTCAAGATCAGTAATGACTCTCCAAAACTCCAAAGCTCTGAGACAAGGCTTTGGTGCACTTTGATGAAAAAAGCACCATCATCAGCACCAATTACTTCTCTCTAGCAATAGGAGGCAGATAAATAGATAAGTAAATAGATTAGCACTCTATTGGGTTCCTTCTTTTTCAGGAACTCCTACTATGTTTCTTTGTACCCACTTTTGAGTATTGAACAGAGTCACAACTGATCCTGCTTCAGACTGAGGATGCGGGGGATCACTACCATCTACAAACAAACTGTTCTGTTTTCTCAGCTACAGAAAGGGTCGAGGAATTTAAAAACAAAAATATCTTGTAGTCTCATCGATAAATACAAATATTTTTATTTCAGCAAAAAGTGTTTTTACTTTTAACAGCAAATCGCTGAGACTGCTACATTTAGTGTCAACAGAGGTGGACGCTGGCAACAGCAGGTTTTTACAGCACCTTCTTAAAGAACATTGACGCTAGAGACCAAAAAGGCTCTCAGTTACTAAACCTACACAAATAATTTCATTCATGTCAAGACTCCCATTCAGCACAGGATTGCTCACATATTTCTTTCCTGATAACATTTACAGATAAGAGTAACTTGCCCACTCCCATGCTGCCCTGATCTTATACACTAGGCTTTTAGATGCTGTGTACAAAACAAGTTGCTATTTGTAAGCAGTAATTTGCCTTCCCTGCCCTTTACTCTGCCTGCTGTCTTCCCACATGTATTTCCTTGTTCATCCTCAATGTTTTTTTAACAATCAACCCAAAACACTTCAGTTTTCTCTCTTCCATAAATGTTTGCCACATGTGGAACTGACATCTTTAAGAGAATTTGGGTTTGTGTTTTGTTAGTGGTTTTTTGGTTTTGTGAGTTGTTTTTTTTTGTTTTGTTTTGGGGTTTTTTTGCTTGTCTGTTTGTTTGTTTGTTTGTTTTAAGACTACCAATCTCATTACTTTGGATCTGAAGTCTGGGCTGTCTGTATCCTTAGGGTAGTATATTTTAGAATGGGACAAAGTGTCTATCAGCATGTTTGAACAATCTAGAAAGAGCATTTCATTGTGGAAGTGCTGAGACTTCAGGTTGGAGGGGCATCAGTAAGTGCTGCTGTCAGCAGTTCTGTATGCAGAGGCATAAAATTAATATTTCTCTGAGACAAAGGCCATGAAGCTCCAGAAGTGAATCTCATAATATAAACAATTACAGCTTCAAGAGGAGTTTTACTCAATTAATGCTTGTAGTAGTAGCTTCAAGTGAAGAGAGCAGAGGTCCCCAAGCTATTACATGAAACAAAGTCACCCTTAGAGCAGCTTCTCTAATAAAGCTAGGATTCTATATCATGCTCTTATATATTCTCAAGAGAGATTTCCTAAGTAGGTTTCAAAAGGAATTAAACTTTTGCAATTCACAACCCCAGATTAAGAAATCTAGTCCATAGGTCAAAGATGTAGTTACCTCCATTTCACATGAATCTCCCTCCCTGACACAAAAGTTGGCCTGCTTCTCATTTGAGACTAATTGAAACAAATCTAAGCCTCTTCAACTCTTCTAGTCCTCCATGTAACTTCCTTTCAAACAAAGCTCATTATAGCTTTGCTGTGGTCATCTCTTACTGTCAATATCTGTACTCAGACTTTCTTCACAGCAAATTTCTAGGGCTGTGGTTTGGAATGGCAGAGGGGGTAGACAAAAAATCTTGCAATATGCCCCAAAGTACATGTATCTTTCTTTTGACTATACAAAAAATTCTGTGCCTAATTTTGATCTCTTGAATTTCATCCAATTTTAATAACTGAAGCATGAATATCTTCTCAGTGTCTGTGGCTCCTCTCCTAATTTGCCTGAAGCTTCAGTTTTCTGCAACTTAATAACATTACTTACTATAAACCTGTAAAGAAGTTGCTTATATATATTTTGATGAAAGTAACAGATCTCGAAATGCTGCTTTGAAGAAATATTTGTTTTAACTAATTTTAAAAAATCACACTTTTTTCTAGCCCTTCAGTCAGAGGGGAAGCAGTAGGGGAGTCATGACTTGGGTGCACTCATGATGGCAAGTCAGTATTTACATAGAATATATAGAATACATAGAATAAACCAGGTTGGAAGAGACCTTCAAGATCATCGCGTCCAACCCATCAACCAATCCAACACCACCTAAACAACTAACCCATGGCACCAAGCACCCCATCAAGTCTTCTCCTGAAAATCTCCAATGATGGCGACTCCACCACCTCCCCAGGCAGCCCATTCCAATGGGCAATCACTCTTTCTGTATAGAACTTTTTCCTAACACCTAGCCTGAACCTCCCCTGGCACAGCCTGAGACTGTGTCCTCTTGTCCTGGTAGTGGCCGCCTGGGAGAAGAGACCAACATCCGTCTGTCTACAACCTCCCTTCAGGTAGTTGTAGAGAGTAATAAGGTCACCCCTGAGTCTCCTCTTCTCCAGGCTAAGCAACCCCAGCTCCCTCAGCCTCTTCTCGTAGAGCTTATGTTCCAAAACCCTCACCAACTTTGTTGCTCTTCTCTGGTATTTGTTTTTTATCAACAGTCCAGTATTTGCTTGATTTTCTTTGCCACCAAAATGACTGCCAGGATATTTATTAAAACAATCACAAAAGGAAAACTGAAAGACCTGAAGAAGCAGAAACCAGGGCTACTTGAAAGATCTAAAGAATTAATTTCTTTTATATACATTTTCAAACTATACCAAGAGAGTTTTTTTCTCTTCTAGGAAACTGTTCTGTGTAAGAAACTTTGTAAGAAACCTTTAACTGTATGAAGTGAGTGGCTTCACTTTACCTGTGTGTTTTCATAAAACACTGTTTCATTGAAGCAAAGATATTTTACAAGGATTATACACGTTAACATTTTGATGGGTTCAGGACAAATTCCCTTTTAGAAAAGAGTAGACTTGATATTTTTTGTTCGAAGAAACCTAGATAGCTTCCTGTCACTATTGAAAAAAGAATAGCCTTGGTCTTGTTTCAGTCTAAAATAAAAATTAATGTGGCAATCACAAAAAGTTGTTGCAAACCAAAATTGTTATTTCTCCTGCCAATCATACAAAAGACAGGCAGTCAGGCATTACCGATCACTGAGTGGTTTTCACATCTTACATAAATCCTTCTGACACTGATTTACTCACAGATATTGACTCTCATTTAAGAATGCTCTTAAATACTTTTTTTGAACTTAGCGTCACAGATCTGAATTTCATTGAGGAGATGCAAACAGCTGGTTGGAAAAGTGCAAAGAGTCATCACTGGGGCTGCTGAGGCAGGAAAAAGAAGGTAGTAAAACATCTGCATTAGCCAGATGAACTAATTTCCACCTTACAGAAGACTATAGAAATGGTATGCCAGGAATCTACAAAATTAACAGTAGTCATTACACCTTTTTCTTGCACAGGACTAAGATGCTTAGAATGGTTTCAAAACATTAGCCTTATTGGTCTTGCTCCAGGAATCCTGCTCTCAGATGATTTCAGGAATGTTGTTGCATCTAGGCACATGGATAATCGTTTTCTTGATTTGAGGTCCTTTGCTTCACACGCTATATATATATATATGTATAGTAGCATAAGCCTTTCACATATGTCTGCATCCCTTAGGACTGATTCTGTTCTGAAAACTGCCTTGGCATGCACTGCCCATGCCAACATACTCAGAGACATGCAGTCCAAATGTGAGCTATAAATGCTGCATTTTACAGGCAATTTATTACAAATTACAGTCCTAAGGCTCAAATGGAACATGGAGAATATTTTAACTACAAGGAGGTTTTAATACTGAAAGAGGTTAACACAATGATGGAGTTATGTTGTTCCATCCACTAGTATTTGCTCTGTGACTAGAAACTACAATGTAACTCACTGAACTGTGAGTAGCATTCCCAGCAGCAATTAGTTCACTTACTCTTAGAGAGTTATTTTAAACTAGAGCAGGGTAGAATTAGGTTAGTCATAAAGAGGAAGTTCTTCACAATGAGGGTAGTAAAATACTGGAACAGGTTGTATGTGGTGGCGGCCCCATTCCTGAAGACATTCAAGATCAAACTCGGTTGGACCTTGAGCAACCTGATCTGGAGATGTCCCTACCTACTGCAGTGGGGTTGGACAAGATGACCTTAGAGGGTCCCTTCCAACCCAATGCATTCTATGATTCTACGTGGAGTGAGATACTAAAAATATGTAGAAAAAACAGTGGGAGGTGGAGGCTTTTATCTGTATCTTGGCCAGTCTCAAAGGTTTTCCAATCCACTGAATGGCTCTGCAGTATCAATGTGGGAAAAACTTTTGTAAATGGTACTGAAATCCCGGCAAAAAAGAGACTAACCTGAAATAGTGTGGCTGCGTTGGCATTAGCCAGGGGCACACAGCAGCAAGAGGATGTTTATAGAGTACAAAGCGGAAGACAACATTAATGGTACGTATAAATACACTGGGTTGGACTGACAGACATTTGGCTTGGCATCAAGTTGACTTGCTCTAACACAGGGTTGGTTTGATATCAAATTACCTTAGCATTGAGTTGCACCAGCACCAGGTCAACAGAGCCTCACCCCTAAGGAGCTTTTCAGCATTTTCCTGGAGCTTTAATTCTTAACGTAGCTGGCACATCTCTATAAGCTGCATATAAATACAGTTGCTGGGTTTCTATATGCATTCTTTATATTGTGCAGGGATCAGAAATGTAAGAAAACAAAATACCATTTTCTATTTTGTTGCAGCCTTCAATGGCAATGTGTCCATATTCTCAAATACAAAAAATTAACAAGTTATCAAGAAATCTCAGTAGAAAATACTGCAGCATGGGCTGTAACACCTGTATGCTATCTCAAAGATAGAGTTCTAGAGAACTAGCCACTAGAAAGGACAGTTCATCTACATGCTTCATTTGCTCCTCCTAAGAGTAGCGGCTATCGCCTTGCATGAAATGGACAATTCCAACCTGAATGCCCAAGTTACTTCAGTTATCCCTGATGGGCTGTGTTCCAACTGAATAGCAAATACAGGCCCAGATAACCTCTGGCAGTTCTTACCTGGCTGCAACTAGATAGGCACTTTTTCATTCATTCATAATGTTTTCTGCAGTTAACATGAACTTTAACAGACAGGACGTTAAAAATTACCTCAGATATGATTCAGGTAATTTTCATCAAAGATCTAGGCACAGAATGAGAAAGGGTTTTCCAAATGCCTCAGGAAAAGTTCCTACAGCTATTGCTGAAAAATCAGAAAATCCTTCCAAGACTTTTTGCTGTGATACTGTTCAGTTGCACTTCCTATCTTTTGCAGTGGTCTAATGAAGTTCATCAGAAGCTTCACAGACTAATATACCACAGTGAACTGAGTCTGCTGCCTGTGAACTTTAATCCCCATAATAGATTTAAACCATTTGTTGCCTTCTCTGTAGTCATGTTTTTTTCCTAATTTTTATGATCATAATCAAATGATCCATTTAGATTAAGCACTCATCCAGATATAAATCACATATAACAAACATAGATGGATAGCATGAAAAGTCTGACTCACTCCTGAAGCATGAATATTCAAAGCATTATATCTACTAGCTGATGGTGATATGGGATGAGCAGCACCCAAAAAGCAAAGCCAAAAACTGCTCTAAGCATAACAGGGGCAAACACCATTCCTAAATTGAAAGCATCTTGAAATTATCTGCTATTTCATACACATAGTGAGCAAAAAGGCAGCAAGGACACACTGCAAAGCTGGTTTAACATCACAAAGCAAATGAATGGCCATTTTCTAGGTAAGTTAAAGAGATAGAGAGTGAACTTGTTGGAGTAAGCACAGGCGTTTTTAAACAGCACTGCTGCTCCTGGTAGGATCCAGAACAATTTTAGCAAGGCACACACTGATCAATGTTAAATGAAAACATCAGTGTCTCATTATTCTGCACTCCATAAAGAGGAGAATTCCATCTGAAGTCAAGAGCATGCATTCCAACAGAGTTTGGCTGAGGATTTTCTTCTGCTAATGCAGATGCTTGGTAGTGGCAACCGAACCCTTTCTCCTGACAGCCCACTAAGTCGGGGGTTATCCAGCAACAAGTTACAGCTATATATTTGATAACCAGACATATCAAATCCTCCAGCTCTTTACAACCACTGCGATGTTAAGTTCCAAGGTCAAATTCCAAGGAGCTGTTTGGTACTTGGGTTCAGTAAGAAAGTAATTTCTTTGGTGTGCTAATGAGGAAGAAAGAGGAGTGTGCTCACCTGCGGATCTAATCAATCACCTGCAGAAATCAACTTCAAACATCTCTAAATGTTAAAAGCAAGTGCTGTCTGCTTGTATTCTATGTATAACCTTTCAAACCCCATAAAAACCCAACTGCAAAGCAGCAAATTGCATTTCAGATGGTATTTTTTCTCACAATAGCATCATTTTAGACTTCTCACTATGAGCAAAACTTCTCAATAAATGTAAGACAAACTTGCTGTTGTCACCAAGGGGAAGCAGTAGGAGTTCTGTTGAGGATAAAAGCCTGCTCTTTCTATTCTTGGCTTGCAATTAGAACAAACTGACTTCTATTGTATATAACAGGGACCAAGGAGTGCTGCAGTGTTCAGCCATTGCACACCAGGTGATTACCCAGGGTACTATGCATGTAACCAACTCCTCCAGCCTTTCCAGGCCAGAACATGAGAGAGCAGATATAATCAGAGGAAGTGAGTACTTTAACCAAGTCATTTTTAATAGGACTGAAATAGTCTATCTGTGGGAGTACTAGGCTATGAAACATAGTCCGTGAGTCCTATCCAAAACCCCACTGCCTTACACAATTAAGAGTATAATTCAGCACATATCAATCTGGTAACTGGACTAAAACATTTATTGTAATTTCTCCTATTTAACTAGTTGGTATTTGCTACAGTACAATAATGAACAATGGTCATGTAAGGCAGGGGAATGCTGCCCGCAACAGTACCTTCCATACTTTTCTCTCTCTCCCCTCATCCCCTGTGCATGCCTCTGTTTATCTCAGAAATGTCTGTAAGTTTTGCCTTTGCTTTAAAATGCAGAGGGAAAAAGTAAATATCTGCACCAAATCCAATAGTTTAAAGGAACAAAGTAAGGATTAGTCCCAGAGTGAGCTGTAGTGAGTCTGTCTAATATGCTATAGCTTCCAGAGCTCTTACATTCTGCAGAATCATAGATATTATTTGGTGTCTATATAGGAACACACTATTAAAGCACACCAGGAGAAGCTGTGGTCTCTGTTACATCAGCATTCCCCAGCAAGCACACAGGTCATGTAAGTAAGGCTACACTTTAGGTCACGTAAGTAAGGCTACAGTTTAGGTCTTTCCAAATAAAGCAGGGCAAAGACCTGAAGATAATTAAAAGAATATTTTCCAAACATTTGATATAGAAAGTGAGAAAAGGGAAGTAGAGTGTGCATTGCTAAAACAAGTCAAGTTCACTGGGGAATAGCATGCTTATGCATCTAGTGCTAGAACAGACATTTAGTAGAATCATGAGTATCTCAGATGAGTCCATTTTTTTTCCTGATGTGGTTTGGTTCAATTGCAGAATTCTTCAAATACATTTCTGATTAATCTACTGATAAGAAAAAACTCCTGCAAACCCAAGAATAATTCGTCATTTGGAGTTACAGAGAGTTTGACCCATATTAATAAAATCAACATGTAAAATTCATTATCAAACATGACCCTTTTTAGCAGCTTCAAAAAACCCAAACGCTTTGGTGTCAAGATACCTGAATTTTGTATGCTATGCAAGGATTAAAACCTTGTTCTAGAATGAGAAACCCCAGGGTGAGGGGGCATTTCTTAACAGATTGATATTTATCAAGACATTTTTAAAATTATACAGATACACATCAATGTAGTTCTGAAAATGTAGACAGGATTCTTTGACAGCAAAGACAAGCTACCATTTTGCACAAAAGGCTTTGCTGTCACTCAGTCATGAGTATCTTACCCGTTCCAGTGATGATGCCCATCCAGTGAGCACCAATTTGACCACAGTAATCAGGCTTAAAAAAAACCCAACCCAATCCCAGAAAAGACACAGCTTGAAGATATTGTAAAAGCTCCCATCAACAAATTACAATTTGGCTTTCTGCAGGACACTACCTGTTCAGCAGTGGCTGATTGCCTAAATAGATTGTTTTAGAGGCAGTCATTTTTCTACATACCTCTGTATAAAATAAAGTCTACTACTATTACCAACCCCACTGGCACATGCCAGTTATTCCTCACATGTTGTCACTGCTATCTGTATTTTAGACCAAATATTCTATCATGTGCTGTTGTTTGAATTAATTAAAATGACGTCCAGAAAGCAGACAATCCACAAATACTTAATACTGCCCTGATGACCCCCTGAATAAGGGAAGTGACTGCCTGGTCTACCAAAAGCAGATATTAACTTTGTTAACATCATTATTCAATAATGCCACATGAAATTCTATAAGAACTTCAAGTGCCATTTATTAACTATTATGAATTGAATGTTTTATATTATTCGTTACCAGCTTGGTCTAAGAGTTGATACCTTTAGGTTTAAACACATGAAAAGCATTTTGTGTTTCAAGTGCTTTGATGCCTTCTTTAAGTTTCCTGGAGTTCAGAAAATTGTTTCTAATCTGACAGCTCACCCCTCTCGCTGCTCCTTGGCAGAGCACTGTTTGGGCTATTTTCTTAACTCTGAGAACTACACTGAAGAGCCTGGTTCTGACTAGAGGGAAAGGTTAAGCTACATTGTCTCTTGTGGCAAAAGGTAAATAGCTTCAACTGCCCTGTATGAGCTCAGTGAGATCACTACCAAAACAGAATGCCAATGCTTGTCATGACTTTTGCAAAAACACAGCAATTATGTCTTCCAACCACAAAATTGTAAAAAAAAACCCCAAACAAATAAGTAATTTATCCTAAAATTCAATTGGATGACCTGGAAATATTGCTACACCACAACCCACAGCACATTCAAGTTAGTAGCAGAAAGATATCCCCTAATCACTAAAGAGCTACATCAAGAAGTAAGATTTTAAGCCATTGTACTTCCAATCAAGGTCCCCAGCAGCACCATATTTATTGCACAGCACACAAAAAAATTCAGTGAGGTTTCAGGCAAGCATGAATACCTAGTTTCCAGGGGCTACTTCATTGGTTTTTAATAATAGAAATATTTCAGAACTTTCCTCAGGGGCCATGTACCCCTTGCATTAGTTACAAAGAACAACTGACAGGATGAAACAGAAATGGTAGATAGAGACTGAGACATATCAGCACACACACACTGAAGGTGTTTAACTGTCACAAATTTTTTTATGCAAATCAAAGGAAAAGTCTAAAGTATGTAACACAGCACAGCTCTCAGGTGCTCTATATATGAAAAAGCATTGCGAAAGCCTCAGAGTGAGGGATAAAGGCCACACCATTAGAAACAGGAAAGCCGGAGACAACTTCACTACAAAATAATGATCATAATGAACTACAGAGCTCCTACAGATCATGTTTTATCTTGCAGTCTCATCAGGGCATCAGTGGTAAGAAACCCAGGGAGGAGCTGAAACACCTCTTAAGCCAGTTCAAGAAAGTCTCTGTTAATGTAAAGGTTAAAGAGAAGTCAGGGAAGAGATACAGAAAGGAGAACATCCTCAGATTGATGAGTTATAGGAGTAGGTCTGGAAGCAGTGTGGTGGATAGGTAAAAGGCTGGATGAGAAAAGACAGTGCGAATGGGAGATGCTGGCATCACTTTCACATTTATTTCCCATCATGCTACATTATTTGCTGCTATTACTTTAAGCCAATAAACAGTGAAGAGAAATTTTTTAGTGTGAAACTACTCAACAGCATTCTTGATCCTGTGGACTGTGTGCAGCAAGAGCCATATAAAAATACAGTACAGCATGCAATTTTTGAATGAAACTGCCTGTGGTAGGTTGAGAGAAGGCCTAGCTCTCCCTCCCCCACAGAGAAAGAAAACCACAGCTAAACTCAGTCGGAGAAGCAGACTATATTTACAAGCATAAATAGTAAGCAGGTTATATATAACACAATATGTACAGGTATTTACAATATATATACAGAAATATACAGCAAAAAAAAATAACACAACAAAATTCCCTCCTCAGGGAGGAGGGTTTCCCTCCCTGTAACCCCCTCTCTCCCCCCTCTACCTCCCTTTTTTCCCAAAAAGGGGCTAGAGAGAAAGAAAGGCAAGTTATTAAGGAAAAGAATTGTTATTAAGCTTCAAAAGCACATGCAGGATTAGTTTTGCTTATCTCAAGGTCAGCTCCAGCTAGTTTGCTGAGAAGCAGGCAGAGAAGCAGATCAGGCTGGCCCGGCAGAACAGGCTGAAACCCAAACTGAGAAAAAAATTCCAACTGCCCCACAACTTAAAGTTGCATTCTGCCCATCCACCAATGACATTCATTTAGAATATCATGTTTTCATTTTGATACAAAACCATTCAGCCAGAGTGTTCCCAGCACTGTCTCTCTCTTAAAGGCACAGCTTCAAATGGCCACACTGTCTTGACATTTATTTGTATGTATGAACTAACTTGAAATCACACAACCCATTAAAGCTGGTATTTGATGTCTTGACAATGCAAGATGTTCTTAGAATGGAAACCTGACTGGTATGCACCTGTACTTGTTTTGTTTTAATGATCCCTCATTTTATTTGATTTGCCCCAAACTGCAGCAGGAAGGCAGACCATTATGAATGGGAATCACAAAATGTGATTGACAAGCTGTAATGTCAGAAGGTCAGAGGCCAAATAAACCACATGGTGAACCTAACAGATAACAGGTAGTTAGCATTTTTATGTACAGATTGAAAAACTAATGTGACTTTGCCCTTTGAGCCAGAGAGGTCTCAGGCAGGTGGCAGAAGTGCTCTTCATTACACTGATGTTAATGCTTCATTCAAGATGGAACTTTTGTGCTTGAAGAACATTAAATAACAAGTAGGAAGTATGATTGTAACATGGGGAAGCAAGACTGTAATAGCAAATCTTGGGCATTTCTACTTCCACATTAGGTAGAAGTTGTTTATATTAGCTGGTAGTTCTAGTTCCAAAAAATGAAACATCACTGCCCCCTTCTGTAATCCAAGAATGTACTCTTCATCTCTCTGAAACATCTATATGGAAATGTTGGGAGTTACTTACTACATGACACTGATGTTGACATACTGAACTTGCTCAGAATACTAACCAAAAGGTATTAGTTCATTTGTCTGTAATTCTTCTCATGCCTGTCTTGAAGAGCCCAATAAAGATCTAGCTTCAAAAGGAACAAATAAAGAATAGATACTTTTGAGATTTATTGATTACCAGTTTGTGTAAGAGACAGAATCATGCCCACTTATGAATTTATTATAAAGCTTTCAAAATTCTCCCACAGTCATTGAAATGTCATGTAGGCTCTTATCTAAAATGAACTAGGTTTCCCCCCATAGTTTTCAAAGAAATTATACACAAAGTTGTCAAATTGCCCCACACTCTAGGGAAAGTGGGAAATCACTGACTAGATAACATTTCTAGAAGGAACCTGGAGACACAAACCCATCTCTGCATCCCGGTTGCAAATTTTACCATCTCGGCCTGTGGTATTCTGGTTTAGCCTCTTTTTTTTTTTCCCCCCCCAGTGTTTAGAAAGGCAATGCATATTCAGTCTGCTCTTGCATAATTTACAGGCAAACAAGCAGTTCCCTTGCTCTGCCCACATTAGCATGTACTCCACCCAAGACCTTCCTATTTCTCATTCTTGTTCAACTTAAGTCTGCTTTGGATCTGTGCCTGTAATGTGTGCCATGATGTGATGCACCCTGGCCATTGTACACGAGGAGAGTGTGCCAAAGTACAGAACATGAAGGATGAGATTCTTGTACATGGAAATATAAGGAGTTTTAGGTTTCTTTTACCATGTTGAATAAACATGGTTGAACTGCAAAAGTCTCTGTTAAGAGACGTTCCTCACCTAGCACAGCTCTGCAAGCCAGAGCTTTATGTTGGGGACAAGATAAACATAGTGCTATGTTTAGAAGGCTGAGACAGGGCCCTTACACTTTAATAGCTTTGAACTGTTCTCATTTTATTTTATTTCAGTCTTCTTCACTGATATATAGAGAAACTGAAAGTATAATGCAAATATGATTATCTCAGTGCCAGTTTGATTCAGAGGGGTATAGGTAGTGTAGTTTCGGTCATTACTGATGCCAAAGCCACAGACACTGCATTTTTCAAGAAAGCCACTCTCTTGTAATTCTAAAAATACCAGGATTTCCTATTTAACACAGCATCAGGTAATTTCATGCCTACTCTAAGACAACCTAATGTGTGCATCTCTGACTAACAGCACGGGGCAGAGCACTGTGCTGGGACTAGAAAGAAAAGTGAAATATGACGTAAATAATGGTCAGGAGAGTAAAACTGGAACAGGAGTGAAGTCTGAATTGTTCCTGGCATGTGGTACTTGCGAAGGCATGGAATGAAAGATGATAACTCAAGAAGCTCTTTCATTCCCTAAACAAGGCGATGAGTTGTTAGTAATAACAACGTATCAGAGGGTGGAGTCAGACACAAAGAATTTTACTTACTGTAACTGCAAAGCCACAGCAAAGGAGCCCAGCACTGACACCCACAAGCCCACATACTGAAGCACAATGACAAGTCCAAGCTGAGAACCCATACTGAAACTATACTGTCTCTTGAAGAACAAAACATTCAGTACTGCAAACTACTTTCCAATCCTGTTTAAAGAATGAGAAAGACAACCTGTCTGCTGTAATGTATAAGAAAATCTGTAGTTTCCACATCATGTGTAAATTTGTGAGGGTGGTCAGCTTGGGTTTAACTGCTTGACTGCTGTTTAAATCTGCATTGTTTTTTTTTTTTACTAAGTTCCTTCTCATACTCATTTTGACAGCACACTCATAAAGCCACTTAATATGACAAGAAGAGGTCTATATAATGATGCAGGAAACATTTTCTCTGCAACCAGTGCTCTAACTGATTTCAAGGCAGCTGCTGTCAGGCACCTCAGAATTCCTTCATTTAGGGCAAAGAGTGAGCTCCTAGCACAGTCCACAACTGATGAGTGCTGTTATGCATCTCAGATTCCCCCAGTACAACAGCATCTCTGTGGCTCATTTTCACTATCTTTTTAATGAAATTGTCTCAGAAATTATTCCCTAGAAATTCTACTTTATAATTAGCTGCCAGTAAGGCTAACCAACTTTCCTCCAAAAATGCAGTCTCAGAAAAGTTAGCTGCTGCTCCATCCCTGTGTAAGTACATATAGAATACATAGAATACATAGAATAGACCAGGTTGGAAGAGACCTTCAAGATCATCGCGTCCAACCCATCAACCAATCCAACACCACCCAAACAACTAACCCATGGCACCAAGCACCCCATCAAGTCTTCTGAAAACCTCCAATGATGGCGACTCCACCACCTCCCCAGGCAGCCCATTCCAATGGGCAATCACTCTCTCTGTATAGAACTTTTTCCTAACATCCAACCTAAACCTCCCCTGGTGCAGCCTGAGACTGTGTCCTCTTGTTCTGGTACTGGCTGCCTGAGAGAAGAGACCAACCTCTGCCTGTCCACAACCTCCCTTCAGGTAGTTGTAGAGAGCAATAAGGTCACCCCTGAGTCTCCTCCAGGCTAAGCAACCCCAGCTCCCGCAGCCTCTCCTCATAGGGCTTGTGCTCCAAGCCCCTCACCAACTTTGTTGCTCTTCTCTGGACTCGTTCCAGCAAGTCAACATCCTTCCTAAACTGAGGGGCCCAGAACTGGACACAGTACTCGAGGTGTGGCCTAACCAGTGCAGTGTACAGGGGCAGAATGACCTCCCTGCTCCTGCTGGCCACACTGTTCCTGATGCAGGCCAGGATGCCATTGGCCCTCTTGGCTGCCTGGGCACACTGCAGGCTCATGTTCAGTCTACCGTCGACCAGCACCCCCAGGTCCCTCTCTGCCTGGCTGCTCTCCAGCCACTTTGACCCCAGCCTGTAGCTCTGCATGGGGTTGTTGTGGCCAATGTGCAGAACCCGGCACTTGGATGTGTTCAATCTCATGCCGCTGGATTCTGCCCATCTGTCCAGCCTGTCGAGGTCCCTCTGCAGAGCCTCTCTACCCTCCAGCAGATCAACTCCTGCCCCCAGCTTGGTGTCATCAGCAAATTTACTGATGACGGACTCAATGCCCTCATCCAGATCATCAATAAAGATGTTAAAGAGCATGGGGCCCAGCACTGATCCCAGGGGCACACCACTAGTGACTGGCTGCCAGCTGGATGTGGCACCATTCACCACCACTCTCTGGGCTCGGCCCTCCAGCCAGTTCCTAACCCATCGCAGTGTGCTCCCATCCAAGCCATGGGCTGACAGCTTGACGAGGAGTTTGCTATGGGAAACGGTGTCAAAGGCCTTGCTGAGGTCCAGGTAGACTACATCCACAGCCTGCCCCACATCCACCAGGCGGGTCACCTGATCATAGAAGAAGATCAGGTTGGTCAGGCAGGATCTGCCCTTCCTAAACCCATGCTGGCTGGGTCTGATCCCTTGGCCATCCTGTAAGTGCTGTGTGATTGCACTCAGGATGACCTGTTCCATAATCTTGCCTGGCACTGAGGTCAGGCTGACAGACCTGTAATTCCCTGGCTCATCCACCAGCCCTTCTTGTGGATGGGTACCACGTTGGCCAGTACTACACACACACAAAAAAACCCAATAATAAAAAAAAGGGACTTAAGCAAACCCACTAAAAAAAGCCAAAGAAGTTTCTATTTTATAGAAGTTCAAAAGCATTTTGAGTTACCAAGTAGAATTAAGCACCGGAAGTAATGAATTCCCAAAGTACATCTCAAGAAAAATTTTCTGCGTGATAGCTACATTCACCGAGTTTCAGTTATGCTTGAAAGTAGCAGGTATTGCTAGAAATACCATCTTTAGCTTAAAATTGCCATGGTGAAGTTCTCACTGCTCCTCCCAGTCAGCCTGCATTCACATCTGGTTTTGGTTTCACCCATGTAAATTTGGTTCAAAGCAATCGTAACACCCAGTCTGGCACCTCAGAGTATTTTAAGCATTCACCCTTTAATTCTAAATTGTAAAGCAGCCAAGACATCATCAGCTGCACAGCATTACTGATCCCTGAAAGCCTCCACCAAGACACAGATATTCAACAATGCAGCCAGATCTCTTGTACCTACTGCTGTATAAATGTCTCTGTCTTGCCCCATCTTTTCACTCTCTGTGTTCTATTGGTGTCATACATCACAGTTTGTTCTTCACAATATGGATACAATATTTCTGGTTTGTGACATTTCTTTAAGAAGAATTTTACCTACACTGGTACAATAATACCCCTAAACTAGAACAAGACTCCTGCATGATATTAAGGGCAGAATTTCTGTTGTTTGAGTGCTTTAATCTGACAGAATCAAAGTATAACACAAGACATCTTCATGGCGGAAATGTGTTTGAATATTTCAAACTAGGGTGAAGTTCATCCTACACAGACACTAATTAAAACAAATCTTGAAATGTCAGACAGTACTTCAGCAGATCAGTCTGGCAAAGGTCTGCCAGAAAACTGGAGCTCTAATACACTGAAAGAAATTAACACAATGAGAAACAGAGACATGGCTCTGCAACGTCAATGTGGGAAAAGCTTTCTAGATGGCACTGAAGTACTGGAAACAAAGAGGCCACCTCAAAAATAGCATGCTAACATTGGCATTAGCCAGGAACTTAGAGCAGTAAGAGGATGTCTGTAGGGTACAAGACAGTAGACAAGATTACAATTACACTGTGTTAGCATGGCATTGAGTTGGCCTGGGATCACAGGATCACAGGATGTTAGGGGTTGGAAGGGACTTCTGAAGGTCATGGAGTCCAATGCCCCTGCCAGAGCAGAGATCTCTCAGGACCATAGTATCCAGCACAGATCACACAGGAACAAATCCAGATGGGTCTTGGAAGTCTCTAATGAAGGAGACTCCACAACCTCCTTGGGCAGCCTATTCCAGTGCCCTGGGACCCTCACAATGAAGGTGGAACCTCCTGTGCTGTGGTTTATATCCATTACCCACGCTCCTGGCTAATGACAATGTAACCACACATTTTACATCATGTAGAAAAGAATTGTCTTGGGCTACACCTTCAGCTAGAATGAAGAAGCATAATGGAAGAGGTTCTCTTGCCCCCTGGAACTCCATTCATTTCAGAAAACTCTACAAGTGTATACTTCAGAATTACAACTGGTTATAGGACTTGCCAGTCACCATGATTGACAAAAGAATCTCTATTATTCATGAGGGGGTGGGGGGGAATGTAGTTTAAAATGCATCACAATTATCTCAATTGTCTAGCCAAAGAAAACACAGAGATATAATCTGCATTGTTTTCTCCTTTCTTTCAAAATTGCAGATTCCCTTATCATGACAAGTGGTCAGGATCTTTTTGGAAAGGATCCAGATTCAATGCACCTTTCAGGATGGAAAAGTTTTCTGTAGGAGTTCCAGGCGATAAAGTTTTAAAAATTGTTAAACCTTGAAAGCTTCTAAAACTTTCTTGATTTCATCAGTTGAGTATTTTGGAAGCCCACAACCAAACCAGTAACTGTAAGGGCCAGAACTGAAGACAGGATTCTGATATTCCATTACATATACATACAAAGAGATGTGCAGGTTTCCCCATGCATTATTTTTGTGTTAAAAGAAGCAGACCTCAGACCACATTTTCCATAGGGAATTAATCATCACTAAGGCTGCACTTCTGCTTGCTGAATGGCAAATGTCTACCTGGTTGTTCTGAAAACTAGTAGATTTCTGAAAACAAGTTTATTTGTACACTTTGTAAAAATAGTGCCTAAAAAAATACAGAGCAGCAAAAATTGATCATGGCATATTGCTTTAATATGGTGGAAAACAGAGCCCTCTAGTGGTCTAGAGAACTCTAGCAGTCTACAGAAGAGTAAACTATCTCATTGCTTCACAAGAAATTAACCTTAGTCCCAAGAGAATAATAATCTTGGGGAAATGCCCCTATGGATGTCCGAGGCAGTCTGCAGAGCCTTCTATGCTTAATCTGCAGCAGAATCTTCAAATATTGCCATTGCATGTATGTTAAAAAGATTTTAGGCAGCTCTAATGGAGAAATAATTTCTTGATCAGAAATGAGATGTTACTGCTCATACAAAAACTGTGCTGATATAACAACCACCTACTTTATACACATGAAGAAGTCCATAAACATAGAGTGAAGTGTCTTAGTGTAACAAACACAATATTACATATCCTCATTGGAATAAGTAACAAGATGAAAAAAGCATAAAGTATTTGAAAATTTAACTGAGTTTCACAGCATATGGCAGCGACAGTCAATCTTAGAATAATGAAGGACAGAAATGAAGCATCGTGATGGTATTTGAGACAAGGGGTTTATGTTTGACACGAGAACAGAAATTTTCAGAGGAAATACGTAAAACAGAATTAAATGGTCCAAGTGATAGGATGAGAGACAAAGTTTGCAGGTTGGGATTAATATCAGCTAGGATAAACTTCTTGTGTTTGGGTCAGATGGAAAAGTACAGTAGAATTGGAGCTGTAAAATTGTAAGAAACAAATGGATGTAAATTGAAAGCTATGTGAGATATATCAGCTCAGACCTCAGAAAAGACTTTCCACAGCAGGATCATAGATACAGAAGAAGCTGAGAAGGTGAAAAAAGAGAAGTGAAAATGTAAGCTTTTTAGTTTGTGTAAACTTCCCCAGCAAATGAAGGGGAGGTTGAGGAAGCTTTGTCACAGTATACACTATTAAAGGAGCTGTTGAAAGCACACCAGGAGAGTGAGGAAAAAATGGGTTACTAGTGAGAGTAAATAAGATGCAGGGTACAGGTATACTGGCAGTGAGACCTACTTGCTGCTTGCACAAGTTGGAAGACAATATCACAGGTCTTCACAAAACAAAACCATTTGGCAGAGTAAATAGGTGAAACAGATATGGATGTGTTGGTGCCAGTTTTGCAGCTGTTTTTATTCAAACCAGGAATTCACTTGTATATATAAAAAGTATAAAATAAATATTCTTGCATTCACCTTGTAGGAATCCTGAATAATACCCCAGAATTTCAGGAAATGTGCAAAATGAGGCTTTGTGAAATAATCAACTCATTCTCTGTAGATGTGGAAACTTCTTAATGGTATCAGTAAATACACAAATGGCTACAGCATTCCTGAATTACAGAATCTGCTGGCATCTGCTTTACACACTCCCTTCAGCAATCCTTTGGCATAGGTATATCAACAACCATGAAAACCTGGCAAACAACAGATTGTAAGAAAGATTTGTGCAGACTTCACACCACACAGTTCCCAGCGCTGTCATTAAAAGCTTTTCTTGGGAAAGTTTGTGGAAAAAAAAAATCTTTTTCCTTCAAAGAAGAACCTCATACCTCAGAGCGATAGATGTCATCTGTCAAGACCATCAACTGCCCTCTCTCTCCAGCATACCTCTGCAGATTTAGCATGCATTAAAAGACAAGTTCAAAATGCAAAAATTCAGACGTTGTCTGTCTGTATTTCTAGATGACATCTCCAAATCTATACTCCTGCATCGTATTTTCTTCTCAGTGCTGGCATGGATTTTACCAGCTTTACTACTTATAGTTCATACACCTATCAAAAAAGTATTGCTGAGCTTAGTGACAGACATAAAACAGGGTTTGAAAAGACTCCATCTTTCATGCAGAGGGAGAAATTATTTCCTTTAAACACACTGTCAGCCTCAAACAAGGTAATGGATTAGCACAGAGGGCTCAAAACAGTATTTTGTTTCATATTTTGACACGTGCAAAGATTCCAATACAGGGAAAGCTGTCATGTCTAAATCAATGCAGAACTGCAAACCGAACAAGCCTATGGAGACACAACTTGGGAGTTTAAGACAATAGTGTCAAACAGGCAAAGAAAAAAAGAAAGAAAGAAAGAAAAAAGATTAAGCCACCATTTAACAAATGCAGGAATGCAAATTGTTTCACAAAAGCAGCTGTCTCTTACTGTCTCTGCAGTAGGTGTGACCATGTGACCATCAGAGTGACAAACACAGACTCTTTCTCCTTCTAAATGGGAAAAGTGTATACATTTGGAAGTACAAAATGCTGTATGTTGTTACGTTGTCACCACTGTCATCATCACGAACTACCAAAGCGACCACAGTAAGCTGAACTGCGATTAGCCCTTTAGACTCAATAAGAGAGTAATTTTTTGTGATGGTAGACACAGGTTTTGGTGCAGCTTTGCAAAGGAGAGCTGCTGCTTTTTAGGCAAGAGTTATCAAAGCAAACATTAGAGAATAAACTCCTTATTGACCATTCTGCTAGGAATTCATTGAAAGAGCAACAGGTGCTTTTAATGGACTCTATGTCCAGTGGTGTGGGAATCCAAAGGAGTAGTTAATGGGATGTTTAACTGGCCTTCATGTCTATGTGGGAGCCCAGAGGGTTGTAAGAGATGTTGTACCTTGGAATCATGTAAGAAAGGATGGGAGCTGGAGATAATGAAATGTTGTATCTTTGAAGCGGATGGGAAAAGCAGTTGGGGAAAAACAAGATCTGTTTGAATAAAACAAGCAGTGGGCTCAAGGGCTGGTGGGCTGTGGGAAAGTGAAGTAAAGCATGTACAAACCTCTCAATAAATAGCTACTGATTCCACAGTTTGAGACCATTCTGGCTCATTTGTGGCAGTAGTCACCTCCTCACAGCCTGGTCCACCAGTTTGTATTTCATCTCTCCATGTTGAGACCGGTGGGCACCAGAATCACCACACCACATGATACACTCAGGAGTAGCAACACAGTAGAAATCACAGAATGATTGAGGTTAAAGGGATTTCAGGAAGTCACCTTGTCCATCCTTCCTGCTCAAACAAGGACATCTAGAGCAAATTGGCCAGATGAGTAAAGTTTTCTTGTGGATGCAAAATCATTGCATTTTCAACCAGAAATGTTCACATTAGAAAGGTGCCTTATTCTGCAGTAGCCCTAATTTTTAGCAATAGTAATAATAGCTGTGCTGAACCTCATTTTCATGAAGAAAGTAAATGTGGGACATTCCCTTCAGCTCTGCAGTTTCTGCACTACAGTCACACAACATACATAGCTGGCCAGGAACAGATATCCTTCCAATTTTGGCGGCTGAAGAAGTGTTCCTAGTGACTGCCACAGAAAAATACAGGAATTGAGAGGCTCAGCAGCCTCTGGCATCACTAATTGTACAGTCTGCTGTGATTCATTGTGAGATCCTGACCCAGTGAACGTGTAACCCTCCAAGAACAGCACTGGGCAGTGTTGTACCACCTGAGGTTCGTCCTGTAGAGCCAGGCATGGGGATCACTTTTGTCTCCTTACTCTTCAAAAGGCATTTGACAAGGTAAGGTGCTTGAAGAAGGATCGATACATAACAATACATAACAGTGCATTGATCAAACACAGCTCTTGACCTCCTCTTCACTGCACTAACGCTGCTATTTTTCAAGTGACTGGCCAAAGCAAGGGCTTAGAAAAATAAATTGGTTTTGTATTCCATTAAAGAACAAGTTTGGGAAAAGAAACTAGATTTGATGAGTTATCCGTTTTGAACTAGTCACGTCTCCACACCAGCCTGCCAGTCACTTTTTAACCCATATTTCTAATGACAGGAGAAAGTTTATGAAGTTTGTTTCTGCAACTGCTTTCTTAAGAACAAGTCACATGGCTCCTTCTAGCCATTAGCACACATCCCCATCTCCTGAGTGGAGTCAGGAAAGATAATAAGATCCTAGATAAAGCATGTGGCCCTCTCAGGGTAAGAAAAATAATGGATTTCTAGTTATGACAATGTGAAGTGGAAGCCTGGAAATGTGAAGTGCATTTTACTCACTGTTCACTATGAAAAAAACTACACACAGTGCTCTATGGCATGAGATTTAACACATCTAAGTGCCAGGTTCTACACATTGGTCACAACAACCCTATGCAGCGCTACAGGCCGGGGTCAGAGTGGCTGGAGAGCAGCCAGGGAGAAAGGGACCTGGGGGTGCTGGTCGACAGTAGGCTGAACACAAGCCAGCAGTGTGCTCAGGTGGCCAAGAAGGCCAACGGCATCCAGGCCTGCATCAGGAATAGTGTGGCCAGCAAGAGCAGGGAAGCCATTCTGCCCCTGTACTCAGCACTGCTTAGGCCACACCTTGAGTCCTGTGTCCAGTTCTGGGCCCCTCAGTTTAGGAAAAATGTTGAGCTGCTGGAATGTGTCCAGAGAAGGGCAACAAAGCTGGGCAGGGGTTTGGAGCACAAGCCCTATGAGGAGAGGCTGAGGGAGCTGGGGTTGTTTAGCCTGGAGAAAAGGAGGCTCAGGGGAGACCTTATTGCGGTCTACAACTACCTGAAGGGAGGTTGTAGCCAGGTGGGGGTTAGTGTCTTCTCCCAGGCAACCAGCACCAGAACAAGTGGACACAGTCTCAAGCTGCGCCAGGGGAGGTTTAGGCTGGGTTAGGAAGAAATTCTTCACAGAAAGAGAAATTTGCCTTTGGAATGTGCTGCCCAGGGAGGTGGTGGAGTCACCATCACTAGGGGTGTTTAAGAAGAGACTGGATGGGGTGCTTGTTGCCATGATTTAGTTGATTAGATAGTGTTGGGTGATAGGTTGGACTCGATGATCTCAAAGGTCTTTTCCAACCTGGTTAATTCTGTTCTATTTTCTCTCTTCTCTCTTCTCTTCTCTTCTCTTCTCTTCTCTTCTCTTCTCTTCTCTTCTCTTCTCTTCTCTTCTCTTCTCTTCTCTTCTCTTCTCTTCTCTTCTCTTCTCTTCTCTTCTCTTCTCTTCTCTTCTCTTCTCTTCTCTTCTCTTCTCTTCTCTTCTCTTCTCTTCTCGATATCCAGGTACTGTTTGCATTATCCAAACATGGTTATTTTCTATACACAGTTTCTACAATTTGAGCTCCTAGTTGTGTGATCGCCTGCCTAATACTGCAAGTTCAGAAAAAGTTTTTTCTCTCTCCCTGAGCAATTCAAATAACCTTTGTCTCACCTGTTTTTTCCTTTTGAACATTCAGTTCCCAGTTCACACAAGTTCAGTCTGTCTCTGCTCGCAATAGAGGCAGGAGGGATGATATCTCCCTCAGCCTCTGGAGAAGCTGCCCCAGCTGGCCTCGTGGAGGCAAGGCGACAAACACAAAAACAACTGTTGGCTATTTTAGTACAAAGAACAGATTAATATGGGTTTAAAAGCTAACATCTGCATGGCCAGAGCAGGATAGCAGCTGATAATTGTCACTCAAAGACACTAGTTTTGCAGTCATGGTATATTCTTATAACAGTTAGCAGATGTTTGCATTATGCTTAGCTCTGCATTGAAGCAGCCACACATCTTTTCACATTTATTAGGGAGCCAAAGGTGCTTTTAATGCAGCACAGAAGCTGCTTGTGCTCCACACTGTTTGGAGGAAAAAACAAATTTGCAAGTTCTTGTGAACTCCTCTTATAATGTAGATATTCCTTTAAAATATTTCTGAAGGCATGCAAGTATCAATCTCTTCTTCTACTTGGCCTGAATAGAGCATGTTCTGTAAGGGATACTCTTTACTTTACCCTCTCTACCTATCATTACTTCAGGTAAATGAGTGACATGTTTTGCTTTATTCAGCATGGTCCCTGAAATATCCAGGAGGCTGGGTTTGATGACTCCCACAGGCAATTTGGCATTCCTGTTCTCATGAGGTCCACTCATAGTTTTAATTGAGACTGTGGAAATAATCCAGATGCAAGTCACAATCACAACAATTTAATTAGAATTATTAAATCCAAAGAGCCAGGAGTACTTAAATAAGCAGCTTGGTATCTGAGGATGGAGACATGCTTAAAATCACTGCAGTCACAAAATTCTCACTGTGGAAAATGATGAGTTGTTTGATAATGATCAATAGAACAGACTATTGAAGAAATACTTTCTGACTTGTTTTCCAAGTCATCACCCTAGTCCCAGTAGTTTGCAAGACAGGTATAAATAACAATGAAATTCTAGTCCCTGTCCTGCTCATATTGGTATCTAAATAACCACTGACACAACCAGACAAAAAAAGAAACAAGGGTAGTTTGTCAAATCTTACAGATAATTGTCCCTATAACCTCCATACAGCAGAGCTGTAACTGCAGGCATTACTTTCCATATCACTTGTGTTCATAGCTTGGCTTTTTCATTTGATGTTCACCACAGCTTCCACTTATTTTTGGAAAATAGATGGACCTGTAATGGATGTATGTGTCCCACAGAGACTACATAGGTTGAAAGGGCCAAGGACTGGAAATATTTAAAATGAGCATTTACAGATTAGTATTAGAGATGACATATTTTAGTAAATATGTTATATGTAGAGCATTGCAATTTTTATATGGGTCTAATTCAGATTTCTGACTTTGGTTTGGGTTCCTATGAGAATAGGCTTATGGTCCTTTCTGGTCTTAAAGATGTATTCCTCTTGCCCAGTCCTACTACAGTCAGTGGAATGTCTTTGCATCTACAACTAATTTGCAACTAAAAATAAACAAGTTTGTAAAATAACATATTCTTGCTGCAGCCAGGCATCATTCATAGCCAATTTCTATTAGCATACCTTCATGGACAATCTTCGTCGGTTGTGTGGAAGTTATTCCCAGATATGTGCCTGTAATTTATCAATGTCTGGTCCCATGAGCTTTGTGGGAGTTCATCTTGCTGCAGCAAGTGCCATGGGGAAGCTCATCAGTTCAAAGTCGCCCACAGATGAAAGCATAAGTGGTAGATCACTCTGTGCTCCTTCAGCCACAGTGCCATATTGGAGGCTCTCTGTGAGAGACTGCACAGCAGTCAGGAGAATATTTAAGGGATGCATTAGATATTAAACGTTTTCAGTACATGTGAGGTGAGCAAACAGGGCCATGAAACACTGAATTTCCATTTGCTACTTTCTGGACGTACAATTTCATTTCTGCCTTTACCCATATCATGAGAATCTGTGCCTCAGACCCTCATGATGAGCACTGCTCCAGACAGATCATGTACAATATGATGTCCAAACACACTTACACACACACATACGAAAACCTTGCAAACTCAGCAAAAACTCTAAAGGAAATATTGATGGAATCTTATTCACGGCTATTCAGTGTGTGAGCAGCAGATGGCAGCTCTATTGTCATTCCTCCCTTTCTGCCGAGCTCAGATTGTTCTTCTAGGGCTTTCTCAATCTTCAGACCCACATCACAAGCAAATCCCACCTTTTTTCCCACTTCTGAGTTTTTTGGTATTATCCATCACTGCAGGTAAACTCAGTATGTCTCATGAAGTCTGCTGTGGTCTGAATGAAGCTTTTCACCCCTTTCCCTAGTGATCACCTTAATTTTTTAAACTATTGCCCATGGTGAAAGCCTGACAATAATGCCTCATAGATGGGCATGAGTCACTGGCACATCTACTTCCTTGGCCAAGGAGAGAATAGGCAGAGAAAGACAGTTTACACTCCTTGTAGGAGAGGCTAGTAACAAGAATTACCCTAAATCCAGCACTTTCAGTATCACAGGGCTTTAGGCTCACTCGCTTTGGATTTAACTATAGGATTTATCAGTAGTAAGCAGCTCATGCCTTGTGGGAAGTTTTAACTCTGCTCTTTGTTGTCAATTTGCAGGGTTTTTTTCCCTTTTCATGATGAAATGTGGCCCATGTGATATATCAGCCTGATGACATTTTTGAGTGATGTTTTCTTACAAAGTAAAAAAGCAATTGTCTGTATATCCAATCCTCAGCCCTACACAGTATTTCTTCTTGTACAGTTGCTTACACAAGTGTGGAATACAAAGGAGAATAAATGTTTTTGCTGTTTCTTCATATGAGGAGGATAGAGAAACTATATCAGGCAAAGAGAAGCAAATCCACTTTCCTGGGCTTAGAACTCACATTTTTGTTATCTGTACTGTTCCTTACATCTGCCAAGTGCCATTTCAGGTAAACTCTGTCCAGTTCAAATTCAGAAAGAAGCGAGAAGAAATAAACATTTTCTCTGTAGTTACAGCAGTATTTTCCAGTATAATTATGATTCTTATGAGTGGCTTAGACAGGAGAACAAAACAGGCTTAAGATGGAAACTCTCAGCTTTCTCAAATGGCTGCCCTGTGCTGTCAGGCTTGTGGTGAATGAAGCCTCTATGCCAAAGCAGGGAAGTTTTCTATAAGTAGAAAAAAAATATTCAAGAATAGCAATATTTATTTTCCACACTCCATTAGTAGCCCAGAAGCAATTCAAGCATGTTTCTAGAAGCTGAACCCAGCTAATTAAAAATAATGTTCCAAAGCTACACCAATGTCTTCTGCATCTGGAGCTGCCTTCTGCAAATAAACATACACAAAACCAAGGACAAATCACAATAAATCTAAGCACATAGGTACAAGCAAATTGGTCTGTGGAAGTGACGCATCTCTTTGCTTAAATGTCTACCGCAAATCCCAAGGAGACGTGGGAGGACTTAATCTAATTGGTTTTGCCACTTCCCTGCAGCTTAATGTGGGAATAACTGCAATTATATATGACTGTACTTAGCTCAGTACCAAAAATCCATTTATTAGGCTATTAGAATCTATAGAAACTAGGAGTTTGAGATCACCTGGATATTCTGGTTACATACTTGGCCTGATAGTTGTTTTGTGTTTACAGTTTCCAAATTACTACTGATGAGGTGGTAGTAGAAAAGCTGAGGCAGTTAAGCATTTCAATAGATTGCTTAGAATGGCTTTCTTCTCACTTCAAAATCCATAATAGCACCCCCTATGTTGGCTCAGTACTCTGCAAATCTCATAATATTCAACAGGAGACTGGGAAACTAAGAGGTTGCTGAGGTTCAGAAATCTGTTCATCATAAAGCAAAGCACCTTTGTATGTGTGGGGCCCTGCAGAGCTGGCACAGCACAGCACAGAGATGCCAAAAAAATTATGTTTAAGACCACCATTAAGGGGCAACAGTAGGAAGAGCTTCTTCTAGTTTTGCAGGATTTCAGAGAGTGCAATTAGCAAGATATGCAAGAAAAGCCATTAGGCCATAAAAAAAAAATGTGGTATCACCAATTCACCCACCTGTTCAGTCTGCAACTGGAGCAGATGACTGGTACCCTCACCGTGGTACCCAGCATGAGGAAACTGCAAATCCCTGTCCTTTAAGCTTTTGTCAGCTTTGCAACCATAATAAAACTCTTCTTGCCAAACAGATGTTTTTAAATGAGGCAGGAAACTCTCACCTTTTCACTTTTTCTGAATCAAGGTGCGTTTTCTTGAAAGTCAGGAGAACTTCACCTATAGATATAGCTTTCCAATGTACACACAGTGGAAGCAAAACGATTAACACATGATTCCTTCAGCTCACTCATGCTACAGTGACTGCCTGACTGCAGGAAAAGATTTGGAGGCTGTATGTGACTGGTTAGACACCATCAAGAGGTGTCTGGACCATATTCAACAGACACCTCATTGAAATGTGGAGCATATTAGTTAAGGTCCCAGTCCAAGTGCTGCAAAACACTAAAGTGAAAATCCTCTCTGGAAAATGAATAAATGGTAACACAGTTCTGGCCATTTTTTTTTTTTTTTTTAAAGAGCACAAACCAGAGAGGATTGCTTAGCAAAATCATTATTCTCACTGCTTGCATTGCAGAACCACAAACATGAGCAGCAGCTGCTTGTCAAAGGCGGAGGCAGCAGGAACCAGTCTGGTTTTCTCCTGCCTTGCAGCCTTAGGATTGCTTTAAAAGGTTGCAATTAATACAATTATTTTTAATTATGTCTAAAATGAACCCTATAGTTCAAGTTATCAGCTGCTAGGACTGATTCCTAATTTTAAGGCAGGTAAACTGGCTGTGTTCCCTCACAAAGGTAACTGGTCCCTGTCTCCTCTGAGGAAAAGGCATCAGGTGAAGTAGAAACACTCCCAAATTTGGCCAATAGGCTTCTAAGGCCCAGGTGTCATCCAGCCCTGTATGTGTTGGCAATTTAGAAGGATACTCACAAATCTTGCTCGGTCTTCCTGGTTTCCTGTACAAAAGCTAGTAAAATCCTACTATAGTCTTTCCTTTGTGCTTCTGCAAGGATTGGAGTATGATGGTGAGGTCTTGTGTCTCCTCAGCTCACAACTAAACAGTGTAGAGTTACACACAAGATAACTTTCTTGTATGGTCCTTGGGATTCCCTGAGAGAAACCCCAACTTCAGAAAATCTGAACATGGTTGGTGTAGCTCCTCTAGCATTAGGCAAGAAGTATTTTGGAGAATATTCTATAAGCCTAAGCCAAGGGCACTAAAATAGTAAGCCTTCTGAGGTGCCTATTTAATCAAAAGTGATGTTTATCATACTCATATCAGAAACACTTAAGCTAGTAAGAGAGGGGTGATCAAGTATTTTCTCTGAAAACCTTTCAATTGTAACTCAAATAGGGATATACTAAAACACTTCTGATTTCCAGCAAGACACATCACATACCATTACATTTAGAGACACAGAAATTATCTGGATGAGATCTCAAATGGCTGTAGTATATCACACTACAGTGAATTTGCTGTGCCACACAGCCTGATGCTACATGACAAAGTGTGACAGCTGATCTGTATTACTTAGGAGAGATTGTTGAGATGTGCTGAATATTTTCTAAAATGCTATCACAAAACGTATGTTTCCAAGGGGTAATGATACAGTGGGTCTGAATAACTCATAAAAATTATGAATGAAGTGTTCTCACCTTCATTTGACCTTTGTTACTTCTGCAGTAGACAGAGCTAAATGTGTAGCATACCAGAGTGCATCTGAAGAAGAGACAGATGATAATAAAGAAGCTGTTAAGAGATGCTCACTCCACTGGCTCTATTAGTTCAGCATGCTTGCACAGAAAGAATTTCCCTGCACGTGTGAACATGAGTATGGATCAATAAAGGGAAATATCCAGGTTGACCCTTTCTCAGCCTGAACTCCGCCAAGAAAGATGCATACACAGTCCTATGCTTTGTTGAAGTCTGAAGACAGGGATTGTGCATAAGGAGCCATGCAGAAAATGTGCTGCTGTTCTCCCTGTGCAGCCCATCTACAGCACCAGGAAAATCTGTCTTTGGCTGAAGTAACATTACAGAGGTACCTGGAAGCCTTCACTGTCCCTCCGCACATTCCTATCTGCCACACTTACAGCCATGGTATGTTGAGCTACTCACCCTTTGCAGAAAGGCCAGATAGGAGACCTTTCCTGAATATAAAAATATGACTGCTTGTTGTATTTTTCAATCAGAACAGGGGAGAAATACTTGAGCACCCTTAGACACAATTACAGGGCTTAAAATACAGGGAAAATACCAACCAACCAGGACCAATGAGTTTTGTTAATCAAAACAGAGAGGCTTCTGTCCATAGGAAAGTAATGTACAGATTAGACAATACCTGACAGGAATGGTTTAAATATAATCAGCCCATCACACGGTGGGAAGAGTGCCTCCATTTAAGGCATTATAACCTGTCTACCCAACTCCTCACACCTATCAGTTCTTTAGATCCTGTCATCTCTGGTGGTTACTGAGTTTATGCCACACCCTATGTGCAGGATTTGGGCAGCTGGGAATGCTTGATGGTCTAAGAGCTATTTATCCCTTTCCCTTCAGTGCTATCTGGGTCAGATACTCAACTGATTTAACTATTAGTGTATCCCAGATAAAGCTCTTGAAGCTAGTCTCATTTCTGTAAATGTGTGATCCAAAACCAACCAGCTGGGAGTTAACTGCAGCGGTCACTGGGATTCACAGGTTTGATGCACTCATGATTTTCTCTTATCTTTGACATTAAGGCCTAAGGCACTTTTCAGGACATAGATTTTCTGAGGCATTTAGCAGTCTCCTTGTCTTACTCTGCATCACCTACCTCATTCTCATGCCAAGCCCTCAGGCATGATAGGCATGAAGAATGTGCAGCTTTTTGTCACTGAGAAAGCAAGTTTCCACACGCTCTGCCAAACAATTTCAACAGATGCTACTAAGAAGACTGAAAAGTGATTTTCACAAAGCTATAAATTATCTCACAGCCCAGACTGTGGTCTTCAGGCACAGCCAGAGCTATGTACAAACCCATGGAAAGGACTCAGATCCACATTTGGAGCTCTTAAAAGAATTCAGGTGGGAATTACATCTGGGGAGCTGTGGGGGTACCCAAAACCATGTGCTCAAGCTGACCCTGGAAAGAGGGCTGAGTGGGCAATAGGTACTAATGAGTACAATCACTCTTCTTGAAGGGCACAGGCAAATATATATTTATGGCCACTTGGGGACACCCACCTCTCTGCTATCTCCCACCAGTGGCTTGTCTTGATGCATCAGGGAGGAGGGAGGAAACATCTATCAACTAATTGAAGATATGCACAGGAGTCTGAACAGCAAATATTCTGCATAGGTGCTAAGCCACTACAGATGATGAAAGGCACAAGGTAAAATGAAGGCAATTGCAAATGGGTATGTGCGAGCATCAAACACAAAGGAAGTCATAATGAGAGCAGGATCATGAAAAGTGACAATTCAGCATGGGAAAGATAAAGATGGGACAAGAATGGGATCAAGAGAGAGTGCAGAGAAAGTATAGGGAGGAAGAAAAATTTGAAATGGAAACGATGAAAATGGAATATGATTTCCAGAGGGAAAGAATAAGGGTGAATGGGGGTGCTACTGGGTCAGCCCATGCATATTTAGTCAGTTATAATAAGGTAAAATTGCTTCCTCATTACAAGGAAGGGAATGATGTTGATATGTTTTTGCAGTCTTTTAAAAAACTGTACAGAACTTATAATTGGTGAGAGGAGGCATGGGCAGCACAGTTCAGACCTTGCTCAATGGGAAAACCCTAGAGGCCTATGCCAAGCTGGTTGATAATGACTGCCGTGACTATCAAATTGTACAGGGAGCTCTTCTGAGAAGGTATGAGGTTGACCCCAGAGACCTGCAGGGTTACACTTAGGTCTCCAAGGAAAGGATCTGATAACTCCTTTCCTGAATTGGCTGTAGAAATGACAAATTTATTTAACAGGTGGATAGAAGGTGAAAAGACTTCAGTATCTTTTTTTTTTAATGACGAAATCATGAGGAGCAGATTCTAGATGTTCTCAAGGATTTTGAATCCTGCCAGACAGAAAATCCTTCTATTAAAATTTTCAGCTCCTTAATCAAAGTAATTTTCAATGTGTATCCATAGAATAATGAGAAAATTAATGGGAATCTAACCTACTTCCACGAAGATACATCCTGTTTTCTAGAAACAAACAAAACCAGACAACAAAGTACACAACTGCCAAAAGCTTACAAAACACACTCTTTACCTCAAGAACATAATAACAAAAAACCCCAAATCTCATTAGATATGTTACATACATAGAAACCACAGAGGTGGCACAAAGTGTGAATGAGATCACTTATTGTTCTTATTCAGTACTAGGTGCACTCATCATAAAAAATATTTTATGACACCAAGGTCAGATATGTTTTCTTAGAAGAATCTTAATGGAAGCACTAACCCCAGCCTGTGTTTTCAGAAGGTGGGCTGGTTTGTTCCTCTTGGAGAGCACTACCCAAGATGTATCTACATTCCAGCTTGGATTGCTATTTCAAACAAAGCATGAAGTACTGAAAAGTGAGACAGATGTTATCCTCTATGCGCTGAAATATTTACTAGTTGTAATAAGTCTGTAAAATACAACGTTGACTCAGCTACTGCATTCCCAAGTTCCTTCCAGACTCAGCGATATCCTCTGCCTGGCAATGTTGTTCTGCTTCTTCTTAACACTTTCCTCCAGTACCTTCCCCTGCAGTGCCTTGGATAGCTCCTCTTGCGAATCAGCACATCAATCCTGAGGTGACTACTTCACCCTAGGCTCTATTCCCATGGCTGAAACAAATTTGCTGTGTCTTCAGTGTAATCTTCTTTAACTTGTCCTTTTTTTGTTGTTGATCACTTCCTCTTTTTAATTTATCTGTTTTCTCATTTATTTATTTCCAATGCTCTTAACAGAATATCCATTTTACTTTTTACTTTCCTCTGACTATTCCATCTTTATATTCCCTCTGAACCTGACTATATTCAACAGCTCCTTTACTGCTAGAGTCATCTGGACTTTCCATTGGTTTTTAATTTTCTGTAGGGATTTTAGCATGGAAAATTTACTGCATTTTGAGATGTGAGGACAGCAGAATGTTTTCTGTCCCTTGCATTCTTTCTCCTTTCTAATTTTCATATGAAAGTCCTGCATCCCCTATAATGATTTCAGTGCAAAATATACCACCACTTTATCACATCTTATTTTCATCTTTGCACAAATATGCTTACATCCTGATACCTGTCACAGTCTAGATAAACTGAGGTTAGGACAGTGAGGCTTCATGGACATGAAAGGGAACAGATGTTGGTCTAATGGCATTTCTTGAACATTCATTCCACTTCACTACCCATACTTGCACATGTGTTATGCTGTTTCACATATGTCCTACTGATGTAGCACAGGATCTATTGCATGCATTTCCAGTGCCTTTTTTTTGTGAAATGTTACTAAGTTTAATAAAATCCTTTCTAACTGCATGTTCTTGGGTGATGATGTACGGTTGCTCAAGGAACTACTAGACAGTCAAATGAAGCTAAAGGCACAGTAATAGCAGCACTCCATAGTGATACAAGTACCAGCACATAGTCTGGCCTCTCTATAGCTCATTAACCTCTGGAATAAGCATTACTTTGGTATTTGTTTCACTACCAATACTTAATCTGGAGCCTGTGGCATGTCAAAGAACAGAATTCAACATTTAGAGAATACCTTAGAAAGATCAAAAAAATCTCAGGCATTTTGGTAAAAGCTCAATGAAAGCTTTGGTAAAGTGCAAGAGTAGTCAAAAGGTCATTTCATGAAGAAAAAGATTCACATTTCCCTTGCTTGTGAAAACGTACTGTCAGGACAGTGTGATAGTCCATATTTGATAGTTTACAGGTTAGTGGTATTGATTCTTCTGCCAGACTGTTTCCTGGAACGAAGCATAAAAGCCCAGCTGGCAGAAGGCTGAAAATAGGTGATTGTGAGAACTGTCTATGGTCTTATTTAGGAGTGTCAGTGTCTTTTTGTTACTGTTGCTTTTAATGGAATTTTTGTCTGCAGAGCTCCAAGTATTTTACTGAGAAGCCAATACTGATGTCTACACCTTACAAATAGGGAAACTGACGCAGAAAGTGACTTACACAGTGCCACATAATTCAGCAAAGTCACATAACTTTGTTATGCCAAATCTTTATCTTTGATGCAGAACTTACTCTTGAATAGATTACTCCTATCTGAGCCCTGACAACCTGAAAAATCCTTAAGAGAAGTAGTTATAAGATCTCGATCTGTCCAACAGAGTGGAGGAGTTCTGACTGAAAACAACTCATGAGCTGGCTCCTGATCATTTATTGCTTGCTGAACAACTACAGCAACTCTTAACTAAAACAAATTTGCTTATGTACTTTGTTAAGCTTAAACAAGTTCACAGAATATATGCAGGGGAAGAACGTGCTGTTCAAGATGCAAAGTTAGGTTCAGACACTCCTGTGGTTTGGGTGTTAGCATTAGAGCTCAATGCAACAAATACGGGGTGATTTTAATCTTCTATAACTGCATGAGATTCAGATTTTAATTGCTTTCTTCCCTCCTGAACTCATCTCATAAAGTGTGTTAGGTATATCTGCTGAGTAAATAGAAGACAACAATATGTTTAAATGTCTGTCTAGAGAGTTTCTTCCACCCAGAGCTGAAAATCAATACAGCTCAGAGAGACACCTTTTGTTAATAAAACTTTTTCTTTCAGCATGTTTCTAACATATTTAATATTTTTCAGTGTTACTTTGCTGGCACTGAAAGCCCAAGTCGTGTTGGCAGATCCCTGAACTGGGACTGCAGAGATAAGTATTCTACTCTTGGAGCCATTTTTAACATCTTGGACAAGTAACTACAGCTCTCCAGGCCCTTATATCCATTCCCAGATGTTCCCTTTTGGGACTTGTTTCTGCAAAGATGTATGCATGTATTTGAGCTCATAAACTGTGAAGGTATTTAGTGAACTGCAATGACTGTGAGCAGCCCAGTGACTTAAAGTAAATTCCACATTCAGATCTTGAAAGATAAAGCTTTGGATTGTGTACTTTTAGATTGTGCTGAATGGAGCTAATTTGTCTACATGTGTTGTTCCCAATTCAACTCAGCCTCTACCTGTAGCACCCCATAAAGGCCATAGGGTTCTGCAGACGGAAACACCAAAAATGCCAGCAAATGAGCCACCTGTGCCTCACTTTAGGAGCAACCTGAGCATCAGCTTTCAAAGTCTCCAGAGACAGCAGTCAGTTTCCTTCAGCACAGCACGACAGCAACATGTGTGGTACTCTTGTGTAACCTCAGTCAGATTTCAGGCTTGGGGTTGGGCAGAGCAGGAAACTTGAGGTGAATTGCATCTATACCTGGGTTCTTACAAATAGACCGAGTTTGCCCTTCTGAACTGAATGCTGTCAGGCTGAAAATATATGTTGGAAAAACACTCTCCATTCCCCCCTCAAATCAGCCTATAAATAACATGTGTGGTCCAAAATAGCCCTGATCTTACATCAGGAATAGAGGCTTCAGCACAACAGTGACAACAACAAAGAGAGGGGACTTGGTTAAGTACGGTGAGGGTTAAAATCTGTGCCCTGAACAGTAAATTTTATGGCCAAAAGTGAGTCTTCTATAGTCTCATTTATTATTGCAGAAATGATTGGAACTGGGGACCGTGACACTATTACCTGTTACTGCAGATTTATTGAAAATTAGCAATTCCATTTATATCTATGAGATTTCAGGGATTATTCTGTTATAGACTAGAAAACTGATAGATTTATAACTCCGGTGAATCTAGTTGTACCAACTAATAAAGCAAGTGAGAAAATTTAGAGGTTTGTACTCCTAAAGGAGTTAACCTTTGGATAAAGAAACATTTTTCAAGTAGCATCTGAGAAATTATTGTATCCATAAATTTTCACTGCTGTAGCATGAAAAATATTCATTTCCTGGGTTTTATATTTTTGTTCAAGAAAGATACAAAAAGCAAAAGTTAGTGTGAAAAATTTTCACTCCACTCAGAGTTCTGATGTAATTGCTGCTGCACCTTTTGTTAACCCTTTGGCATATAGTGGCAGAGCTTGCCTTGCTGGCCTTAAGGAATTTTCAAGTTATTAATCTTCTAAATTTATTAACATTGTATTGAGTGAATTTGATCTGACTTTAATTTTGATTTTTGTTTACTCACTGGGCTCCTAAAAAATTGAATCAAACATGCAAAGGTATTAAATTCATCTAAGGACATTGGGGAGTTTCTGTTGTTTGGTTCTGTTCAGGGTTTTTCAATGTGAGAGACCTCTGTGTAATGAGGCTTGTGTTAATCACTGAAAGTATCTTAAAGATTTGAAATTATCTTAAAACTTCTGGTAAGTCTGTAAAAGATTCTGATAAGATCAGGCTTTTACCTCCGAAGAAAAGTGATACAAAGACTTTGGTATTCAGCAATTAGGGGCAACAAGGTTTGGTCAGCCCTGCCAATTCTCTCCTTAACCTCTATGCAAATTGACAAGGCAAGCACTGTATATACAACACAAAGGGGTGCTCAGAAAGACACTCAAGTACTACAGACTTGGGTGTACAACATTGGAGCCTGTCTGAAAGCATTGAGTAATATCAAAGTAGTATCTGATCATGAGGTTTTCAGCTCCCTCTTTCTCTGAAACAGGTCTTTAGGACTAAATAAACTTAATAGCTGTGCTTCATGGTTGCCTAGACTCCTCAGTTTGCAGCCAGGGTGTGCTGCGCTAATCCTTCTGTCTTTTATTTGATACAGATGGAGGCCATCACCAATAACACTGGAACCAGACACATGTCCATGACCTCAACTGCAAGACATAATGAGATGAAATGAATGTGTATATACATTACTTAAAAGAGTAGCTCATGTTTTGGAGTGATATGTGACATTTACCTTCCTCGACCACACATTGCTGTCACTTCTGCATAGCTGCTTTTGTACCAATTATTGCAGGAACTAGAGGACTGGCAAACAAATATGCAATTTATCTAGGAAAATAAGCATACAAGAAATAGCTAATTGGGCCATAACTTCTTAGTAATGTGTGAACAGTGATCGTTGTATTTCTACACTGAAATCATCAAACAATTAAAATCCATCACCTAATAATAGTTATCACCCATTGTGCTGTGAGCTTTAAGTCAATACTCCATTCACCATTCAGGAATATTAAGGAGGTGGCTTGACCTGTTTCTAAATTTGTCTGTACTGAGTGAGAAAATTATGATGTACTAGGGACCACTTCACTTTCTGTTATGGCAGCAGAGGTAAAAACCTGTTTCTCTGATTTCACAAAATACATCCAGTTGGAATAGACCTGAAAGATCATCCAGTCCAATCCTCAACCCAGCACTGAAGGGTCAACACTAAACCATGTCGCTAAGCGGCAAGTCCACATGCTGCTTAAACGCTTCCCATTCCCATGTTTGATAACCCTTTCTGGGAAGAAATATTTCCCAGCACACAGCCTGAACCTCCTCTGGTGCAGCTTGT
Source organism: Dryobates pubescens (assembly GCF_014839835.1). NCBI lineage: Eukaryota > Metazoa > Chordata > Aves > Piciformes > Picidae > Dryobates > Dryobates pubescens. Next base: position 42,290,335 of record NC_071614.1, read on the forward strand.
AACTATTTCTTCTGGTCCTGTCACTTGTCATCAAGTAGAAGAGGCTGGGCCCCTCCTTGCTCCAGCCTCCCTTCAGGTAGTTGCAGAGAGTGATGAGGTCTACCCTCAGCTTCCTCTTCTCCAGATTGAACAACCCCACCTCCCTCAGATGCTCCTCAGAGGTCATGTGCTCCAGGCCCTGCACAAGCCTTGTTGCCCTTCTCTGGACACACTCCAGCACCTCAATGTCCTTCTTGTAGTGAGTAGTCCAGAACTTCACACAACACTTAAGGTGTGACCTCACCATTGCTGAATATAGGCAGATATCACGTCCCTGTTCCTGCTGGCCACCATTTTCTAATACAAGACAGGATGCCATTGACTTTCTTGGCCACCTGGGCACACTGCTGACTCATATTTGGTCGACTGTGAACCAATACCCCCAGGTTAGTTGCAAGAATCAAAGCTAGGACACCAGAATGTAAAGATTTATTTTTGCTATTATTAACTTAGTGCTATTTTTGTTCTAATCACATAAAAAATAAACAGATTTTTTAAATGGCATTTTAAAATAAGCCAGCATTTTATTAATGATAAAAGGTTCAGATGTTAAGGTCTGAAAAAGAAAGAAATGCTGACTTTCAGTTAAAAGTAATCTGGAGAAGAATGACAGGTATTTGTCATACAGACCACATCCCCACCCCAGTGGCACCAACTGATTGTGATTATTAACTTTGGAAAGAGGGAAAATCCTTTATCTGACAATCTCTAAGGAAAAAAGCCCCTGAAATTATCCCATCATTTCACAATCAATAAGGCAAAAACGGAGCGTGCAAAAGAGTTATTTATGATTCCATCACACCATTATAATGCTGCACCTATAACCGGAGAATAGAGCATTTCTAAGTTTTCAGTGTTTCATATGCGCTTACAAACCGAGTTTAAAATGCCTCACAGAATGCTTATTTCTCTTTATTATTTAATATAAATTTATGTATGAGATATTTCCAGCTACAATTAAAAAAACACACCAACAAACAACAACCAACATAACACACACACACAGAAAGACACCAAAACCAAAACCAACCAGTCAACCAAAATATCAACAGGAAAAAAACCACCTCTTCCTATATTGTCCTGTAAAGCTTTCACTGGATTTTTACTCAGGATAAATCAGGACATTTCCATCAAATACTGAGCTGTTCCCATTTAGGACATATCAGAATCCAGCCCAGCATGTGGACAGTCTCAGGCTGCGCCAGGGGAGGTTCAGGCTAGATGTTAGGAAAAAGTTCTATACAGAAAGAGTGATTGCCCATTGGAATGGGCTGCCTGGGGAGGTGGTGGAGTCACCATCATTGGAAGTTTTCAGGAGAAGACTTGATGGGGTGCTTGGTGCCGTGGGTTAGTTTGGGTGGTGTTGGATTGGTTGATGGGTTGGACGCGATGATCTTGAAGGTCTCTTCCAACCTGGTTTATTCTATGTATTCTATGTATTCTACTTACCTGGTTACAGCTGCAAAACATCCCAGCCTGGCTGAACTTTGGCAGAACCAAGTAAAAGAATTAGTCGTGGAGTTACATATATGTATCAGACTTGGTCATAATATTGAATTTTCTCTTCTTAAAATATAAAGGAATTATGTTTTAAAGGCTTTATAGATCATTGTACAACAGTAGCAACTCCTGTTTAAATGCAAGAAAATACCCTTGGGTATACCAGAAAGATTATTTCTTGTACCTCTTTATACAAATCTGTAAACATGACAGCTGAGAAATCCACTTTTGTATTGCTCCTCTTCTAAGGGACAAAGTCAACTTCTTTAGCAGTTCCACGTGTAATTTAAGGCTGTCTTCTTCTCATCAACTTTTATAATTAAATGAAAACATTAAAAAAAATAGTAACGGGAAAAAAAAAAACAACTCTGAGATTGTTTAACAGAGTTCTCTTCCTCTTGAACTCAAAGGGAAGCAAACAGACAGCTTAGTCTGAGAGCCACTGAATGCATGATTTTCAGTAATCTAATGAGGCTCAGTGAATTACAAGATCAGGGATGCATTCAAGAATGACACAAGGCAACTGGTGAGGAGTTCCTTAACTAAACAGAAAATACTTAATCCCTTAAATGGCTGCTGAGTTCCCCTAGGAATATTTGTCTTTATGTTGCTAAAGGAAACTCAACAGTGTCATATAGTCTTTTTGTTTTAATAGCTCAGTGCATAAGAACACTATGAAGGGAAGTATTTTAGCCTGAGACAGGCAAAAAAAAAAAGGCAGTTTAACAAATAATGAGTAAGATAGCAAGAGAGATTCCATTCGTTGTCTAAATCAGACTTGTTCCAGAAAGGCTTAGAAAGAGAGGTTGCTATGTTCAATTGAGAGTCAACTGAAAGTTAATGGGGACGTCGCTAAAGATCACAGACAAACGGTTACTGTATTTTTAATGAATATTTTATTCATGTCACCTTTAAATTAGTTAAATTTGATAGGATCATAATGTAATGCAAAATGGCTTCCTCCCTAGATCATTTTAGGTGGAGGGTAGATCAGAATTTAATTTAGGGTAATGCCACGTCAAAATTAAATTTTAAAAATTATGGTTGGAAAGTAATAAATCCAAAGTGACCAATGGAAAAAATATTAAGTTAATGAGATGTGCAAGCCATTTAGAAAACCACTGATATTTTATATGACATGTATTTTTCTTACCTGGAAACAAGCCATTTTAAATAGCTGCTGACAGGGATGGAAGTGGGGAGAGGAGAAGAAGGGGCACTCTTACAGCTATTGCTGTCAGGTCTTGATGAAGTTATGAAGACAAATGCAAAAAGCTCATGATGGGGGTATTCATCACTTGATCAGCAAGCTTGTTAAAAATGTAAGTCTCCTAAATTCCCTTTCAGATATCTAAATATGTATTCTGCTCTTCAGAGTGCTGTCACTCACATATGCCAAAGAAATTGTTTACAAATTAATTTCATGTGGCTGCTGTGAAATCATGAGGTATGGGGTCAAATAGCCCACTTTCTACTTGTATCACATGCCTCTCCTTTCCCTTATCTATCGTGAAGCTAGAACGCAAAAAAAATCCCCACACAGTATAGGCAAGGGATCTCTCAATTTAAATCTTCTTTCATACAGCCTTACCAGTCACACAGATACTGTGCTTCCCTGAGTAACTCCTCAAAGGACGGTGGTTCTGGATAATGCCAGAGAAAGGGGCTTGCTCTTTACAAGCAGCAGTCTGTGAAGAAGGCAGGAAAACAAGATAGGAAGGCACAAAATAAACCTGGGGGATGCAGTTGAGGCAAAAAGGCAGATGTGAGAACAAAAAACTTTGTGTGTCACTGCTAGAGCATCACATTTCCAGTCAAATTCAACAATAAAAAAATATTTCCAGATAGCATGGCAAAAAGGGATTTCTTAAGTTTAGTTATGAGAAAGAGAGTTGTCATTATAAATTGCATCAGATCTCAGATGAGAGAAAATGTAGCTCCAGGTGTTGCCCTCGATTTTGGTTGTCTATCTACCAAGAAATGTACTGGAGGTGCTGAAGCCTGAGAAGCACAGAGGCTGTAAGTACACATCAAAGCCAGTGCAGAAGCTGTGAGTGAGGAATGCAAAAAGAAGAATTTGCCCCACTGAAATGAGATCTGAGTGAAAAGAAGTGTGGAAACCGAACTCTTCAGAGATGAGTAAACTCATTTCATGCAAAGACATTAAACTACATCGTGATGTGAAACTAGAGAGCATGATTATTCCCTTGCAGTAAAGGCTTGGCTTTGCAAATATTGTTACAGATAAGAAAAATACGCTTGGAGAGGTTCAAAAATTTACTAAGTCACCTGACTCCAAGTTATTTCTGGATGTTGTAGTGGCAGCACTGCAGCCAACTAAGCTGAGCATGTCTGCTACTTTTAAAGGTGAGTAGGCTACGTTAACCACACAATAATAATTTTGACACTGGACCAATGGACTATATGATCCCTGTGATTCCCCCTCCAGATCATTTGCAAACCTAAGCTAGAGATAAGAGTGTCTTCCCACCTATTAAGAAGTACATCAAGTTACCACAATGCTTCAGCATCTACAGAGGCAACTAGAGGCACTTTAGGTAAAACTTTAAATGTGAGTGCTATCTCATAAAATTTAAAGAGATACCTGGGCACACAAATGGACATCATTGTCCCCTTGTGCACAAAAATAAGAGGTGTTAGACTTAGGCAGAAGCTAAGGAGTGTCCTTGCTCCCTGGTAACTTAAAATCAACAGTGATGCCAAACCCATCTCACTACCCTGTACCTGAAGGAACTGCCTGGGTTTTAATAACTCTACTGCTGTACATCAGACCAGAGATCAGGTTTCAAGAAGTGCCTTGAGTTAACTTTTCAGACATTTTGTATCTTCATTTGAAGTCTAGACATGAAATAAATGCCATTGAAACACACAGAACTCTGAGCATCACCCCCGCTCCTACCCCCATATTGTAAAGAGAGAGAATGAATAGAGACTTGATCCTGAGCAATACTGAGCAGTTGTACTCCATGTTGGACATCTCTCACAGCATGTAAATTATTCTAATTTCTTGTCCTTACTAGGCAGATCTCTGATAAACTGGAATGGTCCAGGACTATGGATTTTTTTTTTACTTTATGAGAGAGAGAATGAAGGCTGGCTTTAAGCACTATTTTCTAAAGGCTCAGTTTGATAATCCTTTCCCAGCTTATATTTAAACTCTCTAAGAGAAGAAAAAGCAAGAATGAATTAGAAACTGGACGAACACAAAGAAGCTAGAAAGAGAAGATCGATACCTCACACACACAGCAGTAAACAAACTGGAACTATTACACTGAAAGATGGTTATTGATCAATATCAGGAGCATCTCATACGCTGGCACGTCTGTTTATATCAGCCCTCAACTGTGTTTTTATTTGCTCGTCATATAACTGCATTCTACAATTCTTATCACCAGGAAATTTTAATTCCCTTTTATTAGTGAATAATAAAAGTATGGTTTTAGGCATTGCTCATTATCAGTAGCCTTACATATCAGCAAAATGCTGACTGCCTGGTGTCCTGAATTGTTATACCCTGACTTACAGACTGAAAAGATGAGCTGCAGAAAGATGAACTGACCTCCCCAAGGCCAATGGCAGGGGCAGAAGCTGTGAGATAACCTGGATCTCCTGAGCGATGGGGACTGTGATTTCTGGCAGTACTAGTCCCTGTAGACCTTCACAGCAAGTGGAGAATTTTGTCTTCAGAAATAAAGATTGGCAGTTACTCCATTTCAGAAGCACCGAACCAAAACTATTGAGGCCTGCAGTTTGCAACATTGAAAGAATCAAAGGACCTGAACTCTGTATGCACCCAAATCATATTGGAAGACTTTATTTAAATAAAGCTCTTCCCATCTGTGTTAATCTGATCTCTATACTGATGTGCCAGTATTTCACTGTCCTTGAGACAGAAGTCCTCCTTGGTTTTCCTTTTCACAACCCCTTTAACAAACCTAATTTATGTTCCCACACAACAAAACTGTGTCATTCATTTCTTGCACCTCCAGTTCCTGAAGCATTTCTAGCATAAAGACCATCAAGTATAATTACAGACAAGTGCAAATATCAAGACATGTAAGACAATACAATGAAATACAAAATAAATGTCTACTCAGCAGAAGTGTCCACCAAAAGGAGCAAACTCTCTGACCTTGGGACTGAAAGTCAGAAATTCCATCTTAGAATAGAATACATAGAATAGAATACATAGAATAAACCAGGTTGGAAGAGACCTTCAAGATCATCACGTCCAACCCATCAACCAATCCAACACCACCCAAACAACTAACCCATGGCACCAAGCACCCCATCAAGTCTCCTCCTGAAAACCTCCAATGATGGCGACTCCACCACCTCCCCAGGCAGCCCATTCCAATGGGCAATCACTCTCTCTGTATAGAACTTTTTCCTAACATCCAACCTAAACCTCCCCTGGTGCAGCCTGAGACTGTGTCCTCTTGTTCTGGTACTGGCTGCCTGGGAGAAGAGACCAACATCCATCTGTCTACAACCTCCCTTCAGGTAGTTGTAGAGAGTAGTAAGGTCACCCCTGAGTCTCCTCTTCTCCAGGCTAAGCAACCCCAGCTCCCTCAGCCTCTCCTCGTAAGGCTTGTGTTCCAAACCCCTCACCAACTTTGTTGCTGTTCTCTGGACTCATTCCAGCAAGTCAACTCCTTCCTAAACTGAGGGGCCCAGAACTGGACACAGTACTCGAGGTGCGGCCTAACCAGTGCAGTGTACAGGGGCAGAATGACCTCCCTGCTCCTGCTGGCCACATTGTTCCTGATGCAGGCCAGGATGCCATTGGCCCTCTTGACTGCCTGGGCACACTGCAGGCTCATGTTCAGTCTACCATCGACCATCTTCTCTTACCTGTCCCACTACTGCCTTATACAAAGTAGCTGAGACGTTTAATCCTCACTGAACTAGGACATTTGCTTCCACTTTCCTCTCAGGTATTTGCCTGGTCTGTAAAAACTATCACATATTTAAAATTTGTTCAATTACATGACTCAGTGTAAAATTTAACTTTCAGTTGGTTGGAACTCTGTCATTTGGACTTAATGAGATGTATCAGCACCAACACAGCTTTCCCTTTCTTGGGAAACGGCTCCCTCACTGATAGCTGAGGTAACTGGGTTTTAATTTTAGGCACATGCATCAATCTGCTAGCCTGCCTCTGTAAAATCTCACTTAAAAAGACACGTCATTAAAACTTGTTGCTAAGTTTTTAAAAGATTATTCAATTCAAAAAACTCATCTTAAAAAAATAACAAAACCCAACCAACCAACCCCCCAGAATCCTATTCACAAATAATATTGAAAATTTAGGGGTGAAGAATTTGATCTGGAAAAAAACAACCAACCAACCAACCAAACAACCTTGAAAGCCCAAATTGACAAGAAGTAAAATAATTTATGATTAACTTTAAAGGTTTTTTTCCCCCGAGTTTGAATGATGCCATTTTACTAAAAATTGGCTTTTTATTAAACTGAATTATTTTGTTTCAAGCTACAGATTGCAAACATTTGCAGATGTTTGAATTGAATTTATCAACAAAGTTCATGTAGTACATTTCTTTCCATCATATCCCCTGTCGAATTCCTCACCTCAGTTGCTGCCTCACATCCTCCACTTTAGGAAAGCTGAAGAAGATGCCATGCCAGGTTTCTGAAGGAAAAGTGACAAAAGGCACCATTTCATCCCAAGGTAGATTGTCGCAGAAATATCTTACAATGCTTTTTGAGTTCAGCTTTGTGCTTTGTGCTGCCTTTGCTGCAGATGCCATAAGCACCTCTACAACTTAAAGGACGAGCTTCAGTGCCAGGGCAGTATTGATACCAACTGAATCACACCAAGAAAATGAAACCCAGAACCACTGTTTCTTGGCCTTATACCCAAGAGCAGATATTTTGAGTGAATAGGGTAGAGAGCTGCTGAAACAAAGTTAGAGATGCACTTGAGTTGGCAGCTCCTCTTTTAACCTGCCATTGCTCCAGTTATAGCATTATGACAATTCATGTGCTGTTCACATGAACAGCCTTAAAGAGATCACAGATTATATCTGGTTGGAAGAGAGCTTCAAGATTATCCAGTCCAACCCTTGACCCAGCACTGAAGGGTCAACACTAAACCACGTCCCTAAGTGCCAGGTCCAGATGGTGCTTGTACACCTCCAGGGTTGGTGACTCCACCAATGGTCTGAGCAGCCCATTCCCATATTTGATAACCTTTTCTGGGAAGAAATATTTCCTCACACACAGCCTGAACCTCCTCCAGCACAGCTTGTAACCATTTCCTCTAGACACCCCTCCTTGCTCCAACCTCCCTTCAGCTAGTTGTAGAGAGTCATAAGGTCTCATCTCAGCATTCTCTTCTCCAGACTGAACAACACCAGCTTTCTCAGATGTGGCCCCTAGTTATGTGTTCCAGGCCCTTCATGAGACTCACTGCCCTTCTCCGGACATGCCTCAGCACCTCAATATCCTTTTTGTAGTGTCGGGTCCAGAACTGCACACAATACTTGAGCTGTGGCCTCACCAGTGCCGAGTACAGCAGGAAGATGATCACCTACCTTTTTCTGCTGGCTGTAGTGTTTCTAATACAAGCCAGGATGCCACTGGCCTTCTTGGCTACTTGGGCACACTGCTGATTCCTACTTCTGTTGTGTCATATTACAAGCTCTACCATTTTTTCCCCATGCTTTTGGTTTTTTTTAAACATCTGCAGTGCCTTTCCACTTTAGTTTTCATTCTGATCCAGCCCTCCTCTGTCTTGACATTCAGGTGCTCTTCAAATATGATCACCGATTTCCTTGTAATCCTTATACAAAATGGACAATATGCTAAGGGAAACCGCCTTGCAAAGTTGCCAAAAGAGCAATTCCAATCTAATTAGGAGTTCATACTGCTTCAGTGCAAGCAGCACAAACACTGTTAATATTTACTGCAGCTGCTTTGTCAATAACTCCCAGTGAATCCTCCAATTTATAAGAAAAATCAGGAAGCTATTGGATTCTATGACACTGATAGATCTATCAGTATTCATTGCCCCTATCCTCTGCAACACAAGGCACAAATGCCAATAACTCTAACAGTCCCTTAAATGGTGAAGGATCATTATTAAAGTGTGCTTGGCATCCCTGGTCATTAATTATAATCTTGTGCACATATGCAGTGTGATTGCAGGAAATAATCAGCTTTGTCTGCCAAATTGGCAACATTTAGAAACTAATTTGTTATGACATACCATCAAAGATATTTAAACAACAAACCCAAAGCTCTGCTGCACTGCACACACTGTTAAAATATCAGATCACATCATTAAAAAATAGTTAACATATCCAAGGGGAGGTAATATTTATCCTTGAACCCTGGTTCAAGTGGAATTTCCAGAAAGAACAGTTATATCCTTTCTCCCTCGCAGTTCACAGGAGAGGAAACTCTCTCCAGAGTGATAGACGGATGGGTCTGGGGGGAGGGAATGACTTCGATTACACTATAGAGTTGCCGTCACTCAGGAGCTATTAAATGGTCATTGAATAAATGTTTGCTGAGAGCAAAGCTTACCCAGGATTACTGCACTGCTCAGGATGCCTGCAAATTCATTTAGAGACTTTAAACTCATATTTATCTGTCTAATTTCTTTCATATCCCCCATTACCGCTCGCATCCACCTAGGCCTCTGCTTCACCAGCAGAAGGATATGAACACCTACAGCGCTATCCAGCCTTGTAGCTGGGATTGAAGTAAAAGTGTGTTGCAGGGAGAGGAATATGTCTGCCAGAAACAGCAGAGGATCTTCCCATTCTTGCCTAGCCTCAGCCTCTCAGCAAACTCCTGGTCACTACACAAATTATTTTTTTTTCCTTGGTATCTGATTTCTTCATATTGGCTAGGACAATGGCAGACCCTGAAAACCATCTGAAGGAAATAGAGGGTCTTCCATAAAAAACATTTGTGCTGCTGTATTAGAAAACAAATTCTTCTTTATGAGGATGCAAATACTGCAGAACGGGGACTTTTCCTTTGGGGCAGCTTTCAACGTGTTCTGAGAAGAAGCAGAGAGCTACATTGTAGATAATCTGCTGCAGATAGTATTAAAGTTTGGCCCATCAGAAAAAACAACACCGGTGCTGCAGGACTTACGCTGTTCCTAGGAAAGGGGTTGGCTTTGCAAGAGGTTTAAATCAAAGAAGTGTGACAGGCTCTGGGCACCCTGGTGTCTGTTAGGGGTAAGATCTGAATCTGTCAATTACACTAGCATGAAACACAGAAGAGAAGGTGCAATTTAGAGAATACTTGAATAAGGTGTACAAAATGATGGCAAGCAAATCAGCTTTACAACTTCCAAGACTCCAGAAAAGGAATTTGCAATGGAGTTTATAAGACTATGGAAAATTCAAGGGCTTGCTAGACATGTATAACTGAGGGAGCAAAAGTCTTAATTGTATTGTGTGCATACATAATATGATTTCTTTTCTCAGGCCTATGGCCAGACTATTAAAATATGCATCAAAATAAAACCAGAAATTAAATACTGAGCTGTGCTCTTATCCAGGAAACAAAACTTCCTTCTTTTTCTTTTTTAATTTTATTTTCTCTCTATGTAAATGAATGGTGCAGTTTTTAAATGGCAAAGGAGATCACCTGTGTAGCATTAAAAAAAAAAAATTGTTTATAGATTGAAATATTGCTAAAGTTCTTATTAAGAGAGCTAAATATGATGCTTTTCCCTAGAGTAAGTATTTTTTGACACTTTTCCCTCTGTTTGCTGTGTCCTTCAGTGTATTTTCTTTCTTCTGTTCCCTCCCATATCAAGAGTCCATCAGCCCAGTTAAAGTAGAGGATGAAAAATACAAGGAGAACTGACAAGTGCAAAACACTTAACTGATGTGATTGCTTTTACACTCTTACTGTAATGACTGTTTGCTCCAGAAGACTACTTCAACAGAATATTTCATTTAGTTTATGTAACAATTTCCTATGCTTCCTCCGTGTTTTCTCAGAATCCAGTGTTCTATTATTGAAGCAGTAGTTAAGCTTTGTGCAAATCCATTTAGTCAGATTCTCAGCTGCTGCCATCAGCCACTGAACTAACAATAACATATTTTCTTTCTCATAGTATTTTGTAGCTTGCAACTAATTTAATAACAACACCTTTTAAAATGCCTGAAAGGAGCAGATATTTTTTCCAATGTAATTAATGTCACATATATGTCTTTAAGACACAGTTTTCAAACCTATGGGTCCTGAATATACTTACACAATACAGAATTTACCGGGTTGGAAAAGACCTTTGAGATCGAGTCCAACCTATCACCCAGCACTATCTAATCAACTGAACCATGGTACTGAGTGCCTCATCCAGTTTCTTTTTAAACACTTCCAGTGATGGCAACTACCCCACCTCCCTGGGCAGCCCATCCCAATGGCCAATCTCTCTTTCTGTGAAGAAAGTCTTCCTAACACCCAGCCCAAACATCCCCTCTACAGCACCCTGAAAGGAGGTTGCAGTGAGATTGGGGTTGGTCTGTTCTCCCTAATATCAGGTGACAGAATAAGAGGAAATGGCCTCAAATTGCAGCGGGGAGGTTTAGGTTGGAGATTAGGGAAAATGTCTTTGTTGCAAGAGTGGTCAGGGATTGGCACAGGCTGCCCAGGGAGGTGGTGGAGTCCCCGTCTCTGGAGGTGTTCTAGAAACCTGTGGCCATGGCACATTGGGGCACGGTTTAGTGGCCATGGTGGTGTTGAGTGGACTTGATGATCTGTAAGGTCTACTTCTTGAGATAGGAGGCAATAAAATCGTCCCAGAGTCAATGTTATGAAATGATAAATTGTATCAAAGGTAACTCAGAGAATTAATAACTATTATATCCATATTCTTTAAATGTTTCCATATTTTCAAAGGAAAATAATAGACATGAACTTCTAACACCCAAAAAAATATTTTCTACATAACTGTGTAGATTTCACTGTAGCCTTTAAACTTTCAAATGAGTTTGTATAGCCTTAACTTATTTTTTTAAAAACTTTTTTACATTTCATATCCGATTGAATAAAGATAGATGTGAACAAGCTACAGCCCAAACCACCCTGAAACAAGGACATCAGTAAAGCCTATTCTTTGACTTGTGACAACATCTCTAAAAATAAAATTTTGAGCTTCCCATTAGGTTAGGCATTCAGCTAAAGCTTTTCATATAAATGGTTTAAGATCACAAAAGTACCACACTTTCATGTGAAGAGCTTAATAAAAAAAAAAGGCAGATGGACAGTTTGTAATGCATTTTAATTAGGACACGTTTTACCTTGAAAAGTTCTATTACAGCATACTCCATTAAGGCCAACATTTAAATGACGTATAATAATATGGCTGCAATTATTTTCTTTGTTTTCTTGTTTTGATAAAAGTTATTCAGAATTTATATAAAAGTTTTGAAAACAATGCCCTGTCAAACAAACTGTGTAAAATTGAACGTCCCCTGAACAAAGCCTTTACACTGGGGCCGTAGCTATGCAGATAGCGCATCGTAAAGACAGTAACCATTGTGTTTTCCTAGATTCAACAGTGAAAATGAAATGCCTCAAGAGAAAATACAGGAGTGATTTCATCCTGACTGGCTCTACTGGGTTCATTTTGACACTCGCGGTGCAGAGGGAAGCTCTAAAGACAGGGATTGCATTGACCTTTATAGCAGAGAAACAGCAAGAGTTCCTCTTCTCAGTGCCAAGCTGTGACAGTGCCTTAGTGGAACAGAGTCATTATCAGCTCCTGTAATCCCGGTACTGAGTATAAGATGAGAAGGAGGGTGCTCCAAGGAGCCAGAAAGACTGTACATACAAGGACAAGCTCCTTGAGTCCCCTGTCTCTTTCCTTGCTGAGGCATTATTTCCGATACTTTAATCTCTCTAGTCATTATTCTCTGATCACTCTCCAGTTGCCAGTATCCTTGTGAATTATGGAGAGGAGAGCTGCTTACAAGGAGTATGCCAGCAGCAGACACACTGAAATTTTCCTTTATATTATTTCAATATATCCACCATTCAGTGGATAAAGAACTGGCTTGATGGCTGCACCCAAAGGGTGGCTGTCAATGGGTCCACGTCCAAGTGGAGGGCAGTGACAAGTGGAGTCCCTCAGGGATCAGTACTGGGACCAGTCTTGTTTAACATTATTGTTGGCGACGTGAACAGTGGCATTGAGTGCACCCTCAGCAAATTTGCTGACAACACCAAGCTGTGTGGTGCAGCAGACATGCTGGAGGGAAGGGAAGCCATCCAGAGGGACCTTGACAGACTGGAAAGGTGGGCCCATGACAGCCTCATGAGGTTCAACAAGTGCCCACAGTCCTAGGCACCAATATAGGCTGGGCAGCGACTGGCTTGAGAACAGCCCTGAAGAAAAGGACCTGGGGGTGCTGGTGGATGAAAAGCTCAACGTGAGCCACCAGTGTGCACCTGCAGCCCAGAAAGCCAATCACATCCTGGGCTGCATCAAGAGAAGCATAGCCAGCAGGTCGAGGGAGGTGATTCTCCCCCTCTACTCCACTCTGGTGAGATCCCACCTGGAGTACTGCATCCAGTTTTGGAGCCCCTACTACATGAGGGATCTGGAGGTGCTGGAGCATGTCCAGAGGAGGGCCACGAGGATGTTTAGAGGGCTGGAGCACCTCTCCTATGAGGACAGACTGAGGCAGTTGGGGCTATTCAGTCTGGAGGAGAGAAGGCTCTGAGAAGACCTCGTTGTGGCCTTCCAATATCTTAAGGGGACCTACAAGAAAGCTGATGAGGGACTTTTGGGGTGTCAGGTAGTGATAGGACTAGGAGGAATGGAAAAAAATAGAAGTGGGTAGATTCAGATTAGATGTTAGGAAGAAGTTCTTCACCATGAGGGTGGTGAGGCACTGGAACAGGTTGCCCTGGGAGGTGGTGGAGGCCCCATCCCTGCAGGTTTTTAAGGCCAGGCTCAATATGGCTCTGGACAACATGATGTGGTGTGTGGTGTCCCTGCCGATGGTGGGGGATTGGAACTAGATGATCTTGGAGGTCCCTTCCAACCCTAACAATTCTATGATTCTATGAATCTCATTAGCCCCTTTGGCCATGGTGTCTTTTCAGAGCTCACATCTGCCTGATCATCCAGAACAAACATAGAGATACCTGTTATATCCTGCTATTCCATGTTAAGAATCTCTTGATCAATATTCTCTTGAATTAGGGTTGGAGAGAGAAGTATTTTATTACTGCTGCTTGGTCTGCCCACATGGCAGTTCTCCTGCTTAAATACAGAACAAATATACTTGCTGGAAGCAGCACCCTCATTCTACACTGAGAATTTTTACATTTAGATACTGTGATGAATCAGTGCCTCTGTTAAATTTTCCCTTTTCCTAATAATGTCATCTTTGATTGTTCCAGGCTCCTTATTATGCTTTCATTTCCTTTATCCATTTTCTTTAATTTCTGAAGTTTACTCTAGCTAACTTACTTTCCTTTTCCAGTTGTTTGCATCTGTTTTCTCCTATCTGTGCTATAAATAGGACAGACTGCTCTAGGACAGGATCTTCTCCACCAGGCCTTTGTGGCTTTGGAGGGATCTTGCTGAAAGTTTACTTTTCACAATTGCCTTTTCTCTTTTAATTCTTCTGCCTGAATGACTGTTTCAGAGTCATTTTCAGCTTCATTAATAGCAGCCCTTTTAAAATACAAGAAACTGATGAAACCTTACTCTGTATACACAAGGCAGCTATAATCAAGCTATTATAACCCACATCAAACCAGTCACTGATTTTTAGTTCTGTGATAACCTTCCGTCATTATGATGTCTGGCGTGGCATTTCCTACATTAGACTCAGTTCTTCATGTCATTGCATTCTTTGCATATTTCTTGCAGTCTAAATACCTTGGGTTTTTGTTCACATTTGCTAGATGTGAAAGGAGCTGGTGACCATTAGTAGATTATAAACTCATATGGATCTAATAATTTCAGACAACAGAAATAATTGCAGTGAAGTCAGAAAGGCTACTTTTGTGAGAGATCTTTAGTTTAGCCCTTCACCATACAACAGTTCTTCTGACAAACACTGTTTCCTTCTCCTACAGATATATGATCCTTATGTGCCACTGAATATTCTCTGACAGGAAGGTACAACACCACTCCTAGTTTTACTGCTTCTAGTGAATTTGAACTAGGGGCAAGTACAATGTGGTTAGCACTTCATGTATCATTTGGCACAATAAACACCTTGGACTGATGTTATCACATACATATCTTAACTTGCCCCGCTTAAATAAGGAAGAAAATTAGAACTCAGCGTCCCATTTTTTAATATTGATGCTGCCAGTGATTTACCTTTGGAAAGATAATGCTTATCTAGAAAGTTCATAAGGATGTTTGGAGAATTATTTACTTGCTATGCTAAAATTAATTATTTGAAGTGCTGCCTAAAGCATTGGTAATGTTTGCTTCATTGTCCTCATCATGCAGTAGACTTAGAATAGAATAGAATAGAATAGGATAGAATAGAATAGAATAGGATAGGATAGGATAGGATAGGATAGGATAGGATAGGATAGGATAGAATAAACCAGGTTAGAAGAGACCTTCGAGATCATCGTGTCCAACCTATCATCCAACACCACCTAATCAACTAAACCATGCAACCAAGCATCCTGTCAAGCCTCGCCCTGAACACCCCCAGTGACGGCGACCCCACCACCTCCTCGGGCAGCCCATTCCAGTGGGCAATCACTCTCTCTGCGTAAAACCTCCTCCTAACCTCCAGCCTAAACCTCCCCTGATGCAGCCTGAGACTGTGTCCTCTTGTTCTGGTACTGGTTGCCTGGGAGAAGAGACCAACCTCCGCCTCACTACAACCTCCCTTCAGGTAGTTATAGAGAGCAATAAGGTCACCCCTGAGTCTCCTCCTCTCCAGGCTAAGCAATCCCAGCTCCCTCAGTCTCTCCTTATAGGGCTTGTGCTCCAAGCCCCTCACCAACCTCGTTGCCCTTCTCTGGACATGCTCCAGCAAGTCAACATCCTTCCTAAACTGAGGGGCCCAGAACTGGACACAGTACTCGAGGTGCGGCCTAACCAGTGCAGTGTCCAGGGGCAGAATGACCTCCCTGCTCCTGCTGGCCACACTGTTCCTGATGCAGGCCAGGATGCCATTGGCCCTCCTGGCTGCCTGGGCACACTGCAGGCTCATGTTCAGCCTACCATCGACCAGCACCCCCAGGTCGCTTTCCACCTGACTGCTCTCCAGCCACTCTGACCCCAGCCTGTAGCTCTGCATGGGGTTGTTGTGGCCAATGTGCAGAACCCGGCACTCGGATGTGTAGTAAATAAATACATTGAAAATATAAGATGGGCAGTATTTACAGCCTGTACAACTTCCCAAATCCAGGAGTAGAAGGCATTCTTCTCCATAAGAAAAATATTTTTCCAAATAAATATGCAAAACGGAAATACTTTTGTTTCTAGCAAACGTTGAAGGATAGTCTGAAGATGAAAACATAACATACTCTCCCTATAACTACCAGTGTTTCAGTATGGGCTCCAGTAACTACTGAGTAGAAGTCATACAAAATTAGCTGCTTCATTTCAGTAATATATATAAAATGCTTGTAAATTAAAAATCTGGAATTTTAAAAGTCTTTGTCTTGCTCCAGGAATCCTAATGCTGGTTTCTTAGATCCTTGGGGAAATTAGGAAGCAACTTGACAAGCTAATGCTTTGAAGCTGTAATTTAAAAGTTTTTTTAAAAGATTTTTTTTCCTCTAAAGAACTTGGCATATTTTAAACAGAAAATTGTAATAATAATTATGGATATATTGACCTCTTTGTACTCTTAGGCTGGCCACTCAAGTGAAGTAGATTTTAACCAGCTCCCTGTGGGATTCTGTCAGTTTCCCATGTTTCTGTGCTGTGGCACTTCTTGCATTCATCTTGCAAGTTGCCTAATGCTGCCTTAAGATTTGACTCATTAAAGAAACACTTTCCCAGAGCATTTTATTACATGCCCTGAAGAACTTAACAGGTATACAACACTTAGCCAGCTGCAGGACTGTTAAAACACTGCTCCTTGGGGCTGCATGAGCAGACCTTCTAGCTGTAGTTTAGTGTAGTGATGATGGGAGTTCTAGTGCAGGGAAGGTTTCAGGATTTTAATTGCATTGTTTAATTTTTTCAGTTGATAAAAATGGACATGTCCCATCTACAAAATAATTTGCACTATTGGTCTCACTGATGTAGCTCTCTGATGCTGCTGAGACTTGAGTGAGCCAGAAGTCCGTATCCAAAGCTCTCTGATCCCAACAAAGAGATTGAAATCAAGTGTCAGTTAATTTCACAACTGATAAATCACAACACGCAGTGTAACATTGCCTCACACTAAACTGTGGGTTTGAAAAAGGAAAAAGTTTCCAGCTCTCTGCAAAACTATATCTGAGACACAGCTAAGCTGCACTCTGTAATGAAGTATCTGGGGCTTAGGCATTATTATAATGAATAATCAGAGGAAGCTCTGATACCTTAACTATACATTTTTTATGCAACTTTTTGTTCTTCATTCCCTTTTAGCCAGCAGATGTTATGTCTTAGCCTATTGCTGGAAATAAAGAGAATGAGTTGTGATACAAAACCAGTTTTGGAACTAACCCCATTTGCTGCAATTTAAGCCTTGCCTCTAAAGATTTGCCTCATTTTTCCTGGAAAACCAAACCAAAAGGAAAGATGAGTGTAAATGTGAGAACAGATCATGGATTCGAGATGTGTGTCAGTCTAGATGATGCAATTGAGATGTTCTTCACTGAAATCCTACACCAGGACTGTCAATGTCAGATAAAGAACTCACATTACTTTCAAGTATAAGAACATAGTTCACAATAAAAAACACTTTGGATTGAAAAACTGCACTTACACCCAGACTCAACCACACTGAAATCAGGTTCTTAATGCTCTGTCTCTGATCTGAATGTCAATTCTTCACACAAGTTATCCCCATTTAAGATTTACCACAATAAATGTGTCATCCCAGAGGCTCCACTATGTTTATGTATATAAAGACAGAGAAAGAGAGAAAGACTGAATGAATATGCTTTTACTATCTGCTTTATATCCACTCACTCCTGTGCAGAGGTATATGATACCATTAAATTCATTTTACAGTCTTGGCAAACAAGGGAGCTGTCTCAGTGCACAGAGATGTGGAGTTTGCTATATACTCTACAGATGCAAAAGGCAGCCACAGACCATCTGCAGCCTTACAGGAATTCAGAGTATTTTTAAAAATAAATATGCCTCCTAATTCCAAAGAAACGATTTACATACTAATTTATTTCCCTAAATATCATGTGCTTTCTAAAAGCAGAGGATACAATGATTTCAATGGATGTGTTGTTGCACGCCTTGTTCATAACACGATTTACAAAAGTGAAGTTGGAATTTAAAAGCAATCCAGACACACTTGAGTATCTTCAAAGATAATGAAATATTGTTTTTATTGTTAGCACTGCTGCTAAAAATGAGATGTTTGGCAATTCAGAACTTCTGTACAAAAAGCCTATAGCTCAATCATGTAAAACTAATTCGTAAAACTGATTCGATTTAAGTAGTGCTGACATAACTATTTAGCTGCTTCGATAGTTTTAGTCCTCCAGCTACAGAAACATGGAACACTTTGAAATGAATCTTGATATTTCTTTTTGTTCTTTGGCAGAATTGCTATCTTTTCATGTTCAATGCCAGACATAAAACTTACTGTACCTCTGTCACTGATGAGAACAGTAACGAACAACGACAAGCTGCTATGGAAGAAATAGTTTCTAGCACTTCAGGAGAGTTCACTTGGCTTGACATCACAACACACATCTAGAAAACTCATAATTTACAGTGAGAAAGAAAATGTTTTACTCCTTATTGAACAGAAGAGAACTATGCTTGTGCTATAAATAAGAAGTTTCAATTATTATTATAATGAAAGGACGAAAAGTGCCTACTAATGATGAAAGGAAGTTTTAAAATGGAATATCCTGCAGTATCTCCTATTAGTCTTTTTTATACCCCTTTCTACACACACACTCCCGACATGCAACTATGCACACATAGATGTGTGCATCTGTATGTACATGCACGTTTATTACAATTGCTAGTAACAATTGTATAGGGTCTGAATCCTCGGTCAGCACTTCATTATGTGTTACAGAAAAACAAAACACTTTAAAAGATGCTTGTACCTGAAATGTAGGGCAAGGTACACTATTTGATCACATACAAACAGTAAAAAGCTAATAAAATTTCACTTAGATTGATGGACAGAGGTCTCTGCATACTAGCAGCCTAGCCACTGTTAACTTTATGTGGAATGACCTGTCACAATAGAGTTTTATGAGAAGAATTAAAGGAGAATAATAAAATAGTCCGGCAAATGTCTAAGATCTTTTCTCTGGTATGATATAAAATTAACAGGACGTGCCTTCCATATGCCAGCCCTTATACAAACAAAACCAGTCTTCATCTGCTTACAATACTCATGTAAGCATAGAACATCACTGAAGCTCAGAAAAGCATTTATAACACAAGTAGTATGATGCTAGGTACTTATGAAATTTAAACACTGAATACCAATGAATACAGCAAAATAGTAACATATCACAGCACTGACAGGTCCAGGTCCTTACTGCTGACACTCTTAATTCTGATGATGCTGAACCTGTTGTTTGTAAATGTGTAATTACCTTTTCACTGACTTAAATATCAATGCTACTTAACAACTGATTACTGAAATTTGTCATTAGTAATATTTAGGGGAGATCCTCACACAAGAGTAAAAGGTTTGGAATGGTCTCGAGATACCGCCACAAACATGACAATGCAAAAACATCAGTCCTCCCTTCCCAGGAAGAGGACATTCCTCTGGGAATGGATTTTGCAGGCAATAATGAGAGGACTTTGTGAAGGGACATCATGTGTTAATGTTTGTTTAGAAAGAAAAAAGGTAAAAGAAAAAGAAGCTGTCGAGTCTCTGAGTTCAGCTCACACTGAGCAAAAGAAATGCAAAATTCAGATTATGACAAGAAAGTAGCTCACAGCAGAAGCAAAATACATATATTAAGATGGCAGAGAAAAGCTAGGCCAGGCTCTTACTGATGATAAGATCAGGGAAGAAGGGTCATGTCAGCAACACTTAGCCATTAAACACAGACCACTGGGAACAAAAAAAGCAGCCCCATTGCAGCATGCCAGACGGTGAACAACTGAGCTGTGAAGCATCAGGCATTGAGCGGGCAGATAGCAGGAGAAACATTCATGGCATGAACTGCCGTCCTCCCACTCTTCCATGGTCAGTAATTAAGAGAGTCCTTGAAAACACTTTCAACTTCATCTACTCTTGACTCTCACAACTTCAAAAATTTCCTTTAGCAAAAGGTGGTTCTCAGAGCAGACAAGTCTAGAACTCCTTGGCAGCATCCCCATTGCACTAATCTCCTCTCCATGAGTATGCATGGATGCTGAGGTTTCCAACAAAAAGGGTACTCTGTATTTCTTTCTAGTGTCATCTTTGGAAACAGCTGGATCACTTCAGCCAAAGCTTTCCAAAAGTTCAAGCTTAACTGAGACAGCTGGAGCAGACAACTTCTGCTCAAGCAGCTCAGATTTGGCAAAGCTTCAAGCAACAGAAATCCAGTCACTTCTACAGTCCTTTCTTTGACATTACTCCTGTTCCTAGCTCAAGTAAGCATCATCCACACTTGCCTGGTGCTCACAATACTCATCCTTTCCTGCTCATTTGATTAAAAAATAAGAGCAATTGATGACTTAAAAAGCTGTGGGTAGGTGTGAACATCTGTTTGAAAGGCAGCTCATAAGAAATTAAAACATGTATTTGCAAGTCAGATGCCCTAAATTTAAGCACTGTCAAGTGCTGCTTAAATGTGAGGAGAAGATTTTGCTATAGTGATCAGCTAACCTGTGCCTGGACTTCTGTACCATAAGCCTCCTATCTAACTCCATTCACTTTTATTGGTTGCTTTTGCTAATATTGGCCTTTTAAATTCTCTTCATTTGGAAGCACCAGCCCTCCCAATACCTTTAACCATCCTCATTGCACTTTCATTGAAATCAATGGGGCTTTGCAAATTACCATTGTACAGCTGACTCCATTATGCCCATTACAGATTTAAAAGCATGATGACAAGAAGCTAATCTGTAGGCACAACTCCCTCTCTTCTGCTGTAAATAACTCAACCATATAATTTTTTAAATCCTGAAGTGCCTAAATTATAGACTAACAATATGCAAAATTTCATCTCAAATAAGTCTACAGTTTTTTGTAGCTAAGATAATACAGCACTTTTCACAGACTCAGCTAAACTGTGATAGCTTTTGTTTGTTTTGTCTTGTTTAAAAATGGATAAAGGCATGCCAGGCCAATTTAATTTGAATAGGATGTTCTGAGACTAAGAAGGAAAGTGGCAGTGTTTCAGATCTACATAACAGTAGAGCTAACAATCCATTGTCCCTGCACAACCCTTCAAAATCGGGCCCTGACAAACTCCTAATCACTTTAAAACCTCAGCTTCCCCTCATCAGCAGCACACCTGTGCTGGAAAGGAGGGAACCAGCAGAGTGGGGTGGTCCTTGGAAGTTTTCCAGCAGACACTGGCTTCACCACGGAACACCTCCAAGGTACCAGACAAACCTGAAGAACTTCCAGGTAGGACTTTCCTCTAGGCAATACTGCCTAGATGATGGAGGAAGAATGCAACGCTTGATCCACTTCATGAAGACTCAGGAGCTGTAAATGTCTTGAGCTGATGCTGCTGTTCCATCTCTACCTCACAAGCTCTTTCAAGACGAAACACAGCAAGTAGAGCCAGTATAACAAAGGGTACATGAAACCCCACAGCTGCTGTGTCACGTGCCAGTGATTTCAGGGACTTTCTGGTGCCAACAGTCTATGGCAAAGTTTTGATATTTACCCTGGAGCTGGTGCAAGGAAGCGGAGGACAATGTGCAAGTGAAACACAGGGACAGGAAAAGTGTGGGAGCATAAATAACACATTCCTGTTTATGTACTTGTTGAGAGAGCTGAAAGCAACACAGTGAAATCTGAGGCTGGGATGACCAAATCAAACTGATGCCAGAAAAACAGGGGAAATCCCAGAGCTGGCTCCTCCTGTCACAGTGAGCCTTACATTGCCACCTCTAAAGCCACACAAAGCATCAGCGTGATGACAAGGGACAGCAGCATCGCCAACCTCTGAATGATCTCTTTCCAGGGGCTGTAGGCACCAAGGACACAACTCACAGGTGCCAGGTTGGTGAGGAGCCTTGTGACAAGGCCCATGAGACTGCTCTCACCTGGACTGCAAAACCCTCCTGTGAGCAGCAACACAAGATGTCACATAAGGAATAAAGCATTTCTCCCCAAATAACTTTCCTCCTCCTGTGGGTGGGAATGATTTAGCCCATTGTGCAGTCTCCACCACTCTAATTTATATTCACTGGGGTGCCAGAACTGCATAGTCTCCTCTAAATATAAGCAATTAACTCCCATTAGCATTAGCGGGAATCACTCAGGAGACTATCCCCCATTATTGATTATCTCGGTTTTGTAGCAACTGAAAAAAAAATGTACAAAGAAAAGAAAATCACATAGTTAGTGGCTTTGGCTAAGTTAAGGCAGGCAAATTAGATTCATTATCATTCTTGAGCTAAACAGTGGGGCTTATTAGAATGTAGTTCATTTACATACTTTGATCTGATGGGTGTAGATACCTAATTATATAGCAGCCAGCAACTTATTTTTGATGTTTTTTATTAATTAATATTCTGTATTATAATTAAATGTACAGGCTGCTCTTCTGCCATTTTTTCTTGTTGTTTCTTAAAAAAGATAAAGTAACTTTAAAAACATACCTGTGATGCACATGGACAGCAAGAGATTCCTCCACAATGGAACAGAAATGTATGCTGTTACTTAAAACAAATGTGGCCCACAGCTTTGCCCGAGGCCCTGTTACTCCTCAACCCATCCTCAGCAGACAGCAATGCCCTGGATGTGAGACCTGTTCCCTGAAATGTGCTCCTTTAGGAGTATCTATACCTTAAAGTAATAGAATTGTTTATGTACACCTTTAAGTAATACAATGGTTTATATATATCAATTGTCTCTTAAATGTCACTATCTTAGTTTGATATAGTTAATTTTAACAAAATCAGCCATTGATGTGACTGACTTTGGCAGATCTTGGTAGCTTGTACAAAACAAACGAAAAATTTGTGTATTTAATGCAACATCTTGAAATCTGTTTTGAGGAGGGGTAAAAATAGAACTAGTTGTACTCTGTTCACATTCTTTAAGGTCCATCTTACATAAACATCAACATGGTAAGAAAAAGGAGATAAACATGGTACAGAAATCCCCTTAGACACACACAGAATTTATATAAATAACAAAGAAGGCTGTATGGTGCTCTTTTTGTGCCCGCAATAAATAGAAGGACTAATTTCTGCTCTTACCTGCATGGCTCTGTTCCCATAAGAAGGCGAGTGCTGTGCTCCCCATCCAAGAGAGCACTTGCATGCATGTTTAATACGAAGTATAAGCCTTCCATGTCTCCTGTGATTCTTTTAAGCAGCACAGGGTATACATTTTGATGAAAAGCTCACTAGATGACAAAGTTACATCCCCTCAGCATTCAGTGAGGTGTGACAGATTCACGATGGTGAGCACGAGAGCAGGATTCAACCATATGAAAATATATGGACAAACCAAGGATTAAAATTAGGTACTACACATATAAAGAGAGGCAAGACTTGGCTCAGAATTTCCACATTAGATGCTGTTATTTTTTTACCATGGTTATGACGGTAAAGCTATGGGTAGACACACACATAGGGTTTGAGAGACCCTCTCTATGACCCAGTGTGACTTAGTGGCTACAGATTTTAGGAGATATCCACTGATGTGCATCTAGGAGAGGTTTCTTGGGCTGAGTAGCTTAGGATCCTCCCCTGCAAACCAGGCATTTCTGCAGGAAAAGACATATCCATCCTGTTAGAACTCCAGGAGTTGCTTGCTGAAGAGGTCATTAAATAAAGCAGCCATGAGGGGTTGCATTATGTACAGATAACTATAAAGGAAAGAGGAGGGAATAGTAGAATAAACACAGCAAGCAAAGCTTGCTATGTCTTCATATACAATGAACTTCTTTCCTGAATAGACACTGCTAACTAAGCAAGGTGAAAATTAAATTTATTATTTGTTATTACCATTTTTGTGATGATTGGTATCTTTACAAGTCTGAGTCATTATCATATGAGTTTACAATTATCCTCTGAGCCTTGTAATGTCCTGTCATTTACCTCCAGGGATTTATGTCAGAATCCAACTCGGTTTGTAAGTGATCTTCCAGTAGGACAGAATGACAGCACCATTATAGCTCCCTGCAGCAGATGATGGTAATGATATTATTATTCCCCTGATCAGCTTGGTGATGATTGTTTGAACTTTATCAGTATTAATAGAGAAAATAATAAAGGTATTAATATTTGAAAGCTCTCTGTATTGTGTTTAGTATCATATTATTGCTACATTTTATGGCAAGTACTTTGACATTTCAGTGACTTTCCATTTACAGTATTACCACTATAATCTACTCATTTTATAATTGCTTCTGGATTCTTGTAAGGTTTAATTTCTGATATTTCGTCTCAATAAAGGGACCAGCATATTAAATTGATATACAATTATCCTCACAAATTTGCATTGTTAGCCTAGAGTTGGGGGAGCTTCAAACAGCCAAAAATATTCTATGTGGCTACTGGACTGTGTTTCTCAGTTACTAAGATTTCTTCTCGTTCTACTGTAGAAGTGCCTTCTCTATTGCAGCTACTTAAACCATCTATGCTATCCATGTGAAAGGACAATAGCTGCTGAACAATCCAGACTGACAATTTCAGAAGGAGGTCAAGATGAAGAGGAACATGTCAAACAATCTCTTTACTGTATAAAAGAGTCAGAAGAACAGAAGACCACACACATTTTCCACCTAGGAACAGGTAGCATGGATACGGCTTGGTTGGAATGGAGCCATCCCACATGGACATAACCTGAAAGCAATTGATGCAGACAAACAATCCAGATGTGAAATAAGGTTTCTGAGTTTGGTCTTTGTAGGGGACTAGAGTAGGAAGAAATGCAGAAAGGGGTAATACAGATGGACTTACTAAAGCTGTTCCTCATGGGTTTGTGTGGAAGAGAATAAAGGTACAGAGTACTTGAACCAGAATTAGCACTTAATTTCTGGCTTGGTGTTATCTTTTGAAAGCATTCTAGCAAGCATTTTTCCTGTGTCATGCTAACTCCTTCAGGCTGGAGTAGATGTTCCTGCAAAAGTACTGATTCCATTCCTATATGTGCACAGAAATCCATTTACTCAGTTCCTCTTGTAACAATTTGCACTTAGTTAACAAAGCTGCAGTTTTGTAGAGTTACAAATCCATATGTTCTGACTACTCAAAACCCATTTTCTGGAGGAAGATGCATAAAAGAAAACTCTGACATTAAGGAAAATGCAAACAGTAGTCTACCACCTCCTTACTTTTTGAGTAAGGCATCAAAAAGGTGACAAAGTTGTTAACAGTAGAGACAACGACTGTTTCTCATTTTGAGTCTCAGTTTAAACTAGTTTACTTGCTTTACTCTCTCCAGCTCCAGAGCAGTTTGTAAATCAATGTCAGACATTTTATCTGATAGATCTTATTTTAAATCTTTATAGTACTGCATGATACTAAGCAAGGTACACTCTTTAAAACTACCTCTGATATTTCATGCAACCATATTCTCAGCAGTTCTTGTGAGAGCTACTTCTCAGCATTCATAGTCAAAAATGAGGTGCTAGGAGGGATGGCAGAAGTGAAGAGGAAGGTGTTTAAACAACAGCCAGTTCACTAGATGATTCATGACATAGTATTATGATAGCTTTTGGGAGCTCTGATCACCCATGTTTCCCTGTAGAGATGCTTTTAAATGGAAAAGACAAATGACAAATGGTGTTCATAAGAAAGCCAAGCTTATTAAATAGTACCCTGATCCAGATATCTATTTCAAAAGGAGGGCTAAATCCCAACACTCAAGAAATGACTTCAGTTTTAAACCTTGCTTTTAAAATTCTGACTGTGTAAAACATGAGATTAAGAGATCTCTTCTAAGGATCTACTATCCAAACAGACAGAATTCATTTGCATTATGAAGATGACCAAGTTACCAGGTATGTTATTGAAAGTAAAATCCACAAGAGCTTTAAGATAAAATACTACTTCTCTTCCATTCTTGTGCTTACCTACTATTATATAGATATGCCAACATCCAAGATCACAGCAGGCTACTGTTTTCAGCCAGTTCTTGGCACAGACCTTGCTTGAACATCATTCGTTCAAGTTTCATCACAGCCTTCAACTTGGCTACAGATTTGCATCTTTCTTTGCAACCTCCTAGTGCAGGAAGCATTGACCTTCCCCAAGAACTTAGCAGGCAATGCTAAGAGCAGTCTCATTAGCTCAGGCTCTCATGCAGCTCTCAAGCTCCAGCCTGGACCAAGTCTGAATTTGTGCCAATGCCTGAAAGCAGTAGAAGTAACACTAAAGGAAACTCCTAGGCTAGTCAGCTGTCTTACAAGTGTATTAGCTTCACCGTCTCTGTCATTCTTGTTCTCTATGGAATAGGTTATGAATTTTATCTTCAGGATTTTGGGTGAGTTTCAATCCTTGTGGAAGCAAAAGAACGATAGCATGGAGCAGCAGAAAAGCAGAAGCATCTGTGTGTGAATTTACCAGACATGGCTTTGTCAAGGCACTTTGGTACTGATATGCAGACCTTTGCAATGCACATTTCTTGTGCAGTGACTCCTAAATTAGTCTTGGTTTACACCATTGTGAGGAGCCTGAAAAAATAATGATCTGAACACACAAAACAAACACATATTTGAACTGAGGTGTCAAGTTGGATAACACCACCTGCACTAATTGTGGGATGCTCCTTCCAGTGATTTCTACAGCACATTTGCATGAAGCTAACTTGTGTGGTGCTAGATTACACTTATATTGTTTCTTCATTGTATTAACTTCATGGAGGTACATAGTACTGAACTTGTGGACAGAAAAAAAAAGCACCCAAAAAAACAACCAAACAAAAAACAGAGGAATTTTTAGTGAATCAAAAGAGGTCACCATGATATATACCATGTAAGCTGCTTCCATTCAGGACAGCATACCACAGGATGCATTTCTCCACGTCCCATGAAAGCAACTGCCCCAGACCTGTAGAATCTCTTTTACAACAGATTTCTATATGTTGTTTATTGTAAACCTGGAATTCACTTTAAGTTGTTTCCAGCTGACATTCACAAATATAACTATGAAGACATTTTAGATCTTACTGATGTCCTCAGACCACGTGTGAAAGAGCCAAGAAGTTTCCCAGTTGTAGGTTCACAATATGCAGTCTGCACCCAATTTCTAGAGAATACTGAAACACTATATCCAGCTAAAATGTAGTGCATATAGATGTCCCACTTGGCTGTGATAGAGCTAAATCTTGTGTTCTTCAAATCAGTGGGAGTTTTGCTTGAGGAAGAAATGAAGGCCTCAGAAGACACAAAGTCAGTAATTTGGCAGCCTGATTTTATAACAATCTTTGTCTAATTATTATTTAATATTGTACCAGGCTATTTGAAAGAATATTCTACAAAGTGTTGGAACTTCCTTTTCAAAGCATGTGTAAAATGTGATTTGTAATAAGTGGCTTTAGATATGTAATGTGTGTGAGAGAATATTAGTATTCCATAAAAGCTACTGTCATTATAAGTTATAGGAAGAAGCACAAAATAATATGAATACTTAATAGCTATCATACTTAGTTTAAATTGATTTGCTAGATTTTGTAAAAGCTCCACATGGGAAACTTAAATTATTTTTTCCCCTTTAAATTCTGCTCTAAGTAAATGACTTAGGAACTATGACCATAAATGACCAAGCACCAAGGGAATATACTAAAAGTGATTTTTAAGTACTTCAAAGCATTTCACTTTATTCACATAGAGATACTGGTATTATTCACAGAGATTGCTACTACAGCTCTGGAAATCACTCATCACTGTAAGCATTCATGAAAATATTATATTTACAGCAGGTGTCAGTTCAATAAATTCCGCTGACTGATGACACCATCAGCTCTAATCAAGCTTAGAATATGGCCCATTCCTTAAAAAAGATCTGGTGCAACCAGAACTCAGTCACTGTACAAACAGCTTTTTCTGAAGGTTTTACAAATCATAAAACAAAAGCTGGTAGTCCTGGCATGTACAGCATGCCCAGGAGCAGCAGAGGGCACTCACACTCTATGCTACAGCCCGGGCTGCTCTGCAGAGTATTTCCATTTTCTGCAGCACTGCCAAGAACAGTCAAGACCTCTGAAAGCACAGCTCTCCCCTCTGCTTCAAGACAATTCCACAGAAATTCTATTCTAATTTCCTTGGAATTTGTAGTGTACTTAGGAAGATTGTTAATGAAAAAATACCCAGAGGAAACCAAACCAAACCAAACCAAAAAAACCCAAAAAAAGACCAAACCACAAAATAAAACAAAATTTCCTCCAGGCCTAGGACACCTTCCCTAAGGTGCTCAGGGCCAAATCCTGTGGACTTTTGTCATGCAGCAAAAAGTACCAGTCCTTGAAGAGCTCCCCAACACACGAAGGGAGCAGGATCTGGCCATCAGGCATCAAAGAAGCAAGGAACCAAACATGTTTCTTTAATTGACTAAAGCTGAGGCAAGAAATTGTTTTAAGCCAACAATAATGTCAGCATTGCCTGATGCACGATCCTGACAATTGCTGCTAAAATCATTGGTAATAAAGGAATATCTGAATTAGCATCTCCTGTGTTCCCTAATGTTAGGTGATGAGTTGAATTCTCTCTTCACAAAGGAGTTTTCTTAGCATATTTCCTTTCTGACCTAGATAAAATAATTTCTTATTCTTCATCTACTTCTGTAAAGTAATGGCATGGGGAAGAATGTGATGTGTGAGCTACAGATGGCACTGAAAGAATCCAAGATTCTAAAAATACAGTAAGTTTTACAGAAGAGGTTTCGTAAGGTGGCTGTCTCCTCCTTGACATCACTATTCAGCTGGCTATTGGAATGGGACTAATTTAATTAAGAGAACAGCTCAGATAAAACATTTTTGTCAGATACTCCAAGTCCTATTCACCTTGCTTGAGAACTCAAGCAAGTCTTCTTGTAAGCAGTTCAGTAATACACCTCCCTTCATGCCAGCTTAGCTGAGCATAGGAACAATACGAGCAATTGGCACAAAGAAAACTACTGAATTTAATGCAAAGATTATTATATTATTTTTCTAATGGTCACCCAACAGTAGAGGCAATTGCTGGCAAGAAATTGTTCACTGCAGTGCTGATCTCCTCAAAAGCTCCAGGTGAGTTTTATTTCATCCTGAAGCCCTCACAGCTTGCCACTAGTTCATTCACTCCTCTGCGTTCCAAAGTGTCTGAAGCAAAGGCATCTAGTCTAAGCAATAAACATCCTATGTGGTGGTTTGTTTGGTTGGTTTTGTGGGGGGGTTTGTTTTGTTTTTCAGTGATCACTGATAATGGAAAGGAGGGTGGGAAGGAAGGGAGGAAACAGGGGAGGGTGTGTGAGAAACAAGCAGAATGGTGAGGCTACAATACAGTTAAAATACAAGCCAGTGTGTTAATTTTGACTTTGCTCCAGTCTCTCCTGGAATGAAAGTTGATTTCCTAATAATAAATTTAGATATCTGGTTTCAGTAATAATCAAATGCACAAAAAAACATTTTGATTTTTAAACAGAACAGTCTACTTTTAAGGAATGGGGAAAAGCTGGAGAAGATGGCTATGTGTCTAAACAATACAGTTCTTCAGATCTCAAACACAACCACTATATTCAGTTCATACTGGGGAGGTGGCTGATGAGGAAACACAGGGAAAGAAAGGAAGCCAAGAATAACAGGGTTAATATAAGTTTTCCAATCTGACATTCTCAAAGTAAACACATAAACAATGAAAAAAAGTTTCTATATGACCAAGGAAGAAGAGTGTTAGAAGGATGTAATGCAATCCCTGCAGCATTCAAACTCTATTTCAAATCTAGGTCTCTTTCCACATAGCATGTTCATTGCTTGCAGCAAAAATGGGTTCTTTTAAGGAGCATGTCCCTTTATCATCATAGAACCAGCAGTTTCAGATTTCATACTTGTGATCTCAATAGCTTGTAGTAATTTATATTCAGAACATAACTTTGGTGTATAAAACTGGGGGAAAATGTCAGACAAAGTATTTGTGTATCACCCAGCAATCTGAGAGGGTAATGGTATATTTTAGCTGTCCCAATATTGTTTTTCTAACTTTGGGAAAAAAGAAGATTAAGAAAAAATAAAATTGCTTTGTATACTGTTTGAGAAGTGGAAAGGATGGGTCACCATAACTGATTGCTT
This sequence comes from Dryobates pubescens, assembly GCF_014839835.1. Taxonomy (NCBI): domain Eukaryota; kingdom Metazoa; phylum Chordata; class Aves; order Piciformes; family Picidae; genus Dryobates; species Dryobates pubescens. Next base: position 42,320,418 of record NC_071614.1, read on the forward strand.
ACTGCTTTATTGTTGAGTGACTGTAAGGACATGTGCCCTCTCCAGGCTTTCAGATCCACCTGTTGGAGCCTTCAGTGAAGGAACCCCCTGTTTAGTGCCATCTAAGTGTGCGTACATCTGTAGAAACACTTGCGCTATTCATTTACCCTAACTAACATTCCTAATTATACTTTCATCAGAGATCTGTATTTCCTTGGGTGAGTAAGTTATAAGGTAATCTGCTTAAACATCAGTCTTCCTCAGCCACTAGTTTTCATGAGGTCATGTATACACAGGTTCAGTGACACACTAAGACATGGAGAATGTTCTTGATATTTCACAGGATTAAACTCAGAATGTTTTTCTCATTCAAAAGTCTTTAAAAGTCTTGATGCCATCTTTTTCATTCTTTGTACATCATATTTCAAAATGAGACAGCAGAGCACTCTTTTCTAGTGGTTCAGAAAGAACACAATGTCATAGAATCATAGAACCAATAAAGTTGGTAAAGACCTCAGACATCATCAAGTCCAACCCATCACCCAACACCTCATGACTAACTAAACCATGGCTTCAAGTGCCACATCCAATCCCTTTTTGAACACCTCCAGAGATGGTGACTCCACCACCTCCCTGGGCAGCACATTCCAGTGACCAATCTCTCTTTCTGTGAAGAACTTTCTCCTCACCTCAAGCCTAAACTTCCCCTGGTGCATCTTGGGACAGTGTCCTCTTGTTCTGGTCCTGGTTGCCTGGGAGAAGAGACCAAGCCCCACCTGGCTACAACCTCCCTTCAGGTAGCTGTAGAGAGCAATAAGGTCTCCCCTGAGCCTCCTCTTCTCCAGGCTAAACAACCCCAGCTCCCTCAGCCTCTCCTCACAGGGCTTGTGCTCGAGGCCTCTCCCCAGCCTCGTTGCCCTTCTCTGGACACATTCAAGTGTCTCAATGTCCTTCTTAAATTGAGGGGTCCAGAACTGGATACAGGACTCAAGGTGTGGCCTAACCAGTGCTGAGTACAGGGGCACAATGACATCTCTTCTCCTGCTGGCCACACTATTCTTGATGCAGGCCAGGATGCCATTGGCCTTCTTGGCCACCTGGGCACACTACTGGCTCATGTTTAGACAGCTGTCAACCAGCACCCCCAGGTCCCTTTCTGCCTGGTTGCTCTCCAACCACTCTGTTCCCAGCCTGTAGTACTGCATGGGGTTGTTGTGACCAAAGTGCAGCACCCGGCACTTGGACTTGTTAAATGCCATCATGTTGGACTCTGCCCATCTGTCCAGCCTGTCAAGGTCCCTCTGGAGAGCCCTCCTACCCTCTAACAGATCAAGACCTGCTCCAAACTTGTCATCTGCAAATTTACAAATGGTGGACTCAGTCCCCTCGTCCAGATCATCAATAAAGATATTGAATAGGTTTGGGCCTAACACTGATCCCTAGGAGACACCACTAGTGACTGGCTGCCAGCTGGATGTGGCACCATTCACCACCACACTCCGGGCTTGGCCCTCCAGCCAGTTCCTAACCCAGCACAGAGTGCTGCTGTCCAAGCCACAGGTTGACAGCTTGGGCAGGAGTTTGCTGTGGGAGATGGTGTCAAAAGCCTTGCTGAAGTCCACAGCCTTCCCCACATCCACCAGGAGGGTCACCTAATCATAGAGGTAGATCAGGTTGGTCAGGCAGGACCTACCCTTCCTAAATCCATGCTGGCTAGGCCTGATCCCTTGGCTGTCCTGTAGGTATGCTGTGATTGCCCCCAAGATGATCTACTCCGTAATCTTGCCTGGCAGAGGTCAGGCTGACAGGGCTGTAGTTTGCAGGTTCCTTCATCTGACCCCTCTTGTGGATGGGGACCACACTGGCCAGCTTCCAGTCATCTGGGACCTCTCCGGTGAGCCAGGACTGGTGGTAAATGATGGAGTGTGGCTTGGCCAGCTCATCTGCCAGCTCTCTCAGCACCCTAGGATGGATCCCATCTGGTCCCATGGACTTGTGAGTATCTAAGTGGGTCAGCAAGTCCCAAACTATTTCCTCATGGATTTCTGGGGCAATACACTGCTCCCTGACCCCATCTACCAGTTTAAGAGGCCAGTTATCCTGAAGTCCTCCTGCTTTACTGTTGAAAATGGAGGCAAAGAAGGTATTTAGAACCTCAGCCTTTTACTCATCTTTAGTTACAATGTACTCCTCCAGGTCCAATAAGGAGTGGAGGATCTTCTTGCCCCTCCTTTTAGCATCAATGTATTTATAAAAATGCTTTTTATTATCTTTCACAGAAGTGGCCAGCTTAAGTTCTAACTGGGATTTTGCCTGTCTAATTTTTCTCCTACATGATCTAACAACATCCTTAAACATATCTCAAGTTGCCTCCCCCCCTTTCCAAAGGGGATACACCCTCTTTTTTTTCCCTTAATTCATTCAAGAGCTGCTTGCCCTTCCAGGCTGGTCGCCTTCCCTGCCGGCTCATCTTTCAGCATATGGGAACAGCCAGTTCCTGTGCCTTCAAGAGTTCCGTCTTGAAGTAGGTCCAACCATCCTGGACCCCTTTGTTCTTAAGGGCTGCTACCCAGGGTACTCTCTGAATTAGTTGCTTGAACAAGCTGAAGTCTGCCCTCTGGATGTTCAAAGAAAGGGTTCTGTTATTACTCCTCCTTATTTCCCTGCATATTGAAAACTTCACTATCTCATGGTCACTGCACCCTAGACAGCTTCCCACCATCACATCTCCCACCAGCCCTTCTCTATTTGAGAACAGCAGGTGAAGCAGGGCCTATGTCAGCTTGCATATTAATAATAATAATGAAATAGGAACCCACATTTCCATTCTTTTCTTTTTTTTTCTCCTAGTCAGGCCTGTAGCCAGTTCAGCATGATAATCTCTGGACAAAATGTATGAGTTTGACCAAAGGCAAACACTGGGTATGCCATAGCCCTGAGTCTGCAGTCCCCATGGCCAGAAGAGATACTGGATCACAGATTGCTCCACAAAGCGTAAAATCTTCACCAAAAATACCCCCACCTACATGAATCCCACTCTTGGATAGTTCTCACTGGCATATTGACTTTTTCAAGATGGCACAGGAATTAACTTAACTTGAATTTCCTGGCATTTGATAGATTATAGGCATGATTTACTCTTTCATTTTTAAGTTGCCAGATTTTTAATTGAATTAAATTCCCCATGCATGGCTAGCTGTAAAGTGCATAGTACTTACCTGCATCTTTGGATCCTTTACAGTCCTGTGGGTCAATCCATAATTAGTTGGTTCTGTAAAATGCATATTATTTACTTGACAGGCCAAAGTGGCTCTAGAGGAACTGTCCTCATGCTTTAAGTGTATAATTAGGCAGGTTTTAAAGCCCATATTATGTTCCCCACATTGAAGCCATTAGCTCCAATTTGTTAAATATCCATTCTTATTTTTAAAATAAATAAATGTTATTATTTACTCAAATTTCCCAGGATAGCATGTAATTATGCATTTAGAATGTGTGCAAAATATTATTCATGAAAATGTATGGGGAAAAAATTACTTTCCACCATTAGGGCTTTTGTAAGCCACCTTGTCCTCACTATTCCTGCAATTCCTATCAAAATACCAAGTAGGTAGTTTCAGAAGAACAACTTATTTAATGAAAAAAAGTGTTCAACCCAGCACTGCTTAATGGGATACTTCAACATTTACTTAAATTTTCTGACTAGTTTCATTTACAAAGTGAGTATTTGTGCTCTTTTCCAAGGACAAAGCTCTTTAATAACACTAAAGTAAAAGCTTCATTTTACACTCCCTACTTCCTTAGTCCTTTATGACAGATTCTCACCAACATAAATGCACGTTGTTGCACTGAAGGTGGCAGTGGCATGTTCACCAGCAAAGCAGAGGATCTGAATCAACATGTCCTAGAAATCATGTGCTATTACTTTCCAGTGGGTTATTTCAAACTGTCAAGGTTAGGAATCTTACAAGTATGTTCACATCATTGCAATGGAAACCTTTTAGGATGACCATTGCCCATGCAAAACCAAACCAACAACAACAATAACAAAAAACCCAATCTGCAGAAAGACAATGTATCCTTTTCATGCAGCTCTGGGGTCCTATGGAAGAATCTGGTTGTGTGTGGTCTTTGAGGAGTCTGAAGGAGGATACACATCATACAAGTTCATTAGTGAGAGACCAAAATTGTGGAGCAGTGACTCACACAGCAGTGACTCCAGACAACTGCGCAAGAATCATTTGTCCCATCCAGAGTTTATTAAACATCTGGATACATGCTGTGTATTGCTACACATTATGGACTGGATTCATACAGGCATTGAAACACCAGTTCCACTTGATTTTACAAAGCAAGATACTCAAGTAACTGAAGAGCTGCGCTCCCATGTGTTTGGACCTGGTCTACCAACCGAGCATTTATGAAGCTGAAATTATTGGACATCAGGTTATCAGCAGCATGATGAAATCTGGAGAACTGAAACTATCTGCAAAGGTTTAATGTTAAACTATCAGAGACAAGTTTGACCTCCCTGATCTTATATCATGCTTTGTGCTGCTAAACTGAATGAGAATGATGGGATGTTTAGCAACATGCAACGTGACAGCTGTTCAGAAAAGGTGATTCACATCAGGTGCTTCTTGAGCAAAAAGGGTATCTTCCTAAGTATCTGGCACTCATTTATAGGGAGCAGTTGAATAAAAATTCATCTTCCTTCCCATACACTCATCTCCCAGTGTTTCCCCATAGCATTGTTAATCCACCTGTTTCAGACAACATATCAAGGCAGCTCCATAGCTCCTCAGCTCTACATCCAGGTGTAGAGACAGAAGCTATAATACTATGCTTCAAGGGATGGACACCTCTTCCAAATCACAGCTCAACACTAACGCAACCAAAACAGTATGTCCCATCACACGGCACAGCTCAGGCAAGAAAGCAACAGCTCCCCTCAAAACCTCATTCACACTTGTTTGAGTTCACTCCATCCCCTGAGTATTGCACCAAGGCCAAGCTACACAGCCAAACCATGATGTATTGTATAAGGAAATTGCCATAAGTAGAATATGAGTACTTTCTGGAATCTGCTCAGGTTATGGGCACACAATGAAGTGCAATCAAGGCACAGCATGTAAACAAGTTAGCACCTGTCAGCTGGGCCTCTAAACGTACCTCTGGAAGTGCCTTTATGTTCCACTCAGACTTGGAAAGGGCCATGCCGTGAATGATGCTGCCTTTACCTCTGGCTTGTTTGGCTGTTCGCTGCTCCTCTGTTGCAAGCTGCCACCTTTGCATTTCAGCTGGCAAATCCAAATCTGTGAGTGCTCTCATTTCTTAACAGAAAAAAGAAAAGAAGAAAAATCAGATCAGTTAAAAAATATCTCAAAACGAAGTTGTGTGCAGAAGGATTGATGGAATATTTTTTTTCTCCTCAGATGGTTAATCTGGTTAAGGTAACAATTGTCAAAACTTGTTAGGGTAATAACCTCTAGGACATCAAACAAATAGAAACAAATAGTTGGGAAGAAATTAAGCCACTTTTGCAACACTTCTTTGGTGTAGCTCCCTCCCATCCTGCCTGCAAAGGAAAACATGCTGCCTTAAATCCTGGTGGAAAGGGTTTGTTTCAGTCATTATTCTCAATAAATATGAAAAAGAACATACAAAGCAAAACCAGACAGGTTTCTTAAACAAAGGCTATGATTAATTTTAAACTATGCTGTTGAAATGTATTGATCATTATAGCCACTTACATTTACTATAAATCCACTAGAGTTTTCTTGGTTTGTTTCTTAACTTCAACAGAAAAACAAGAACTCTCTGGAGTTGGATAGGTATTTCCTGAAATAACATGAATGGTGGGTATTTTACCCAGCAGGTTCCTTTATCACCACAGAGCAGGAAAGTTGACAAGCTTTGTGTCTGCAATGTAATTAGCTTGTGGGAGTACAGTCATAATGAAAGCAAAATTTACGTTATTGCAGGCATATGATTGTTTGCTCTTTCAAACAGGAGTGAGGAGTGAATTCCAAGGCATATATATGGGGGGCTTATTCAATCAATATCCTCAGACTTCCTGTATGTCTGTTGAGGGGAAGTGAGACAGCTATTAAGACCTTGTAAAAACTTTTAAGACCTTGAAAGAAGAAATGAATGACAAAAACCAACTAAAGCCATTGGTGCCTGAGTCCCATTTCAGTCCCATTCAGGATACACCAAGATTAACAGAGGAGAAACTCACCCTTAGAAGCAGATGTAGAGGTTAAAATCCCCTTCAAAGCACAAGAAGTAACTACTCTTTTTTGTTACAAAACAAAAATGTTGATTTTCCAAGCTAAATTTTCTCAGCAAATACATTTGTAGTGCAAGCCTCAAACACACTGAAAGAAAACACATTTGACCCTTTTCTATTTTGTTTTTTAAGGCTGAAACACAAGAAAGCAGAACATATTGAGGGCACAATTAGGCCGTGATCTCTTATTGGTCCAGGGGAGGGGGGGGAGTTGGGGAGGGAGGGGCAAAAGAAAGAGCAGAAAGAGCACTTTGTTCCACGGAACTGTAGTTTGCTCTGTAAGCACTCACAGCCCCATGTGACAGATATCACAGTTATCAATACAGATATCAATCCATGACTCTCACTTGGAGTACTGTGTCCAGATCTGGAGCCCTCAACACAGGAAAGACATAGAACTGGTGGAGCAGGTCCAGAGGAGGGCCATGAATGTCACCGGGGGCTGGAGCACATCTCCTATAAGGACAGGCTGAGGGATCTGCGATTGTTCAGCCTGGAAAAGAGAGGGCTCCAGAAAGACCAAATAACGGCCTTCCAGTACCTGAAGCAGCCCTGCAAGGAAGCTGCAGAGGGACTGTTTACAAAGGCCTGTAGTGATAGGACAATGGTTAATTATTTTAAAGAGTAGATTTAGATTGGATGTTAGGAACAAGTTCTTTACTATGAGGGCAGTGGAACACTGGAACAGGTTGCCCAAGAAGGTAATTGAGGCCACATCCCTGGAGATATTCAAGGTCAGGGCTCTGAGCAATCTGGTCTAGTGGACGATGCCTCTGCCTACTGTAGGGGAGTTGGACTAGTTGATCTTTGGAAGTGCCTTCCAACCCAAACCATTCTATGATTCTCTATTTCTATGATTTTCTATGATATGCATTAGCAGCAATCATGTTCTGTCTCCAAGATCCCTGGAATCTTCATTGTGTAGACGTTTTTGAACTCCCACAAAATTCCCAGGAAACAAATAACCTTTTCTCAAACCAAGTGTTTTGTAATGAGTTTCTCCTTGTATTGATAGCATCTTTCCAGAAAAAGGCAGGGAATTAGGAAATTCTACTCCACTCATTCATCAGTTTACCAGGAATAAAATAATATACTGTACCAACAGTACCAATATTGCTTTGTTCACCACTGACAGGGAGAGGTGACGTCTACATATACAATGATCAGGGGCCTCAGGCTAGATAACATATTTCTTCTAATTTTCTTTGTGGTTCACCATTTCTGGGGTTCTGATTATCATCCTTATTCTCACCTAAACTCTGTTCAACTGAGTCAAATCTTTCCCAAATTAAATTTCCCCCAAATGGTATGAAAGGTTCCAGCAGAGGCCTTGTTGAAAAATGAGAAATCAATGCAACTTCTTATAAATGCTTCCCAAGAGCCATTCCCAGGCATTAAAACTAAAGAAGGGTTCATTCTACAAAATACTGTGTTGCCCCAAAAGTCAAGAGTGAACTGAACAGTGGTCCTTACTAGAGTGACACATCCTGCCTTGACATGCTTCCCATCATGTTCTCATATTCCCTATTTCCCACCAGGACTGGTAATATAACAAGTGCAAAGGAAAGATGAATGCACCTTTTCATTTCTGGGTATCTGGGTGTCCTGACCTTGGCCAGAAAGAGGTGGGTCAAAGTACTTATGGTTGGATTCAATGATTCTAAGGTCTTTGCCAAGAAGGTGAATCTGTAATTCTGTGATTAGTGTCTATTTTGATGCTAGAGAGATCTAAGGTAAGCAGAAGCAAATCTGTCTCTAGTAGTGCTTTAGTGCAGCAAATAAACAAATTAAAATCAACTTGGTACAGAAAAATCAGCAACAGTTAATAACAACAGTTTAGCCAAGATACAAATAGTGTCTCTGCATCTATGTTCTCTGGTTTTATTTAATATCATGTTATCTCATGGGAAGAATCTATCACTGGGCCAGCTGGTTTTAAACAAAAAAAAAACAACAAACAAGCAAGATGATGATGGGGAAGTATACTTTTGTTCCTTTGCAGTGAAGACCAGGACTAATTTCACATTTGGATGGATGGCCTACATGTTTTACCAGCTAAGGCATTTGCCATTTATGCCAATGGACCTCTCCCGCTGCCCCTTGCCGTGGACAGCAATTATAACTATATGGGCTATACATTTGCTGCATCTATTAACTGTGAGAATATTATGGCTATTTTGAAGTTTCAGGCTCTTTGTAGACTTAGGCAGCCATTTTTGCAATCATTTCCATGCTGCTTATATAGGAAGAGCCTGTTACTTGAGGGTTTCTTTGTGATCACAGAGAGTGTGTATTGATCTACAGATGTGTGAGATGTACTGGATTCTGTGCACATTCATGAACTGCACCAGAGAGAAGCCAGCACAGACCCAAAAGAATGTGAATTTTCAGACAACAGGCTATATGATCTATAAGACATGTTAGTAATAAAAACACCAACAAAAGTGGTTTACTGCTAAACAGTAAGATTAGTGCATGTTCTGCTGAAAAGTACAGTGAACTAGCATCATGCTCTACATTGATGTAGGAAACTGTGATCACTTGCAGCTCACATTCCTCTCCTGATCCACAAGCCTCTGGATGCAAGTTGTGTTCAATGTACAGTCAACGGTTACACATTAACTGATGACCAAAAGATACTGCAGTAAGTACAGAAATCAAATGCATTGGTCAACATACTGGAGTCTGATATTTTTTGTTGTCACCCTACCCAATTAATTAGGAACTATTTTTTAATGAATGGACTACAAACTGGTATTATTATAGCCTTTGAAGTAAAAGTAGGTCTCAGTCTGCCTATTTTGGGGTTTTGTTTGTTTGTTTCTTTGTTTGTTTGTTTTCCTTAAATCAGCAAATCCACTACACAGCCTCTTGCTGATTTTAAGAGGCATATGGTTCTTAATCCAGTGGTGTATGAATTATGGCAGTAAATGGCTTTGAAAGTGCCTCGAAAGCAAAAGTATGGAAATTTCCCCCCCAAGAGACTCGGATGAGCAGTCATTATTTTTGTGGTTGCAGAGAACGCTGCCCAAGTGTTCCAAGACTCTCTGTGTATAATTGTTTGTCTCTTTCTTGCTTTGAAGTATGGGGGGGTGGGGGGGGGGGGTGTATTTTAAACTGTAAAACCTCAGACACACTCAAGGACAGCTTCCACAGCTTGGTCAAGAACACTGGCATATCTACATATTCACTAAGTCATAAATCTTCTGTACTTTGGCTATGCATATATGACACATGACCCTTATTTCTCCCTTGTGGTTGCACTCTGAGAGACAATAGAGGTTCACTAAAGCACACAGCTTCCCTCTTAGGTAATATTTCATATGTATCTCATTACAACTACGAACACATCAAGGTAACTGAGCTGCAGTCTGGGAGGGGAGTTTAACCATAATTGTCTTAAATTGTCTAATTTGGATAAAATGAGCAAGAAAATTCCCTCAGCTATTTGTTAGTATAATAATGTCATCTATATGTTTCTTGCCTTGTGGTATTCTGTTTTGTAAAGGGGAATGAACTATACTCTGAATCCTTTGTATATTTGGTTCGATCTGTCTGTCAGACATTAATTAGTTTCATAGCAATCTCTCACTGCTGTCTTGTGGAAAGACAGCACGACTGAAAAATAAGCCAGGATGACAAAGGGAGAGCTTGACTCGCTTCTGACCAAAGAAATCTGTCATTAAGAAAAGGTTCAGAACTCAGAGCTGAAGCTCCTTTGCCTGCCTTGTGGGACTACAGATGCCTGGATTAAAACATTAACACGTTATTATACACAAAATCATCTTTTCAAAGAATGGACTATTTACTCATTTATTTCTGCGTATATAAACAACTGGAGCGAGGGAGATTTTTCAGAGCAGAGCACTGGAACTCAACCATGCGACTCTCACTAATGACAGTGGCTCTTAGGCAGCCAAAATGCCAAATGAGGTTTCCAAATTAACCTTAAAATAACATTACGGAGGCCTCAGTAGCAGCTCTGCAGTTAAATTCGTATTAAAATCTGCACTCGGAGCATTGCTAATGTCTTAGGATTTCCTACTCAAATTACTCTGCATCATCTCTCTGTTTTACATACTGAAGTCTAATTCTTTGCTTCCTAGCAGCATTTTTTTATCACTTGTACAAGCCGTATTTGCAGCACCAGCAAAAAAGTGCTACAACAGAGCAGAGAGTCATGTCCTACCTCTTCACAAGACAAGGAAATTTGTTCACCTATATTTAAATATGTTAACTTTCAAATAAAAAGAAATTTTAACCTGTCCTATTAAAAAATCTGGAACTCAGATTCCCAGCTTGTGTTGGCTAGTAGCAGGAAAGAATCACTTGCCCTAAGCCACAGATAAAGATTTTTGTGGATGTTAAAGAGGAGCTTTTTGATACGCATTTTTTTAACATAAATTAATTTCTCCCTCATCATTAGTTTTCTCCAGCCTCAGCAGACAAAATCAGCTTTCAGTTCAAGACAGTGAATTCCCCTTGCAGCAACACCCAGACTTCTCCTCACTGCTCCCTCAGAATTTTAGCACTGAAGTGGAAAGTAGCTCCCCACACTTGTGCCTCTATACAAAAGGATAACTTCAAATATGTGTAGAATTTTTCACATCTATACCACCTTTCTAACACTTCTGATATCAAGCCTTCCTCCATAAAGCTCCACCCTAACTCTGTCCTGTTTCTCACCATCAAAACAAACCTGCTTCCAGTGGCTTGTGTTTGCTCACACATGAAACACCAGACTCTCCACAGCCTTTTCTCTTGGGCAATAGCCTGTACTCACCTCCCAATGTCATCACTACCTCAGTTGTCCTGGCACTCTGTGTCTGTGGAAATTTCGGCTTCCATCTATGACACATGCTGCTATATTATTCCTTCAATCACTTGGTGATTGTTTGCTTCCATACCTTGCCCTTCATAGGTTCCTGAATCTTTGAAAATGAAGCAATTTTATTTAGATTGCTAAATACAGACATTGGAGTTTTAAAATGCCAGTTGATAGGTTGTGTTTTTTCATGAGATACATTACAATACTAGCTTGTTTAAGTAAACATGATGATAAATCCCTGTTAAATCGGGCAGGTGCATGAGCATTGGATACTTGTGCTGGACCGCATCTGCTGTCCACTGACATGCCAATGCTTTGAGGGAGACTGCTCAATAACCCATCATCGTTATGAAGCAACTGATGAATTGACAACTTTGAATAGTTAACTAAATTCAGGAATTTTGAAGTTTGTCACATTATTGGTGCTGATGTACTGAAAAGATGGAAATGAAAGTGACACTAAAACATATTTTTCATCTACTATCTCACCTTAGCATCCACTGCTAAAGCTGCAAACACACAGTCACCAACAAACCAATGGGTAAACCAGCACATAATTTGTAAGGTGGACACGGATAATACAATGTCTCAATACAGTTTCTTCCAGGTGTGCGCAGTGAAATATGCTGTCCTGACAGAGATGCAAATCTTGATATTAAAATATCACAGTACATTAGGGGTTGGAAGGGACCTCAAGAGATATTGGATCCAATAGTCAACTTTGAAACAACATAGTGAAGACTTGAGCATCTGTGATATCAGGTTCAGGGCAGAAAGGATACTTCACACTTAAGGGCTCTGTCCTAAGCAGTTGAAATGCTAGACAAAAATGGACAAAAGCAGCAAGATTATTCAAGGTGAATGGTTTAGTTAGAAGACTTTCCTCTGCCTCCCCAAAGAGATGTGATGAATATCCAGTGGTGTTGGATGATAGGTGGGACACGATGATCTTGAAGGTCTCTTCCAACCTGGTCTATTCTATTCTATTCTATTCTATTCTATTCTATTCTATTCTATTCTATTCTATTCTATTCTATTCTATTCTATTCTATTCTATTCTATTCACTCATTAAAGCCTGCTTGCTGTCCTGCAGATTCCTTGTATAAGCATCTCTCATTCTCTGTTATAATGCTGCAATGAATCCCATAAGCCTTTCTGCTTAACCTTAACTGCAAAATGATGGGAAAGTCATTAAAAGTGATATTTCACTAAAATATGAAAAATAAGCCAGGTTTCTCACATTTTATGGTATTTTACTCAGATGCCAACAATTTCAACATCAGCTTCTCTGACCTCTGATTGATCCTACTGAGACATTTTAAAGCAGCTCGCAGTAACACAGCCACACCAACAACTGTGCCTCACACCACTTACAAACACACACACTTTAGCTTACCACAAAACAGAGATGAAGCAACTGGAGAAGTGCTTCCTTGTTGGGAGGAGGAAGCTAGTGTTCCCTTCAGATGCTTTGCCACTCTGAATCCTAATCTAAATCAGGTTTAGAGGGCAGGGGCACTGGGTGTTTTTGGGAAAGCCTAGTTTCATTTTAGCTAAACATGCCATGGGGAAAAAAATAATCCATTTACCTGATTTATTTCCCGTGTCTCTTCCTTGAATTAAATTTAAATTGCATGAATTTGGAAAAAATAAAATAAAAATCACAGGCAACTGCCGCACAGCTACAATGTTTTAAAGGGGACACTTCAAGAGAGGTTCCTACATCCACACTGGTGCTGAGCTTAGCATTCTATTTCCTTGCCCATATCATCAGATCACATTTCAGAGGGTCACCTTTTGATATTGCCAAACTCTGCAGGACAGTAGGAATACCAGAACTGCGGAAGAGGCAAGTTACAGTCATCTTTCCAAATTTCTAGCAGATTGTTTCATGGTCTGGGTAAAGAAACATTTGATTTCATCCAAACCACTTCACACATTTTCTTAATAAGTACTTGTGTCAAAACGTTTCAGTTGTCAGAATATTCACCTCTGAGCTTGAGCTTGTAAGTACAAGTCCACACATTAGTTTATCCATCAATATACTGTCTGTATTTTTGTCTATGCGTTCCTAAAGTTTCCATCACCCTGATGCCTATGTGCCAGTTTGAATTCTCACCCCATGTTAGTTTGACAGTGCTGTCATTGGGGAAGACAGAGCTATGCTGTGCTTCAACAAAACTACAAATTTGTGGCTACTCCTGTCCATCTTTGGTAGCTGCCCTGTAAGCTGGTGGTTGCACTTCAGAGGAAGCAGCAGGTATAATACCTTGTTTAGATCACTGTTTCTGCAGTAAACCAGGGCATAAATCTCAAGCCTTGAGAAATATCTTCCTTGTCACACATTGGCAAATGGCTCATGTGGCAAGCTCATGATCAAGGTCTTAGGGAGACTATTAAGTATGAGAGAAACAACATATACAAACAAAATCTATTCTTTTCTTTAGACTAAATAAATCCTAAGCAAGGAGCATAACTTCTTTGCAGAAAAGTCTGTCCTCCTGTTCAGAGAGCCCCTACAAGTGATATGAAATAATAGATCCTATAGCACCAGCAACATTTTAATGGCTGAATTCAGAATTCAAACACAAGCTTCGCTTCCAGGTGCAGACAGATGTCTGATGTGAAGATATTGGCTGTCTCTCACCAAAAATGACAGGCATTTTTGGTAGAGCTTTTCTTAGCAGATGGCAAAACTTGGGTCCTACTGATTGTATCATGATCTGAGGCCATTCAGCACTCGGCAGGATTAGGCCCAAACATGGGTCTAAACACCAGGTTTCATCCACATTATTAAGAGAGGGTATTGGTGTGAAAAGGATGTTCAAGCACTCTATCAGACTCAGGGAAAAAAAAAAAAGACAAATTTTTACGCTATATTGTGATGTTTTCTTTTGTATACTGTATCAGTGACTGTGGTATGCTGACTGAAAAACCGGCCCTTGGTAATTGTCAGGGAACTTCATTCTGAGTGCAGGCTCTACTGGAAATTAATTGCTTCAGTGCAATCTGAACCACATCATAAATGTCATGTAGAAGTTGCAGGGAGTGAGAAGGCAATGACAGCTCTATCCGCACTGTTTCATTTAAAGGTGGGTAAAACACACTGCGACAGAAGTGCTCTTCATCAATAATTTAGTCCACAGTGTAAAGCCAAGCCTTGCCAAAGATGCCAGGGGAGCTGCTACCTCCCTGGTTTTAATGACACCAGCAGGGAGGGGTTGAGGGGCCAGCTCAAATCAACATTCATTGCACATCTGGGCATGTCGGCAGATGAAGATATCTAGGACTGAGCTGACAGGACAAAGGGTTGAAAAAAGAAGTGTAACCTAGAAAACCTTTACTTTGAATTCTTTGTATAAATTCAAGGGGGATGACAGTTCCTAAGGTCATCTTACATAATAAAACTACAGTGGTCTACATAGAGAATTTTAACTCTTTCCAACACATAATCAAAGAAACTGCAAGTTAAGTTTATCTTATTCACTTTATGAATGTAAAATGCAGAATCCTTAATTCTCTGAAAAGAACTATTTTAATGAGCAGAACGCTAACATTTATATACCTGGCTTCATCATAATAACCCTAATTATAGTACCATAGAAGCCCCACTGTACTGGAGGGTCACTTGAGTTCCCATTATAACCCTTATCTTAGGGGAGTTTAATATCTTTGCCATTTCAGTGTGTATCAGCTGAAAATCGCCACACAGATTAGCGCTAGTTTACTCCTCCTTAAAATCATTGTTTTACAGCACATTTCATTTGATTCTTAAACAGCTTCTGCTTGCCAAAAAAAAAGAGGTTTCACTGCTTCTGTGACATTCTTAAAAAAAAAAAAAAAATAGTATCTACTTGCTCTGAAGAGAATATGACATTCAGGTGCAATGAGACTGATACATCACAGGACCAAACTACCATATTCTCATGCTAGGAAGTTACAAAGCCTTGTAGTTACAACATGGTTGAAGCTATCCTGGTCTGCAATATCACTGCAATTCTGAAAGAGCTTTTAGGTGGCAATATTACATTCTAGGTTATAGATTGGATGCCTGTGTTTTGGCTGAGTGGGTGACGACTCATGTAATCTTTATGTGGTGGGATGTAATGTTAAAGCAGTAGAAGACAAACGGGGGCAGATGGCCTTGGTCCTAGTGATGCATTAGTTGCAGGTTATAAAACACCAAAGTGTTCAGTTGCAATCTAAATCTGTAAAAGAAATTCTTTTTGTCTGGACAAGAGCAGCATCAAAAAACAACCACAACAGAGAACTTTTCCCATCAAATTTTGCCTCTGCAATACTAATAATCCCCACCTCTGGCAAGGTAAAACTAAATTCTTTAATGTCACAGTACCTAGAGCTATAGTTGAAGGCTATTAAAAGGGTATAAGCGGGTTTTTTCCTTGTCCAATAAAACTATGTCATGAATTTGCTTCTTATTTTCTACTGGCAAACTCTTTTTGATGAAACATTAGGTGCTATCCATGATTTTCAGAAGCCCTAAGTAATTTAAAGTACACCACAGACACAACATAGACTTCATCCATGATAACTTCATTGAGGGTTACTGCAGATTTTACTCCCAATGGGGGTCATACGGGAAGGAGACAAACAAAGAAGCCAGGGGAATACAATAGGTGGCATCTCTCCTAATTGCATCTGACATTTCACTTTCATTTTCCTAGGCCTCAGAAGGGGCAAAGTGAGTAATTCACTTCTTAATAATAATGTTAAAATGCTAATGGCAACAGAAGAGCCCTCAGAAAGCACTGCAGAAGAGCTATAACATTTATATTCTGGAAAAGTTAAACAGTACACACAGACAGATCATCACTGACTCAGGTGATGATTTCCAAGAGGGGGACTTGAATAAGAGTAGGTCATAATCATTATACTTCTTGTCTGTGAGTAGAAAGAAACCCCAGCAACTTAATCCTTTTCCTGCATCCATCTTCAAAAAAGAGACACTTGTGCTTATTCTACCCTGCTGTGGCCTCCTCTGGAGGCCTGGCTTGTCACTGGGAAAGATGCAGAGATGCTAGTTGCACTGGGAATAGCATCCCAAGATAAAATTCTTCTAGAGGAATGACATATTTTTCTCTCTGTGTACTCTTACAGACTCTGGCCCACTGCAAGCTGCCAAACCACATATTGTCACAGCATGCCCTGTATCAAGTGCTACCAAGAGAAATCCATCCTACTGCACTCTTCTTGCTTGCTCCCCAACACCAGGATGATGCTACATGGTCAGCAGTTCTTCTCAGTATTACTGTTTATGCTGATAGATTAAAGGAAAGAGGATAATGATCTGAAAAATGATCAGGAGTTTGGCTAGTTCCCTGAAAGCTTCCAGATTACATTGCTCACTGTAATGAGCAATGAGATTTGCTACAAAAGTCATTCAAAAGCCTATTCCAGCACTATTCTTTGCTCGGCACCTCAGTTTTGAGAAGAAGCCTGAATTTTAAAGTAATAGAAAACTGAAACTTCACTTTTTTTTTGCCTGCTGAAGCACAGAAAACCAGGAGCCCTAATTATAATAAATGTAGATGATAATAGAAGTCTGCACTCCCAGTGTACACACAGAGAGATTACAGTAAGGGTGTGCATGCGTGCTAGAAGAGGATAAGCATAAAGCCATATGTGGCAGACTTTTCTTCCGAAGTGCCAGCCTAATCAGAGCCATTTAACAGACACAAGGAACAGAACAATATAATTTCAAAAAAGCAATAGAGTGATCCACACCCATAAACACTGCTCTTAGGTGTATTTTTAAGGACCAACTCTCTTTCACTATGCCCCACCATACATATTTACACTGCATGCAAAGAAAAGCTGAGTAACTGGGTTCTTAGGACAATGAGTCCTCGAAGCAGACATAAGCAACTTCTCAACAGACAAAGCAGCAGAGGTTCAAGACCTCTTAACTGTATTAACTTGTTTAATTTTAAACAGCTATTGCCAGACTCCCAGCTGGCACAGCCTGGCACAGCTCCATGGATTTCAGTAGAGTTACTACAACTGACACTAGCTGGGGATCTGGCCCAGTTTCTCAGTTTGTCAAAAAGATGGCAGTTCTTAGGGCACACACACTCCTATCCTATGCAAATTGTCCTAACATTGCAGACTTCAAAAGTTACAGAGTTATGACAATTCACACCAGACACACTTTTGCATCTCTACTCTTCTTCTTATGTCCACTGCAGAGTTCCTCCTGGAGGAATGTCATTATTCACCCCAAGCGCCAGATCCTATAATGAGACACCTTCTCTTGGGGCAACAAAACAATTAGGTTAAGTTAGAATGTCTAACTTTAGAAAATGTAAAAGTGAATTTCTCCAATGCTTTGTTCACACACACACACATATACATACACACACACAAAAAAAAAATAAATAAGGAAGAAAACTCCAAAAGCAGGAGAAAAAGTCTAGAGGAAAGGCTGGAGAGTTGGGACTACCTACATAGTTTAGACACACAAGTCACTTCAGCTCTGCTCCAGCCTCCTCCATCTGTGAAATGGGCCTATGGAACAGTGAGCAGCACCCTGAATGCACCATCTTTTTAGTCTTTTTTATTTTTTTTTTAATTTGTAATCTTTTTATTAACACAAATTTGAAGGGCAAAAGGACAGTAAATACCTAACAAAAGAGAAATCTCAGCAGAAGTGACACTGCAAGCAGTTAAAGCGCTGAAAACTGTTATTTCATACAGCAGGGAAATCAGCAATTATATGAAGAAAATACTGCAAAATAGCAGAAACACATAATAGTGGTATTTCTAACAAACAAGAAAGAAAAATTATCAGAGTCTGAATCCTCCCCTCACAAACAAACGCCCATCATGCAGCCCAATAGGTTTAATCTGCCATAAAGCCAAATACTTCCCACAGGAGGTGATCATTAGTTTGAACATTAATTTCCTTTTCCCTTTTCTTGTGTATCCATTAAGTGGAATAACAAGAAATGTTCATGGCCATAAGGTGTGTCTGATGGCAAGGAGTAAAAGAAAATGTGCAATTAAAAGATGTAAATGATAAACTGCATAACTTCTCAGCTGGCTTGACCAATATGTGGGACTTCTGGGACATGTGCATTTTGTTCTCCTGTGTTGAGGTCAGTGAACTACAGAGACCCAAGGATGGAAAACGTTGGAGGGAAAGAGAGAAATTATTAATACTCTGTATTTTTCTTGTTTGCTTAGATTTGCAAAACATGTTTCTTGAATGAGTTTGAAGCCCAACATATAAAAAGCTGACTATTTATATATTTGATTCTTTAAAAGCAATTAGGAATACAAAGCAGATGGTACAGCATTGTAGATTTCCCTTTTCATATTGCTTAAACACTAGAGATCAATAAGTCTAATATAAACAGATGATTTCCATAGCAGGGTTTATAATTAGCTGGCACTGAATGTGTCCAAACTCTAAAATAATTAGCAGAAGCATGTGGCACACCATTAAAACCTTGTGGCTTGTCTGCATTTACATTTATAATTATTAAAGTTAATTATGATGCTTGTGGTGTGGTTCCAAGCTCCTTCACAACTTAGATTAAATATTTTTTCAGTCCTACTTTTTCTTTCAGCCCACCAAATGCCAGCGCTTTCAACAAACTTCATTTCATCAAAAAGAAAAAATGAGGGTTATTTTTATAAGAGTGACCTGACTATTTTCCTAACTACCAGTTTTAGTTTTTCTAAAGGCATATGACACAGGAACTGTGTAACTCATCATTTTGGGGGAAAAAAAAATCCTGATTAGAGGTAATAACTTAAAATTTATCTAAGAAAACCATTATATGTAAGCCTCTGATGTAGTGTTTTAACTAAAATTCAAACCATTTAGTTAGGCAGGTCATCTCAATGATATTCAAGACCTTACAACAAAGTAAATCTTACTTTTATGTGCTCTGATCCTGGACAAATCACAGTGAGAAAAAGGCAGCATGACTGGATACAAACATCATCTATTTTGCATAGGCTTTTGATGGTCTGATTTGGGTTTACATGTTTCTTCTCACAACCTGAGCTATGTAAACCTGCAGTCAATGTAGCCACTTATGAAAATTATTTTTGTAAATGTCCATCATTGAGAAACTCTGTGGCACATCCAGACCCTGAAGTGGCACTGTTTGCAGAATGCCTTTTTTCAATTATTTATTTATCTGAAATTTTCTTTTCCTTATTGTAAGCAAAGCTAAATTGAACACATCCTCCAAATGCTGAGTCAAATAGGATAGATGTCCTCTGTAAGAGGATGCTTCTGGAGTACAGACCCCAGGACTCAAGAGCACTGCCTTGTCATCCAGACACAAGAAGCACTCTACTGAGTAGGCAAGTAAAAAGAAATTTCATTTACCAGTCTGCCTCCTGGTGCAAATCATCTCATACTGTAACATTACATGAGTGTAGCTGCTGAGCACAGCTTCGAAGAGAAAGCAACTCTTCTGTCACACATCAATTTGTCCATATGAAATTCCCTATTGCAACCTTTATTCTTCTGCTCTCCCAAACATTTGACATAGTTCAGTTGCCTAGCTGAGTGATTATATTGTAGGCTTTCCTGCTGCAGCCTGTGGAATAAAATGTCCTTTCTTGACATGGTTCAACTCTGGAGCTGCATGGCGAGAACTTTAATTTGTTTCCCCCTGAAAACTGTGCAGTCAAAAGCATGCCTTCTCTACTCTCTCCAGGTTTAGCCACCATGGAGGAAGTCACACAGATAAGTGTTTGTGTAGCAGAAAATACCACAAGCACCAAACACCAGCAGTGGGAATCATTCTGACACACCATTCCCAGAGAGAGCAAAACCTGATTGTTTGCATACAGGTTACATGGTTTTTCTTGGCTGCTGGAGTTTACTTGATATAGCAGGACACTTGAGAACAAGGTAAGACCCTGTACCTTGATAGTATAAATTCAGCTTGTGTGGGTTTTTTCAATAAAAGGACATAACTTTTCCATAGACATCAGAGAGGATTAAGGTTAGCTTTTACAGAAATCCAGTCTTCCACCTCCCAGGTGCTGTGTATTTCATACACCCAAGTGCTCCCATTTCTGAAATCATGAGGAATACCTGATTTCTGCTGTAGAGAAACCTCCTCCCTATTTCAATGCATTTCTGTTCTTTATGTAACATGTCCATCATGAACTTCTTGGCCCTCATTCTTGTTTCCTCTGGCTCAGGCCAGACCTGGAGATGTCTGGAATGTGACAAGGCAGTATTAGCCTGCCAACTATATTCTGTTAGCAAATTTATTTTCTTCTCCTAGACTGATGATAAAAATGTCATGGTGTGATGCTTTAGCAGGCCCAAGAGCTGCCCACCTACAGCTGCAGGGCTTGAAGAGAGCTCAGAGCCAAGAATGCCATAAGGAGAGCAGACAGCAACTCCACCAACTTTGCTCCTTCTGCATTGCTTATTCTCCTGCTAAATGATGCAATGTGACCCCCTCAGGGATTCCAAGTCTGATCATGTTTTTCTCACTATTTTTTCTTTTTTACTTCCTCCTTCTCCTTGACTAAAGCAGCCCAAACTGCTGAATTTTTCATGATAGAGATAATATCATTGTACATAAGATAATGGCATTCAAATACATCCATCTGCTTGTAAGCTCTGACTACATCGATTGTGTTTCTTCTGAAAGAATATTTACCAAAATGGGAGGGGGGGGAAAAAAAAGAAAGGAAAAAAAGGTTCTCATTTGTGGTACAAAATATGCACATTTTCATAACTGAAATAAGAATCTCTTTTACATACTTCAGATATGAGGATAAAATGAAGTGAGAAATTAAGAAAAGCACCCTTGAGGTCTTGCCAGGACAAAAGTATATCCTCCTTCCAATATTTCATCTAAAATCTAGACAGGTTGTACACTAACACTGTTGATTTTTTTTATTTTTTTTAGCAAACAATACCTTGTTTCAGAGATAAAATACTGCATGCCAATGATCTAGGCTTTTACTAGCCTATAAGTTTTCAAAGTTGGTCGAGAGGGTTACTTCTAAGACACCCAGTCTATCTTACTTTCCCATAAAAACTGCCCAACCTAAAGCGATTCAATTTATCATTTGATTCCTTTGTGGCTATTCCAACAACACAGAGTAAGACCATAAAATACATTATAACCAATTACTGAAAATCTGATGAAAATTACTTTCAAAAGTAGGGCAAGTGAATATATTTACTGGATTTCAGATGCTCTAGATAAAAGGATAGTAAGATAAAAACTGTCTATCAGTTTTACACACACTGAATTGCTTTCACTTTGTTTCCTATAGACTGTGTACAACAACCCCTGGTTTTGAAGTTTCATTTCAGCAAACGATATATTCTAATTGGCTTGTTTACATTTAAAGACACGTCCTAAAACCTGAGATGTGCTTTGTGCTGCTCGTTTGACCTGTTTAGCACTGCAGCTACTATGGAGTGCCTGCCATCTTAGATTATTATTTGAATAACTTGTTTAAAGAGCAGCTACTGAACCAAATGCTGTATTTCTAAGACTGTCTTGAGCACATTTCAATGCTTAGTGCTGAAATGGCAAACACAGCAATTAAATGTAAATGACAGCAGTTGATCTGATTATTTCCTTCCCTCCAATCTCCTTTTTATTATAAGCTTGCATATTAAGGAAGCAGGAGGGAACAACACCCCTGAACATTTGTCCCTTTGTTTGCTGGGAAGGAGGTCTCTTGCAGTGATCTCTGAAACGATGGAAATGAGAAGAAATCCTGATCCCCAGGAAACTTCCATGTCAAAAAGCCTCTAGCCCACTCCCCTCTGCGCTTTGCTCTGGGATCCCAGGAGTCACCAGCTGCAGCTCTCTGTTACCTATGAACCAGTGCCTTCTCAGAGAGGTGGGGGGGGAAGAAAAAAAGTGGCATTTTCCTGTTTTTCTGGAGCCAAGCTTGCAGTGTTTCTAGAATGGAAGCTGAGTTTGTGCCTTCTCTTTTTGGCTGCTGTGGATCTTGTTTAGCACTACATAAGGATTTCTTCTCTTTCAGCCCAATTCACTCTCAGCTGATTTCCACTCCATTAGCAGAGCTAGGTTTGCCTGAAACCTAGAGCGTATGTAATGTCTGGACAAAGAGTAGCATCACCAGTAACCAGTGCTGTATCTAACACTATTCTCTGAGGTGGCCTCCTGAAGTAAAACTCCATTATTCATTGGACACAGAGAGAATGATGATGGCGAAATGTTCTTCATGATCTGCTTTCTTTCAAAATTGAGTTTCATACAACCACATATAAAGACAGTGTGATTAAATCACAGATGTTCAATAAGGGCAAAATTATTCACAAGTTTTCAGTTGTGAATTGTCTTTCAGCTCCATTGACCAACATGTCTCACTTGACGCTGTAGTACTCTATATTAATAGCTGATGCTGAGTTTCCCAAATGATGGCATCTGTGTAGCACCCAGGGAGTGATTTTTTCTGGACAAATGCCTCGCCTTTTCTTTGACTTCTAATCTGCTGCCTGTCATAAGTTTACTATGCAACAGATACTGTGGGAGCTTTATGTCCTCAATACAGAGGACATGTCCGGTCCAGTAAAATAATGCTTTTATAAAGATTGCTTCAACACTGTTTGTGCAATCTCTTTGCAAAATCTCGCTATTTGTGATTCTTATCCTACAACTTGATATGCATAATAGCTTGAAGGTGCTGGTGGTGGAATTTTTCCAAATCTTTGATGTGCCAGCAATGACTTGTCCATGTTTCACAGCCACAGACTAATGTGGAAATTACTACAGCAAAATAAACACTAACTCTGGTATTCTGTGGGATACCATGCAGGCATCAATTTATGATGCAATCTCACATGCAAAACACACATTTCTAATTCAGCATATGATTTCTTAGACATCTGATAGTTTCTTTAAAAGACATTAAATCCATCACACACACTAATATGTTGTTTCTGAGGCTATATTTTGCACAGGCTGGTGCATAACCTTGCTTTTCTTCTGGCGGACAATAAATCTGTAAACTTGTGCTGCCACAGCAAATTTGTTGGTCGTGAACTAGAGGTCTTCTTTAGTGTGTGCAACGAAAGCACAACCACCTGCACAAAGAAGTTCACATATAACCCTCTCCTTCAGTGTTGTGGAGGCCTTCAATCTGCTCAGGTTAAAGAGCTTGCCAGATGTTCAAAATTTAATAAATATTCCTGGCATCATGTCTCTAGTGGCATCATCAATCATTACTACAAAGAACAGTCCAAAACAACAGTCTGTGCCAAAATATACCTTTGCTTGACTCCTTTTGCTATTACAAATGGATCCAACAGAGTGCCAGCCACAGCCTCCATCCAGCACACCATTGTGCAGATGACAGATATTTTCACAAACTTTTCTGGACATCCAGGATTTTAGAAATATTGCCAATGGCTTTCACAGAGCTGGAAGTCTAATAGCATCAAAAATATTGGTAAGGTCAATGAAGACTTGTTTCGTGGGTGTGCATTTTCCTCCATGTTTCTTACTGAAAAGCTGAGGAGAAAGCAGCTAGTATTACATCCTAGCATCCTCTTAGGTAATGTGCATCACCTTAATATCTATGATTCATGCTCAGTCATCACGTTGTTCTTTTCCTAAAATGAGAATTGCTGCAGAAACATCTTTATTTGTATAGCCGAGTACTGGATGATAAAGGTGTACTTGAAATTCATAGCCTAAGGGCATATAATTTAGGCATGTGAAGATGATGATATGCATCCATTCCCAGAATAATTAGGATTCCCAAATTCTTAAGACTTTTTTTTTTTTAATTCCAGTTTAAAATATTATTCCTCTCTGTTCCTCCCTAAATTAATTTAAAATCAAGTATTCTATGTTATAAAAACATCGAATTCAACTGTAAGGAAGTTAGAACAACCTTGCTGAGATACACTGATTTTTTTTTTCAGAGAATTTATGATACTTTTCCATAGAACATGGAGTGACTATTAACATGGCCTTACAGCATTTGACATCTTAATTCCCTATACTTTTTCCTCCTCAATTTGACAATCTCCCTCCTATTGAGATCATTATATGGCCTATTTTTAGCTTCTTAAGAACTCTTGCCCTTACTTTCAATGCAAGTATATAACCAAAAAACAATCAACAAGAACTATGTTTAACAAATACAAAAAGAGAAAGGAAATTTCTTCCTACTGCTCCATTAGAAAGAATATCTGATAAATGTACCAGTTTAGTGGAAGGAGAGGTGAAAAGGGCACTTTAACCAGTTCAGAATCTGACATGTTTCTTCATCTGCTGTCTATTCTCAGCTTCAAGCAAGAATTGTTTAAATAGGAGGGGGGAAAAAACCATCCCTGAATTACTTAACATGCTTGGCTGCTTTTGCCTAACATTGCTCTGCATTAACAAGTAGCCATTGAAGTTAAAAGGCTAACATTTTATGTTACCTTTCTAGATACTGTGCAAGAGCAAGAAGAAACCTTAAGGAATTTCTCATACTTCTTCCAAAATAAAGTCTCAAAAGTCTTAAAAAATCTCAGTTGGGAAATATTGGGCTATTCTTCCCCTTTTCAAGGTCTTAGACTAGGCATTTGCCACATCTCCAGGGCTAATGAAAGAGTTTCATGAGAAAAAAATTAGTGTGCCTGGGACTCTTCAAAGAGTGGGGAACAAAGCTGATTTAGATATAATTAGGGGTGGTGAAAAAAAATCCTTGTAGAGCTGAACCCTTACTGACAATAAGAAAATATGCAAATCTTTGTTGTTTAGATGCATTCAAGTAGCTAAAGGCAAGCTGTATAACAGAGAGAGAACAGTACTTTTTCACAATGGTGGGAGGACAGGTACATGTCTGAAGATAGTTCTTTCCTAACGGCTGATTTTTTTTCCATTCTTGTTTATGTCACAAAGTTATGATAGCTAATTGTAATTTGTTCATGCATCAAATCACCAAGTACAAGTAGGATTCATATTTATTCATTACTGGTTGTAGGGACAATTGATTTACACAGGAAAAAAACTTCCCAAAATCTGTTATCCCAGTTGGTAATGGTGTTCTCTGCATGCAGTTGCAGGATATTCTGTGGACAAGATGTGGCTTTCTTGGATGCCAGCCAGGTTGCTAACATGTTCTTTGAGTAAGAGACAACTTGTTGAACAAGAGTTAAAGAGTTTGGAAGATTCTGGCATGGGCAGTAAGGCTCTGGAGATGAGACAGAGGGAGGTTACATACTTTTGTATGTGCAGGCCAGCGTAGACAGAGATCATAGAGTGTAGGCAGAAATATTCATCATTCTCACTGCTTTCATCAGTATGAAAAAAAGGGTTGTCAACCCTTTTATAATCTTCAGGCCCTACTGTACCCCATGGGATACAAATATTTGGCAAGTCCTTGCATTTTTGTAAATTCAAGCCCCTACTCGCAGTTGCCACTCGTGGACTCTCCTGAAGAGGAAAGAGTGGGACACAAATTAGGGTTAATTGTGAAATCGAGAGCCCAGCTGAAGTGCAGGTACACCAATGCATGCAGTATGGGCAATAAGCAAGAAGAACTGGAAGTCCTGGTCCACCAGGATGACTATGATATAGTTGCTATTTCAGAAACATGGTGGGATAACACACATGATTGGAGCACTACACTGGGGGGTTACAGGCTCTTTAGGAGAGACAGGCAAGGGAGAAGAGGAGGAGGGGTGGCTCTGTATATTAGGGAGTCACTCTTTGCCACAGAGCTTGAGGTGGAGGATGAAAGGATTGAGAGCCTGTGGGTTAAAATCAGAGGGAGGCCTAACAAATCCGACATCCTGCTTGGAGTCTGTTATAGACCACCCAACCAGGATGAGGAGGCAGATGAAACATTCTATAAGCAATTGACGGCTGTCTCAAGACCACCAGATCTTGTCCTTGTGGGTGACTTTAACCTGCCAGATATCTGCTGGGAACTTAATTCAGCAGAGAGGAGGCAGCCCAGAAGATTCCTGGAGCGAATGGAGGACAGCTTCCTGATGCAGCTGTTAAGTGAGCCTACCAGGGGTCAGGCTCTGCTTGACCTGCTGTTCTCCAATAGAGAAGGGCTGGTGGGAGATGTGAAAGTGGGAGGCTGTCTAGAGTGCAGTGATCATGAGATAGTGAAGTTTTCAATATGCAGGGAGATAGGGAGGAACACTAACAGAACCTTCACCTTGGACTTCCAGAGGGCAAACTTCAGCTTGTTTAAGAAACTTATTCACGAAGTTCCCTGGGTAGCAGCCCTTAAGAACCAAAGGGTCCAGGACGGTTGGACCTACTTCAAACAGGAGCTCTTGAAGGCACAGGAACTGGCAGTCCCCATGTGCCGAAAGATGAGCCAGGGAAGGCGACTGGCCTGGGTGAGCAAGCAGCTCCTGAAGGAATTAAGGGAAAAAAAGAGGCTGTATCCCCTTTGGAAGGAGGGGAAGGCTTCTCCTGATATATTTAAGGATGTTGTTAGATTATGTAGGAGAAAAATTAGAAAGGCAAAGGCCCAGTTGGAAATGAAGCTGGCCACCTCTGTCAAAGACAATAAAAAGCATTTTTACAAATATATTCATGCTAAAAAGAGGGGCAAGAGGAACTTCCACTCCTTATTGGACCTGGAGGGGAACACGGTGACTGACGATGAGGAAAAGGCTGAGGTCCTGAACACCTTCTTTGCCTCAATGTTTAACAGCAAGGCAGGAGTTCAGGACGAGTGGCCTCCTGAGCGGGGCAATGGGGTCAGGGAGCAGTGTATCGCCCCAGAAATCCATGAGGAATTAGTTTGGGACCTGCTGAGCCACTTGGACACTCACAAGTCCATGGGACCAGATGGGATCCATCCTAGGGTGCTGAGAGAGCTGGCAGATGAGCTGGCCAAGCCACTCTATAATTTTCCACCAGTCCTGGCTCACCGGAGAGGTCCCAGATGACTGGAAACTGGCCAGTGTGGTCCCCATCCACAAGAAGGGTTGGATGGAGGAAACTCCAGGCCGGTCAGCCTGACCTCAGTGCCAGGGAAAGTGATGGAGCAGATTATCTTGGTGACAATAACTGTGCACCTGAAGGATGGCCAAGGGCTCAGGTCCAGCCAACATGGATTTAGGAAGGGCAGGTCCTGCCTGACCAACCTGATCTCCTTCTATGATCAGGTGACCCGTCTGGTGGATGTGGGGAAGGCTGTAGATGTAGTCTACCTGGACTTCAGGCAAGGCCTTTGATACTGTCCCCCACAGCAAACTGCTGTCTAAGGTGTCAGCTCATGGCTAGGACAGAGTCCAACATGATGGCATTCAACAAATCCAAGTGCTGGGTGCTGCACTTTGGCCACAACAACCCCATGCAGAGCTACAGGCTGGGGTCAGAGTGGCTGGAGTGCTGCCAAACAGAAAGGGACCTGGGGGTGCTGATTGACAAGCTGCCTAAATACGAGCCAGCAGTGTGCTCAGGTGGCCAAGAAGGCCAATGGCATCCCGGCCTGCATCAAGGGTTTGGAACACAAGCCCTATGAGGAGAGGCTGAGGGAGCTGGGGTTGCTTAACCTGGAGAAGAGGAGGCTCAGGGGAGACCTTATTGCTCTCTACAACTACCTGAGGGGAGGTTGTAGACAGGCAGAGGTTGGTCTCTTCTCCCAGACAACCAGCACCAGAACAAGAGGACACAGTCTCAGGCTGCACCAGGGAAGGTTTAGGCTGGAGGTTAGGAGGAATTTCTATACAGAGAGAGTGATTGCCCATTGGAATGGGCTGCCCGAGGAGGTGGTGGAGTCGCCATCATTGGAGGTGTTCAGGAGGAGACTTGATAGGGTGCTTGGTTGCATGGTTTAGTTGATAAGGTGGTGTTGGATGATAGGTTGGACACGATGATCTTGAAGGTCTCTTCCAACCTGGTTTATTCTATTCTATTCCATTCTATCATTTTCAGAACTGATTCCTTTCAGTAGTGATTTAAGGACTCAAAGGTATGGAGAATCCTTCACATCCCTTGGGTAATGTATTCATTAAAATAAATAAAATAAAATGTGTTAAAATAAAGATCAGTCAGGACCACAGAATGCTGCACATTTCAAGAGTAAGTTTTAGCTAATTGTAACTTGAGCTGTGGTCTGTTGCCATATTTGCCGAAAAGAATCTAAAATGGTTGCACAAGATAGATACTGGGTTTTTGTACACTAACCCAATCTTTGAAAGTCCACAGGTCCAGATATCATGCTGGCTCAGAAATAGAGACCTTGTAAACTGATCCTTCCATTGGAAGGAAACTATATAATGCAGTTTCCCTTTTCTTATTATATTTCTTAAACATAATTACTACCAAGTACTGAGTTATATGCTTACAGCAAAAGTAGGGACAATATTTCTTAGGAAGTAAAAAAATGTTTCCTCTTTTACTGTTTAACCTAATATTAGACACACTTTAAGGAAATGTAAACAAGAGCTTTTGGGATCCTATGGCACACAACACACAGAGAGCTGAATTAGCACTGAAAGTGGGACAGAGCCATTGCTTAAGACACACAGACTCGTTAGAACACAGCACTGGAGAATGTAATGCACGAAGCAATCTTACCTTTAGAGGGAATGGACAAGAGCCAAAGTTACAAAATGTGCCTCTAACATTGGAAACTCATAACCATTTTTACATAAGTGACCTAATTATAAAAGGTGTTATAAGGTAGGTGACTGAAAACAGTCTTGAAAAAAATCAAACTCTAATTCATTATGATAGTTCTACCTTTATATTCTTTTTACTCTCTATAATTACCATTCAAATACAGAAGCATTTACCCTAAAACTTACCCCAGCAGCAAATCCCAAATTTTTGACCTGCTGGGCAAAACTAAATGTTACATTTGACATGTGGCTGTCAGAGAGGAAAGAAGTCGGGGGGAGAAAGGGAGAGAAAATAAGAAAGACATGGGGGGAATATTAGCAAGGCTTCCTTTAAAAGCTAAGTTCATAAGAGCTAACCACTGTTTTAAGGAAACCTGGTACTTTGCCTCATAAGAGAACTTTGGTGAACTAGACTGTATAAAATTATAGAGGTTATTATGTTTGTAGCCTCCTTGCTGTGCATTCTTCCACAGAAGTGCTCACACCCGCTGTGCATGGCCAAATAACATGAATTAAAAATGCTGCACAGTGACGAACTTTGGTTTCAGATGAAAATACCTCAGAACTGGTTGGCTATTAACACCTCAGTATCTCCAGTGGTCCCAATCTCCACATCTCTCAAGCTGCTAATAATATAATGCAGTCAGAAAAAAAATGTTTTTTCAACTCCAAGCTACACCTGGAACCTAGATAGAATCATAAGCATTTAAAGGCTAAGAATGATACAATCTGGGCCTAGAGTTTGGAGAAATAAACATCTTAGGGTCATAATTTCTCTGCACTACCCCCCAAACTACAGTGCATGTGCCCATCTGCACTGTGCATAAAGCACATGCTAGAAGCCCACATTTGCCATGACAGCCATGAAATCTCAGGCCATTTTGCAGAAGCCATTATCCTTAGGGATAATAAAATTTTCTAAGACAACAAACATAAGGAGGTACCAATGCCCAGCCAGAAAAGAACTGTTTTATGGGTAGCTGTATATTAGTTTTAGGACAGGGCTACTGGCAGCTAGCGCCCTAAATTATGTCTAGGAGACACGTGAAGTGAGACAAGTGGAACGGACAATAAATGCCAACTGCCGCAGGCAAGGTTTATGGGGCCAGCAGTGGTTTAACATTTGGGCAAATGTCTTGGACATGCTAATTTTCTAATTCTCTCTCTGACTGAAAAGACCAATTGGCTGTAGCCAACCCAGCTCAATTTTAAAATCTCAGGTACGGGATCTTTACAGAGCCCTGTTTGTGATCCAGTCTGCAGGTAAACAGCTTCACAAAAATGCCAAGTAACACTGAATAAACAAGTAAGTACAAGAAAATTGCAAACTGCTCACAGACATACTGTCAAGTACATTAATTGCTCCCTTCCATTTTATTGGGAGACCTTTATAGTTGCGGGCAAGACTATCCTGCTAAAATCCTTTGATCACTCTTAATACTGGAAGCTTTTGTGAAGCTAACTTAATACTGTTGTATTCATGCAGCCTAATCTGAAAAGGTGCTAAGTGCTTCACCAGCAGAGTTGTGGAAGAGCATGGAGAGATATTCTTTTTATTCAATTTTATTCCATTCAATAGGTTGAACTTCTTTGCTTACATGATAAATTTCTTAGCTCTCATCTTTTCCCCTCTCTCAGATTTATGTATTATACTCTGTTCTGTCATTTTGATTTTCTGTTTTCTTTATCATAAATGAAACTAGTTCCAAAAAAAGTTCATCTTCAAGCTTTTCTGCTTCAGAATTAGTTGTTGCCTAAGCAATCACACATGCAGGTCAAAGTTTAAAGGCGGATCCTACATGCAGAAAATTCAGTAGCAGAGGTCCATTTGCGACCATGAGAGAAAGAAACACAGATCCAAGACGGTAACTTGCCTTTTCAAATTCTGCAGCAGTAATTGTAAACCACCTAGTATACTTATTTTAAAAGGATGAAAGGTAAGCCTTGATCTTGCCACTAGACACCATCCAATCCCAGCAGGTACCAAAAAGGCAGTCAAAATCTGCAAATGAAATCCTGGACCCGGTTAACGTCAGTATAATAAAATCAAGATTTCACCAAGTTACCTCTCTCTTACCAATTTCAATCTCTCTCATTTCAAAATGAATTAGGAAAATACTTTAGGTAAAATAACAGAAGGAGCAAAACAGGGAAGGAAAACAAATGTTGCCTTCATCCAGAATACTGGCAAAAGCTTGTAATCAGGAAAATTTGAGGGCCAGTCCTGCAGCTTTGTTTTAATTGTGCTCCTCTTCAGATGAGAATCTCTTACAGTTTTAAATTGCCTTGCACTCACTGCATGTATAATGTCCAAGGGAGTTCAGTGAGGGCTTGTAGTCTTCATGAAGGATGAAAACATGTAAAAGTTAATTTTTACCCATGTCATAAACTTCCTCTGCACCTTCCATGAAGTAGGATATACAAGCAAAAAGTGAAATAGCATATAAAAAATTAATGTGAATATTTTATCCAGAACCAAGGTAACTTGTATCTCCCCTAAAGGGAGGTTTCACCTTCTTTCAGATAAAATCTGAAATATTTTTTGTTATGTCAAATGAACCACAACTGCCAGATCTGGGTGGCAAAGAGGGGCAGGCAGTTACTAACTAAGGGGATTGCTGAGTACATGCAATGGGAGCACTTTAAGTGATTCTTTCTCAGGAGTCACAGTGACATTCCTTGCTTTTTTAAATTTTATCTTACTGGATTGACTATTTCCCCTTCCTTATGCTAGCCCTAATCAATACTGTAGGTCAGACTGAAACAATGGACAGCCCTAGAGCCACATACATTTAAACCACTTTGACGCAAGTATTGATCCAAAGAGCATAGATGTGGAGGTGCTACTTTTATAATGGACAAGCTTCCCCCTCCCTCTCTTCCAGGTTTGCACTTCAGGAGATAAAACAGAACTGTCTGTCCAAGAGCAGGAATGAATACATGAATTAACAGATCCAAAGATAGACCCAGCCTCAATGATGAATTCTGTTAAATCCAGAAAGCAAAATTCTATCTGCATGAAGTGCAGGCACGTTTCATGGCCTCGTTTTCTTCAGTGTTTCTGTTTCTTCATTCACACTTTCTAGTAAAGGTACTTTGGCAGATGACATATACAGTGGTAGAAGAGAAGTAGTGCTCTGTGTTAGCATGAACAGTGCTGCTGACACAATGTCCACCACAGCCCGATACTTAATTCCCATGTACACAAGCCTATCAAAGCATTTTATTAGAAAGCCACTGTCCACAGCTTATATTTAGAAACAGCAAGTCCAAGCTGCAATCCAAAGATGAGATCAAGGGAAGGAAAGAATTCTAAGGACTGCTTTGAAATTCAACACTAAAAAGATCTGACATTCTTCTATCTGTAGGCATTTTTAGGCTGGACTGAAAATAAAAAGAAAACCTGTTTGTACAGAGAAAGCTTGCCTGGCCCTGTGCCAAGACAGGAAGTCTATCAAAGCTGGGCAGTGTTTGAAAGCAACAGAATACTAGAACCAAAAAAAGAAAAGGGGGGTGTAGGGGTGAGAGAAACTAGAATGAAAAGACTTACTTCTACATTGACTTTTTTGCTGTATTTCAGATGGCGGCACACAGTTGTTGATAGCTGCACCACTCCCTGTTTATTCAGCTCAAGCCATGAGCTCTCCGTGTGTGTGGCCTAACTTCGGGTGACTGTTGTCTGGCCGTGGCAGCACTGCTCATGAAGAGGATGTGGACACAAGAGTTTCTACATCCAAAAGTCAGGATTAATCATTCTGATCACCACAGGACAAATCAGGTGGGGTATTCAACAGCAGGGAGGTTAAGGCCTAAGGTGAGATGATTTGCTTTGTGGTAGAGAGACACATTCACCACACACAGGCAGACAATTAGAGCAACATCAGGAATGTCATCTTCCATCCTTTGACCTTGGAAGAATGTTAATTCTTAACAGACATCCTCTGGATTTTTAAAACTCCTTTAATTTCTTAATTTTTATTCCCCCCCCCATAAGATTTGGGCTGTAATATATTCAGGTACAAATGGTGCTGTCATCTTGAGCTACAAGTTGGAAAGTTATTACTTTTAATATGCCACTACCTTAGGCCTCTACTGTTATGTAAAAGAAAAATAACCTTGTGTGACAGTTTAACATTGATCGATGTGCCTGCCAAATGCAAAGAGATAAATAAGCAGGTGATGAATAAACAGCACTTCAAGTAAAGACATTACGCTGCATGCATAAAACGACGCCAGGCACCTAGGAGCTGTGGGTGGCCGAAGGTTAGCCATTTCATGCCCACTCAGTAAAGCAGACTTAATCGCTTCCAATATTTTCTGTTAAAAAGCACGCTTAATGAGCCAATTTCACAAGCCCAGAGAAACTGATTATTATCTCTGAGTTCCAACTGAGTTGGTTGTTTTCCAAGAGCCAGTTTTTCCTTGACGGGATAAAAACCTTTTAGAAAAAAAAAAAAAAAAAAAAAAAAAAAAGCGAGAGAAAAAAAGAGGACTAGAAAGACGAGCTGGGAGGGCGAGGGTGGCACTAGATGGCAGCGTTGCTCTGCCGCCGGAGCTGCGGAGCGTTGCGGGGCCGCTCCGTCTTCCTAGCCGGGCCGGGCGCTCCTCTCCCGGCCCCCTGGTCCGGCCGGGGACCTTCAGGCACAACCCGGGTGGCTTCCCTTTTTGTCAAGCGGGCCTGTGCGTGACTAAGATGTCTAAAGTTGGCTTGCCTTCCTGGTCGTGTCCCCTACAAGGAGGCAAAGCAGGGCTAATTGTCCCATCCAGGCTTAGATAAGATGAGCAACCGCCTTCGTTTTCTTAAAAGCCATCAAGACACTTTGGAGCAGCAGAGATTTCACCACGGCACAAATTTGAATGCATTCAGTCCTGTGGGGAGCTGGCACCTGCTGGATCGGAGCAATCTCCATTTCCAACGGCACTTCGGCTTTTGGGTGAAGAAAACAAGCCAGAGCAGGTCCATCAGGGCACCCACGTTCCTTGCAGGGCGGTGGTGATGTGCTACCCTCCCGCTGCAGAGCAATGTTGTGAAAGCCACACACACCCCAGAAAAAGACAAAACAAAACAAATGCCCCCCACACACCAAACAAACAAACAAAGCAAAGCAAAGCAAAATAACCTAAAGCAAACCACACACACACAAAAAGCCCCCTAAACTCAGATTATCGTCACCAGCAACAGTTAGTGAATCACCGCTTAGGAAAAAAAATCCAATAGCTAGACCTCAGTATATAATGACTTCATCTATTAAAAAACCCCAAACAAATAACAACAACAAAAAGCCCTAACCACCTCAAATAGAAGTGTCATCAGGTTCTGGATCAAAACCCAAGTTAATTATTTTTTATGAATATTCACAGGAAATATACAATTTCCAAACTAGGCCTTCAATTACTAGTCAGTTAACCAAATAACTGGTGTGATGACTTCTCAAGAAAAACTGATTTTTAAATGGAATAGACAAGCACTTAGAAATATTTTTTAAAATAGAAGGCATTGTTGGAAGATGGATGGTGGAAATCCAGCATTCATTGTTGATGCAAAAAGCAAAGCACTTTGAAGGATGTCATGATCCCAAGTCCAGACACATTTCAGAGTAGTACAGAACTTTCCATGTGAGCAGAAGCAAAGAACCAGGCTTTGGTCCATCCTGTCCAGCAGCCCAGCTACCGGCATATCTCCAGAAGTCTAAAATTAGTTCTTCCCATGCATTCACACCTCTCACAATATGCTGCTCAACTGCATAGTTGTATTTCTCAGGGGCTATTCCTGTTCTCTAGACTCATGAGTTACCTGTGAGCTAAAGCACAACTGAGAAACTCTGTAACTATATTGTATGTATGCTTGCCTAATGCATTCTCATCGGGAGTACAACAGATATTTATGAAGTAGGAATGTAATTAGACACAAATCACTGTGTTTTCTAGAAAAGAAGATCTCTGAGATGCTGCTATTGGGAACTAAATATGGAGGCAGAGGGTGTTCAAGCATCAAACTGATACAAGGCCATGTTGCAGATTTCCCAAATCACAGTATCACAGTAACTAAGGTTGGAAGAGACCCCAAGGATCATCAAGTCCAACCTGTCCCAACAGACCTCACAACTAGACCATGGCACCAAGTGCCACATCCAATCTCCCCTTGAACACCTCCAGGGACGGCGACTCCACCACCTCCCTGGGCAGCCCATTCTAAAGACGAATGACTCGCTCAGTGAAGAACTTTTTCCTCACCTTGAGTCTAAACCTCCCCTGGCACAGCTTGAGACTGTACATGTACAGAACTGGATGCTCTTGCTGACAAAGCAAAAGTTCTCACCAGGCAATAGTGATGTGTTCCTCAATTCACTCCAGTTAGGTGCTGACTCACAAACTAGTATATCCCAGATACACTTTATTCTTCTGTGAAACATAGCCTGTGTGCATGAAAACACCCTGTTCATTGTCTTCGAAGCTCCTGAGTTTTACAAAGAGGCATTTGTGAGAAACATAACAGACCAAGGTAAGAATTCGTACTATGGACTTCTCTAACCTTCTGCCTTACTCAAAAACATCATTAAAAGCTAGTGCCTAGTTTTTCATTCCCCTTATGACTTCCACAGAGCCTGAATAAGTCAAGATACTTCAGTTAATATAATACATAGCAGATTTATACTTTGGGGCTTATATCCTAGGAAGATATTTTGATATGTAATGAAATCGATTCCTCCATTGGTAGAGAAGTGCCCAAACACCTTAAAGGATCTGAGCCTTAGTAAGAAGGAATTTTCTGCTAAAGAGAATGTGCTGAGAGAGTATTTGTGTGGTCTACATTAGCCCTGTGAATTTAAGAAGTCTCCCATGTATTCTGCCAATTTAAATCAAATTGTGATTGGTTTCTGATCCAACCAAAAGATAGATTTGATGAAATAAGACAGGTAAAGCTCATTTTAGGACAAAGGTTGATTTGATAATCATAACTGCATTTCTACTATATCTATTTTCTTAAGTGTTAGTAGATTTATTAGACTTTTCCTGTATAACCTATGGTTGATTTGCAGCTGCCTTGGTAATTTCATAGTAGGCAGGAGCAATTTCTTACATCTTCAGTAATGTCTTGAATGTACATTTTTTATATTAATGATCTCACCAGAAGAAAAAGTGTACCATGAATGCATGATGGCCATATGGAAAAGACAATGAAGTTTAGTAATTAAAACTGAAAAGGGAAAGGACTATGCAGTAATTAGAACACTGATTAATCAGCTGATAATTTTATCTTGATTAATGCTGCTGATTTTCCTCTTCTTATTGACCTAGGAAAGGTAGGTTTAAACCAATTAAATATAAATTATTCCTTTTTTCCCCCCACATTTCAGGCAGATTCCTGTGTTTTAAGTCATAGTATATTTAATATGTAGCACTGAATTGCTCCTATAAATTGGGCAGCTCAACAAAAGGTAAAATAAGGTTTATGTTCCAAACATGCTGATGCTTTTATCTAAGACAGAATTGGACAGAATCAGTTATTTCATTATTATCTGGGGAATATGAAATTTAGGTTAAATTGCTGTGGAAAAAAAGAAATACTCTACCTGTTTTAAAGCTGTAAGAGTAGGAAAACTAAAAAGATGCATTCTTTTTATTTGGCCAGAGATATGGATGCATAATGTAGTCCTGAAACTTAAAGAAAAGGTTCTGTTTAAATGCTCAAATTTCCCTTCATGTGCAGAGCTTTATTATTCATGAGGGAAAAGTGTTGCCAGTACCAATCTCACTCCCATGTCTGTTCACGGACCATAAACAACAGCACCTATTCTTGCTTTCACATGCACAGTTCAGGGATTAAAGCTACTTATTTTAAGCCGTGCAACAGGGGAGGGAATTTTGTGTATAGTCTCATTCCATTGCATTCGTATGTGAAGCGGGCTATTTCTGGATGGAAGACACCAACATTTCACAATCACAGAAGCCATCCTTTTGCAACTGCAAAATACAGTCATTCAAGATACTGTTCTTGGAGATAAATATCTAGCAAAACCAGAAAACTTCACAAACAAAATGCAGGTATCTTAGTTCTGAAAATTAAGACGGAAAATAGCCCTTGCTAGACATGTGCTTAAACTTGCTGTGGTAGGAAAACCCTGCAGTCCACAGAAAATAAAATACTGCCCCTCCCTTTAAGGCTCACCTTCAAACATAGCATGCTTGGTAGTTTCACACATGCCAGCTTCTGCAGTTTTGTACACTGGAATAGTGATTAAGGTTAGCAAAACTGTGGAAAGGTAA
Organism: Dryobates pubescens; assembly: GCF_014839835.1. Lineage (NCBI taxonomy): Eukaryota > Metazoa > Chordata > Aves > Piciformes > Picidae > Dryobates > Dryobates pubescens. The sequence continues at coordinate 42,357,364 of NC_071614.1, forward strand.
ATCTACAAACCCACACCTCAAGCACATTGCTTCCTGGCCACTTTCTCACTGGATTTTCAGGTGGCAGAGCAAAACCACACCTGTGTATGATGCTAAAAAAAAGCAGCTGCTTAACTAAGGTTATGGAGAGCAAGGGGAAACCCACAGATTCCTAGTTAAGGATTTCAGCTGACAGACCTCTTTATCCATCTGCACTACTTATTTCAGTTTTGTCTTTATTGTAGAACACAAGAGCAAGTGAAATTATTTATTGCAAATAAATTATCCAATTGATTAACACTTCTTTGCTTTTCCTGCACTTTTCCTGCTATTTGTGTGACATGAATCTAACTCTGCAGGTCAGTTTTCTGGTGTATTTGACCACTCATAAAAATCACATGGCACTGGTTTCTCTCTTGGATGGAAAAACTCATCAAGGTGTGATGAATTATTAAATAAAATAAATTAAAATTAAAACAAACTACACAGTAGAAGATATTTTGGTTGAAGTTAAGAAACACACACAGGTGTGCATAAGAGAAATACATCCTTCTGAAACAGAAATAGTCAAACAAAGAATATGAAGAATCCAAAACAGAACTGGAGAGTTTTCACATAATTAGATCAATTCTGTTCATTAACATCTTTTACCATGTCAAGAGAAATCACACTTCTGTGTTCTCCGGAAAGGGAACAAAACAAATGATCCTTTAGTACAGGTCAAATCAAGTGAGTGAAAAAGAATGGGTCAACCACAACAGAGTAAATACTTCATTCAATGTACCACCAGGCTAAACCCAAAGTAGATTTGTTGTGCAGATGTGGTTACCATTGTAACTGATCACCTTTATGCTAGCAATAATCTACAATCCACTACTTTGCAACTTTTTAGGTATGTTACTAAGGCCAAGTAGGCCATGAGATTGCCTCACTTGGATGGTCAATCATACTAATAGATAAACCACACATAAAGAGAAATCTTGTTCTGCAACTATATGTATTTGCTCCATAGCTAAACTAAAAACTTTGCATTTCCCTTTTCACACATACAGATTTTATAGTCACAAAATTAGGAAATGGTGTCTTGGTGGACATAAGCCTAGTAAGAACTTCTATAGCTAAACAATTACAAGAATAAATATCCTGTTAACTCATTTCCCAGATGTTACACTATATCCTAGTTATGCTTTGTCTGTTTTGGTCTTTTTAGAAGCTCTTTGGGGGAAAGGAACACACAATCCAATCATATCCTGTCCTTATATGGAAAAGATAAAGGTTAATATTTTCAAACCAAGGTGCCTAAAGTATAGTTCAAAAAGCTGTATTCAGAACTGTGTATACATGGTGTCACTTAATTGTACCAAATCATTCGCCAGTTCTTGGGCATCTCAAAGTTCAGCACTTTTTAAATTAGGTCACTCCACCTAAGTATGCATTTTCTAGATAATCTTTAGGCATCACAGTTTGAAATGGAGCTGGACTGTATTATAACTAGCTGGAAGCCCATGTAACTAGGAGCATGATGTTTATCCACTACAACAGGAAGCCAAGAATTTGAGAAGCAGCAACAAATACTTTTCAACTGCAGCCATGCAGCTATTGGCCAGCCACCATTTTGTGAAAACAAAACAAAACAAATCCAAAAAACAAAAACAAACCCACAACCAAAAAACCCCCAACAACTATTAGATTAAGACATATAAAACATTCATTTAGCTAATAGTAAAGGGGGAGCATGTGAAAAACAAACCTCACATCACCATTCCTTATAATCTTATTGGTGTATTAACTGTGTAATGGAGTAGGGCAAACAATAAACAATCCTTTACATATTCTCACTTGTTGGTGAGTTTTTGTATTTGTCTGCAGAATATAATTGCATACGATTAAGTATAACTGGTATACTAGTTATTAAATACAGTTATATACAAGAAATATCACAAATTGTAGAAGTTCATGAGAAAATTGGAATGACAGTACTTAGATAAACCTGTTCTGAGAGGTTAAAAAAAAAAATACATAACACTGTTCACAGTGAATTGTTAGCTTTTGTACAACAATTTCAACAAAACTGTTCAGCAAAATGCTTAACTATTATTGGTTTGTAAGACAGTTTTATAAACCAGCATAATGTCACCAATTTCATCTAATGGAAGCATGTTTCAGAATCACAAGTGAAAACTGGAACACGCTTGTTTCAAATAGCTTTAGATTTCACAAAACCTAATTGTACATAAATTGGCATAGGGATTAAAAAAATTAAACCAACTTTATGGAACAAGGATGTAAATTACCAGGTCTTCTGTTGTTAATTTTATTAAATAGTGGAAAAGCTGATGGAAATTTTCACACCTTTATTTTGGAAAAGTCAAAACAATTTATCTAGAGCTTATGCAATGCTCTTGCTTTGGATAACTTTCTGATTAATTTACAGCAGTTACAAGATCTTAGGTGAAGAAGCTACTTGGATGTTGCTGCACTGTCACCATTAGTAACACTTTTTCTGTGTTAAGGGCAAGGACATAAATTGAATACAAAGTTCTACAAGTACCACCTTGAACTAGAGAGTAGGATCCACTGATACAGAAATTAACAGTGCCTTCCGCTTGAAATTAAAAAGGACCACAGTAAAGCAAAGGGAATGCTGCTCATTGGAAAGGATGGACCCAAAAAACAAACTCACAGAAGAAAAACTCAAAGTCCAAACAGGAAAGATATTTCCGTTTCAGAATGAATGCCGATACATATTCTATTAAAAAGGCTATACAGTAAGTAAACAACCATCTGAGATACCAACTTGGAATGCAAACAGAAATAGAGCAGCAACCACGTGGATATGTTATAAACAATATTTTTTAAATTATTAAATCACACAATGTGAAGTTGATGACATTCAATAAAACCATTGTTAATGGTAAAATGAAACTGAAGAGGTTACTTGAGATCAAGAAAACCATTATATCTGATACAGTAATTAAGATCACAATGGACCATATATGTGACTAAAATTACAAGAGAAAGTTTATTTATTATTGAGTCAGGATGAAACGTTGCTCCAAATCCATATAAAAGCCAACAAGTGTGGCCAGGCTCTAGGGTTGCAATCCAGCCGAGCTCCTCTGGAATTTTAGCAGACAGAGCACAGAGAGTACTTGGGTTTTGCTATAAAAATGCTTCAAGCTAATGAAAAGTCTGTGTGATCAGCAAAGAAAATGCTGAAGTTAATTTTATGAGGTGTTTGATGAACTAAAGAAAGTAAGAACAATATTGCAGGTCAAATAAATGTAACAAATATTCTAAAATAAGAGTGAAAAGTGCCTGGAGGGGAAAAAACTAACCAAACAAAAAAGTACTATACTAGTAATTTATCACAAACAGTATTAATCAGAACTGTTCAGCCCCTGTTATTGGACAAAATTAAAATCCTTACATGCAAACCTACACAGGGATGCCAAGTCATGAACAGTTACCCAACTCTTTGTAATGTACCACACACTTTTTTCATTGTTTCATCACTTATGCAATTCCATAGAAAACAACATTCAGTGTCAGCAGCTCAGATAATAAAACAGAGCATATCCAAAGAAAGAATCAGAACAGGAGGCAAGACTAGAAAAGTTAAAAGGTGATAATGTAATCTGATGGAGATTCAACACTATAAACAAATAATATGTGATCTCAGCATCTTGTTACAGTTTAATTGAGGGACAGACTCACAGATCCCCTAATCTTGTGCCAAGAACCCAATCTGATAAAAGACAGATGGATATGGTAAAAGAGCACACATGTGCTACCAGATCTACCTTCTAATGCCTGAAAGATTACCAGAGCTAATGGGATTTCCAGAGGTTTCCAAGATAAACCTCATCCATATGAGATGCTACAAGTCTGAATGAGAGGGAGACCTCCAGAGACCCAGAACTACAAAACTACAGAACTACAAAATGATTTGCTCCCAAATCACAGTTGAGTGATGAACAGTAGTAGAAGATGTCCACCTCTGGTCCACCAATAGCTAATCAGTTACATTCAGAGAATACCCAGTTAGTTAAATTGTATGAACGTCAACATTCACTTTCACATGTACAGTAAGATACAGCTGGTTCATGCTAAAAGCAGTGTTCAGATAATTTTAAGAAGCCCTCCCTCTACCACCCAACAGCTAATGACTTTCTGGTCCCATATCAACTCCTGGGCAGCTTTTAGGCTTCAAAAATGGCATTCCTAAAAATCGTAACATTATAGAACCTTTCTCCTCTAGAAGAAATAAACTACACCTTGCATCTCAACAAGCACATTTGGCATTTACTACCTAACTTTTTTGGCAGTTCACAGCTTTCAAATAACTGCACCATTTATGATTTTCTCCTACTGTCCAAACATCTTAAATTCTTCACTCCCAACATCACCGATCACAGTGTCCAACCAATTTTTTTTATTTTTTTTTTTGTTTTGTTCAACTCTCAGCTCCTGGCTAACTGAGCACACTGTAAAATCTCTGCAAAACTCCAACCTCTCTTCCCAACAATTTCTTTTCCGCCCTGTCCCAGCAACTCGCAAATTCAACACCCAAACATACTCATATTTCTTCTACAGGCAGCCTTGGTGAAAATTATTCTGTATTTTTCTGCAGCCCAAACAGCACTTTTCACAGTCAGGATTATTCTTCACATTGTTGTCTGCAGTCAAAGTCACTAAAAAATTCCTATGGTCCCAGCAGCACTAAAAATACATAACAGCCTCCTTACAATAATGGCTGTGAATCACAGCACTCCTCAGCTGACATAAGTAGTTAAAATAGTTTAAAAAAAAAGTTAAAATAAAACTTTTTAAAAGTTCAAGTGAAAAATGAAAAAGGTTGAAAAGGACTCCCCTACCGTCTAACAATATTAAAGTCTGCCTCAAATTTACAAACGTACTCAGCAACATCAAACGCGTCGGCTTCAAACACACGCGGCAGCTTCAAACCTTGCAGCTTCAAATGCGGCAGCTTCAAACACACGCGGCAGCTTCAAACGCGGCAGCTTCAAACACTTTTGTGGCAGCCATCTTGCACACGCTCAAAAGAGCACAACCTTAGAAACCTTAGGCAGGCACCTTATCCACTAGGCTACACAGAGGCTTTGTTACAAAAAAGAATTATTGGAATTTGCAGATGTTAAATTAGCCCGTAGAGGGAGCTCACACCGTCCCATAAATGTACAATAATTGGAACATACTGTAATTTAAAACATTTCTCTATTAAGCTCTCTGTAGAGAGGCTACAGAGGTCAAAGTAGAGCATTCCTTACTTCACACCAACCTCTGTGAGCCCATAAAATTTCATTCAAATTAGACTCCATTGACCATGTATTTTGTAGCTCCAACAAACAGAAGAAGAGGTGTTTGGCCACGTATTCTACACAACAAGCACAGCTTCTCATAATCATCATTTGCACTTAATGTTGGAACAAGAAAGACTATGTCAGAACTCAACAAGAACAAAAATCTGTCGGTTGGAATTGTCATGGCAATGCCCTCAATCTCCCCACACGTTCCTTCTGTTCAGGCAGCAAATGGTAGTGCTCTTTTGTAACTTGGCTAGAGCTGTTCTTGTGTCTCTCAGGTTTCTGTACGACAAGCAGCGCTTTCAAAGAGTATTATAATAGTGTGCTCAATGTTCAAAGGTTGACAATCAAAATTGTTAGCCACTGGACGTTCTTTAATGAAGCCACAAGTAAACAATGACCCAAATTCCCCTGGAAGTATGAAATAGATCAACCACTCTGAAGAAGAACATATTCAATAAATGTGAAAGGAAAAGGAATTTTCTATTTCCATGTTGCAAAAGATACACCAAAAACCAGAACCATGACCTTAGCTAGAAAGGCTCTGAAGCCATAGACTGATTTACATCATGCAAACTGAAACAGCAGAGCTCATTTATACCATATAAAGGGAGCTACCTTCCCTCAGCCTGAATGCACAATAGAACAAACCGGTGTGCAAGGAAGTAAGAAAAAATGTTAACAAAGAAAGATTTTATTTAACTTAACATAAATTGGGACATTCTAAGTACTGCACAGAATTCAATATTAAGTTGTGTTTTCTACTCTGTAACACAGCCAACACACATTTAATTCTCATGATGCAAGGGCCTACATCCTTCAGAGATTTGGTGCCTCCCATTTTGCAACAGCAATTTTTAATGTTATTTTAATTTTATTGAGCAATGTGTGATCGTTCCAAGAGTCACATACTCAAGTCATCAAGAACTAGAAGGAAGGGAATATTAATATTAGATATCAGAACAGGAGCACTCTTTTTGTTTAGAGCTTCCTCTAGCAACCATATGATTATTGTTGGACTGTGTAGTTTCACAAGCATTCAGAAAGATCATATGTTTTCATCCTATGCTCCTTACCTACCCCAAAGCCAGAGTCTTACCTTGTTCTCCCTAATTAAAGTAAGCCAAGCCATCAATCTCCACCTCTTCTCCCCTCCAGTTCTGGATGATATTGACATATATGAAACCATTGTAATCAATACAAATCCCAGGACCATCAGCTTTCAAATCCAAACCTGAAAATTCCTTCACTTTCTACAGTCCCTGCTCACCCAGTTGCTTCATGGAATCTTCAAGGCTCTGTCCCAGCCACACCTCTTCTTATTTTAACAGGAGGTTAATCCAGCTGAATGTAGTCAATTAAGAATTGATGGTTAGGTGGTTTCCTGGAGAGAGAAAGAGTGAACTCTGTAACTAAGAGTTGCAAAATAGAAATCTTTCTTGAAATTGAATATTTTTTTAAAACGTAACAAAACCAGGGAGATCCATATCATAACAGGGTGTAAAGTGGTGGAGAAAGCTCAGCAGTTCCTTCTAACCAGGAAAACACCAAGTACTTTTCACAAATGTGGTTATTTATCTACAGAGTTGGAAAATTCTGAGTGCCTGCAAAACTGAGATGAAAATACAGAAAGGACAGGACTTTAAATGCAATCCAAAATATATTTCCTAGTTGTAAAGTCAGTATTTTCTACTGCATACTGCATTTTCAGCATTCTTAACTCCAATCCTCTTTGATACCAGAATGTGCAGAGCTGAGAAAAATACATGTCAATAATAAGGCTGCTTTTTTTTTTCCTTCTTTCTACTTTTAAAGAGCTCTAACTAAGGATCAGCTCCAGTTTTATCTGGACATCTGGGTGAATGGTTGGTTCATCATTACTGATCTAGTGTAGAGCCTTACCCACAGCTGCCAGTATAAAGTTTTAGTAGCTGGTCTTCTTCTCACAGAACTTGCACAAAGGGTTATGCATCTGATTCCTAGTAAACTCACAGAAAACCCATTTAGGTTTGCTGGTTAATTCCCCCCTCCCCCCCCGATTTATGTCTACCTAAATTTGATTTCTTGCTTGTTCAATTTCTGCTTTGAAGATGTTATGTAGACCTTGAGTTTTATGTACTAAATATAAAATATTCCCACATTTATGTCTTTAAGTAGCTATAAGGAATAAAACTATGTAAACCAAAAATTAGTAGCTAATAAACTTCACAGAATAATAAAAAAACCCGCAACCAAACAAAAAATAATTTAAGAAAGAAACAAACAAAACACCTGAAAAGAGAGCCCAGAGATAAGACTGTGAGCCAATGGGTTTTGTGTGAAAGCTCTGTTCTCCATCACTGCCTTCTTTACCTCCCATGATGCAGACTGAATAGAAGACTTACGCCTATGGGGAAAAAGGACTAGCTATGGTTACGGCTATAGTTTAAGCAAAGAATGGCATGCCTGCATCTGCTATCCTTTTTTGAGTCCTCCCAGGCATGGTGCTTGTATATCCACATAAGTCTCATAGATTACCACTTGCTAACTAGAATTCACTTCAGGAAAAGCATGAGAGCAAGGCAGATGTACAGGGTTATTTTCCCCACATCTCTTCCAGACTCCAGAATTTGCTGTTCAGGAATTTCCCAAGGCAAAGGTGATGTCTGTGCCTCAAACCACTCTTTTTGATTGCTTCACAAATGTATATAAACTTTTAGCATTCACAAAGATGTGTACATGTGTGAAAGGTACCAGCACACAGACTCCAGACAAACTGCACTCATTTACTATTGCTCACAAAAGACTACCTTATTCTGCATTTCCATGTAAGCAACTATGCCTTCCTGGGTCAGATTTTGAAGAGTGCTTTGTAAGTATCTTCAAGAATCTAGTGTAATTATTTAAGGGTGTCTGATTGGCATAAAATTACAAGAACTACTGGGAAGGTTATTAGCAGAATCATGCCTGCCTGGCCATCAGTCTCTATACTTGTGAGCTGCTTGAGGTCTCCAACCTCTGTCAGGTATCCAACTTTCCTGGACAAGATAAAGCGAACTTAGTAATAACAGCAATTCTAAAATCATGCATAACTGTAAATCTGCCACACAGCTTTTATTAAGCCAGCTACATTTCTTTACAAAGCTTTGGGAGCTGAGGAGTCAGACAGCTGCACAAAGAATCATTTGGGCTGTAGTATCTGAATGCTGAGAGAGATTTCTTTTCTGGCATTTTCCTTTGGGGTTTGTTTTCTCCTCCTTCTCCTTCTCCTTCTCCTTCTCCTTCTCCTTCTCCTTCTCCTTCTCCTTCTCCTTCTCCTTCTCCTTCTCCTTCTCCTTCTCCTTCTCCTTCTCCTTCTCCTTCTCCTTCTCCTTCTCCTTCTCCTTCTCCTTCTCCTTCTCCTTCTCCTTCTCCTTCTCCTTCTCCTTCTCCTTCTCCTTCTCCTTCTCCCCCCTCCTCCCCCCCCAACAGGTGAAATGTGAAAACTCAAGAGAAATTAAGTAACAATTTATCTTATAAACACAGTATGTGCTGCTTATGTTTACGGACCATCTGTGAATGGATTACATGCAGCAAACATTCCTCACATAACAACAATGATCTGAAGACTGAGATCTGCTTTTTTCTTAAAAGTAAATAAATAAAAAAAATCCATTTCACTTGCAGTGCTAGAAGCCTGGAGGTCAGTTTATTCTAAGTAGGCATCACTGATGGTGGCAAAGAGATATTTTAAGAAAGCTTATTTGTGTACAATACCCACAGGCCAACCACCTCAACTATTTCTGTGAAGTCTTCAGTTAGTATAGAGCTGGGATACCAAACATTAAATGTTGTATTTGCATTTATCATGCACTAAATATTTTTTTTTTTTAAAGGAACCAATTATTTTTTTTAATATATGTGCTGTTGTAATATTTCTTGAAACAAATCTTTAGATACAGTGTTTATTCACTCTTAGAATATGTGCAACAATAAAATCAAAACTTTGCTGGTAAATATCATTACAGTGTAGTAATAATGTTTCTGGAATGCAGTTTAAACACCATTTTCAGTGTATGATTCCATTGCCCTGACACTTTAATCTCATCTCAGATTTTGTATGAAATTTGTAGCGTTTTTGACTATTTGTGTTTCTGCCTCTTACCCAGTATTTTGTCTCTATTTTCAAGCAATATTTTCCATCTTCACTTTTATTAGATGGTGGAAGGGTTTCTTATTAGTTGTTAAGGGGTGGGAGGATTGTTTTTGTTTTTGTTGTGGTGGTTTTTTGGTTTTTGGGTTTTGGTGGGTTTTTTTCCCTCTCTTCCTTTGCACTGTAATGGCTACATTTTTTAATTAAATGCTTCAGACTGGCACTGTTTTTCCATGCAGTATTCCTTGAAATCTACTTGACCATTTTTGGAAGGTTTCTTTGTATCTTAATAGCTCAATTTATAGCGGTCTGCACAAACATAAAACAGGAACCTGCCCACACCTTCCCATTACTGACTGAGTGCTGACACCTCACAGTTCCTCCACGTGCCTGTAACAGTTCTCAGTATTCAAAGCATTACTTGTATTCTAAATGAGGGTAAATTTGTAGAGGCAGCAACCCAGTAAGTGTAACTTTACTAGCAATTCTGTGAGTGTGTATTTTACTGCACTGCATCAGTGCTATGGCAGCAAGGCAACAAAATATGCAGGCTGCTGCACCAAACAGTTGGGTTGCTACAGACATATACCCACAAATGCGTCTGCAGATGGAGAGAGCACAAGCACACTGAATTGATTCCACCTACCTGGAATGACCACAAAGCCAAAATAAGAAGGTAGCAGTCTACAATTTTTGGAGATGTCTAGTTTCTGTATAAGTGTGTAAGTGCCTAGAGCTATAAGCCCTTAAAAGTGATCCTCCTCACTCTAATAACTAGTCAGTCCACCTGCACACTGGCAGATCACTTTTCCCAATATAACAATATGTTGTCATATTTTTTTAACTAAATGGATACTGCAAGGCAGCCTTTCATACCATTTACAGTACTAGTAATTGCAGATGAAGACGCTGATCCAATACCAGAAAAATCTGAGTACAAATCATATTTCACCACCAACTCAACCAACACAACATGAAGAAAAAAAATATTATTGGATCACCTCATTCATAATCAAGTATTGATTCCAAAACAAATAAACTAGCTATTCCTAATTGATAAGTCTGCTATTTCTATTTAAAACAGCGTAAAACAGAGACCACACTGAAAAATGAGATGCCAGTACAGATCATCTCACTCATAACAAATTTATTTTTGGGATCCAAATAACTTCTATGAGAAATCAGGTTAAATGTAGAGAGTGTTCATAACAGGGTTACATGAAAGAGGAAGGTGTGTCACATCTGAGGTAATCTAACAAGAGAAACCTTGGAATATAAGTACCTTGTGTGATGCAGCAAAGATGTTCTGAAAAAATTAGATTGCCATTCTAGAACCAGATGCTGAATTACTGAAAGCTAACGTCAAACACTATGACACAATTTGCTCAATGATTGCAGGTATGAAAGTCACAGGACACTGTGATCACAGGAAGAAAAGGTCTATAAATAAACAAATACTATTATAACAGTCACATTCATCAACTCTTCTGGAACAAAGCTGGCAAAACTCTGGGGCCAGAATCTCCTGTCATTTATTGCTGTTTTCTGTGGCAATAGCACCATGGAAATCAATACAATTACATCAGGGGAAAGATGAATCTGCCTTCTGGTGTTTCATGATGTTGGAAGACAAAATTAATGGAAAGCCCTAATATAATTGACATGAATGCTACAGAGTCTGTCCTGTACATGGATCCATCAGCTTTGGTCTGCTGGCATAATAACCTGTTTTCAGAATACAAAGTTAACCACTAAAAGAAGGAAAGTGAGAACATAATATGAATTATAGAATCAGGGAAAAAATAATCAAAGAGTTATACTAATAATATAAATAAAATATTAGTAGTGTGATGATGAATGTAATATTAACTAGATGTTTGGTCTACCCTCACAATATCAGTTTAAAGCATTTGTAATCATGGAAGCTGATTCTAAAATGAGATATTCTGTTTTCTATTATTAAATGTGATATGGGATCTGAATGATGACAGAATCAGCTGCCTTTTTTTCATTGAGGGTTTTGGGTTGGAATTTTTTTGGTTGGTTGGTTTTTGGGTTCTTTTTTGTTTAGTTTTGTTGTGTTTGGGGGTTTTTTTTGCACAAAAAGCAAACTCATATGCTGTGCTTATCTGGCAACACCTTTTTAAAAGTCAAATCAGATCTTAAGGCCAGGTTTTAACTGAACATGCTTATTGGGAGGGTAGGTGGCATTCTTAAGACAATTACCACTGATCACCTCTTAATAGCACTTCAAAAATACTTGAATATTAAAGGAAAAGTCATACAAGGCTCATGTGTGCCATCTTTCAGGGCACCAAAACTGTAATGGAATCACATATTTAAACTCAGTCATATAAACTGTTCCTGTTCCTTTTTCTGAGCTGTGGAAACAAACAGGTTGTAAGTGTGGTTACAACGGTGCATGGGATCAGTTTGTTGATTGCTGCTGAGGAGGGAATCATGACTTCTGCTCATTTCATTTTTCAAAATTGCATCTGGTCAAGCTTATATAAAACTGTTTCTATTATTAGGAAATATTTTTCTTTCAATACAGTTTTAAGGACCATAAAAACTTGCAAAGTAAAAACATTGCACTAGTGTTTCCTCCCCGCCCCCAGCTCAAATTCCTGCATTTAACTATTGGAGTTTCTGAAGTAGGGCAGTCTGCTTTAATGAGGGTGCTGCGTTATTACTGAGCACATATAGGCTATATTTGTGCATTCAGATTTTAGCATTTTCTAGAAAATCTTTCAGTTCAAAAGTAAAACAGGAATCATTTTTTTTCCTCAGGATGCCGTATGTGATTTGGACAGATTTTAAGGTTTTGGCAAGGCTCCTTAGGGGCGAGTAGGAATGGGTGGTGCACACCAAAAGTTACTTGGCAAGTTTTTAGGGATTTCCATGATAGTTTTGTTCCTTGCAGTTTCCTGCTGTGAATAATTAGTAATTTTTTACTTTAAATCTTCAAGTGTTCCGAACAAGTAAGAAGTTAATATATTTTCAAATGAACCATTTGTTCAGGTTGCACACAGACAAAAGCACAGGGAAAAGTGTAGTGTTTATTATTGGAGGTTATCATCTTGCTGTAGCAGCAAAGCAAGAGTTAAAATAAATGCTGATGAGGAGCAGCTACTCAGTGCCACCAAAATGATGACTATTACTGAGGGATGATTAGTCAAACCTCTGTACTACAGAGACTGCACAAGAGGAGAGAAGCAACAGTCATGCAGATATGTAACACTGATACATAAAGGGGTTTACAAGTTAAAAAAAATATGAATTAGTGCAAAAGGTAACAGCAACACAAAATTGTTTGGACATCTGTGTATATCTGTCCAACAAAAGGCCTGTTATAAAGTACACTATCACAAAAATATTGTAATGCTCTATTTCATATCGCACACGGCTAACAAATGTATGTTCATTGACCTAATGGATTTTCTGAATACAAAACTAAGTCCCAAAATCTGTAACAGTGGTGCTGTCTTAGATTAATATTGGGAGGAAATAAACTTGCTGAAATGTTAAACTTCTCATATATTGAGAACGTGGCAGATGGTTGAAAACATCTATGAACATCTATGTCCATGCCTAGCATCCCTAATGATGAATCTCTCTTAAACATATGTGTTTGAAGGGGAAAGGGAAAGATCCCTTATGAATGAAAACTAGAATCTTATTAGTCTCCAGTAAATGAACAAAGGGGTGAAAAACTAATGTACAGACCAGTTTTTTCAGGTTCTGGGCCTCAGTCATACCCAAATTTCTGTGCAAGTGCAGGAGTAAGGTTATGCCTCTGCAAATAGCTACATTATGAGACACAAAGAGCCTTGAGTAAGCAGTTGAGGTTAACAAGAAACTCTGTATTGCCTGATCATTTTCCTTCTCAATACATACAAACAATAAGGAGCTTAATAAGGAAAAGACACTGCCCTGATTACGAAGCAGTGGAGATAATCAGATTTTTCCTCTACAGTTCAGTTTTATATGATCAAAATTCCAAAGTGCTATTTAAAAAAGATTTAGTGATATTTCTCCTATGTGCTGCTTTTAGAAATATTAAAGGGGTGACAATGTGATCTGCTATTGCTTTCTGCAAGCAGTGTGCTCAAGTCTAAATTCTGGACTTGCAGAGTTACAGTTATGGTTGTTTGGGTTTGTTTTTAACTGTTACCATCATAAAGAGATATAGACAATATCTTTCACTCAAAATTATTTTCTTTTGCTTTAAATAATTTCTTCACATCTTTTTTCAGACAGTAGTCCAGGTGAAGCCTACTTTTCTGTCCACAATTTTACTGTGACTTGGAGTATTCAACCTGAAATATGCGTTCTGATAGTAGCATATTAATAACTATTGGGATTCTGTATTTTCAAAACCTAAAATCACCTAACTTAGGCAGTTAACTCACATAAATGTACTTCATCAATACACTATTGTCTTTTGAGCAAAGCTTCGAGTTGTTGGGACATATTCAAGACAAACATGCAAGTAATCAAATTGAAGTCTCCAACACAACATCTGGGGTCATTTGAACCCCATATCAGGTCTGGTCTGATGCAAACTGCCACTTGTAGGTCATCCCAAAGATTGTGTCTTGTACTTCATGTCATCCCTTGCAGATGTTTCAGACACTTGAAGGCAGTATGTTTAAGCACCTGAATAATTGTCATTATCAAAGGATGAAAGATAATACAGAGATCCAGACACACAGCAGCCAATGTAGCTGATGTGCACAATACTTGAAGAAGGTGTGAGAATGATAAAATTTAAGGGTTTCTCATACACTCCAATGCACACAGAAGTGGCAGTATCCCAAGTCAAAATTGCCACCCTGGAGCCCTGAGAGACTGAGTGGCTTCTACCAATGCCCTTCAACTGTGTAAAATTCAACTTGGCTTGCAAGTTCTTTCTCTGGTGAAGAACCTGGTGTCAGAGGCCATACATACAGCCAGTGCAGCGACTGCCTCTGCACAGCTCTGAAATGCTACATGGGAAAACAGCCTTTCAGAAGGTGTCCAATGTGGGTCAGCAACAGGACAGATCTTTATAATGCTGTAAACAACCCATGTTACCATCTTTGTAAGTTTATGGCTCTTTGTGATGTACCTGTAGAGATGCATAGGGGTTTAACCCACTTCTCATTTGTGGTTTGTCCTTCATGGCTGAAAGGCTTTTTAGTTTGGAATTCTATCTTAACACACCTGACAGCAAAGGGTGGTTACATCCATGATGTGTTTTAAGTGTAAACTTAAGAACTATCCTTTACATTAAAAGAGAAAGAGTGTCAAAGAGAAACACATATCAGATTAATCAGCAACAAATAGCCAGGAAGAAAATACGCTTAGAAAAAAGAGTCTTTTTCCAATGTGAAAGAAGACCAAAAATCCAAATTGCATAGATATAACATACATATACACAAACACACACACACTTATAGCATACATTTATTATGTGATATATCCCTGAGCATGCCACCCCTTGAGAGGGTGTTGGCTGCCAGGCTCAGACCAATTTGAGACAGCATGACTGTAGCAGCCCCTCGGAATGACCCCAGCTCCAGGGCTGCAAGAACAAAACCCACCCCAGTCACACGTGCAGTGATATATAACAGTATTTTGAGTTTAATAACTTCCATTTGATGCATTTTACTTCTAAAAAACACCCCCATACTTTTAAGAAAGGTCACTTAGCTCTGTCTGGGAAATTCTCAGTCATCAGAAAGCAGGTGTAAAAAGCTTATGTCTTTACCTATGTACCCTGAGAAGAGGAGAAAATGGGCTGTCTTAGAGACCATCGGAAGAGACAGAACTAGAGGTGACAGTTTAAGCATTAGAGGCAGAATGACCAGTAATGTCATTAATGCAAGATATTCTCCAGCTAAAAATCGATTATGCAGTCATTTCTCAGGAAGATCGCTGATGAACTCAATTCAGATAATTCTTCATGTCCTACAGGTGGAAGCCATGCTAATAGACGGAAATGAGGGCTCTCCCCAAGTGATGATGTGAATCTTAAGGAAAATTAAAAGTTTTTTTCTTTGGAAGAATGGATTGAAACACCTGTGACAAGCACATCTTTGGGTCTGGGTTAGCTTTAAAATCGAAGTCACTCAGACAGTTATGATCACAGAGTATACCACAACAAAATCTGCTTTATCTATACAGTCACACAAAGCAAACCAAAATATTTTTTATTTGACATACCAGAAACTAGATCCTGGCATAAGACTCAGCCCCTCTACAAGTATTTACTATTTGCTGAGCAACGAATTCTGGCTCGCTACTCTTGCTGTCTGAATGAAGGCTGACCCTGAAATGGCCAAACTGGTAGCCTACACAGCCACAGAAAAAACTTAAGGCATTTTCACCATTCATTTAGTCTAGATGTTTCCTACTGTTAGAACTGCTATTCCCACAGGATTAATTATAAATAGTTATCTACTGGTATCTACAGTAATACATTTTGCTTCTGAGCATGCACCACTGAGTTTTATAATGGGTTGTGTATACACTGCAAATGTTGAACAATATTTTCATTGATAAATGACAGGCAACTTGTATTTGTATTTCCTGTGAGATTTAATGATGCAGTGGGATAGCTGTATGGAAAATGGGCATTAATATTAAGACTTATTGCCAAAACCATCCCCAGGACAGTAGGCACATTTTTCAAGAGTTTAATAGGATCTGAACCCATTTACTCTACTCTGGTTCTTAGGATCAAAAGTAATTTTCTTTTTCCAATACCTTATGTAGAAACTTAATTGAATAAAATAAACATAATCTCAACTCCTGTTTTCTTTCTCCAAATGCAGTTTTTCTCCCAAGAAGCAAAATATTCTTCCAACTTCCCAGGTTTCCTCCAAGCCCTCCCCTGTGACCAGCCAAGAAAATGTGATGTAATTGCACTGTGAATCAGTAGCAATGCAATGCTTCACCTTCACTGACTTTTGTCAGACCAACTCTACACCACCACTGCACACAGAGTTCATTCTCTCCTCTCCACTCATGAGCTGCTCTGCACGTTTGGTAGAAAAAAGTGAGTTGCTTACACCAATAGGAAAGCTGAAGTAGAATTAGGGAAAGTGAAAGATCTAAGGAATAATCTTGCCCCACATACATCACCCAGAAACATTTTGCTCTAATGATGCTTCTAACACTTGTTTCAAAGGTGCTTAAAAGCTTTAGGAAAGCCACTGTTACCTAGGACACATCTACTGAAGAGTTAGCCAGGGACAGCAGCAGGAATAGAACTTCTTCATGAAAGCTTTAGTTTATTATTTGTAGAAGGTCAAAAATCGATAGAGAGGAACTGGAAAAAATAATTTGCATTTTAGCTTCTGTACAGTTTTACTTTCAGAACTAAATTAAGATATTCTTTTCTCTTTAATGCCAAGTCCCTACAAGACTATTGAAAAAACACCTCCTGTGTTTATTAGCTAGAAGATATTTCTAAATGATATAGTACATTCTCCAGTCACCCCATTTTTCATACTAAATGGAATTTTATTTTTAAAGTTCAAGGTGAAGAAGTTAAGCCATGCTTTCAACCATGTGGAAGCTGCAAACTTATTTTTGTTTCCCCCCTGCTCTTCCTGTAAACCATGTCCACATCACTGCCTGATGAATTAATTTTGCAGTGATATTTTAGTATTTCTTTTTAATAGAATTTTAATGTGTTTAATCTGACAAACTTCCATCTAAAGAATATACAGACACATTTTTCTAAGCTGTTAGAGCTCCTGCCTTATGTACTTTTCCTGAAATCAATACAATTATCCCTGATAAGTATTCTCCTCATGTAAATTAGAAAAAATATCTTTCATATTTGATATTTACAATGTTCTGTTGGTGGACACACAGCAGGAAACGGTGTCACAGAGAATTAAGAGTCAAAACAAGATTCCTAATCCCTAAAAGGAGATTCTTGCATATATTTGATGGAGTACTAAGACTGACCCACAACAAAAATGATTCCTGAAAGAATGATGATACATAATACGAGGCATTTTTAATCTGGCACTAAGGGAAGCAAAATCACAGGAGAGCATGAATTCTCACATCTAACATAAGCTAGGACCTTCCCTGTGTTCCAGGACTCTTGCTGAATTACACACTATGAGCATGCAGGAACTACTGCATGCCCAATGAGACTTATCCAAGATATAAATACATATTGCTTTAATATGTCACATCAGTGTAGCATTTGTAGACATTTACTAAGAAAACCAGACTCCTTTAACAGAGGATTACAAATGGAATTTAGATATTATTTTTAACAGCAGTCTAATCATCATAAGACATTTTGGTCTGTGATGCTGTTAACCCAACCCCACATACCATTCTACCTCTTCCCCACATGTTTCCACTGGTAGCAGCAGACTGAACCCTCTCCGGTGTCTGGTCGTTAACCGATTTGTTTCATTTTGTAGTGTGTAAATGGGCTGAAATCAAAATCTTATTTAAACTGTGAGATTGAAACTGCATGCATCCCCAGATCTCATGGTTAACTCTGTGTAAACTTGAGCACTACTTTGGTGGTATCTGGGAGCTAACATGTTTATACTCAGACAATAGACAAAAAAAAACCCACCAACCATCTTCAAAAGCACTTTGCTCTCAGGATGAAATTCATACTAGTGCAGCCTCAAACCCCACACAACAAGGAACTCAGAGGGAATTTGATGGCATCTAAATCTTTGCAGTATCTGTATATGGCACAAGTTTTGCCACTTTCTTTTCTATTGCATTCACACGAAATTAATTTAAAAATATTTTACTTTACTTAAAAGACAGACTGTAGTTGTGTGAGCCTCAACTGGGACTTAAGAGCTCAGATGGGGGAAAGGCTGAGAATCCCTCCCCCACTCCCCCCTCCTCCCTCCCAACAGAGAGTTAAAAAGAAAGGGAAGGAGCAAATCCACCAAGAAATAATTTGGAGTCAGCTTGGAAGTAGAGAGGTAAAGAGTCTTCTTTAAACAATATATATATATATAAATAAAACAGGTAAGGTTCACAAGGGCAAGGAACAAGGATGGATGGGAGGAAAAAAAAAGCCAAGAATACAAAACCAGTCTCTCTGAAGAGGCATGGAGGCAGCAGGGAGAAGGATCAGGCCCAACCATGTAGCAGAGAAACAGGAAAGCAGCTGCAGTAGCTCTTGTCCAGGAAAGGCAGGAGCCAAAAAGAGAGCTAATGGCTGCAGTGTCCTCCCTTTTATACCCTAGTTGGGCAGGGAGGGGGAGTGGAACAGACAGTTTCCCAGGGGGAAAACTCCCTGAAGGGAGGGCAAAGCACTTGCAAGCCCTCCACCCCTGTTTTCAGGATGGGCGTAACCCATCACACAGACATTTTACATTTTGTTCCACTTTAGCTCTCTAATTCGGATCATGAGAAGTTTAGCTTACATTTCTCCCTCTTTACATTTGTAACTTGTCAATCAGCAACACTTTGTTATTTCCACAATATATATTCCAGCCCATAAATACATTCAAATGCTAAATACACTTACCTAGTCGGAAATTGCTGTCTGACATGGTTACTTCAGCTATCTTAGCGGGAATCAGATGCAGGAGTCCAAACTAACTTTTCTCCAAAAGTGGTCATCTAATCATCTAACTTCCCTGGAGTAGGTTTGGACAGCCTGAGTTAACTGCTCATAGGGAAGGCTGTACACTCAGATTATCAACAAGAAGGTTTTCCAGTTGTATTCCCTTCTCAGTATATTAACAGTATCACAGTGTCACTAAGGTTGGAAGAGACCTCGAGGATCATCGTGTCCAACCTGTCACCACAAACCTCATGACTAGACCATGGCACCAAGTGCCACATCCAATCTCCTCTTGAACACCTCCAGGGATGGTGACTCCACCACCTCCCTGGGCAGCTCGTTCCAAAGACAAACGACTCACTCAGTGAAGAACCTGCAGCACCTAGCACTTGGATTTGTTGAATGTCATCATGTTGGACTCTGCCCATCGGTCCAGTTGGTCAAGGTCCCTCTGCAGAGCCCTTCTGCCCTCTAAGAGATCAACATCTGCTCCTAACTTGGTGTCATCTGCAAATTTGCTGATGACTGATTCAATCTCCTCATCCAGATCATCAATAAAGATATTAAATAGCATGGGGCCCAGCACTGATCCCTGAGGGACACCACTGGTGACTGGCTGCCAGCTGGATGTGGCACCATTCACCACCACTCTCTGAGCTCAGCTCTCCAGCCAGTTCCTAACCCACCACAGAGTGCTGCTGTCCAAGCCATGAGCTGACAGCTTAGACAGCAATTTGCTGTGGGGGACAGTATCAAAGGCCTTGCTGAAGTCCAGGTAGACTACATCTACAGCCTTCCCCACATCCACCAGGTGGGTCACCTGATCATAGGAGGAGATCAGGTTGGAGAGGCAGGACCTGCTCTTCCTAAATCCATGTTGGCTGGACCTGAGCCCTTGGCCATCCTTCAGGTGCACAGTTATTGTCACCAAGATAATCTGCTCCATCATTTTCCCTGGCACTGAGGTCAGGCTGGCAGGCCTGTAGTTTCCGGGTTCCTCCATCCAACCCTTCTTGTGGATGAGGACCACACTGGCCAGTTTCCAGTCATCTGGGACCAGCTCAGCTCAGGAGGCCACTTGTCCTGAACTCCTCCTGCCTTGCTGTTAAACATTAAGGCAAAGAAGGTGTTCAGGACCTCAGCCTTTTCCTTGTCTTCAGTCACAGTGTTCCCCTCCACATCCAGTAAGGAGTGGAGGTTTTTCTTGCCCTTCTTGTTAGTGTTAATATATTTGTAAAAAATGCTTTTTATTGTCTTTGACAGAGGTGGCCAGCTTCAGTTCCAGCTGGGTCTTTGCCTCTCTAATTTTTTTCCTACATAATCGAACAACATCCTTAAACATACCTCAAGAAGCCTTCCCCTCCTTCCAAAGGTGATACACCTCGTTTTTCCCCTTAAATCCTCCAGGAGCTGCTTGCTCATCCAGGCCCAGAGCCTTCCCCGCCGGCTCATCTTTCAGCACATGGGAACTGCCAGTTCCTGTGCCTTCAAGAGCTCCTGTTTGAAGTAGGTCCAACCCTCCTGGACCCCTCGGTTCATGAGGGTTGATACCCAGGGAACATTACACATAAGTTTCTTAAACAGGCTGAAGTTTGCCCTCTGGAAGTCCAAGGTGAAGGTTCTGTTGGTGGACATCCCTATCTCCCTGCATACTGAAAACTTCACTATCTTGTGGTCACTGCACCCTGGGCAGCCTCCCACGGTCACATCTCCCACCAGCCCTTCCCTATTGGAGAGCAGCAGGTCAAGCAGAGCCTGTCCCCTGGTAGGCTCACTTAACAGCTGCATCAGGAAGCTGTCCTCCATTCGCTCCAGAAATCTTCTGGACTGCCTCCTCTCTGCTGAATTAAGTTCCCAGCAGATATCTGGCAGGTTGAAGTCACTCACATCCCTGCTTAAAACCAATACACATTTAAGTGAAGCTTTTAAGTACATCAAAATAACACTTGAACACCACTGGAACTGTGGTGTTGAAAAAAAAAATATTTTTTTAAAATTAAAAGAAGTGTTGTCATGTGGATAAGGCCCTAGGCCTGAAAGAATTTAGATTCATTCTCTGTGCCGTCACAGACCTTAGCTGTGACCTTTGTCAAGTCATTAAATTGCCTTGTCCTCGATTCCCCCCTTCACAACAGAGACAGATGCAGCTCCATCTGTACTAAAGGATGTGCAGCCATGTATCCACAACCACTTCATGCAACATGTTGCCTAAGTTCCTCCACAAAATGGAGATCCTCATCTATCTTTTCTCCAAACCTTTGTCCAGCTTGCCAATGTACCATGTTAGATTAAGAGCTTTTCCTCATCGTGTACCAGCAAAATGGGCTTTATCCATAGTTTGCATGTACAGGCATCTCATGACATGCAGTATCAATAAACACAGCTTTGATTAACCCTTCTCTCACCTTTACATCCACTAAAATGCCTTGATAAATGACCCCTGTCTTAGCCAATAAGAGGTACTAAGAACCAACTCCTTCCTGGTACAGGAGGTTAGGTGGAGTATGGCCCCAGGGCTGCAGAAACCACGCTTTCTCTTGGTGGCCAGCTACCTACAAAGGCAAAAGGCTCTGATGCACACTACACCTTGGCTCTTAACCAGGCTGCCATTTCCATGAAACCCACCAGTTCTTAATGGCAACATACAAATGGGCAAACAATGAGCTTGTGAATGTATCTCCTTCCAAATACAGAATGGTCTTAAAGTCTGTATAAGACTTGTTACGGCTATTGTTTCACTTAAGTGTGTTTCTTAAGAACCATGGACCCATAACAAGCGTTGCAATGGGAAAATATGTGAGATAAATTGTTCTCTGTCTCAGTAAAAGACACACACAATCATAAAAAAAGGAAAGAGGTAATTCTAAATCTTTCATCTAGTTGAAAACTGACCTTCCTTAGCTTGAAACTGCCTGTAGGAGTCCCAGGACAGGTTGTACTGACATTCTTTTAACATCGTTTCATCAGCACAGCCAAAACTAATCACAGGAATATTACAAGATGACAGGTGCATTTATTCTGTCAATTAAATCAGATGGTTAAATCGAAATGTGCCCCAAATCTCTCTTGTTTGCATTATCCATATTGGCATTTCTTGGCTGTGGTTCATTGCTGGCTGGAAGTCATCCAGCCCCTACAGAGTCACTTTGCAATACTGTGCCAGCAAGTTTCCATGCTCTGCAGCAGCGGTTACACCAAGACCAGAGTGATCCTAGAGGACTGAACGGAAAATGTTGCATTGTTTCAATAAGATTTATTTTAAGGGGAAAAAATAAAAAGGAAGAAGAAAATAAATCCCTCTGAGTGAATGAGACACATAAATCAATGCTTTAGAAATGTAAAACGGATATATTGCTTTGCACCTAACCACTAGCGACACGCATGTGTTAGAAAAGAGACTGGAATAGAGACTTTAAACATTGTCAAAAAGCAATTAAGTAAGAAATACAAAGCAAAATCTAACCTCAACTTAAGACACTTCCTTAGTACACATAATTATCATCAAATATTTTCTGTGGGGGAAGAAAAAGAGTATTTAATCTAATCCATTGAAAAGGTAAGAAAAGCAATAGACATTAAGGTGTAATCACAATAGAAATCAACAAGAGCTGAAGCACCATCTACTGTCACCTAATCACCGAAGAAGTTGCCAAGTAGAGGGTGAGCTTACGTAAATTATTTGCTGCAATGACAGTTGCAGTGGAGGAAGCCAAGGACACAGATAAGTTTTTCTTTTTGATTTTTTGGTGCATATGTTACTGTACTCCCACTGAGATTTCTCTTCCCTGCAGTAGTCGTGGTTCTGCATTACCTAAAGACTTTTTTACTCCCTAGTATTACATTTGTAGATTAATAATTTGCTGAGCGCTCAGCTCATCCTTTTATCAATGAAACCATACTTCCTTTTGTCATCAAGGAGACATGCACCACAGCAGAGTTCTCAGTTCAAAGGCAAAGCTATTTTTGACTGGATATGTAGACCCAGTTTGTGGTTTCAGCTCCCCAAGAAACCCCCCATTCACACCTGATCTTCTTGCCAGCCTCTAGCCCCATTCTTTGCCTCAAACTACAACACCTTCCCACTTTGGAAGAATCACTCATTGCCAGCTCTTCTGTAGCAAAAGACAACACAGAATGTTGCTGAGCGACACCCCCTGTTAAAAGATAGGTAGATCCTCAGAAATAAAGACAGGATATATGGAAGGATAAATACATATAAGATCAATTTGTTATATGTTCTCTTAACTTTTGCTTGACAGCCTCAAGTATTTCTCCTGCACTCTGATTTTCATAGAATCATAGAATCATTTGGTTTGGAGAAGATCATCAGGTTCAACCATTAACCCAACTCTACCAAATTCACCACTAAACCATATTGCTAAGCACCACATCTAAATGACCTTTAAACACATCCAGAGATGGTGAATCAACCACCTCCCTGGGCAGCCTGTTAAAATGCTTAACTACTCTTTCAGTGAAATGTGTTTTTTTTCCCAATGTCCAGTCTAAACCTGCTCTGGTGCAGCTTGAGGCCATTCCCTCTCGTTCTATCACTAATTACCTGTGAGGACACCAGCACCTACCTCTCTATATTGTCCTTTCAAGTAGTTGTAGAGGGCAATAAGGTCTCCCCTCAGCCTCGTCTTCCTCACACTAAACGGTCTCAGTTCCCCCAGCCACTCTTTGTAAGACTCATTCTCAAGGACCTTCACCAGCTTAGTTGCTCTTTGCATCCACTCCAGCACCTCAATGTCTTTCTTGTATTCAGGTCCTCAAAACTGAACATAGTACTCAAGGTGTGGCCTCACCAATGTTGAGGATAGGGGGATAATCACTTCCCTGCTCCTGCTGGTCACACTATTTCTGATACAAGCCAGAATGTCATTGTCTGTCTGTCACCTGGGCATGCTGCTGGCTCATATTCAGCTGCTTGTCCATTAGAACCCTCAGGTTCATTTCTGCTGGACAGCTTTCCAGACACACTTCCCCAGGCCTGTAGTGTTGCATGGAGTTGTGGTAGCCCAAGTGCAGGACCTGGCACATGGCCTTGTTGAAGCACATACCACTGACCTCAGCCCAGTGATCAAATCTGCCTAAGTCTCTCTGCAGAGCCTCCCTACCCTCAAGCAGATAAAAATTCCCACCTACTTGGTGTCTGCAAATTTACTAATGTTTCACTCTAAGTCCTCATTAAGATAATTGATAAAGATGTTAAGCAAAAGTGGTCCTAATACCGAGCACTGAGGAACACCACTTATGACTGATTTAACTGCATGGATGACTACTCTTTCAGCAAATATTCACATTTCTTTTCAGTGTATGGTATCTATCTAGGCAGCAATGAATCCTGGACAACATGCTAGTCACCAGTTTTTCAAAGCATCACGTTTATAAGCTATTCACAAGGTTTAGTTCATTTCCCAATGACTCTAGAAAGGCCAGTATAGGTAAGTCCAAAAAACTGCTTTGAAACTTAAGGTGTGCATGCACCTGGCCATGTACTTCAGCAGTCCTGAGATAACTTGCCTTTCTGGCTTGACCTCAGATTGGCCACTATGTGATGGATTTACCTGGTTATCTGTTTTTAAACCTGCTTACCATCACTTGACATCGCACTTTTACCATCACAGTAATATGCCTTGTTCTGGTGCTGCAGTGCTGTGCCCTTTATCTATGAGGCCACTGTGCTACCAGCCTTGCTCACTCTCAGCTCATGGCTTGCCTGGAGCAGCCCACCATTGCTGCTCCCTGGCACAGGATAAACACAATGGGTATTTCTGTCTTCAAAAGAAAAGCCATTAAAATGAAATCGCCTTTGTTCCAAAAGTACCAGAGTGCCACAGGGTATCATACACAGCAGCAAGTGCCTCCAAACATCATGAAGTGATGATAGCACAGGGAAGCAAGAAGTCTTGTGTCAGATCAATACAAGCATAACTATAACATCCCAATATATTTTACTGCAGTGGTCCTAAAATAAAGTGGCTACAGGCTTTTCAGGAGAGACAGGCAAGGAAGAAGGGGTGGAGGGGTGGCCCTGTACATCAGGGAGGCACTAGATGCCATTGAGCTGGAGATCAGGAACCACCAGGTTGAGTGCCTGTGGGTGAGAATTAGAGGGAAGGCCAACAGGGCTGACATCCTGTTTGGAGTCTGTTATAGACCACCCAACCAGGAAGAAGATGTTGATGAAGCATTCTATAGGCAGCTTAAGGCTGTCTCAAGATCGCCTGACCTTGTTCTCATGGGTGACTTCAACCTGCCTGACATCTGCTGGGATCTCAACACAGCAGAGAGGAGACAGTCCAAGAGGTTCTTAGAGTGCATGGAGGACAGCTTCTTATCCCAGGTGCTGAGTGAGCCTACCAGGGGTAAGGCTATGCTTGACCTCCTCTTCACCAACAGGGAAGGGCTGGTGGGTGATGTGGTGGTCGGAGGCTGTTTAGGGGCCAGCGACCACGAGATAATTGAATTTTCAGTATTCGGTCAAGCTAAGAGGGGCAGCAAGAAGACCTCCACTCTGGACTTCCAGAGGGTGGACTTCAGGTTACTCAAGGAACTAATTCAGAGGGTTCCTTGGGATAAAGCCCTTAAAAATAAAGGGGTTCAGGAGAGTTGGGCCTACTTCAAGGAGGAACTCCTGAAGGCACAGGAACAGGCTGTGCCAATGTGCCGGAAGATGAGCAGCCGGGGCAGACGGCCAGCCTGGATGGGTGATGAGCTGCTAAAAGAACTAAGGGGAAAAAAGAGGGTGTATCATCTTTGGAAGAAAGGGGAGGCAACCCATGAAAAGTTTAAGGATGTTGCTAGGTCTTGTAGGAAGAAAATTAGGGTGGCAAAAGCACATTTGGAGTTTAAACTGGCCTCTGCTGTGAAGGACAACAAAAAGTCCTTCTATAAATACATTAATAGCAAGAGGAAGGGCAGGGACAACCTCCACTCCTTGGTGGACACGGAGGGGAACGTTGTAACAAAGGATGAGGAAAAGGCAGAGTTACTTAACACCTTCTTTGCCTCAATTTTTTCTAGCAGAACAGAATGTCTTCCAGACAGCTGGCCTGCAGAGCTGGCAGAAGGAGTCAGGGAGCAGCATAGTCTTCCTCTGTTCCAGAATGGGGTAGTTGGTGATCTGCTTAGCTGCTTGGATCCCCACAAGTCCATGGGACCAGATGGGATCCATCCTAGGGTGCTGAGAGAGCTGGCAGGTGTGCTGGCCAAGCCACTCTGCATCATTTTTTAGCAGTCCTGGATCACTGGAGACATCCCAGAGGACTGGAAGCTGGCCAACGTGGTACCCATCCACAAGAAGGGCTGGTTGGATGAGCCAGGGAATTACAGGCCTGTCAGCCTGACCTCAGTGCCAGGCAAGATTATGGAACAGGTCATCTTGAGTGCAACCACACAGCACTTAGAGGATGGCCAAGGGATCAGGCCCAGCCAGCATGGGTTTAGGAAGGGCAGGTCATGCCTGACCAACCTGATCCCCTTCTATGATCAGGTGACCCGCCTGGTGGATGTGGGGAAGGCTGTGGATGTAGTCTACCTGGACCTCAGCAAGGCCTTTGACACCATCCCCCACAGCAAACTCCTGGCCAAGCTGTCAGCCCATGGCTTGGACGGGGGCACACTGCATTGGGTTAGGAACTGGCTGGAGGGCCGAGCCCAGAGAGTGGTGGTGAATGGTGCCACATCCAGCTGGCAGCCAGTCACCAGTGGTGTGCCCCAAGGATCAGTGCTGGGCCCCATGCTCTTTAACATCTTTATTGATGATCTGGATGAGGGCATCGAGTCCATCATCAGTAAATTTGCTGACGACACCAAGCTGGGGGCAGGAGTTGATCTGCTGGAGGGTAGAGAGGCTCTGCAGAGGGACCTCGACAGGCTGGACAGATGGGCAGAGTCCAACGGCATGAGATTGAACACATCCAAGTGCCGGGTTCTGCACATTGGCCACAGCAACCCCATGCAGAGCTACAGGCTGGGGTCAGAGTGGCTGGAGAGCAGTCAGGCTGAGAGGGACCTGGGGGTGCTGGTCGACGGTAGACTGAACATGAGCCTGCAGTGTGCCCAGGCAGCTAAGAGGGCCAATGGCATCCTGGCCTGCATCAGGAACAGTGTGGCCAGCAGGAGCAGGGAGGTCATTCTGCCCCTGTACACTGCACTGGTTAGGCCACACCTCGAGTACTGTGTCCAGTTCTGGGCCCCTCAGTTTAGGAAGGATGTTGACTTGCTGGAGCATGTCCAGAGAAGGGCAACAAAGTTGGTGAGGGGCTTGGAACACAAGCCCTATGAGGAGAGGCTGAGGGAGCTGGGGTTGCTTAGCCTGAAGAAGAGGAGGCTCAGGGGTGACCTTATTGCTCTCTACAACTACCTGAAGGGTGTCTGTGGCCAGGACGGGGTTGGTCTCTTCTCCCAGGCAACCAGTACCAGAACAAGAGGACACAGTCTCAGACTGTGCCAGGGGAGGTTTAGGCTGGAGGTTAGGAGGAAGTTTTACACAGAGAGAGTGATTGCCCATTGGAATGGGCTGCCCGAGCAGGTGGTGGGGTCGCCGTCGCTGGGGGTGCTCAGGGCGAGGCTTGACAGGATGCTTGGTTGCATGGTTTAGTTGATTAGGTGGTGTTGGATGATAGGTTGGACACTATGATCTTGAAGGTCTCTTCCAACCTGGTCTATTCTATTCTATTCTATTCTATTCTATTCTATTCTATTCTAAAAATTGTAAAATTAACCAGTTCTATCAATTTCTCATTATTCACCTTTTATGAGAAACATCATAACAAGGTTCTACTTAGAGTATAATATTAAATGCCTGAACATTACTTCATGACCCATTTTCTGACTCATGTGGTTTCACATTCCAAAGCAAGTTATAAGTTAATAAATACTGTAAGTCTAGTTATTATTGTTTAAAGCCAGGGATTAATGAAAACTAGGTGCTGATTATTTTATCCTAAGGCTAAAGTCAATTCTTTTATCTGTCCTAAATCCAACAGGATATAAGCACAATTTTTTGCATGTAAACATGGAACTGAAAGACTATGGCTTTAAAGAGGCAAGCTTGTATTGGTTTTAAACAAGAGAAAGCTATGCAGAAAAACAGGACTCTATATTAAGGGGGACATCACTTTTCTTCTTTTCAGTACTGTTCCAAATGCCTTTTCCTTCTGCTCTAAATAGTTTTGTTATTAATTCCTAATTAATTATATTCCTAATTAATTATATTTAAGAAAGCCAGTAATATTCAGTTATGTAAAATATCTTTATTTCCCTAGCTGTGTGCTTTCATCGACAGCGTTGGCATGGAATTCTGCAAACAGTGTTATATATTTATAACAGAAGAATTAAAAGAAAAAATTATTTTTTTATGTGCACATGTAGGATCAACACAAGTATGTGCTTTAGCCACTGTAAAGATAAGAATGCTTAGAGTTTTTAACATGGCTACTTAATTTGAAAGGCTATTTAGCTTGCAATGTAGCTAGGTGGAATTGTGTGCACGAGCTATGTGCTCTTACAATTAATCAGCGACAGTAATTTTAAAGCTTAATCAATGCACTCATAAGGGGAAAGAAAAAAAAAGTTTAGAAATTGCCTTTTCTTGTATATCCCCAAAATGTAAAAAGAATATTAATGCGTCATTAAAATCTTAAACATGGCGTATTTTTACCATTTTTAATCAGTTCCCTATCTCTATATATTTCAAATAGTTTTTCCAGTATAGGAGAACATCGAAGTCCTCCCCAACAACTTATGGGTGAATTCTGTTACTTTTAATGTCAAACTAAGAGAATAGAGAACACAGTTGGGAAACTCTGCATATTTTAAGCTAAAATACTAAACTTTGCTGGTGAGAGACCTTAACAGGGTTGCTATTCTCATGCAAGGCCATGCAGAGGAGACAATAAAAACATGGAGGAGTAATCAGAGAAAAAGTAAAAAGTAAGTCAAAGTATAATTACTATTGGCATTCAATCCGTAAACCCAGAGCTTTCCTGAGACATTCCCTAGTATCTATGATTTTATAAACAATATAAAAGTTTTACCCACTTATTCTGCTAACAGAAATTGTATAGCTGTTAAATTATGCATTGTGTTGCAAAAAATGAAACTCCCACATATCCAGTGTTTTTATTTTTTCTTGCATTCCACATCCTTATGACCTACCACTAAAGCTAGTTCTCATTTAGGGGAATATGTTGTGGGATGACAGTATCGCAATATTAAGTAAGGCAACCATATGTTTCCTCCTTTTGCCATACTGTTTGCAACTGCCCCTGAATCTTGGTGGATTAGATTCCTCATCAGTTAGCCTGGTGCTGATAGACTGCCTTTTGCAGGTGTTTTGCTGATATAATGCAAAACACAGATTCCAAAAAGCTAAACTCCCTTGTGCATAAAGCGGCATTAGCTCCTTGTTTTCCCTTACGATGCAGCCCTCAGGGATCTGCTCTAGGCTCTTACTTTGCAAAATCAGCTTAAATACTGTAATCTGAGTGAATGCCTGCACTTTGACTATCTAAAAGAAGGGCTAGGATATTCAGATCTGCATTATGTTGATCATATTTGGGATGGAGGGATGAGTGGGATGGTTAGGTAATAGCTGAAAGCCAGGTGATGATATATCGGAAAGCATGCACCGACTCCCTTGGTGGTGAGGCAGGAATCATTTATTGGTACAGAACAAGCAGCTTATATAGGAAAAATCGAGCAGGGTAAGCAATTCCCTGACATTCTTGCACCACTGCTGCTAATTGAGTTTTCTCCTTTGATATGCAGCTGTCCATTGTTATCTTCATCCCATATCAGGTTCATCTTCTCCAGCATGGAGGCAAGTGTCCTCCTGTCTCGCACTTCAGGTTGTTTACCACAGTCAGCTCTTCTTTATCATCAAGCCATCCTTCCAGTATCAATGTCCTGTTGTTCTTTCTTGCCCTGAAACCTTCCATAGATACTTTCTGCTTTCCTACAACTCCCCATTTTTATATTGTTTAAAACAGCAGCCATCACTTGTGTCCTGACCATCCTCGTATTCCTAAAAGCTATTATTACAAGTACCATTAACACTACAATTACAATACCAATCACTACAAGGATTCCACCTATAACCCACACTCGTAGATTCAGACCTGAGAACCAATTTTTTGGATTCAACCAGCTAAGATCTTTGTTCAGTGCTTGCCATGTTGAATCAATCCGCACCTGTTGTGTATTTGCTAATTGCAGTTCCAGATGATGCTTCAATGTTTGGACATTATATTTCAAGGAGCTATCAAAGGCCCCTTGTAAGTGTGATCTTACTGACTTCCAATCATGCTGAGAGTCATTCCAAGACAAGGATGTTACACACATGTCCTTCTTATGATATTCCCAATCACACTGCAGCATCATATGGGTCTGCAAGGCAGCTTGTTGGTCTCCTAACCAAACAACGCTGGCCTCAAGTGCATATAACCTTGCCATTATTTCCTCATCTATAGCTTCCTGCATCTGCAAATCATTTGTCACATTGGTTAATAAAGTTCTCACTGTGTCCGCAGTTTGTATGCCCTTTGTCAGAGCTGTAACTGAAGCAGCAGCAGATGCTAATATTATCACAGCTAATATTATAGCAAAAATTAACCATCCCACAAATCTTTTTGCCCTTTTTCTAGACTCTTTTAGTCCCTGGTCTAATAGCCTGATAACATGGTCCAATCCATTCTCACTCTCCCATCCTCTTGTCATGTTCACGGGAATCCATACCTCTGCCCTTCTTCGGAAGGGAATAATCATGCTCTGCTGATCAATGTCTTTATCAATAATACAAGTCTTAAAAGTAATATTGCTACAACTAAGATGATATATGCTTGATTCGTTATAGATTATACAATCAATGTCTATTCCTAATACATATGGGTGGGTAGTACACACACTAGCAAAGGAACTACATAGTACACGTTCTACTAAAAAGCCTTTACATGAGAGGTCTTTTATATTGTAACAAGGCAAGTCCTTCTGACAATACATCAAGGAATCTTCAACATTAGACTTTAAATGAGAAACACAACCTCAAAACATACAAAACTGGTACTGCCAGGTTCCACACACACATCCTTTTTTTTTTTTTTTTTTCCCTTTTTTTTTTTTTTCCCTTTTTTTCTTTTTAATGATTCCACCTGGGTCCTTTTACACAGTTTTGGTGAGCTGTTGGATCACGCTTCACCCTCCGCTCACCACTTAGGGGAGAAGCCCTTAGCTGCTCTGGGAGGCACACCACTCCCCTCACCTAATGGTCCTACCAAGAGGGGTGCGGTTGGCTCAGCCCTCTGCTTGGGCTCTCGCCAGCAACTCACAATCACTTCTAATTGCCTTGTGGAGAGCCCATCTATCGCTTCTGTTGGAATACCTTTCTTCTGACCCACTAGGAGACAAAGGGGGGATTCAAAATGATGTTTTAGTTCTCTTAAGATACCATATGACAGAGACTGATACACGGGAGCAGTCCCACCTCCTGGTCTGTTTTCCACCACTCCTGGCATCGCACACATCTGTAATATTTCTGTATTTATAAAACCCTTATCATCTTTATCCATTAAAACATCAGAAATTGAAATTTGCAGTCGTGTAGCTACACTTGGAACATGTTCATTAATCAACAATTCATTAGACATTTTAACACCATCCTGTACATTGCCTCCTTGATAAAGCATCCCGTTATCCCTCACCCCCGTATTACTCATAGTAGCTGCAGGAGGTAGACAAACACCTCCATAAGGTGGCGGGGGGGTAGACAAAGCCCCCGCCTGCTGGGGTATAGGAACCGAATGAGGCTGAGGGTAAAATCCTGCTGGAAAAGGAAAGGGATAGGGAACAGAGTTAACAACTTCAGTAGTGGCATTTAAGGGAAGAGAGGAAGATAAACTTGGTGCTGTGGGTTGGAAAAGTGGCTGGTTTGATTTGTCGAGCGATTCTTGAGTAGCGGAGCTGTCGGGATCAAAAGAAATTAGTTTTTCATCAGTTACTTGAGTTGGTGGTTTTAACTTTGCATCTGGTTTTCTTTGTTGCTTCTGCTCCGGTTGAGGATTTGCTCCTTCTGCAGCTGCTACAGCTGCCTTAAGCGGAGGTACCTGTGGATATAAACCTGGCTCCTTTTCTGTATCGGTGGAGCCCTGATCGACAGGATCATCCAGCTCTGGGTCTGACTCAGAGCTGCTGTCCGCGTATTTTGCACTTGCATCAGGCAATGTCTTAGACTTCTTAAGGGGCACGTCAAACGGCCTCTTTCGCTGTTGAGCTAGGAGCTTTTGTGACCGTGCTCTCATTAGCGGGTCATCAGTGCCTATTCTTTCCTCCCCCGTGTGCCCTGCAGCCAGACTGCTTGTTTCAGCCTCTGTTTTGTTGTTTGTAGGAAGGTCATCCTGCTTCTGAGGGCCCGCATGGGTAATGGGAGTGTTTAGAGTCCCCGAGGGTGAAGTGCTGTTGGATCTACTCATTAGCGTGGTCAGCGCTAGCCATAGTATGCGCCACGTTATTAAAATGTCCGGTGAAAAATCATTCCCGGATTTTTGTGCTTCTGAGAGGGTCTCTCCAACCCTGTTCCACTCTGTTAATTCGTATGTCCCTGATTCAGGATACCAGGGGCAATTGTGATTTATCCACAGCAACAGAAGGGTAAGTTTTTGAGAGCTCAGTCTATACCCTTGCTCTTTGATAATTCGCATAAGCACATCATGGTGCAATTGCTGTGATCTCATGGCTCCTTGGCCCATATTCTTCCCCGGCCGCAGTCCCCGTACCTGACGTGCAGGATGGACACGTCGTCTGTTCACTTCTCCCGTTCGGCTCACTGGGGGTGCAATCCAAGGATGAGTCTGAAGAAAGATCTCACGGAAAGTCCCTGTTCGGGCGCCATTTTATCAGAAAGCATGCACGGACTCCCTTGGTGGTGAGGCAGGAATCGTTTATTGGTACAGAACAAGCAGCTTATATAGGAAAAATCGAGCAGGGTAAGCAATTCCCTGACATTCTTGCACCACTGCTGCTAATTGAGTTTTCTCCTTTGATATGCAGCTGTCCATTGTTATCTTCATCCCATATCAGGTTCATCTTCTCCAGCATGGAGGCAAGTGTCCTCCTGTCTCGCACTTCAGGTTGTTTACCACAGTCAGCTCTTCTTTATCATCAAGCCATCCTTCCAGTATCAATGTCCTGTTGTTCTTTCTTGCCCTGAAACCTTCCATAGATACTTTCTGCTTTCCTACAACGGTAGACTTACATTATCACTTACAACAAATATTTGTTTCCAGCTAGCTTCCCTATATTAAATGCTGAGGACTACCCACCTACAGCACACAAAGTACTGAATCTTTAACTATACCAAGAGTCAAAGTTTTATTTAAAGGTACCATTCAATTTCCATTCAATATTTGTCTAGCTTGAAGAGAATCATTGTGGTAAAAATGCATGTAAAGCAAAGAAGTGTATCAGCACTGTTTTAACCAACCACCAGAAATTATATCATCCTGAGGAGATTTCATGGGTTTTCATGGTTCAGAAGATCCCTACCTCCCTGTGCTCATTCTTGACAGAGATTAAAGTATAGGTGTGCTGTGTCTTGGAGAAGAAATCAACAAGAGAGGGAGAATAAAAACAATGCAGGAGGAAAAGCTCTATTTTTATGCCAATGTGCTGTTAAGAAAAAGGCCTCATTTGGGAAGTCATAAAACAACAACAACAACAACAACAAACAACACCCACAAAACAACCAAAAACCCACATGAAAAATGTTAGCAGATCCCCAAGTCAGAGCATAGAAGCTTTCTCTGCAGATGGAGGATTTAAAAGAAGTAAAATGATAACCACATAGTCAAGAGACTAGAAAAGAGACCTTGATGTTTGATAGTTGTAATAACCTGCAGAGTGCTCTAATGGCTCAGGGATCAGGTGCAGAACTATAGCAATAACAAGAGCTGAATAATTATCTCAGCCATATCTGTATAACCACAGTCCCAGAGTATGAACTATATAAGGAGGCTTCTGCTGCCTCTCCAAGATTTCCTGAAATGTTAAATCACTGAAGTGGGAGCACTTCCAGCATTAGTGCTGCCCAGTTAGAAAGAAATAAAGCCCAGAATCCTCTAGTGGCAGTTCTAATGTCTTTGTTAATTATGAATTATGGGTAAACATGCAGACTCACAGAGGTCATGGCTGTCAGCAACAATACTTTTCAAGAAGGATTTTTATGAGGGTCTTTTTCATTTTGCCATAATGTCCTTTACATATACATAAAACGCACCAAGAATACAAGAAACAGTGTTTGTTTTTGGGGAAGATGTGATTATTTTTCACTTGTTTCCTACCCTCTACACAGTCATGTATCCGCCGCCAGGACAACCCAGTTCATAACTATACAGTCCTCTGTGAATAACAACAGCTGTACAGTTCCAAGGACCAGGCAGAAAGAGTCACCAGGGCTGGGGTTAGGTTAATGATCAGACACTCTGTTAACAAGAAAGTAGTGGTTTTCACAGCGAACAGCCAGTCAGTATCCCATCAGCTGTAGTCACCTTTCACACACAATAGAGAAACAAAAGCTGCATACAGTATGCTTGATTAACCTCACTTAAATGGCAACACTGATCTCAAATCTGTCCCAGGAGTATATATAAACAGGATTAAAATTATATTATGTGTGGATTCTACCCAACAAAAGCAACTGGCACAAAATCATTTTAATTAGGTGGTAGATGCTGTAACTCATTCCATTTTGTCATTTCTTCTCTGTCCTATCAAAGAACTTTTGGGACTCACTAAATTGTGGAAGGAATAAAGGAGATTTGAAGATAGCATTGAACAACATGTTGTCATAATTCTTGACTGGTTTGTAAAAAGGCTACATGAAACTCAGAGGACTGCATTCAAAATAACAGTGTGAAATTCTGCATGGAGGGCATAATCTTACAATCTTCAAGACAGGCAACAGAATTATAACAAGTCACAGTGGAGTTTTTAGGTAAGTAAAATTCAGAAGATTCTTGTCCTGTTTCAAAGAAACTTATTACTGCTAGCTGAGTTACTTGGAATGTCTCTGTGACCTGAGAACCATGAGACCTTCAATGACATATGGCATCATCTCAGCTCTGAGCCCATGGAAATAAAACAATGGAAGACATCTTTTCAGGATAGCAGTCTTTAACAAAATGTAAAAAGAAAATTTTTCTGGTTCCAGATGTATTTTCCTCATTTTGTAGAGCTATAACAATAAAGGACTATCAAGCATAAGTTCTCAACTCATATCAGAAAATATAGGTTAGATATGTCAAGTGATCAATTAATCCTGCAATATAAATCTGACCTTGTACTGTACCACTGGCATTAGGTCAAAATTATTCTGCCTCTATTATCAGAGGTAAGTATTTTCTTCCATAAAAAATTGCTAGCATCAGCCTTTCTAAACTGAAGAAAATCTGTCAAAGAAAAGAAAGGGGTAACTACAAAGCTCCTGTCTTTTCTTGGAATCAACAACAAATGCAGAAAAAAAATGTATTAGAGAGGTTGAAATCCTTATCACTTTCCTTGGCACAGACCATATACCCATGTAATCTGCAATGTGTTCCATAGGGGGCACATTGACAACACGTGAATGGTGTAAGTAGAAAAAAACATATTTTTCATACCAAAATATCACTAGCAGGTAAGAAGACTGACCGTTATGTTACATAATAAAGATAAGTCATGTGTACTTGAATAGTTAACAGATGGACTAATTAGAGGCTGAATTATTTGTGGTATAACTGATAGCTGGTGAAATCAAGGTTACTGAGGAAAATGGACTTGACTTTGGAAAAAATAGAGGGTATCTGCAGGGCTAAGGAAAGCTGCTTCTCAAAATAAAGGGTTAATGAGCAATGAAAGAACAGAAGTGCATCTAATTAAAAGGCATACCAAGGCATGCAGAGAGAATACAAGGGTAAGCAAATGGCAGAGACCACATTTGTGTGCAACACATGAAGAAGCGAGCATGGAACAATATAGAGATAAGCCATACAAAGGGCAAGGTGTGAAGCACATAAAATAAGCTTCCAACTTATCAAGGTAGGGGCTTTTTTTTTTTTACAAAAATGGTATGAATAACTATATACAGGCACATATAGAGAGAAATAAAAATGTGAAGAGGACAGGAGCTACCTGTTTGGGGTATCTATGAATAGGAATATTTTACAATTACTTTGAAACACAGAAAATGTATGGATGAAAGTGAAATTTGAGAGAGAGAAGTTCAACATCATCTCCTTTAAACTAGTTTATCATCTTGCACACTGACCTTTGGAAATATTTCCTTCCCCCACATTGCCACTATTAAAAAAGCCCATGGGAAAGACAACATTGCTGCATAGGTAGGTGTCATTGTTTAACCCCAAAAATGCGTAACATCTCTAAAGCACAGAATACACACGTAAGCAAAGAACTATCCTTCTACTGTCCACTACTATGTGTTTGTGGAGTGTTGACATAGTGGAGTGTTGAAACCATCACTTCTTGGGCTTACATAGCACAAACAATGTTAACAATGAAAAGGAAATACTTACAATTGTTATACTTGCAAACCATTTTGCAGCTCTAGCTCTGGGTCAAAAGTTGTCAGCAGACTGTAGGATCCCCATATGAAACTTAAGAAAAAAACACTGTTGTTTATAGCATTGTCTGGGCTTCAAAAATTATCCTGAAATGGCAAGATACTAATCAAATGAAATCTAAACTAGGAAAGACCTTCTTTCATTGGACACACAGTTGAGAGTGCTCACGGGCAGTAAAAACAAAGCTAAAAGGAGTGTAAAATCAACCAAGTCCTATTTCTGTATCAAAATTTGACAAGCCTGGATAGGAAGTGCAAAGTAACTGAACCTTACAGAAAGCTTAAGAGTAATTCCAGATGACGGGGAAAAAAGAAAACAAAACATGAAGCACTTCCAAGAGTAGATTAGATATAGATAGACATAGATATAGATAGATATAGATGCACACATATGTATTGAGATGATGGAGATTAAAATGCTACATATAAAGGATTCTTGCAAAAAGATCACCATGCCATAATACTCCACAGCAGGAGGGCAGAAACCTTAGGCATAATCCACAGTGCCTATTTGTGCATTGAGAAAGGCAAGAAAACATCCTAAGGTATTTTAATCAGACTGAATATTGCACTAGCAGATGAAGGGTTAAATGCAAATTCTAGTGTAAAGTAAGTAGCTGAACTACAATGAGGACTTCTCTTTATGTATGAATTATGCTGGTGCAAACACAACAACAAACATGAATCACATCACATTCTTCTGGTCTTGGAACTAAAATGTATAAATCTATAAATGTATTTTTATATCAGTTTGATGAAAAAGGTCATGCCCTGGTAATAGATTTCTGTCCATAGAGTTTGGTCTAACACACTATTGACATTGATGGTGTCTCTTCATTGATCAAAATGGACTTTCAAACAGCATCTTCTGTATGTCTAATCGAGTTGCTGGATGACATTGTAGCAGCAATGTAATAGCGGTTAATAAATCATATTTGTATGGAATATGATTCCTGATGGATTAAAATCTCCCAAATAAGCCATGATTGTTCTCATTTCTAGGTTGCACACAACATCTGATCCTTCAGCAACATGTTGTTTAGGGGCTATGGCTCAGACACTTCTCTGAGGTCCCAGACAAAAAAGAAAATTCATTGTGCTGGCATTTGGTAAAATTGTTGACCCATAAAAAACCAACTGGAACTGAAGTAGTTGTAAAAAGTTATAAGGAGGAGTCCTTATGAAAGTTCTAAAAGTAAACTGCAAACTGGTTTCTAAACAGCACAGGGCACTGTTACCTTAGCTACACCCTTTCTTACCCCATAGCCAGCAAGACAAAGCTTTGGAAGGAACATATTGTATACATCATTTTGCCCATGGCAAAATAAATTCAGGGAGCCTGTCCAGTCTTGTCAGTTGATCCTGTTTCTTGGCAGAGACCTTGATCTCAGATACAGCTTCAGAGCTGTTGATCTGTCTCATGAAAATAGTCATTTTTTTTCAAGCTGACAACGAAACTTAAAAAAAACCCTCACAATACTAGTGGCTTGGATCCACCCAAGGATAGTCTTTACAGCAAAACAAAATTACCATTTCACACTCTAAGAAGGAAATTAGAGTTGTTACAAAATGAAAGCACTTTGTTGCAAAATGTAGAAATGAAACACTTCTGGAGTGGGGAAAAAATCCATTGAAACTGAGTTGAATTCACGAATAATTTTGGCTCCTCAGCTTCACACAATAAGCCTCTTGGCTGATTACTGCAATTCTTAATTAGGAATGAAGTTGCATTCACTGAATGAGGGCAAGCATATCTATCACAGATGTTAACACCCTGAGGAGCACAGAGAGCACTCTTCTTTCTGTACTGACTTTTTCCCCCTGACAAATTTAGTGTATGTGAAAGTCTTTACCATGGGAGAGGGCAACTGTAGTGCATGAGACTAACCATCACCAGCAGAGAGAATATCTAGCCTGGATTAAGAGGTGCCACACTGTGGTACTCTACAGTCCTTCCTTCTCCCAAAAGTGCCTGGGTGGAGGACAGGCTGCAGCACACCCCAGTGCTCCTTTCTTCCACACAGCCTCCATCTCCTTCTTATGAAGGCTGGAGCATGAAGGAAATGGGGTCTCATCCAGCATATATTTAGGATGCAGCAGAGATTAGTATTTCCTGTGTGACCATTTGAGGCTGTGCCTTTAAGAAAGGGACAGTGCTGGGACACTCTGGCTGAATATCTTGTAAATATTTTGTAAGATTATTTACTTTTCTGGAGAAAAGTGAGTACAAGGGATGAGTAGAAAAGAAAATACCACAGCAGCAGGTCCTAAGCTATGGGACTCACTGTAACAAACAGAAGAACTGGAGGTTACTACTTTAAAAACTGGATGCCAACACGTCTTCTAGATCCGTGCTTAAGTCTGTCACACTTAGAAGGAAACAAGCACACAGAAAGGGTTATTGCAGCAGGTTGAAAAGAAATAGATGGGTGGAGAGGAAGAAAAATGCTATTAAAGCTTCAAACACATGGAAATCAAGGCCAGAATGGGACTAGCATAGTTAGACTTCTGACCCTTTAAAGCACTCAAGAATGAATGTGACTCCTCAAATGCTCAAGTTAATAATACGTTGAATTGGGGTTTGAGACTGCAAGCTGTTCTGTTACAGAAAGCTACCACAGTGATGGCCTCATGCTGGACCATATTCGCACCACAGCAGCACAAACACAAGTTGGCAGACTTTGCAGTGCTGGGGACACAAACCACCTGACAGCATCTGATGATGTTACATGAGACAGACAGCAGCCTCAAACCATGTCAGGTCTCCCCAGGAAAGTTCCATTTCAGTGTGATATTCTTATTGTCTTCTCATGCTCCCATTTCTTCCCCATTTCTCATTTTTGCTTTATCCCTTTTGTTTTTGTTGCCCAAGTGTACTTCTAGAGTCCCTTGCCATGGCAACACCTGCAGGTGAAGGCAGAGCTCATCATCCACAAGCTTTGCCAATGCTGAAGAGGTAACTAATCACTCCACAAGTAGAGAAGTGCTATCTCCAAGATACCCATGAACAATTTCCAAACATGGGTGTCCCCGAAGCACCCGCTTCTCACAGGTGTTTAGCTCGCTTCTGCGAACATCAGTAAAAGTGCTTTTTGCCGTTTGCATCTCATCATGTATCCTTGCTTGTGCTACTTCACACAGAGATGTAAACTCACAGTCTAATGGGGCTAAGGAGACAAGTCTCTTATGCATCAATTAATACATGACAGGAATTAAAAACAGGGAAAGTGCTTCAGTGCTCCCAAGGCTTGAGATTTTGGACCAGTGCCGTAAGTGGAGGCTCAACCACTGTGACTCTGGATCAGAAAGTGACCAAATCTCTGTTTAAAGCAGCCTTCGGGTCTGAAGCACCATCTGCAAATCACAGGTACTACACACACCACAGAAGGTTTGGAATGATGCAAATACATGCCACAGACTTTAGTCACCCAAATGCTCAGGTGGATTTTGAAAATGAGTCACGAGAGAGCTTAGCAGACCTACCCCTAATGAGTTTGAGACCACATAGATGGCTGACTTCCATGATCAGGCATCAGCATAGACAAAAATATGTAGCGCAACCTATGTCACCTTATTAGAGTGACTGCATGTCACAGAAGTGCAAAGGGAGATACACAGCACACTGGGTGGCATACATTTTGTCAGCCAAAGAAGAAACTCTCATTCTTCTGTAGTCACCAGGCATTTAAAAATATTCAGGCTAGGCTTTGGTCCTACATACCACAGCTGAGAGGTAACTGACAAGAACTAGTCCCTCAGTTCAGTACTTAATTTTTTATTGTCGTGGTTTTCATATATGTAAGTGAATAGATTTTTGCTTTAAAAATAAATACTTTCCTCCCCTTTCAATTTTTTTTTAAACTCTAATTATTTTTGTGTCAGAAACATAATTGCACTCCATATTGAAAGCTAACCCAGTGGGAAAATATTTTACACAATTACAGAAAGTTTTAATAAAAGACTGATAAGCAAAGTTTTGAATTTTTAATGCTTTCTGCAGGCGGTTGAGTGCCTTTTGCTGTTCTGTCACTTATCATTAAAGCTGTGTGAAGGAAAGGACCACCTGTTATACTTGACTTGATTGGCAAATAAAAAAGTGAAACAGACAAAAGTGAAAACGAACAAAAAATTAAAAGCATCTATATAGC